>NC_050458.1:36699078-37417884 GCF_903995425.1 Onychomys torridus | reverse complement strand
TGCTTTGCATCCTTCTCCCATTTCTCAGGTATTATTATATTCCTTCTCAGGTCTTTGATGAAGTTGAAGACTAGCAGTTATAGTTATAGTTACAACTTAGTATATATATATATATATATATATATATATATAAAATCTTAGATAGACTATATTAAGTATTAGACTCATGTTCCTTAGGATAGGACACCTTTTGGAATGATCTTTGTAACATGCCACCTACCCACACTCTAGACTTCCCTGGATTTTAGTATGTGTTTTTTGCTTAATATTGTTTACACTGATTGTAGTTCCATCTTATCTAGGTCATTATCCCTCATTACTCCTGGACAATATTTGATAACCATTTCCTTGTATATAGTCTTGTATTAGGTTAGAACCTTCTTACTTACACAAAATGGGGAGATGTAGTGGGTAGACATTCCAGCCTTGGCCTGGAAGTTCCAACCCCCACTGAGGCTTTGGTAATGGTCACACCTACAAAGTGGGGCTCAGAGAGGACACTGAAGATACAAGATCGAGATGCGAGGGATTTCTTGGTTCCAGAACCCTGGACACAGGAGGTAGACGGAGGAGAGTTCTCAAGTGAACACTGTCGGACTGTGCCATACCTTTGCCAGACCCTGCAACCTACCTATCCCTTCATTTGTAAGTTACCCCCAAATAAACCTTTTAACTACGTGAAGTGGCCTTAATAATTTCACCAATACATGCTTTAATATGGATATTATTTTTTTTCTGATTGCTTTCCTTGTCTTCATGAGGGTCTTTTTAGATGAAAGAAGGCAGCTCAGAACCAGGCATAGAGCAGTCAAAGAAAGACATAACTAGTCACCAGTGGCTCTGAAGATGAAGAAACCATAAGCTAAGGAATGCAGGTGGCTTCTAGAAGCTGAAAATTCAAGAGAAGGGATTCTAGGGGAATACAGATAGCATTGATATCTGACCTTCAGAACTTGAACAAAAGTCACTTTGATGCACTAGGCATAGGTCGATTTGTTATAGCAGCAACACAAAACTGATACAGACCTAAAATATCAGTGAGGGCAAAAGGGAACAGAGGGCTTCCGCCTAGCAATTCTTACTTTCGGGAGTCTTGCAAGAGTAGACAGAGACAGCTGGCAGCCTGGACAGTCACCTAATGTTTCTCAGCATCATTGGTGCATTCAAATTGGCCTAGAGTATATGACAGACCATTTTCAGAAGTAGGAATTCTGAAAGACCATCTTACCTTGTCTTGGCAGAGTACAGTGGTCGCTTTCCTTGTGTCCTGCTTGTCCATAAAGGACAGCATTCATTTTTTTCTGTCTCTTTATCAATGCCTTTTTTGAAGCTTAGTGAAGGATATAGGGAACGAGTACATTTTTATTTTTATTTTGTTTTTGTATATATGCATATGCTATATAGAGGATGTACATACCTATAACATAATTTTCTTAGCAATTTTGAGTGCACAGTTAAACATCGCTGATTAGATCTACATGTTGTGGAACTGTGGCCACCATTCATCAAAACAGTTCTTGAGAACTTTTTCATCACCCCAAATAGAGCTGTTGATCTCTTAAATGATGACATGAATCCCTCCACACTGACTCAAGCCTTAATTTCTTTTTTAGTATTTTAGTTTTAGGTTTACAATTCCTATAATCCCTTGGTTACAGTTGTTCTAAGTATTTTATCTTTCTTGATGTTAGTATGCATGTGACTTATAACACTCATTTTTGGATGGTTCATTGCCAGCACACAGAAACACAGACAATATGTGAGTGCCAATTTTTTATTTTGTGACTCTGGTGGAGTTATTTGTTCTAACAGTCTTGTGGACACTCTAATATTTTGTGTAGATAAGATCATATCGTCTCCAGATACAGGGACTTTGACATCTAATTTTCCAGGTCAGATGGCCTTTGTTATTATCTTTTTTTCGTGCAGATTATTCTGGCAAAGTGTTGAATACAGTTGTGTCAGTTGTGTAGTGGGGATTGTATTGTTTTTTGACCTTAAAGGAAAATCATTTAATATTTTACTGTTAAGTATGATGTTGGCTGTGGGTGTTCCTATTTGGCCTTTATTATCTTGAGGAATGCCATTGTGGTCTTAATTAATGAAATGGATGTCTTATATGTTAAAAAGATATTGGCTTATGTCACATGCTTTTTGTGTGTGCCAATGGGAGTCACATGTGTTTTCCTTCCCTTTATTGATATGATAATTATGTCAGTTTGTTGTTCTTTGTTAAATCCTGTTCCTGATATAAATTGCATTTGGTCATGGCATTTGATACCTCAGCAACTCATACCAATCAGCCTGCGTATTCTTTGCTCCATAGCTTTGTTCATAAAGATATGTCCCTGTATTTTTCTCCTGTGTGCTTTGGGGGAAGGTATGCAGTAAGAGTTCTGAACAGTTGAAGAATATAATGGTGCCTGGTTTTCTCAGTCAGGGAAATAATAAAATTTCTTGAGCCATGAAAAATATTGAATCAGGGTATATACTGCTGCTTTATCTACCTGTCCATTATCTTTCTTATTTCCCCCAAAGTAGCCACTCAGAGGTTGCTGTTATTGGATTTTCTGTGGAGCATCTATGCTAACATCTATGGAGATGATAGTGTGTGGGTCAGTCCAGAAGAGGCCTGTGTTCAAATCCCAGTCTGTCCTCTCAGCTCTCATCAACTTAGAGATCTGGGAAAGAGGTGACTTTACTCCATCCCAGTCTCTTCCTAACCCTCATGGAAGTGACAGAGCCTGCCTGCCTTGAGAGGACACAGGAGATCATACCAGAATCAGAGAGTGTCTAGATGGTGGCTAGCCATTTAAGTTCATAGCTCTCTGATGACATTACTACTCATATAACAAAGG
The DNA here is from genome assembly GCF_903995425.1 of Onychomys torridus. NCBI lineage: Eukaryota > Metazoa > Chordata > Mammalia > Rodentia > Cricetidae > Onychomys > Onychomys torridus. The sequence goes on along the minus strand of NC_050458.1, from coordinate 37,415,026 downwards.
ACTCCTAGCCACTACAAGATAATAAGATGATGGGTAGGCATTGATGCTGGCCTTTGATCATTTATCCATAAAGCTAGTATTCCTGAGGTGGACAGCATTGCTTGGAACTGTCCTAGGTCCTGGTCAGCAGCAGGGAAATGACAGACAAACCCTGCATTCACAAGGCATTGATGGATGGAAGAGTTGAGCAACCAACAGACTTGTTTATTCCCATCTTCTTTCCTTCTTGGGCCCCCAGACTCCTGAGCCCAGAGCTATGGCTGCCCTGCTTGTTCTTTAGGTAGAGCACCTTTCCTTTTGATCCTCCATCTGCCTCCTGATGTTTTCTGCATGTCTTTATTCGGGCCCTTTATAGCCCAGGAACTTGAGAGGTTGCCATCATGCCTTGAGAAGTGTGCCACATTGCCTGAAGGTGGTAGAGATCTGGTTATAAAGCTCATTCTTTTGCCCTAAGAGGAACTTTTCTAAGTACCCTGCTACCCTGTGGGGCCTGGCAAATGATGTTTTGTCTAAAGTTGTTACCTGCTTTGTATTCATGGGTTTGAATTCTCAGTTTTCCAAACTCCACTCAGAAAAAAAAAATCTCAGGAAGCCTGACCTTTTCCCAAATGTCCAGGTGATAACTACATATCTAGCCATCTGCCTTTGCTCCCATAACTCCCTGGGCTTCCTTCTTCCTGTGCTGGATGGCTGCTTCCCTGACCTGGCATGTAATGCATCTTAGACCCCAGAAGTCAATGAGGACCTGTGCAGGGTGGCTCATCGCCCTTTGCCTACCTGTCTTAGGCATGTGATGGAGTGAGGAATATTTATTAAATGAACAAATCAATGCAAACAAATCTGTAAACATACTTCTTTGTTCAGATGTTGGCTTTACACTTGCAAATATATGGTTTTTTAAAACTTACATTTACAAGCTGGGGATATGGCTCAGTGGGTAAAGTGTTGTCTGTGCAAACATGAGGAACTGAGTTCAGACTTCAGGAACCCACAGCAAAGCTGTATACAGTGGCATGTATCTCTGACTGCAGCACTGGGGTGGAGCAAAAATAGCAGGAACTTGAGAGCGAGTCTAGCTGAAACCAGGGAAAGCACATTCACTGAGAGACTCTGCCTCTAAATACACACATGGATAGAATGATGGATGGATGGATGGATGGATGGATGGATGGATGGATAGATAGATAGATAGATAGATAGATAGACAGACAGATAGACAGACAGACCAGGGAAAGCACATTGACTGAGAGACTCTGCCTCTAAATAGATAGATAGATAGATAGATAGATAGATAGATAGATAGATAGATGGATAGATAGATAAAAGACCTTTTTCAGCTGCATGCATGACTGAGCACACCCCCAGACAAAATTTAATACTCATGTACACCACAGCATGTACACACACACACACACACACACACACACACACACACTTCAAATAAAAGGCAAAATGGACATTTGAATATGCAGAATGGGCAAAACATTTGAATAACAAACCTCGTGGACCAAAGATAAGCATAGAAAACAAGAAACCATGTATCCCATTTGAGCTAGAAAAGATGGATCCACCAAGGGACAACCCACTTAATGCTGCTGCTGACTATGTGGTGAGGAGGTTCGCGTGTTGTGGAGGCAGAGGAAACTGGTGCTCTTCTGTAGAATAATTTGGGAACTCGTGTCAGGGTCTTTATAAAATGCATAGGGCTCTCTAGGCATTTCCCTACACTCACACCCCAGGAAAAGGGTTGTACATAAGCAAGACTTCGGTACCGAAGTTTACTCAGTATTATCTTAAACAAGCATTAGAAAGAGTTAAGAGCGTATGAGGAATGTGGAGTAGACAGGACTGCTTGATATATAATGTTGGCAGAAACACATCCCTGGCATGAAAGGGAGGATATGGGGTGCCCTGGGGCCTGGCCAATAAATAGGCTTTGACTTCAGGGTTCAATTCTGGGCACTGCCACTGACATCCATGAGGCTGTCATCCCTCCGTGCTGTAGCTTTTCACTTGTATAGTGTAGGGAGATCATGGTACCAGCACAGAGACTAGGCCTGTGGATTAAATAAAATGGAAGAGTGGAAAGCAGCTCACTCATGGGAACAGGCAAGTAGTACCCCATACTGTCAGTGACAGACAGTGGGGATAGCTTTACTGTTCTATTCGGGAACTAAAGATGAGGTCTGGGTGCTGCTGTGTCTGGAGAGAATGGCCTGGATGATCCTGTCCCCAAGCAAACAGTCCAGTCTCTGAGCTCAGCTTTTCCCCTGTGGCAGCTGAGTATTAACTCTCTTTGCATTCTTCCTTCCCTCCCTCCCTCCCTCCTCTTCCCTCCCTCTCTCCTTCCCTCCCTCTCTCCCCTCTTTCCCCTCATCTATCAGCATTCACTGTGTTGCTTTTTGCTAGGTTTTGTACTTGTCACCAGGGCTACAGAATCCATTAAGACCCCTTCCCCACCCTTAAAGAGTTCCCGTGACACCAGGGGGCCACACTCATGGGTAGCTGGTTGCAGCATGGCTCATTGTCAGACTCTATGAAAACAAACCTGCTTAAACTTCAAATAGGGGTATAGCCAGCTTCAGATTGCCTCTAATTTCACAGGGAGGTGCAGGGTTGGGGGAGCCGTCCAAGCATAAGCCTTCAGCCCTCTAGAGGGTTACAAGACATGTGGCAAGAGGGGTCAGTCTGTGAACAGAATTCAGATGACCCATCTCCCTTGAATGAATTGTGGGGAGATACAGGTCCTGAACAGAATCCCTTAGTCGTTGGTTGTCCCTGGCTTGTCCCCATCCCTACCAAAGGGCTGGAGTTTCACAGACTAGACTCAGGAATGCCTGGACTCAGTATCCATGGGGGTGACTCTCGGAATGACATGCCTGCTGGTTTCAGGCTACATGGTCCTGACTCCATCATTGCTAGGAGTACAGCTGGCCTTTGCAAGCTCCTTCTCGGGATTACTTATTCATCTATTCAGTGAGGGTGACCACAGCTACCTGCAAGATGTGAGAAGCTATTGAAATCCTACAGGTTTTCCAGCTCTTAAGCCAAGCTGGAGATAGCATCCTAGGGTGGCTGATGCAACCTTCGAAGCACAGGGTGGCAGGGGGTGTCCTAGGACCACAAGTAACTCTGTGTGGTTGAAGGTGAATTGCATGAGGCGAGAGATGGGTGTGGCTCTTCTCATGTGGATCACGAGGCTTAGGTTTTTTATCAAATGTATATTCAGCATGTATTGTGTCTTTGTATGTGTGCAAGAGTGAGAGGCAGGAGACAGACAGACAGACAGACAGACAGACAGACACACACACACACACACACACACACACACGACGAAGGGGTGTTGGTGGCAGTGTGAGCTGCAGCATGCTCAGTCCCTAGGTGTAGTTTCATGGACCTCTCTTTTGGTCACGCAAATTGTGATAGAAATGCCTGAGTCATGCCAGTACCTTGAAAATAACGGTAGCATACGTCCATTTGCCCTCAATTCGTTCTTTTGCCACCTGCTTGATAAGTTATTGTTTACCAGACTCTGCAAATGTATTCGCCCATTATTTGAAACATTAAGAAAATCTTGCTTCCATCTCAGCTGTTCAAGTTTGGTGGATGGGTCCTTCAGAAGATTCTTATTTGCTACTCCAATCCTAGGTACTGGTTGGGCATGCATAACCAGTAAATTCATGTACGTAAATTCATGCATGCCCCAGTGAGTCAGCTCCCAAGCAATGATATGATGGTAGGTGGGGCGGGGAGGCAAATGGATGAGTAACAGCCTGTTGATAAAAGGAAGGAAGTTCGCTGTTCACTGGACACTGCTGAGGGTGGCCCTCAGCCATATGGAGAGCCATGCCAGGGGGAAGAGCAGCATCTGGGCTGAGTTCCTCCAGGGCTCTTGGTAAGTGCGGGGTTTTGGAGAGGGAACCTTCCCCATAGGAGAAGGTCTGCTGCAGACATGGTATTTGTGGAAAACAGCTTGAAAGTCTGCAGCCACCATCTCCAGCCTGCTGGGCTGGTGAGGTCAGGGGTGGTAGATCATGGTGGCTGTGTGAGTCATGCTAATTAGGGAACTGGGATGGTACAAATGAAGGGCTCTAGGAAGGGCTCAGCTGTGGGTCACCAGGGTCAAGAGCTCATTACTCCTCTCTGCAGCCCCTGCCTTGCTGGGAGCGTGGCTGTTCCTCGGTATACTAGTTGGATGGGAGAGGCAAATGGATGAACCAGGAAAGGAACATGTCAGATATTTTGCCTTCATTCTTTAGGAGGTTACACTGTTGGCTCTGGGGAGAGGTTACACTGTGGGCTCTGGGGAGAGGTTACACTGTTGCCTCTGGGGAGAGGTTACATTGTTGCTCTGGGGAGAGGTTACACTGTTGGCTCTGGGGGGAGGTTACACTGTTGGCTCTAGGGAGAGGTGAAGCTGTGGGCTCTGGGGAGAGGTTACACTGTTGGCTATAGGGAGAGGTTACACTGTTGGCTCTGGGGAGAGGTTACATTCTTGGCTCTGGGGAGAGGTTACACTGTTGGCTCTGGGGGGAGGTTACACTGTTGGCTCTAGGGAGAGGTTACACTGTTGGCTCTGGGAAGAGGTGAAGCTGTTGGCTCTGCGGGGGAGGTTACACTGTTGGCTCTGGGGAGAGATTACACTGTTGGCTCTAGGGAGAGGTTACACTGTTGGCTCTGGGGAGAGGTGAAGCTGTGGGCTCTGGGGAGAGGTTACACTGTGGGCTCTGGGGAGAGATTACACTGTGGGCTCTGGGGAGAGGTTACACTGTTGGCTCTGGGGAGAGGTAAAGCTGTGGGCTGGAGATGGGCTGGCTCCTGCATGTGGAATTCCTCCATTTCTCCTGAGCCTTCAGCTCTGGCGTGCTTCTCAGGGTGTATCTTTTTCCACACAGGAAATGCTCCACTAGATCCTGAAGCATCTCTCTCTCTGACCAAGATACGCCTGTCCCCAAGAGCAGGAAAGCCATGGCTGTTTCCAGAGGGAGTCCTTCAGCCTGCCTTCTGTGGATGCTACTGCTGTGGAGAGGGGATAGTGGCTGCCAGGCCCAGCGTGCAGGTGGGACATTTGGGGATAGGATGGTCACCATTCATGTTTGCGTGCAAGTGAAGGTGGGATCCTGGGAATTGGTTCATGACTGACTGAGTGTGTGTGAAGACAGGTGAGGAGGGCTGAGAGAGTTTGGCTCAATTCTCTATAGATTGTGGCTTGGACTTGGAAAACTGGAGGGAGGTGTAAGTGTAGGAGATTCACGTAAAGCATAGGCTCAGGCCACACTGTGAAGTGTGTGTGTGTGTGTGTGTGTGTGTGTGTGTGTGTGTGTGTTTCTGTGATTTGCTTTTTACTGATTTACAAATATAAAAGCGAAACCAATAAAATAGAAAAATTAATAGCTCTTTCATAGCTCTGTATACCTTGAGTTTCCTTAGGCATACATCCAGAATTGTACACACACACACACACACACACACACACACACACACACACAGATGGGGGGCAGGACTGGAAAATCTCTCCCTCTAAGCACAGTACCCGAACTCCGTTAGACTCTGTTGGGAGGCACATCCTCACTGGTGAGCTGCTTCCCTTCTGCTCCCACTGTGATGGCTCCTGCAACGCACTGTAGGAAACCCCAATTAAGCTTAGAAAACACCATTTCTCAAACAACCTAACTGTGAAATGGATGGGTAGACACCTTATTAAGGGCTTCCTTAATGAGGAAGATAATTATATTAATGCTTTATTTTGTTTAATCAAAAGCATCATGCTTATGTAAAATTTATTTTTATAAAATATATGCATGTGGAGCATTATAGAACTTCTCTATATAGGCATATTTAATATACATAAATATTATACATTTGATATGCTTTCTAATGGTAAAATACTCCATGCAGTAGACTCTATGCAGCCATGGAAATCCATAGGAAACTTGGAAATCCACCTGAAACTTGCTTCTAGCATTCAGTTAGGTGTGGGGAAGCAGACCTTAGATCATCAGGCCTGGCACATTGGCAATACCCATATAAAAGCTGAGTCCATGATAGAACATGTGCTGTACCCCAAGCACTGAGCTGGAGGGAGACAGAAAGATCACAGGAGTTCAGTGGGCAGGCAGTCAAGCCCAAACCCAGAAATCACCAGGATCAATGAGAGACCCTGCCTTGGAGGACCAAGAGATCACTATAGAGGAAGACACCCAAAGTCTTCCTTTGGCCTCTGTGTACACAGACATGTGTATACTGCACACACACGCACACACACACACACACACACACACACACACACAAAATAAATAAATAAATAAAATGATATCACTTTTTTGTTTGTTTGTTTTTGAGACAGGGTTTCTCTTTGTAGCTTTGCACCTTTCCTGGAACTCACTCTGTAGCCCAGGCTGGCCTTGAACTCACAGAGATCCGCCTGCCTCTGCCCCCCTCCAATCCCCCCACCCATGAGTGCTGGGATTAAAGGCATGTGCCACCACCACTCGGCTGATGATATCACTTTTTAACCAAAGTTAAAGTGGAGATCTTGACACCTAGTAGTGTCCCATGGACACAAACCATTTCAATGCGGTATCACACATCCTCAGTTAGTCCTCACTGTAACTCTGTAAAGCCATACAGATCCTGCTGTGAGATGTCAGTAAGAAGGCAGGCAGGCACCAGAGTCAAGTCTGAGGGTGAGGAGTTTGGAAAAAGGGAACTAAATCTGCAGGTTTCCCAACACCCATTCCTCCTGGTCACCCTTTTTCTCTCCCATGCAGGCTGCAAAAGCGTGCAGTACGACCTGGTCTTCCTCTTGGACACCTCTTCCAGTGTGGGCAAGGAGGACTTCGAGAAGGTCCGCCAGTGGGTGGCCAACCTGGTAGACACCTTTGAGGTGGGCCCTGATCACACCCGTGTTGGGGTCGTGCGCTACAGTGACCGGCCCACTACAGCCTTTGAACTGGGCCACTACAGCTCCCGCGAGGAGGTGAAGGCTGCTGCTCGGCGCATCACTTACCACGGGGGCAACACGAACACGGGTGATGCGCTGCGTTACATCACCAGCCGCAGCTTCTCTGCCCAGGCAGGTGGCCGGCCTGGGAACCGTGCCTTCAAGCAGGTGGCCATCCTACTGACGGATGGCCGTAGCCAGGACCTGGTGCTGGATGCTGCAGCAGCTGCCCATGCAGCGGGCATTCGCATTTTCGCAGTTGGTGTGGGCGCCGCCCTGAAGGAGGAGCTGGATGAGATCGCTTCAGAACCCAAGTCCGCGCATGTCTTCCATGTTTCTGACTTCAACGCCATTGACAAGATCCGTGGCAAGCTGAGGCGTCGGCTTTGTGAAAGTGAGTGGCCCTGCTTCCCTGTGGAGCTTTGTCACCTTCCGAGGCCACCCCCACCTGCCACCTATACTGGCCGCAGAAAATTTCTGTGGGCAGAGACTGGCAATGTGCCAAGCTCAGAGGAGGCATGGATAGGCAAGAAGCAGAGACAGGACAAGTGAAACTACATTCTCTGGAGCTAGCAAAGCAAGGGGCCGAGGTACAATCCACACCCAGCAGAGGCTGTCTGTCATCCAAGCATCTGTTTGGTGTCTCCCCCTTGAGTAGAGGCGGTGGTGGGCAGAGGTGGAAAGGACTTGGGGAATTGAAGTGACCCTGGTCCTTTTCATCTCTGGTCTGCTGACCACCCAGAGCTCCTGAAGTTAGAAGCAGAATCTGGGTGTTCTAACTATATAGAAGTTCATTGAGATGTATAGAGTTTGGGACTCTACAAGTGCTTTTGGGCTACCTTAATCTAGCTGTGTGATGTTCTTAATTTGTAAGCTCCTTACGGTAAAGAAGTTTCTAGTTTTTAGAAATTGAAAGAATAAAATCTCCAACGTTAAAAAAGAAAGTTAGAGGCAGAGCCTAATAGCAGGCTCTGCCGGAGAGTTACAGTGAGTGACCAGGAAAGAAAAAAATGGTGGCAGGTTGACTCTTGGTATTCTGCCCAGCAGCACCGAATCATCTGTACGCCCAGGGGCTGATGACCTGCAGACATCCTAGAAGACCTTGGTCTCTCGACTTGTTTGCCTGGAATTTGTTGAGTGTGGCAGGTTATGGGGTTGAGTGTTGAAGGGTATGAGCATTGGGCAACAGCAGACACACAGATCCTGGCTCCAGGGCTGACCTTGAAGTCTGACCTCCAGGACTTTAGAGGGGTCATTCTGAGGACAGCCCCTCAACCACAATGGGAAGAGCAGAGATTTTCCAGCCTGTCTGTGGTTTTCACCTCTTCCCTCTTCATTGTGGTGATATTGGTCCTTGGATGTCAGTGGATCACTGTGTGATTTCCCCCTCCAGGTACAGCAAGGGCTTTGTTTTGAGGCTGGTTGGGGGAGGAGGTCCTGGGACCAGAGTTTCTGACTCTCTTGCTGATTACTGCAGGGGAATGAGCCATCCCTGGAGGGAAATCCAAACGGGTCATCTGTCAGCAGTATAAGTAGCCTTAGGGACTTAGGGGGAGTGGATAGGGCCCATAGTGGGACAGCTGAGTATGGTTTAGAGGGAGCAGATCCCCAGGATAGCTGTGGCCTGAAACCCAGTGTGGGAAAGACAGATTATTCCAGAAACTGGTGTGACTGTAGGTTTTCTTACCACAGTATGACAATCTATGTTGTTTATTAACCTGCTGTTAAAATGAAATAGGCACAAATGATCTGCATTTGTGGGGCTGTGTGCTGATTTCTGGACCAGTAACCCCTGTGGTAGTGGATCCTTATCTCCAAGTCAGTAAAGACACATGAGCTGTGCAGAGACACATGAAGCCAGGCTGGGGCCTCATGTGTTGGGGAGGCATTGCTGAGAATGTAGGCCGAGGGGGGTGGTCTCTGGAAGTAGTGTGCTCAGGATGATTGTGAATGTGTGGGATTGACAGATGAGATGTGGTGGGATCTAGGGATGCTTTGACCTGCCTGGGAACTCTAATACACCTGTATACCACAGTCACAGAGGACAGTGAGCTTGCTGACTTTTGCAGATTTTAGGAGTCTGAGTAAAGAAGATTCTGGAATGAAGGCGAGACACTGTAGGGTGTTATCCAAGGCTTGGGCGTGATCAGATCTGGGCAGAGAGAGAAATATTGTGTGAGCAGCAGGGGAAAAAAGGTATTGTCCCTTTACAAGAAAGCTGTAGCCATGCAGAGAATGAGTTTGGGAGAGCTCAGCACTGATGACTAGTTCCGTTTGACAGATGAGAACAGTGATGTCCAGAGGGCTAAGTGAAGATAACCCATTTTCTGGTATGCAAACAAGGCATTGACCATGGACTTAACAATCGACTTTATTTAACACTCTTTACAACCCAAGTGTTCATTCCTTTTCTCGGCTGCTAAGATCCTAGTAGGCGGAACTGAAGACAAGCCATCCTTAGCAGTAGAGGTGGGTTGGAGAGGGAACTATGCCAGAGTAGACAGAGTGGGTGGGGCTGGTCTAAGGGGTTGATGTAGGTTAATGCTGGTCAGAAGTGTGGGCTGAGAAGAGCTAGAGAGCAGTGTCCTAGCCCTGGCAGAGGGGCAGAAATCCAGCACGCAGACTCGGGGGTAAGAGCTCCATCTGTCATCCCAGAATGCTTTTGGGAAGCCAGAGGCATCTGGTATTGACCACTGACATTTTCCCACTTTACCAATATGCTTCTTGCTGGTTCTAGATCTTGGCAAGGCTGAGTCTGGACTTGTAAGTACTGTTCTGGGAATGGCAGAAAAACCCTGACAGGTGAGCTCCTGAGACATGCTGTTCATGTTCATAGGACAGCAGGGCTGGGAGCAGACTCTGTCCTGTACAGGTTGGCCTCCTCCAACTGTGACTATTGGTCAGGGCTCACCATCACCAACCTTGCCTCTGAATTGGGGGAAATGCTTCAGAGCACAGGTGACAGAAAACCCTACTCCAATGGCTTAAAGAAGAAAGCCATTTGGTTTTTATTTAGTATGTTTAGTTGTGGATATTTTCTCAGGAGGCAGACAGGTTGTATTGGCAGGTTCTGTGGGGAGTGGAAACAAGGTCGTAGAGCATGGATAAGATCAAAACACATTGCATACATACACAAAATTCTCCAAGTATCAATACACAGGGTTATTTTTTTAAAATAAATTAGCAGACATTAGCATTAGCACTCCCTCCCATCGCTGTGCATGTAGTTAGAGTTTTCCTGTCTGGCCCAGTCAGGACAAATCTCTCTTACCCGCCAGTTCCACAGTCGCTCAGACCCAACCAACAAAGCACATAGAAACTTACATTGCTTACAAACTGTATGGCTGTGGCAGGCTTTTTGTTATCTATTTCTTCTATCTTAAATTAACCCATTTCTGTTAGTCTATACTTTGCCACATGGCTTGCGGCTTACCAGTGTCTTTACATGTTGCTTTTCATGGCGGCGGCTGGCGGTGTCTCCCCCAGCCTTCTACTTCCCAGAATTCTCTTCTCTCTTGTCCCGCCTATACTTCCTGCCTAGCCACTGGCCAAACAGCATTTTATTTGTACAGAGCGATATCCACAGCACTTCCCCTTTTCTTTTTTTTTTTTTCAAGGAAGGTTTTAACTTTTACATAGTAAAATTACATATAACAAAACAATTAACATGTGCACTTCAAAATCATGCTGTAAATTGGACACAAGATTTAGATTATATTTTTTTTAGGCAGGCAGTCCTATTACCCAACTGATCTATATCCAGAGCCCTGTGACATTTCTAATGGTGTGTGTGTGTGTGTGCTTATTCACATTTGTCTATGTAGGTATGTGAGTGTGTGGATGTACCAACCTCTGCATGTGCAGAGGCCAGAGGAGAGTGTTAGCTGGTTTCCTCTGTCACTTTCTCCCTGTTCCTTTGAAAAGGTTTTCATCTGAACCTTGGACTAGGCTGGAAGCCAAAAGACCCTGGTGATCCTTTTCTTCTGTTTCCTGCAGAGCTGGGCTTATAGGGGTTTGGTGTGTGGGTGTCGGGGTCATAACTCTGGTCCTCAAGATTGCAGAGCAAGATCTCTTAACTACCAGGCCACCTCTCCAGCTCTGACATTTACTTATAATGATGTAATCTTGGTATTTTGATGGCATAGTTAATGAAGCTGACCCTATTCAAAGTATTCTTCAGATCATGGCACTTATTCCCAGGGTGCCTTGCACACACATCTCTGAACAAGACCTACAGTAAACATCTGTTGGTGTGCCTCACCACTAGAAACAGGCCGTGTTATATCTTGACCCCACCTAGTCTAGATCTCCCCTGTTCTGTTGCATGCTTTGAAATTCACTTGGTAGAGTTATGCCTCTCCACTGGCCATGATGGTTCTTCTAGTTTCTGACCTGTTCTTGGCTCTGTTCTTACAGCTTTTGTCTGGGGGTAGGCAGAGCATCCCTGCATCTCATGCTGGGGTGGTAGGATGAGGGCCTAGTCTACCCTGAGACACAGTGCCCTGCAAAACACTGTCCTGTATCTGGAACTTCACAAAGCCTGCTGGTTCTTGATCTGTATTCCTTTTAAAAATTGTTTTAAATATTTTTGATGTTACAATTTCCCTCTCTTTCTTCTCCCTATGATCTCTGACAGTGTACCCCCTTACTTTCTATCAAATTCGTAACCTCTTTTTTTTATTATTGCATCTGTGTGTGTGTGTGTGTGTGTGTGTGTGTGTGTGTGTGTGTAGGTGTATACCTATCCCTAAATATATAAATATAATCTGTTCAACCCATATGCCATTACTTGTATGGGTTTGTACTTTGGAAGGTCAAAGGTCAGATAGCTTCATAGAGTGAATCTAGGTCTTGCTCCTCTCTTTCCATTCATAGGCATCTGTCTACAGGGTGATGCTGGCTGCTGTGAGAAGGAGAAAATGGGTTTGACTGAAGGCATTCTGATAAGAGTTCTGTTTGAATAATAGTGGGATCCAAGGATGCATGAGTGGGTGAATGAATGAATGAACTGCTGGGGGCCAAGCAGAGGTGTGCACCAGGAAACACTCAGCTATTTCCTAGACTGTAGCTAAAAAGAACAGAAAAGAAGTCCCTATTCCTCTCTACCCTAGCTGCTGCCTCCCTTGTCCTGGCCTTGTGGACATCAGTCACCCAAAGACTCCAGGTGATACCATCATTGGTCACTGTGTCTGCTGGGACTGGGAGCAGGTACAGGGATGAGTGGATATGTGGGGGTGGAGAGGACACCAGCACAAGCCTGTCATTGCTCTGTAGAACCCCCGAGCCTGCAGACTTAAGAGAGGAGGCTGTTTTCTAGGCCTGGCATTCGGTCTAGTTTCTAGCCCTGGAGAGGAAATAGGCTGAACATTTGAGTCTTAAACGATCTTGTTTAATATTTGGGAGTAAAGAATCACTAACTCTCCTCCTTCAAGGGAGGGGATTTTATACCAAAGGGAAGCTGAGGTGAGTAGAAGAAGGTATCATGAGAAGCAGGAGACAGATGCGACTCAGTCCAGAACAACACATGCTCACTGTGATGCCCACAAGAAAATCACATGGCCCTCCGTAGCCAGGATTCTCCAAATGCCTAAGAAGAACTGAGATTTAAGTTAACGCTCAGCCACCCAGGGAGAAGGCATTTTTGTAAACACAGCTGTGAGATGAGGAGGGCCTGGTCTGTTCTGGTGACAATTGAAACAAAATCCCCTTCCAATCACTTCAAGTATAAACAAAGCAAAACAAAATTTTAAGAAAGCTAACAATAACATATTGGAAACATCTGGCTGGGAAGATCAAATCAAAGCACACCACAGAATCCAAACATCAGAAATAGCCTCTGCATATGGAAGATGTCTGTGAGTGACATTGCAGCCTGAATTGAATGGGAACTATTCTGAACAGGAACTTCATATTGACTAATGATGTAAATGGAGGGGATACTGAATGGGATGGTACTGAATGGAGTGATGCTGAATGGTTACCGTACTGATGTTGATGATTTGAATGATGATAATGTTGATGTTTGTGGTGCAGAATGGAGGTGATACTGAGTGGAGATGATGCTGAATGGAGGTGGTGTTGATGTTGGTGAAGCTGAATGGGGGTCTGGTTGCTTTCAAAGCCCATATTCTCCCATTTGCGGATGGCATAGGTACTGAAGGGAGCAAGGGCAGCATAGACAACCAGAAGGCTGTCAAGGCTGCCCATAGTTCTGGGCCTTACTGTCCCCTTGACTTTAGGCACATCAAGAGAAGTGCCTCCATCTCACAGTACCAACTCCTTGTTCTCTGTGGCCTGGGTAAGGTTCTCAGGGAACCCAGTCTCAGTGTCAACTTCCTGCAGTGTGTGGGGTGGAGGCTGTGGACAGGCTTAACCCAGAGCCTTGGCTGTAATTAAGAGCTCTTTCTATCCTGGTGGACTCTGTGGTGGCCACAGAACAATCTTTATATAGCTTATCTCCTATGTGGATGGGTCTCTGGAATGCAAGTCAGCTTCTGTGGAAGAAGCCTCCACCTACTTCTATTCTGAGGACAGGCTGTGCTAGTCCTCTCTCCTCTGTCCCTGTAGACAAGGGACAATTTTGGTCCTTGATTTTCCTGTTGAACTGAGGTGCTGCTTTGGATTTGGAGAAGGGGGTTTTCTCCCTGCTTCCACGGTCATCTAACCCTCATGATTCATGGCCATCCTCTTCCTTTTTTGCTCTTTTCGTTCACTGTCATTTCCAGTACAACTTTGATCACTGGTTGATCAATATAACTATTGACCATTACCAACATGACTAGGGGTGGGATGGGAGAGGCCTGTCCATGTGAGGAGGAGAATAAGTCTGTCACTTAAATGTGTATCTGGGGTCCTCATTGGAGAGACCCTACCCTGCATTTTGATTGGTGGATGACAATGCTGTCTGCTTACTCTCTGAGGTCTGCATATGGAGCTGGCACACATTCGCCATCCAGTTTGCTGACACTAAGAGATCCTATTCCATACACACACCATCTACATCTCACATACATATCCCACATTCACACCTCACTTAGAATATTCACACTCCTTATCTGCATATGTGCACACACACACACACACACACACACACACACACACACACACACCTCTTACATTCCACATATGCATCTCAAACATACACACTGCACATCTGGGAATATACATGTGACCACAGAGAGACCCACCCATTTCTTCTCCCTGGGTGGATCCAGAGGCTGGAGAGAAATGGGCGGCAACTCAGCTGTGGGTTTGGAGTGCCACGTTGGGCCTGTGGCTTGGCACTGAGGACCACATGGGCCACAAGAGGCAGCTGGCCCAGGTCCCACCCTCTCTGAAGGTCACTGTGAGTTCCTTTCAGGGAAGTTTGGCACGGCCTTGCTGCCCATCAGAAACGGTAATCTAGCTAATTAACTCTGGTTGTAGGCCAGGAAATTTTATTAGGAAGTGACTGAATGGACGAAAAACTGAAAACCGCCCTTCATTTACTGTTAATGAATTAGCCTTTTAATATACGTGCTTAGGAAAGACTTCCCCTAGCTCTGCCTAGCCACATCCAAGCCTGCCTTCTCCATGTCCTTGGCCGACGCTTGTCCCTGCTCATACAGCTGGCATGGTCTGCCATCCAGTTATTGCTAAGCTAGAGGGGGCAGCTCTTTCTCATTTTCCAGAACAAAGGTGTCTTCTCTGGTGTCAGGAATGCACCCATCCTCTCTCCTTCCATTCCACATGACCATTTATTTTGCTTTCGTCCTTTGCTGGTTAGACTGTCTCATGATGTACTCGCATGTGCTTATGAATTTATTCCTGTGGGCTGTTTTACTTTTTTAAAGTTTTACATTTGGTTACCTAGTGTGGGAGGTCATGTAGAGGCCAGAGGACAATTTGTAAGGGTCAGATGTCTTCAACTGTGTGCAGCCTAGGTATCGAACTCAGGTAATTACGCTTGGCAGCAAGAGCCTTTGCTTGGCAAGCCATCTGTCCCTCCTGCAGGTGGCTTCTTAGCCAGGGTCAAAGTGCATGACCCAGTGTTAAGCAGATGCAGAGGAACATGCTGGCCAAATCATAGTACCTGGAACTGGTGGCTGGACTGGTTTCCCAGCTCCCTTCCCTCTCTCTGACCTATGTAACCTCCTTCTGTCTGCTGCTCAGGATGATGTCACATATTCCACCTTATAGAGGGTGCAGAGATCCAGTGAGTTCATTCCAGGGGGTGGCATTCTGGTAGCCCTGAGCAGGGGCTCTAAGTACATACATTAATACTTATTGTGAGTAAATAAAAATGGCTAGTTATATGTGTTCGAGTCTAGTGATATTGTGATCAAGTCAAGTATATTTTATTTCTCAACTTTTACGATCATCATCAAAGAAAACAACAGTAACACCGGGCACAATCCCAAGATCTTCTTTGTGAGTTTTGGGAAGGAACCGGCCCACAAAGGATGGGAAGGCCATTCTTGGTCCACTGTGGTGGGATGCCAGGGAAGGCATCCATGTGTAAATGTTTGATCTTTGGAATCCTGATGTGTCATCTACAGATGTCACCTCTAGGCAGTCTGACTGCTTTGTTGGAAGCAGCAAGCCGACTATGGTGGACGGGGTGACCTGCGAAGCCCACGGTAACATAGTCTTAAGTGATGGATCTGAAGTCATTGCCACCAGCTTCTCAGTGATCTTTACAGGATGTTTCTTGGGGCTTCCATTCCCTTGGGGCCCGAGTGTGACGTGTAGTTCTCATTGAAGGGATTCTTTTCTTTCATTCTGTGTTTCCATCAACATCATGATAATAAGCTAGTCACTCCATGTGCCAAATGCAGCTTCTCCTCTGCCTATCACTGCTCTGTGGAACCCATAGATTCCTAAAATATCCTTATACCCTCTCAGGCCTCAGAATGCCTCTGTGGGACTAAAAGATGATGTGAGCTAAGATATTCACTGTGCCCACATTTGCCATACCCAGCTATAGGGTCTGCGTCAGCCCTATCAGTCTGGTGCTGGTGCCATCCTGGTAAAGTGAGCTGTGTCCTCCCAGGTATGACAATCCCAGTTACTGGGGTCATGTCCTGTCAAAGCATTCCAGCCCATGGAGAGCTGACTGAATAACAAACCATGGTTTTACTTTTGAGGTAACTTACAGTGGCCACAGTAAACTGACATTGCACTAAGTATTTCTATATAAAAAGCGAACACACAGAATCTATATATAAATTAGCCTATGTATATAAATACACATCTATATAATTAAACTCATGGGCATTTTGCATTTTCCATACCCGCTCCCACCCTAAAATGTTTTTTAGCTCAACTGACAGAGAACAAATGGGGACAGGAGGTTACACAGGGTCTCAGGGATTTCCAGGAAATGTGGCTGACTAATTGCTATGCTCCTGATTCATGTTGTACTTGCTGGAAGACTGGAGACAACAGTAGTCCACACTGGATGGTTCCAGTGACTTATTTTACTGTAAAATGTGCCCATTTTGTTTTTGCCTTTTGAATTAACGTTGGCTTGGGTTTCATTGAATTTAATTACAACTGCAGGCATAAACACACACATTAGTTATACAGACACACAGGCAAGACATACAGATATACACATGTAGTCATAGGAACACACACACACACACACACACTCACACACACACACACACACACACTCATACACACTCACACACTCATGATGTCTACAAGAAACCATCCATGGAACACGGAAGTATGCTTAGGGTAGTGAAGACCTTTTCTCCTGGCCCCATATCCCGCAAGAGTCTTGTAAGTAGTTGTTCAGAAAAAATAACTTTATTAAAAATCTGTGTATACTTGTGACTCATATTTTCTTGAAACCTGAAATCAGCCTTACTTGATGTATGAGTGTGGCAACTCGCTGACAACATGCCTGCTTGTTGATTTACAAAGGGTTTTATGCACCACAATCTGACAAACACACGAGAGCTTGAAAGACCAGGGTGGTGGAAGGTAATGATGAGGTTCATGCTGTCACAGACAGTTAGGCATGCAGGGTCTTCTGACCCTCCACAGAGCAGGCTCTGCACAGCTTGCCCTGCTCAGCACCTACTTGTTATGTATATGCTATTGTGGAAGTTCTAGTTTAATTTCTGTTTCTGTGATAAAAACATGGACCAAAAAGCATGTGGCGGAGGAAAGGGTTTATTTGGCTTACACTTCCAGATCACAATCCATCACTGAGGGAAGTCAGGGCAGGAACTCAAAAGCAGGAACTCAGAGCAGGAACCACCAAGGAACACTGCTGGTGCTACCCACAGTAGGCTGAGTCCTCCTACATCAATTAATAATCAAGGTAGTCTCCCGTAGATGAACCCACTGGGCAACATCTCAATCAGGGTTTCTTCTCTAAGATGACTCTAGATTGTGTCTCAGATTAACAGTTAAGGCTAACCAGTACAGTGGATGTCATCTATGTCTTGGATTCCTTAAATCTGGGGAACAGGAGGTGAGTTCCAACCTAGGGTCAGGTTGGGAATGAAGAGAGCTATCTAAGGCCTAGAGGGGCCACATGGGTGAATGTTTGTCTTGTTGCAGAGCTGAGTGATTTTGTGTCCGACCTCTGCTCATTTGCTGGAACCAGGCTTAGCCTGACTTTGCTCCACACTGATGTAGAGACCTGGCCCCATCACGACAATATGATTTACAGACATAGTTTAAAGAAGGTCTTGGAAAATACATTTAACCTCTGAGCTTACCTGTGTTGTGGTGTGTGTGTGTGTGTGTGTGTGTGTGTGTCCATATGACTGCTAACTAGACAGGGCCTGGGCTTTGATCTTGAAACCTTGTGTATAGATTTAGATGCCTTTTGTATATTAATAACTCATGTCAAATGTAACCTGTCTTTGGAGGTGAGGTCTGGGTAACAGATCCTTTTCCCCAGACAATCATTGGCATTTAATCTGCCATCAAATCTACCAGACTGTTTTAAGTGAGAATAGATTCTGGCCACTCTTATCACCTCTACTCCAGCTGTTCTCGTTTTACTAATAAACTATCCCAATAAAAAGCAACTTGTGGGGAGAAAGGTCTGATTTCCACTCATGATTCCAGGTTACAATCAATAATTGAAGGGAAGACCCAGGGAGAGTTTGAGACAGCTGGTCATATCACACCCACTATCAAGAGCAGAGACAGAATGTAAACATACATACTCATTTTCTTGCTTACTTTCTCTTTTCATATAGTTCAGGACTCCTGCCTAGGGAATAGTGTCATCCACAGTGGGCTAGTTCTTCCCACATTAATTACCTTAATCACCCCATACTGTAGAGACCAACCATTGCTGCCACTTACCTGGCAACAGGGCAGCCTCTTTGGCTGATCGCTGTTTATATTCCTGCCCTGTCAAATCATGATATCCCTTCTTAAAGGACTGTTTGGCCTCATCTTCTGTCCTTATTTTTTCCTTGGTTGGCCATCTCCAAGCCATGGTGTGTGAATATTTTCCACTTCCAGACCCTTGCCTGCACTTCCGGTGAGTTCCTCTTCTCTTTTCTGCCTTCCTCTCCTTCCTTCCATGCTGTCTTGGTTGAGACATCTCTGGCTCTCCAGCTACCTGCTACCTCTCCAGTGTCTTACCCTTGCCCTAGTAACCTACTCATGACAGTTCATCTTCTTTGCTGGACATACCTCTTGTGGATAGAGAACTTGTCATTTGGCCCATTATTTTTGCTCATATCGGTGACAGATATACCCGGCATTAAAGATGTGGAATAAAGAAAACACTTTGCTTCTGAGTAGAGTGTCATCTCCTAGGCACTGAGGGGTGGTAGTCACTGCCTTGCTGACTGGAATGTGTTACCCGGGGCTGTCCTGAGCTCTACTGACCCCTACCCACGCCCCCACTGCGTTCTGCTATGCTTCTATTGCCTACCCATCTCAGGGAATCATAGTCACAGTCTCTGGTGACACCTACTGGTTCTGGGCCAAGGGACATTCCTGTGGAAGGAAATGAGCCTGTGCCCTGAAACACCGGAAACTTCAGATGATGAGTGTCCCTTTCAGACTTCCTTGGATGGCAACACTCCACAGTGAGCGCCACACTCACAGGGCGCTCCCTTCAGGAGCAGAAAGTCACCTGCTACCCAGCTTCTAACACACATGTCCTTGTCCTCCTGGGCAGAGGTCTCTTTATTGCCTGGCATTCCAAACCCTGCTTTGGGCTATAAGGGGCGATCCTTCTCCCCGACTTTTGCCACTTGTTCCAAGGTGGCTCTTGTTTCCCACGGCCACTGTCAAACTGTGCCCATCAGCCACAGCCCTTCGGCTGCTGGGGCTCTGCAGTTAACCTGCTTCGCCAGCCTCTTTCCTGGCTGTTCTCCATGACTTTCAGCTCAGGTGTCACTCAGAGGTCCAGTGCCCATCCTAGAAGCTCATTCATCGCTCTGTCATCACATAGGTGTATTTCCTCTGTAGGGAGGGCGATCTAGCTGGCCAGTTGGCTTGTTTGTGGTATTCTCTATAGCTTCCCTTAGCAGGTAGGCACCAATGGGGAGGGAGCACCTGACTGCAGTCACATGTTGCTTGTGTTCTCTCCACAAGCTGTAGCGACTGTGTTGGACACGTGGAAAGTATGTCCTGGCTGAAGGAATGAATACATGAATGAGTAGAACTTGTTAGATGCCAGATGTCATGCCCTGTCCTACTAGCCCTTTAAGGAGGCCCAGATGGAGGAGGATTTTGATCCTTCTAACTTTGGAAATAGACACATAAGTGTACCAGGCTTTGTGTGTGAGTGTGTGTGTGTGTGTGTGTGTGTGTGTGTGTGTGTGTGTGTGTTTTCGAGACAGGGTTTCTCTGTGTGGTTTTGGTGTCTGTCCTGGATCTTGTTCCATAGAACATGCTGGCCTCGAACTCACAGAGATCCGCCTGGCTCTGCCTCCTAAGTGCTGGGATTAAAGGCATGCGCCACCACCGCCTGGGTCCATTCCTCTTTTTGAGCCTAGATTTTCCTCCTGTTTATTCTCTCTGCATTCTAACCCTGCCTGTCCTTTCTCAGTCTAGCTACTGGCCATTCAGATCAATCAGGTGTCTCAGGCAGGCAAGATGAAACGGATGCAACACGTCTTTACATAATTAAACACACACCCTTACATCGTTGAACAAGAGCAGCATAAACAAAAGTAACACACCGTTACACTGTTAAAGTAATTCTCTTCAGCAAAAACACACGTAACACATCTTTGTCTCGTTAAAATAATACTCCACAGCACATAAGGGCTGGGCTGGGGCTTCCTATTCTCAGCCGTGGTGACCAGTTCTCCCAGCTTGCTCTGAGCGAGAGGTATGTGATTGGTGTAGGAGGAGAGATGGCTCTGCAGGACCCTGCCTTGGCATCATTTAATCTCTCTCTCCAGTCTGCAAATAGGACACTGCCTAGCTTGCCATCATGGAAGGGGCAACTGTGTCCTCTCCCTTCACCCTGCACCTGCTCTTTTCTGAGATGGTGGGAAACGGGAGGACAGGGGCAGTGTGACCAGTGAGTGTGGCCGGCTGTAGGTCTAGCAGGATTTTTTTCCCTAGTATTACTGTGTCTGCCACATACCCTAGCATAATGGCCCTGTGTTTACATAAATGTTCTCCAGAAGTTTAGCACCCTGATTGTACCTCTCCAATCCGGAGGTCCTGGGAGGTGTAGACCCGGCCAGAGGAGCCAGGGCCTCTGCAGAGGCAGCAGGTACTCATTTATATATATTGGCCTTGTCTCACTTAGTAGGGTTACTATTTCTGTGATGAAACACCACGACCAAAGAAACGTGGAGAGGAAAGGGTTTATTCAGATTATACTCCCACCGCATTGTTCACCACTGAAGGAAGTCAGGACAGGAACTCAAGCAGGGCAGGATCCTGGAGACAGAAGTTGATGCAGAAGCCATGGAGGGATGCTGTATGCTGGCTTGCTTCCATGGCTTTGCTTAGCCTGCTTTCTTATAGAACCAAGGGCCTCTAGCCCAGGGATGGGACCACCTACCATGGGCTGGGCCTTCCCCCATCAATCATTAATTAAGAAAACACCTGATAGCTGGATCTTATGGAGCACTTTTCTCAGTTGAGGTTCCCCCTTTTTCAGATAATTCTAGCTCATGTAAGTTGATATAAAACTAGTCAGGACAGGCCTTGGAAGAAAGATAGGACCAGGACCAGGGATCTCCAAAAGGTCCCAGAACAGGTTTCAGGGGTGAAACTGAGCATAAGAACACAGTGTGTGACCCCTGGGGGAGGGTTATCTTGTCATGTGATCAGCAATGGTCATTGGATGTGATTTGTGCATCTCCCCCTTTAACAACAGATTTGAGTGTAGATTACTGATAATTATGTGTTTCCTGCAGCTCTGTTCAGAGAGTTACATTAGGGCACATGTGTGACTTTGAGACAGTAGGTGTTGCTGGATTGCGGGTTGTTTTTCTTTTATCGCCAAAATGCTTTCCAAGGCAGGGATCAAACGGATAATGGTTAAAAGTGCACATGCTTAAGTTAGACTCCTTGAGCATGTGTCTATGTCTACCACTTACTGGCTGTGTGGTTCTGGATAAATGTCTTAATCTCTCTGAGCTTTGTCTTCCCCGTGCATGTAAGTAAATGAATCTTACCGGTGGTGCAGGGTTGGGGAAGATACCTCTGTAGGTCAGAACTGTTCAAAAGCCACAGGGTATTTCAGAAGGTAGCAAGCCATCTGGATGCTATACAGGCAGGCTTTGGAGGCAGACTAGAGTCTCTGGTCAGGTGACCCAGCCTCTAGAGAGGCCATAGCATGCTGAGGACAAGATATGGGAGACTGCTGAATTACCACCTGCTAGCAGTGTGAGCCTTGGGCAGTTCTTGCCTTCTGTATAGCCTTCTTTGTGCTTCTGTAATTAAGGGCATCCACTTCATAAAGCTGTAACGAGAATGTAATTAAATCTGTTAATGTATTTTACATGCTTCCCAACAGTGTCATCTGCACAGCAAGCCATCTCCATATGTCTTCTGGTCCTGGAGATAATTCTTTCCCCCAATTGAGTAGTGAAGAAACTCACAAACAGCCCACACAGCATGCCCAGTATTGAACTTAGACATATGGCCACCCCATCCCTGGGAAGCCATTAGGAATGGAATGCTTGTTAATGTTATCTCTGGAGTCATTGTACATGGTATACTGTCTGCTGCCTCTGTGAAGCAGGCGAGCATAGACGATCCTTTGCTGACACATCTGGAGCAGTGAAGGAATGGTCTATGTGTCTACAAGTGAGTTACCCCTCCCCTTCTCCCCCTTTTCCCTTGCCCACTTGGGACATCATCATGTCCCTGTGGTCAGCTGCACCCAGCAGCACCTTCCATGAGCTGATGAATGAGCAGCAATTGCTCTGTCTTATCCTTACCCAGCCACCGGCTGCATGCCTGGCCTCTGTTGTTCCTGCTGATATTTACCCCTATGACCTCTCATCTCCACTATAGGGATCTAGATTCAAGGTGGTGTTTAATTTGAATACAGGTGCCCCTCAGACCTTGTGAATTTCCCCAATTTTCTTAGATATCAGTTGTTGTGTTTGTGTAATAGGAACAAATTCTTCTGAGGATGATAGTGTGTTCAGTTCTGGGCCAGGCAATGGGCATGCAGTGGGCTCCTAACAATTGCCAATTTCCTCTTTTTCAAACTGGAAAAAACTTGGGTGAAAACCAAAGAGGGGTATGACTGTACATCCCACAGAGAGGTCAATCGGTGTGCCAACATAAAGTGCTGGATGTCAGAAACGTTCCCCATTCCATAATATGCAAAATAGACTCTTGGTCTGTATGGTAAACTGAGGCCAAGTAAGTTCAAGTGCTTTTCCAGAGAGACTGAAGTAGGTGTCTAGTGTTACCCCTCCTCTGACCAGCTCCTGGCATGATGAAGCCTGATCTGTGTACAGATGCAAGTGTACCAGCATTTTCCTGAGAAGCATGGGGCCCTTGTTCTAAACCTAAAATGCAGTGGATGGATATTGGTAGTCAGTGAACCGGTGCTGAGGGAGCGGGGACTTTGCAGTCATCTACTTCTGTTCTCAGGTTTGTAAGAAGGAAATGCAACCAGCCAAGAACACAGTAAGTAGATTTTTTGAATCCTTAGCTCTTGTCCCTGCTCTGGCTCCAGAACTCTTGCTCAAGTGGATCCTGGTAGTTACTGGATAAATCCATGTAATTGGGACAGTAATTGGGGCACTGCTCTGTCAGTGGCTTCTCTCCCAGGGGAATAATGCATTGGTTCCATAACCCATTACTACTTCTCAAATATCCAGAAACTCAAGCTTTCAAAGAGTTCTCTGCCCCAGCATCTTGGTGCAGGCCACAAGATGTGGGTTTTTGCAAGTTTGGATGCATTTGATTGCAAAGTGAAAAAACAAACAAACAAACAAACAAACAAAAAACTCAACTGTAGTGAAATAACCAATTACCAATTAGTCAGATTTTTTTTCCCTGTGGGCTGAAAATGCTGTCATTTCTGTAGCCAACAGAAGTAAATGGTGAGGGTTATGTTGATGACTAAAAGTGACTGTCACCCCCCCCTCCACCCCCCCACCCCCCCCCCCCCCCCGCCATCCCAGGAGCCTTGCAGCTTAGGATATCATCTCTTTGACTCATCAAAATCATGGTGAACAGGATATCTTGAAGTCTACCATCTACCAGTGAACATTTTCCTCCTAGTTCAAGGGTTTGTTTCTGTTTGGATTAAATCATGGGCCTGGGCTACACTTAGTGGAGACAGTGGGCATATACACTTGAACTGAGATCCAGCCACCGACTGGGGGCATACACGCCCAACAGTGACTTGAGTATTGTGCCACTAGCTCTGGAACTTGGTCTCTTTCTGGAGGGGGTCCTTCTCTGGGTAGGAATGAGTAGGAACATCACAGCCCACAAAGCAGCTGAAGGCAGTATGCTCTGTTACCCATTTCTGTGTCCTTTGAACAACGTGTGAGTTTGGGACAGATCTAGAGGTAGGTCAGTCTGTATTTCAGTTGAACAAATAGCGAATGTGGAAATAAACAGGCCAGGACTCAAGATGTAGAGGTATCTTTGTAAAAGGGAACTGGAAGATGGCTGAGCTGGGCTTGGGGTACCACACCTATTTCCCTAAAAGCAGGCCATATTAGCTACTTTTGTGTCACTGGGGCCTGACATGGGAAACAATTTCAGAAGGAAGTATTTATTTTAGTTCATGGTTTCAGAGGGTTTTAGTCCATCATAATGGGGAAGACACAGTGGAGTTTATGGCAATGAGTTTATGGCTATCCATGTCACAGCCATTAGGAAGGAGAGACAGCAATGGCGGTCAGGTATAACCTTCCAGGTTCCCCTCCCTGGTAGTCAGTCATTTATGCTAGGTGGGCTCATACACCAAAGTTGCCAGGACGCCTCAAAACAGTGCCACCAGTGGGGGAAATGGAGTTGAAAATGTGAGCCTATGGGGGGGGTGCCTGTCAGATTCAGCTATGACATGGATGACCCCCAAGGCCTCTAGCATTGTTGGGAAGCCTGGCTGGGGTGTTATTTAGTGAGCTATATGAGCTGACTTATCCAGATGGGCTATGAATTGCCATGTGAGCCTCTTGAATGGAGGAGGATTAGCAATGACATGCGCTGAGGGCCTTTGGCAATCTGTAGTTCTTTGGGAAATGATTCCTCAAAGCATTGTGAACAAGTCTGTCTCCCCCAACAAGATACCCAATCTTTCTGTGTCTGTGATCTCCAGATTGCCTCTTCCATCTGAGTCTTCAAACCAGGTCCTTCCTTCCCGTGGGTTATGCATAGATGTAACTCAGTGACACAGCCATCAGCCTCCAGGATTTTGCTCACCATCTAGGACAGAGCCATCTGGGTCAACTCCATTTACAGTGTAGACTCAT
The DNA here is from genome assembly GCF_903995425.1 of Onychomys torridus. NCBI lineage: Eukaryota > Metazoa > Chordata > Mammalia > Rodentia > Cricetidae > Onychomys > Onychomys torridus. The sequence goes on along the minus strand of NC_050458.1, from coordinate 37,390,198 downwards.
TTCATTGACTGACCATCCCCAGCCTGTCTTTCTGGGAGGGTGCCAGAGTTAAAGCAATCATTCACCACCCCACAGCTGCAGCCTGTGTTGGGTGGGGCTGTCTAAATATTGCCCTATGCCTGATTCTTTCCTTAGATTTAGTCCTAGACAGACAGCCTGGTGCTGCTTCCAAAATAACACTTTCCCTGTGGTTTTCAGACTTGGTGGTGCCTTAGAGGGAATATGCATTAAAATACATCCTTGAAAGCAGGGCTCTCTTACCCATTCCCCCTCCTGTTGTGAGCTAAGGGTGCCCCAACAGTCCTGCACTCAAATGTTGATGTCCCCAAATAGGAAAAGTGATCAGTTACTGCACATAAAATTAATGGATGGTTAAAATGCCTGGTGATTAAAATAATAATACATAATAGCCAGATTGCTTCCTGGGCAGGGCTGGATCACAGGGAGGTGAGCAGGTGTCTTGGGGGCTCACCCTCTGACACACAATTCCCATTTGATGAATGGCTCACTGAGCTATCATTTTCATATATAGTTCATATAAATATTTCATATTTCATATCTCCTCAAATGGGTTTTCCTCAGCCTATATCTCCTTCGGTTCTCTTATCTGTGTGGCTCAATCTTATCATTTCTTAAAAATTATTAGTTCCTTGATAATTTGTACAATATGTTTTAAACATATTCACCACCACCCTGAACTCCTTCCAGATCCACCAGCCTTCCCCACCAAGCCAAATTTATGTGCTCCTTGAAAAAGAAAAAAAATAAAACACCTATCAAGTCCAATTTGTGCTACCCATATATTCTTGGATATATAACCTCTCACTGGAGCACAGTCATCTCTCCAGGGGATACCCTCTTAAGGAAAACTGACTCCATCTTTCCCTGCTGTCTGTTTCTAATAGTACCCCAGCTAGGGGTAGGACTTCATGCCCACTTCCCCTCTCCATGCTGGAGATTTGGTCTGGCTTGAACTCACACAGGTTTTGTGCATGTTGCCACTGCTCTGGGTTCATATAGTTAGCTGCCCTGCTGTGTCTAGAAAACACTGCTTCCTTGGAGTCATTCACCACCTCTGGATCCTAAAATCTTTCTTCTCTTTTGCAATGATCCCTGAGTCTTGGAGGAAGGGGTGCGATCTAGTTTTCCCATGTCTTCATCTCTGCATGTTAGCCAGTTGATGGCCTCTGTGTTAACTGCTCATTACTATAACTAGAAGCTTCTCTGATAAGAGTTGATAGATGTATTAATCTGTGGGTATTACTATAAGTCATTTAGAATCACGTTTAATACTATGTTCATTTAACAGAATAATAGTAATAGCTTCTCTCCCAGAGTCTGTGACCTGTTGATTCAGAAGTTTCTTAGACCAATAATAGTGCCAGGTATGGGTTTCATTTTGTGGAGTGGAATTAAAGCCAAACAGAACACAGTTGGTTACATAAAGAGGGGGTTCATGCCATTATTGCACCTCTGGACATGTCTTGCCAAAACAGTCATTATTGTAGCTTACAGGGTTCACAGCTTGGTAAGATTGGTGCTCCATTTTCTCCTCTGGTAGCATGCACGGTACTTTTCTGCACTATGAAAGTTAGCCAGTAGGAATGAAGCTTCCAGATCAGTGCCAGCTTGATATTTCCGTGTTCTATGATTCAAGTATCTTTAGCAATGAATATATATGTACATAGACACACAAGTTTTCAAGTGACTTTTTGAGAGGTCTTCAGTGTTATTTATCTATTCCTGTATTCCCTCTTCCTCTACCCTACCCTTTCATTTCCATATCAATTCAATCCCTCTTGTTTAATTAGTCTTTTAGCCTTTATACCACTGATCATTTCTGTATTTTGTTATTGTTCCTTTGAGAGGAATGTCCTGGGAAAACCTCACTGTTCTTGGGCAGGCAAGCAGATGCAACCATCCTGGTGTCTGTGAGTTCCTTGGAGGTGAGGACAAGGTTATGATCGTGACTTGCCTTAGTATATGGTATTTATAGAGTTGGTGCTTAACAACCATGCAGGTTCGTGGAAGAATTAAATAATACAGGGCCACCAGGCCCCTCTGTGTATTCTACCCCTTTACTGTAGGTAGAATAGGGCTTGTCGCTCTCACACTCTATGGGGATATAGTAGGCATGTTTTCTCATCTGTCTGTTTCCTCTTGCTTTTTTTCAGACGTGCTGTGCCCCAGTGTTCGGGTAGAAGGAGACCGCTTTAAACACACTAATGGAGGATCCAAGGAAATCACAGGTAAGAGAGACTCCAACACATAGGATTGCTTTCATATGCAGCTTGCAGATCTAAGGGTGCTCCCCCCCCCCCCGACTCTTCTATCATTCTCATCTGTCACCAATGTCCTGGTGGGATGGTTTGAACTGTGCAGGTGGCAGTAATCCCTCAACAGTGAGGAGAGAGCGTCTGTATACAGTTTTCCTTTTGGCAGGTTGGGGCCATCCTGAAAATTTCATGACAAAGAGTGTAGCAGGCATTGGTGTATCAGCAAGCAAATGGTGGCAAATTGAGCAGATGAATGAATAAATAGAGGTGCTTCAGAGAGAAGGGGGATTAGATCAGTGTCATAAACAGATGAGGAGCTCAGCAGGTGGGGAAACAGGCATGTGACTAAAGGCCTGGGGCAGAGAGAAGCATTCCAGGGCTGTGAAAAGACCATCTCCAACAATGCCTGGCAGAAGGGCCATGGCAGCTTGTGGAGTGTGGGGAGTTGATGGCCCCATTGCTCTGATTAGTTCTCCTGTGACCACAAGTCCTGCTTAGCACTTGGAGTGAGCATGTGGACTGTTGGCTTCTCCTCTGCTTTCCTCACCAAGGTCTGTCTCCTGGCTTGGTCTGTCTCCTGGCTCGGTCTGTCTCCTAGTTCCAGGTCCTTTTCTCTATCTTCCCTCCTCCATCATCCTCAGGTTCAATTTCTGCCTTGTGTGCATATCTCCCAGCCTGGGCAGCCAGCACCTGAGGTCAGGACTAGGTATGGTTCAGACACATCCAGTCCCAGGAAGTGTGCCCTGTCAGTGTGCCCCTGTGGACTGCATCAATGCATCATCTGTATCTTTAAGACTGAGGATTTCTCTAGTAGAAGGCCGGTATACCTGTGTGTTCAACAGGAAGAACATGCAGGGGAGCGGATGCTCCTGGAAACACCTCCCACCATGGTGGTGCAGAATCAGGCTGGTGCAAAGCTCTTCCGCGCAGCTCATAGGTCCACAGCAGACCCTGACTCTCAGTGTTTCCATGGAAGATCTAGTGTGGTAGCCTGAAGGCTTCAGGCCTTAGTCACCTTTGCTCCATCTTGACCATCAAGCAACTCCAGTTAAATGTCTGGGACTTTTGGAGGAAGCCACAGCAGACAGAGGTATCCATCTCTTCTTGCTGATGGGGCACAGAGTGGGTACTCAGGGGTGCGGTCTTTGTCTCAGCTGCTTTGTCCTACTGACATGATGAAGGTGACTTTTCCTGTTTCCCTTTGAAAACTCAGGTGCTTTGAAGTGAGCATGTCTGTAGCTGAGCTGCTCTGCCCAGAACGGGAAACCACTGCACAATTTGAATTGGACATGCCCACTCGGTGCCTCAGTGACCGCCCCCCCCCCCCCTCGACTCCCCCGTGATACTCTCAGACAATCCATTATCCATTCCCACAAAGGGAATGGGAATGTGCCTGCCCAGTTCTGCGCAGGACAGCTCCCTTTGAAGTCCCTTTTCAAAGTCTATTCTTACCTGGTTGCTTTGTCTACATTTGGCTTTGTGGAGCCACATGCCTGGGGGAACAGCATCTCCCAAGCAATTCATTATTCAGTGTGTATGCCCATGCTGGGAGTGTTCAAGACAGTGGTGACATTGATAGCAGCAGCAGCAGCCACACTTGCTGAGAGCCCATGCATTTCTTCATTTAACTAGCACAGCAGGGGAGAGGCACATTGTCCCCCGCACAGGTGGGGAATCTGAGGTTCAGAAGAGAGCTGCTCTTCTGGCATTTTACTCTATCTCAAGAACTCCCATCTGAAGGCATTACTATTATTACTTAAGTCCCTTGCAAGCACACGAGCTGTTTGAAGACAGGACCTGTCTCTGTCTTCCCATCCTGGGTCCTTGGGATATATGGAGTGGTACCTCTGGCATGTAGAAGATGTATTTTGAGTGGGTGGATGGATGGATGGATGGATGGATGGATGGATGGATGGATGGATGGGCAGATGGATGGATGGATGGATGGATGAATGGGTAGATGGATGGATGGATGGATGAATGGGTAGATGGATGGATAGATGGATGGATGGATGAGCGGAATGAGAGAAAAGAAGCTTAAATTTAAGTGTGAAAATGTGAAGGAGTGGAAGGAGATTGGATGAGTGTCTAAAAGATAAAAAGATAACTATGCTGAAGAGATGATAAGGGTGGTGGGCGAGAGGAGAGAACAGGACAGAAGACAGCGAAACAAAAGAATCTAGCACAGGATCTGTCAATCAGTTGAGTCCACAGATTTTTTTTTTTTTTTTTTTTTTTTGGGTCCGGTAGACTAAAGAGTAGTACAGTTTTGCTTTTCTGTTTCTTTTTTTAAGATTTATTTATTTATTATGTATACAGTGTTCTGTCTGCATGTTTGTCTGCAAGGCCAGAAGAGGGCAACAGATCTCATTATAGATAGTTATGAGCCACTATTTAGTTGCTGGGAATTGAACGCAGGACCTGTGGAAGAGCAGCCAGTGCTCTTAACTGCTGAGCCCTCTCTCCAGCCCCTCTTTTCTGTTTCTTGCTGAGGGATTCAGAAGGTGTGATGTGTGTATACATGTACCTTCACGTGCTTGTGTGTGTGTGCATGCTGTCTCGTGCCTGTATGTGTGTGCTTATTTTTGTGACTATGCAGACCTTTGAACATGGGCTCTAATCTGTCGTATATGGGGAGGAACCCTCTGATGAACGCTTTGGGTGCTTGGCCAGTTGTGAGATTCTCTGTTATGAATCCTCTTGCATCCATTCACAGCCAGTGAAGTCCTGGCACCTTCCCTGGCCTCTCTGGGGCTCCCAGGAGATGAGTCTTAGTGCAGGGTGGGAGTATGGGGGGACATCTACACACACAGGCATCTGCTGTGTGTGCATAGATACCCTGCTTCCTCTGCAATGTGATTTAATAGGTATGGGGCTTGAGAAAGTGTCCCAGCTACGTTGCAGATAAAGAGGGTGTTATAGATTATCCAGCTTGTCAATTTTATCGTAATTGAGACATTAGAGAAGCTTTCTTCATTTTGAAAAATAAATGCAGCTCTGAAAGACCTTATCGTCAGGCATTCCCTTAAATAACTGTCTCCTTTTAGGGCTCATTTGGCCTGGGAAAGTGAGGATGAAAATAAGAATAGACAGGAAGTATTGGGACATATATCTTAGACTAGCCTGCTGCCTGCCAGCCAGGTGGCTGCAGATCAAATTTCTGTTTTCTCTGAAACTCAGTTTCCCCATCTGGACAAGAGATCTGAAGAATGTCTATGATTGCCCTCAGTTCTAATACCTTCTCTGCCAGTGCTTGGTCACTGAAAGTGCCATACAACTTTCCTGAGCAGTGGCCCAGGTCTCCCTCCATGTGGTCAACTGAGTGGTAGTGAGGTACTGCTCAGCCTTGGAAACTTTGCATTCAAGGACTGCTGCTTCATCTCAGGATGTCTGTCCTCACAGTCACCTTACCACCGAAAGCTTTCCAGTTTCCTCCCAGCCCTGACTTATTTCAGTAAATCAGTGCCTGTTAGGTTTCAAACCTCTTTCTCTCTCTCTCTCTCTCTCTCTCTCTCTCTCTCTCTCTCTCTCCTTACTTACTTACTTACTTACTTACTTACTTACTTACTTATTTACTTACTTACTTACTTACTTACTTACTTACTTACTTACTTACTTACTTATTTATTTACATTCAGTCCCTGGTTCTATCCCAGAAAGAAACATGACTGCTCCTAGGTATGATGGAGGAGATTTATTATAGATATATGGGAGAGCCTAGCCAGAAGCAAGGACCTCTGGGAGAGTCCAGATTGTACATGAACTGTGCCATGTGAGGAGATGGCAGGGGAAGGGGGGAAGAGAGAGAGGGGAGCCAGGTGCAGCAGCCTGGAGGCTCAAAGGTACAAAGAGAGCCAAGGGTAACCAAAATGTCTGGATTTTATAGGGAAGAGAAGCCCAGCCTACTGGGCTGGAGAGTTTAAGGTAGGGGGCTGGGGATGCAAGCCTTAGGGCCCTGTAACTGAGGGATGCTGGGAGAATCTGGAGGCCAGGTCTGCTTTGATATGTTAAGTAGGCACCTCAGCTATTTGTCCCGGATTTGAAGCCTAATAGTAGCATTTGTTATCACCTAGTTAAATGCTTGCTGTTTGAAGTTTTTGAATGAAATGGGCCCAGTTTAAATAAACAAAACCAAAAACAAAATAGCCGATTCGTGGATAAAAAGGGAAAATTGTATTCCACACTGCCTAGGCCGTCTCTGGGAAAGCAGAGAGAAGGGATGGGGTGGGTGTGGGGGTGCTTTTCCAGGGTTTTAAGGGAGCAGGTACCTGGGAGGAGGGGAGCCTGTAACCTGGGGGCAGGACTTTGAAGTGTATAACAGGTGCTTGTGAGTAGGGATTGAAGGAGTTTAGATGCTAGCATAGACCTTGATATGCTAATAGTCACCACAGGCATATGTTAATGGAAGGACCAGAGGTCCTTTTTGCCAGAGATAAGGAGAATGCTTCCTTTAAGTAGGTAGGGACTGTTTTTTCTCTAGTCCCTGAGGGGCATGCTGGGTACTTCTTCCCATAGATGAATTCAGATTATAGTCACTAGAACAGCCAGTTCCTACTCCAAGTAGACTGAGGAGTGAGTGCATCACCCCCTGGCCACTCGAAATGCAGAAGAGCTTACCTCCCTCAGTTCCTTGCCATTAGCTTTCCTGCAGCTCATGGATTTCTTAGGGACTCCTCCTTGCTGGGGGAGGTGGCTGCTCTGTGCTCTCTGCCTTGGTCATTTCTTGGAGCCTGGTCCTGCCTAGTCAGGGGGATAGTGGTGGTACTGTTTCTGAGGTTCAAGACCCCTGTGTCAGGGAACTCGTAGGAGTACACAATGCTACAGATTATCTCCTTAGACTCCAGAGAGAGCTCTTGGTATCCTCTTGAGTGATTACTGGGCTCCAGCTACCTTCAAGAACCTTACGACATTATCAGATTGAAATGTCATCTCAGACCAATAAGATATTGTCCCCCTTCTTTTTATATTTAAGGAAACAGGCTCAACAGAGTTAGATTGCTTCTTCAGAGTCTATGTGGGCAGAGGGTGTAATGATATGGCAGGCGGGAGGCCCTGGCTAGCCGGGCCAAGGTGTCCCCTGGGCGCAGGGAAACATGTTGGGCCAATGGAGAGGGTGTCACACTGCAGCATGTGAACAGTCATTCACACCCAGGCACTGCATCTACAGGAAATGAGTTTATTATAATAGAAAGATAGAAAGGAAAGAGTGGTGGTGGGAAAGGGAGCCAGGGTATACCCCTCATGGAGGGGAGGGGGGGGAGGGGAGGGGGGAAAGGGAGGGGGGAATGGGAGGGGGAGGGGCCTCAGAGAAAGAGCAAAATGGGAGAGAAGTTTTCTTCTTAAATGGAATGTAAAGTGGCATCAGGAGATGCCTGAAGGGTCCCCAAGGGGCGGGTCAGAATACTAACAGAGGGTGCTTTGGCTTCATTAAACACAGTAAATGCTGGTAGCAATCCTTCCCTTAACTTGGCGCACAGGGGAGTGATTCATTCTACCCTGTCAGCTTGTCTCTCCAGCTGTGCTCACTGAGCTGAGGACTCCTTTGCTGCATGTACCCTGGACATTTGAATTCACTGTTACACAGGAAGCACAGTGGAAGGCAAGCTACACCATGATACATACATGCTAAATACTTATAGGCATGAAAAGTATGTAAGGTGACCAATTTCAACCTCCACGCAGCTTATAGAGTGGGGGGAACTGATGTCTAGAGAGAAAGGGAGTCAATCATTTTCCCAGGAGACCCGTGTTGGGAAGACCCACCTGCTAGTTTTCGTCAGAGCTTATTATGGGATAGGAAGTGCTCACACTGTCACCCAGGGCTAAGGGTTATGCAGAACATCTAATATTTAAGCAGCATTTGGTATGGTCTTCCATGCTTTTTCAGTTAAAGCTCAAAGTGAGGCATACAGTGCCATGGGCTCCCACGTCCAAATTCCATCACGCTTTCAGCCTCTAGAACAGGTGTTGCTCTCTGGAGGCTTGATGGGCCTAGGCTGCAGGGCTTTCCAACTCTCCATATCGGCCCAGGCATCTTGGGTGGAGCATCTTTCTATGGAAGGATGCACTTCGGGTGGTGGTGAGGATTGCTACTGAATGGTAGCACACTCAGGGTCCCGTGTCATGGTGTCATAGTTGGAACAGACTCATCTGCTGGGCATCTAGGCATCTTCGCTGTCCTCTGAGCAACAACCAGAGACCTCTGCTGGTCATAAAAAGTGCCAGATTCCCATAAATATGTGTCTGAGAAGGATTAAACTTCCATCTTCGTGCTCACTACTCCCCCAGTTTAAAGCCCCCGGCCATGACAATTCTTTTACTTTGTGCGGACACAAATGGCTCTCAGTCGTCTTTTAAGGGAAGTCAAGGCAAGCTGAAATACTCACCGTTGACTAATGCACACACTGCAAAGGCAGTTGGCTTATGTCTCTCTCATGTTTCTCTCTTTAAAATCACGAGGTTCCAAAGGCCCAGTCAGCAATCCCAGCAAGATCCGAGGGAAAGGCAACCGTGCGGCTGCAGGAAGGAAAGCCTTAAGTTGTGGACGGTCCTAAAGCAGCGGTTCTCATGACCTCTTTGGCAAATTTCCATCTCCAAAAGTATTTACATTACAATTCACAACAGTAGCAAAATTACAGTTATGAAATAGCAGTGAAAATAATTTTAAGGTTGGGCTCACCATGACATGGAGGAACTGTTAAGAAGGTTGAGAACCTATATCCTAAAGGATCCCCATGTACATTTTCGCTTCTGGAACACAGAAGTCCCCACAGTAGGGGAAACCAAAACACCTTCATTTGTCTTGTTGTACTTAACCACTATCCAGAATGCTCTTGGTTCTCACATTCCAGTGTGGTGGCCAGTGTCTGCATTCCCCAGTGCCTTATCCTGGCACTGGACTTGAGGCTTAGCTGCTCTGGTCTTCCCAATATGTGTTCTTAGATATCTAAGTCCCCACCCCTTGAGACAGGGTGGGTAGGCTGCCTTGGAAGAGAATGAACTAGCTGTTTGTGGTGATTTGAAAGAAAATGACCCCTAAAGGAAGTGTCACTATTAGGAGGTGTGGCTTTGTTAGAGTAGATCCAGCCTTGGTAGAGGAAGTATGTCACTGTGGAGGTGGGCTTTGAGGTCTCATATATGCTCAAGCCCTACTCAGTGTCTCAGACCACTTCCTGTTGCCTGAAAGTCAAGATGTAAGAACTATCAGCTTCTTCTCTAGCACCATGTCTACCTGTGTGCTGCTTTGCTTCCTGCCATGATGATAATGGACTAAAGCTCTGAACTGTAAATGAGACGACACAATTAACTGTTTTCCTTTACAAGAGCTGCTGTGGTCATGATGTCTCTTCACAGCAATAGAAACCCTAATTAAGACAGTGTTCATGTGTCTCTCATACTCTTCCTCTGCTAAACTCACTCCCAACTCTTCTGTCTGCACAGGTTTTGACCTGATGGATTTGTTCAGTGTGAAGGAAATCTTGGGGAAGAGAGAAAATGGAGCACAGAGTTCCTATGTACGGATGGGTTCCTTCCCTGTGGTGCAGAGAACTGAGTGAGTGGTCCTTTCTCCTTCCAGAACATCTGCATGCTCTGGGGGGCAGGGTGCAGCCAGCCACAGCTGCTCACTCAGCACTGAGCTGAGCTGAAACACACTTGGTAGAGTGCCTGGTTAAGGTGACACAACTTAGCTTGTTCTTTGCAGTTCCATGCTCATTGTGCTAATGATTTTCTCTTCATTTTGTGCTCATCTGTTCATTTGACATTAATCATCCATTTATGGATGCAATTTTCTTTTCTTTTTTCTTTTTTTTTTTTTTTTTGAACTGAGGATTGAACCCAGGGCCTTGCACTTGCTAGGCAAGTGCTCTGCCACTGAGCTAAATCCCCAACCCCCAATTTTCTTTCAGCTCATTAAAGAACAACCATTTTATGTTTATAGCCACATATTACCTCCTATGGACCAGCCGTGGCCACACCTAGCAGGTGTCTATCTCCTAGAATCATGTAATGTTTTTTGTCAGTGAAGATCCAGTTCCCATGTTGACTGGGTGCCTTGTTTATACATTACAAAATGCCTTCTTTTTCTTCTGTTTCCACCTGCTATGAGTATCCCTGCTTTGTAATGTTGAGAAGCTATGTTGCCTGTATTTGTCCAGTGTCTGATCCTGCTGTGTATCCAGTGATGGCCTAAACATGATCCCACAATGAGTGCTCTATGCTCACTAGAGATAGACAGATGGTTTGAAAACTAGGATGGTCTTGCATCATGAGATCCCTACTCCATCTTGTAACTCCTTAATTGCCTTTATGGTTTCTTACACTCAGAGGCCAAAAAGGGCAGACTGGCATTTGGAATCACCTTAAGTGTCTCATAGTTTGACCCAAGCCTCCTTTGTTGCATGCTGTGTGTTTAGAGAATTCCAGGCACTTCCTTATACTGCCAGGCCTTTGCTGTGTCTCTCTCTCTAGCCTGGGTAGCTGCTCTGCTCCTCCTTCGAGTATAGTTCAACTGCCGGGCTTTAGCTGCTACTCTTGGGAAACCTCTACCCTAAGACAAACCTTCCCTCACAGCACACTCCTGCATTGATTGAGCATGGTGAATATGAGTCCATTGAATCAAACTATGCAGTTGGTCCTTGGCAAAACTGTCTTTGCTGCTTCGTTAGAGTTCCATCACTGAGCTAATCACTGCCTATAGCATTGGTGACTCTCTCCTGACAGCACAAATTCAACCACAGTGAGAGAAGTCAGATTTCAGCTACCCGTGGTGAGCCATGAACACAGACTGGAACACAGCATTGAGTTCACTCAGCATTCTCCGAGAGCCAACTCTGCATTAGACAGTAGCATCATCTCACCCATGGCTCTGAACCTGCATTCCCTGAGAGTAAAGGAGAACGAGGCACATGACTCCCCTCTGAGCTCCATCTTTTCACCTGTGGAACAGAGACTGCACTCTGACCTCCTAGGTACTGAGCATCTTCTTCTGCAATGGTGCAGAGATGCTTGGGGTGATGTGAATCACCTGATCCCAGGCTCTTTTAGGGAAATGCAAAGATAGTCAGGCTCCAAACTCCACTCATACTTCATGCTTTCTTATGAATTCACCAGCAACGCTACTCAGAAACAGAAAAGCATCATATGTAATTTAACCATAGAAGAAAATTTAATGAAGAACAAAAGGGAGAATGTTACACAAATGTGGCAGATGCCTCACAGAGGACCCTTCCCATTGCCAGAGATGTCTTGTTCTCCTGGGACACCTGTCAATCAGCAGAACATCTTTAGAGAACTAGAGGACTGGGCACAGCTTCTGAGATTAGCCCTGTGACACTGGCATTTTCCTGAGTGGGGATTACTGTGTGTGTTCCATTTCATACAGCATAGCTTCACAACTCAGACATCTCAAGAAAGGATAGTTTCCCTTCACTTTCTAATCCTTTGAAATGTATTCATCTTAATAAAGATACATGATTTCATTTGCAAGTTAATTTTATTCATAATGCAAAAAGATGTCACTTTCAACATTACTCATTTCTTTAACATGTCAAGGGCATTTTTACACCTCTTCCTTCATTTGATTCTCGCTGTAATAACATGAGGTGAGCAGGGCAGGCATTACTCTCATTTATCTGGTACAACATGTGAGACTCTAAGGAAGGCAGTCACTTGTTAAAATCTCACTGATAACAGGAAACAGAAGCTGGTCTCCTGGTCAGATACTTGAAGTCCAAAGCCTTGTCCTTTTCACTATAATTTCATACCTGCTACATTATTTATGAAAAGAATCATTCATTGGATATCTCACCCTTGATTAAACAGATTCCTCCACCCCAGACTATATGTGTGTATATATATATATATATATATATATATATATATATATATATATATATATGCATTGCTCTGACTTTGCCTGTCTGTTTCTCTCTCTCTGTGTATGTGTGTGTGCATGCTCACACATATCACACACACACACACACACACCCCTTTTGTTTGGATGCACTCGCTTGCATATGTCTGTTGAGATAATTTAAAATAATAAGAGTAAAGTGTGTTTAGAAAGAAAACAATAGACAGATTTATGAATGAAATGAACAAAAAAGTAAAGTGTCTTAGGTGGTGACATCTTGTCTCTTTCTACATGCTTGGTGGTTAAAGGACTGCCTGACTCCCAAGGGAAGCCTAGGTGCTGAAGGTGACAGGCTCTTTGCCCCCTGTTTCTATATGATCCTCAGTGATGTTGTAGTCCAGAGAGATGATATTGAACACCTGGGTCACCTCTCAGCCTGCATCTGTCAGAGGAGAGTCAGTGAGGACCCAGTCTAAGCTCAGGAGTTCTGTAGCTACATGATGGATCCCTGAGCATCTGCAAATCTAAGAACCAGGAACCCAGATGCCTTCCCACTTCCTTTCCTGGATGTCTGGCCAGACAGCCTCCATCTCCTCCAGCAGCAAAATCCATGCTATGTGTGTTCCCAGAGGCAGTCTTCCACCCCCAGGGTAGACTTTGGCTCCTTCCTGGCCAAATTCTACAGAGGGAAAGAACAGTTGGCTCGTGGTTAAGAGAAAAACTATGGGGAGACCAGACCCTCTGGGTGTGAACTCTGTCTGCTAAATCTCCTTGAATTAACCCCAAAGAGTCCAGGGGTCCTGACCGACAATGCAAAGATGAAAACACTCCTTCCCAAGTTCTTTCCAGGGTGGAGTGAAATGAAGTCCTCCTTATATTAGGTTTCTCAAAGTACTCATTTTAAAATCAAGTCTTAGATTATTTTATTAAGAACATGTATGCAATTTATTGAAGAAACCTTATAAAAGTTGGCTGAACTTTGTTTTGATAGTATGGATATCCTAGGTAGAACATAGGTATCCACCAGGGGGAGTTGACAAGGTCTGGTGTTGTCTAGAGGCCCCATTGTTTTCACAACTGGGGTAGGAGGAATGTCACTGCCATCCAGAGGGAGTGGTGGTTCGCGGTGTGGGGTCCTCCATTGCAATGGGAGGTTACCCCTCTCAGTGTCCTCTGAGAAAACTAGCCTGGTCTGGGGAAAGAAAGGGTTTTACCCAAAGACGGCATTTGACAGCTTTCAGGGTTCTTTATTCCCTAGCATCTGTAGGAAGTCTGCTGTACTGGGGGCTTTGTGGTAGAGCTGATGGACAATAGATTATCAGACTTTCTCACAGGGATCCCTGGAAGGAAACTGTGGAGATCTGTGGGGCCAAGACCAGGTGCTTTGAATCTACATTCATGGATATGTAGTGGTGAGAGCTGATGAAGAGAGCAAGTGTGTTAAGTTACTATTTGCAGAACTCTGTTGGTAGAGAAAGGGAGGGGGAAGAAAGGAAGAACAATTGTTTTGCAGGGCTATACTAAGGGTCAAGAGGAAGTGTGGGTGTCTCTATCCATGACATGGGTGAAGGTGGAAGGCGGGGTAGTCCAAGGACGCCCTGGGCAGGCACAGAGTGATTGGCTTTTGGGCCTCCATACTAACTGAATTTCTAAGAGGATGTCCTGTGTCTTAGTGGCAATGCTCTATCGTCTGCATGGTTCATAAGTGGCAGAAGCTTCTTGAAGAGCTAGAGGCTTGTTGTCTAAGGTCAGGTCTTCACTGATGGAGTCTTCTCATGGTAACACCATGTGACAGAAATACTGAGTGCGGAGGGACCTCTCTTACAAGGGCACCAATCTGTTCAAGGGTTCTACACTCAAGACCTCATAACTCTATCACCTAAGCATTAGGATTTTAGCACATGGATTTTATGAAGATGTACACTGAGACTATAGCTACTTGGTATATAGGATCCCTGGTAAAATAAATATGGGAACCGGACAGGAGAGGTGAAGATTGGAAGTCTCCACTGCAACCATTCCTGGAGGAGGGTCACTTAGCACTTATTGACCGTCAGTAACTGGGAGGGTGGGGAGCCAGTAGATGATGGGCATCCTTGGGGGTCATACTGCCAAGACGTAGTAGCTGAGCAGACATGGAAGCTTCCTCTGCCAGCTCCCCACTCTCCTCACTAATCCTCTTACTGTCTGTCTGTCTCTCTGTTCTCAGGGATGTATTCCCCCAAGGTCTGCCCGATGAGTATGCCTTTGTCACAACCTTCCGTTTCCGGAAAACATCTCGGAAAGAAGACTGGTACATCTGGCAGGTCATCGACCAGTATGGCATCCCACAGGTATGGATAGTGATGCCTGTCTTTGGGGCAAGTGCTGTGTCCTGCTCCCAGGAAATAGTTTTGACCACTGTGGTTTTGGCAAGATGCTCAGTTCTGGGCTAGACAGAAGCAGGGTCCAGTGCACAGAACCCCAAAGAACCTGTAGGTCTAGCTCCTCTTCCCTCCCTCTGAGACTTTGTGCCTAAACAGAGATGTGACCACATGCTCTGTTGTCTTATAGCACCTTCTCTATTGGTGACCTCATAAAGTAGTGGAAGAAACTGGTTCCGGGTCAGGTGGACCTGGCCAAATGTTGTATCGCCTCTTTTCTTGGTGTAAGCCATAGGATAGGATGGCCTGTGGGTCTTAGTTTCCTTAGCTTGAAAGTGGAAAATGGAATAATTACCAAGGATTGTGGGTGGAAGAGTCAGGTGTTAATGGAATCACATTTGCAAAGCATCCAGCAGAGTCTGATGTATATGAAGGTTGTCATTTTAAATTTTCTTATGTGTGAAGTTACTTGTCTTTACCCACCTTTAGAGTATTGGCTTTCAGTTTGACCATTCCTCAATGGCATGTCACCCAGTGACGAAGGACAGATCACAAAGCCAAGGTCATCAACACAAGAGCTTTGGTCTAAAAGGAAAGCAATACCACCCTCCATTCTTCATCCAGCCCAAATCCACTTGTTATTGGTGCTGAAAGGCCTGAGCCCCAAACCTTGTCCTCTCATTGGAAATGTGCACATGTAGACATTCTCACTTTCAGCTGGGAGAAACTCTCAATATGCAGCTAAAATAAAACAAAAGCTTGCCAAGTAATTGGACTCCATCAGTCATGAACTGTGGTCCCAGACAACCAGCAGCAGCCACCTCTGCACCCCTCTCATGGACCACCTCCTTCTTAAGCTCTTCTCTTCTGTTCTCTCTCTCTTCCTTTACCCCTCTTCTCTTAAAATAAGTAAATGAGATGATACAGTTGAGGTGCTAAGACCATCATGAGGAAAAATAGACAATGGCCAGGACTTTCAGCCACTACTTTTAGTCTATTCTAACAGAGTAGAATGGGATAGAATAGAGTACAAGAGTCAAAGAAGAATAAGAATTAAAATAGGACAGAGCTGGGTGGTGGTGGCACATGTCTTTAATCCCAGCACTCGGGAGGCAGAGCCAGGAGGATCTCTGTGTATTCTAGGCCAGCCTGGGCTACAGAGCGAGATCCAGGACAGGCACCAAAACTACGTGGGAGAAATCCTGTCTTGAAACTCACTCCCCACCAAAAAAAGAATAGGACAGAACAGAATAGGATGGGATGGACTCCCCTTGTGATCATAGAAGGCCTTAACGTGGTTCTTCACTGTTCACTGACACAAACCTGCTCTTAGTATAATTCAAATGGCTCACAATTCTTAATGCACTGAGTCATCTTCATTATCCTGCATATAGGTTGGTTCTACTATGCCTAATTCAGAGTAAGAAATAGAAATAGTGGCTCAGGAATTGACCTGAGTTTGTTTGCACAGATAGTAAAAGCAGAAGTTAAGATTTGAACCCACACGGTTAAGGGCCCCAAGTCTGTGCTTTTGTTCTACACCAGTCTGGGTCTTCTAGTCCTGTTGAATAACTCTCCCATCACATCTGTGGTCCCACTGAGGTGTAAACTCATTTTCAGGGTTAACCATGGAGGGATCCAGTTTCCTATGTGTGGGAGACTTGAAAGCATTCACAGGCTTCTGTCAGCTCTGTGTTCCCGTCCACCACTACTGCCTGTTACCCATAGATTTGCTTCTCCAATTTCTCTGGTCTGGCAGGGTGGGACTCGGCACCTGCCATGACATTCTTCCGGGATGAGCCCATAACACCCCCACTGTCTGGGTCCCTTCTTTCATGGCATTTGCAGAGCTCTTTGCTCCCTGTCTGCCAGGTCTGCTGTTGCCCTCCTGCCGGAGTAACCAGGGTTCAGATAGAGCTGGAAAATGGAGCTACTATAATTTGCTGATGCCTCTGAGAGATGAAGTGGATTCCGGGAGGTCACCAGTTACTGTGGGTGGTCACAGGACTTGGGCCTTGGTTAGCTTTCTTGCTTGCTTGCGACAAACTTTCTGGGAAAGCCAAGTCTACAGGGAGTTCCGGAGATGGTCAGGGCCAGGACTGAGGTCTGTGAGACTTGAGAAATGGAGGACTGTGTTAAATCATGAAACAATTACACTGTATGTGCTGTATTAGACATAGAGGAGCTCATTGTTTTTGGCTGTTCAGACACCTGTAATATATATGCAGGTGAGCCAATTAAAAGAAATATGAGGGACCCTTTGGTTGTGTTGAAGGGAGTTTGAGCCGGAAGGAGAACCTAGAAGACAAGGGCGGTGTTTGGAATACTCTGGCCAATTCTCTGCATTGTACAGGCACCTTAATTCATTCTCAGGCACTCTTGCTTTTCCATTGATTTATTTATTCATTCATTCAGCACCTTTTTCTTGAATGCCACCCATGTGCCACATGCTCTGGTATTACAGGGATTAACAAAGGAGAAGACCAAGCATCTGTTTAAAAGGATGGGATAGTGGACTTTAAGTAAACAGGTGTACAGGTGTGCACAGTTACTAAACAAGATAACTTCATATGTTGATCTATAACTGTAAAGGCGAGTAAGTACAAATCAATCAAAATGTCTGGACAAATGAGAAGCATGTTAGTCTCCAAAGATATGCATGTATTGGTGCAATGGTTAATTTTTGTCAACTTGACACAAGCTTGGGTCATCTGGGGAGAGGGAAACTCAGCTGAGAAAATACTTCTGTAAGATCGACCTTTAGGCGGTTTGTGATAAATGAGTCATATGGGAGGACCTCGCCTACTGTGACCAATGCCACCCCAGGCAGGTGGCCCTGGGTCATATAAGAAAGCAAGCGGAGCAAACCAGGAAGACAGCCGGGGGGTGGCACTCCTCCATGGCTTCTGCTTCAGTTCTTAACTCCAGGTTCCAGTCCTGACTTCCCTCAGTGATGATCTAGGACTCGGGAGTTGTAAGATGAAATAAACCCTTTCTCCAGGTTGCTTTGGTTCATGGTCTTTAGCAGAGTAATAGGAAGCAAACCAGGAGCATTAGAAAAGACTTTGGTTTCTGTCTGTGACCTTACCTGTTCAAGTTATTGCAATTAAGATTTAGAGCAGAGCCTGGTATAGTCATACTATGTAAATTGCTTACATGTATACTTACTTATTTTACCCTCAGCAAGCTATGATGTTAAGTGCCACTTTCAATACCATTTTGCAAATGCAGAAACAGTGCAGAGAGGTTAAATAACCCAAAGTCACAAAGCCTCGAAACTACTTTCTGGTTTGGGTTGATCAGGCAGCATTTAACCTGCTGAACTAATAATAATGATAATAATAATAATCATATAATAATAATAATAATAATAATAATAATAATAATAATGAAGTGGCTGGAGTTAAGATTGGGGATGTGGGGAAGAGGAGTGAGAACCAGCAAAGGGATGCTGATGCAACCCTGGATTAACAACTGCAGGAAGTGGCAGTAAGGGGGCGGGGCTGAGTCAGGACAGATGAAGACTAATCTTAGTAGATGCCCCTATGTTCATGCACTGCCCAAGTCTCCAAGCGTTCACTGCTGCATCCCTGACACCTGGCTTGCATGTCACACACAGCATGTTCAGCAAGCATCCTTGGGGGGAATGAAGAAGTGAGAGCATGGGCAAGAACATAACTGTTCATCCACCAGAAGCAAACAGAAGTGACCTTTCTTGCAGAGCTGTCCTGTGTGCAGCCACAGATCACTATGAATGTAGCCCAGCATAAAATTGTAAATGTATTTAAAACATTATGAGATTATTTTGCGTGAGATTTTTTTTTTTATAACTTGATTGCCTGGTTCTTGAGCATGAACTTTGAAGATGACAATATAGCCCAGAAGAGCCAAAAGGTTAGACAACCTGGGTGTTTTCTCTGTGCTGGGAGATTATGCAAAGGGTTGAGTGTACATAAGTGGCCCAGATAGTTAAGGCCCTCACCAGTTAAGAGTCTTCATTCTCATAGAGCTTCAATTGAATCTTCTAGATGAGAGACAGGAGGGGTCACTCATCTGGTTGCAGACTGGCACTTGACATCTACATTAGGTAGGGCAGGGTCTTAAGAGACCCTGGAATTAGGATTTCTGGTTGGTGTCATGCCTCAGTCCCTCTCCACTGGTTATTTGAAGTCTCATAGAAGCCCCAGTAGCCTCTTCACACACTTAGTATATGACCTGTGCCCTGTGGATGAGTATAGTCAGTCTTAATTACTGCCCAGGTTTGAGCAGCCTGTAAATTGACTACTGATGTCATCATGCTTATGAAGACTCAAAGCCCAGAAAGATACCTGAGCATCCTGGTGTGAGAGTCACAGTTGGATGTGTCAGCATTGTTAGGACTGACTCGATCTTGTCCCCTCTGTCCCGGCTTTGCCCCATTATGTTCAGGGGATGTAGTAGGTCTTCAAGCATTCTTTTGCCTGTCTCCTTAGGTTTCTATCCGGCTGGATGGTGAGAACAAGGCGGTTGAGTACAACGCTGTGGGTGCCATGAAGGATGCAGTCAGGGTGGTCTTCCGAGGTCCCCGGGTTGATGACCTCTTTGACCGTGACTGGCACAAGTTGGCTCTAAGCATCCAGGCCCAGAATGTGTCCCTCTACATTGACTGTGTGCTGGTTCAGACACTGCCCATCGAGGAGAGGGAGAACATCGACATCCAGGGCAAGACTGTGATTGGCAAGCGTCTCTACGACAGTGTGCCCATTGACGTGAGTACTTGAGGGAATCTTGTAGTCAGTGCCAGGGACATCAGAGTGGACCCTGGAATCTTGGTGCCTTAGTGTCCCCCATATCTGTAGTTCTAATTTTTCATCAATTTATCAATCATCACCAGGGACTTTCTGAGGAGGGAGGACACTTGACTCGGAATTGGAGTCTAAATTCCTCATTCATTCACTCATTCATTGATCCATCCTTTGTATACATTGAAATCCTTCCGTTTGCTAGATTGTCTGCTGGGCATTGGTGATACAGGTGCCTATAAGGGAGCATGAGATTGACATGCAAACACTAGACATCTTTAAAATAAAGGGCTCAACGTCATTAGGTTTTGTTATGGGGAGGGCTTCTAGGGTACCAAGGGACAATGGTACTTTGATGTGTTGGGTCAAATACACACAGAACCACAAATCATATGCAGGTGGTGCCAAACAATCCTGGGATGGGCACACATGGAGAGGGCTCACAGGCTTTAAATCCTGTATCCTTTACATGGCAACCTGGTCCTTCCAGGCCACATTAGTTAGCAGCATCAAAGCTGCAGAGCAGCATCAGCCATCAGAACACTTATTTGGTGCTTACTGTATGCTTTATTAGCTTCTTGGGGCAACACAAGCTCCATTGTGGTGGCTGCTGCTTGTCTGTCTTCTGTATATGCTTGCCCATCTGATATACTGCAGGCACCCAGTTATGCTGAGCCTGACTAGTAAAAAAGATATGTGAATTTGACAAACCCAGGGTTTCCATGGAAGGAAGACTCACCTAAATCATTCCGTCTGGTTAAGTAAATGCCACAGTAGACATTGGCATCATGTGTCATGGAACCTAGAGGATGGGTGTCTAAACTAAACAAGCATGGTAGCTGTGAGGAGGGAACTGAGAGAGGTGTGTGGGGTGGCTTCCTAGAGGAAGTGAATTTATGCATAGAGGATAAAGGCTACAAGGTAGAATGTATCTATTGGGAGCAGCATTGTCTGAGGGTAGAAGCTTGAAGCACGAGGTGGAAGAGATATTAAACACATCCAAGGCTTTCTGGATATATCCTGGAAATCACCCTGCAGGTGACACTTGTCCATAAAGCCAATGTGGGCAAGTGCTGTGCCTGAGCAATGTCTGTTTGTTGCAGAGAGGGGGGTCCATAGGAAGATGAAGGAGAATGCTTGGGAAGGAGGCAGTCCAATGGTTTGGAGCCAAGAGGCAGGGGTCTTGGTTGGGTAGCAAGTGGGTGTGGAGCTGGAATGCACTGAGGTTGTTGAAAAGTCAACTGCTGAGATAGTGAGCGAGTACTGGGGAGTTGGTAGTTACTCAGACCCATGAGGCTCCAAGGCTGGTGTCTCCTGGAGAACCCTGACTCAGAAGCTCTTTCTCTGTCTCTTTCCAGAGGCCCCAGGCTTCTCTTTCCCTTTCCTGCCTGTTTTCTTCAGGCCTCTGTCTCTCTCCAGAGTCTCAAGAGAGTGTCTATGGGCTGAGGAACCCAGGGATCCACTCTTCTGTGCACTTTGACTTTTGGCCAGTTCCCACTGGCCCCACATCTGGCTCAGTTGCTTGAAGTGGTTCTGAGAAATGCAAACACAGGTGATCTTACTCCTTGGTAGGGTTTACCCTCCATGAGCATTATCAGGCTGTTCACTGCTGTGAGACCAGCCAGTCCTATGTATAGCCATGATCCAGTTCTTAAGTAGAACCAGAGAGAGCTCAGTGCTCCAGTGTGGGGCAGTGTGTGTTGCCCTTCTGCTTTGGTTTGTGCATCTATTACAAATTCTGGTGGCCTGTGAGTGCTCCCCCCCCCCCTGTATGATTACTGTAAACTCTGGGCAACTCATAGCAGTGCTTTGACACCACTTAGTCCCACGGAGGAGGCAAAGTCAGTCAGGCACAGAATGGAAGGAGCTGCTCCATGTTGTAAATCCACAAGGAGGGTGGTGTCTCTTTCAGCTCAGTCTTGTTCATTTGGTACTAGGTCTGAGTCCTACCCTGACTCTTAAATTTGGCCATCACACTCAGCCAGGAAGCGTCCCTGTTTATCCAACACTGTGGATGTGGGAACATGGACCGGTTCCTTAAGTGGGAAGAGCTCTCATTCCTTATTTCCCCTCTGTCAGTGAGAGAAGTTTATTGGTCTCAAACCCCAAGAATCTGAGGCTTCTGACATTCATCCCTAGCTATGTTTCTAGGTCAAAAGCTTAGAGGGAGAGTCAGTATATTTTATATCCTTCTCACTTCATGGGCTAGGATACTTGTGGCCATGTGGTTTGAGGCCTTAGATACATTAGCAAGAGGCCTCAGCTTATCTTGGTTTGATATGAGACAGGCACTATATCCTATGAGCCCCTCAGTACCCTCTGTAGCTCTGTGAGACCATATCATTGAAGGACAAATGGAGGATCAGAGAATTGAAGTGACTTCATGACAGACAGCTGAGTTGGTCTGAACCTTAGACTCAGCCTGGCAGGTCCCAGGTTATGCTCTCAGCTCTTCCTAATCTGTTTCTGCACAAAAGCTAACAAAGAGCCATTAGATGAGTGCCTGTGTGTGGGATATGGTGGGAGTTGACCCAGGAGATAGTTCAGCCCACAGCTGCTATAGATTGAACCGGAGTATGGCTCTCAGACAGGAATGAGGCCCAGAAGGATAGACTGGGTAGAGATTCTGGGACTTGGGGAGACAGTGGGTGGGGAGAGTTAAGGTTCCTGGAATATCAAGAATCAAAGGCAGTGGTGGGAATTTGGGGCCCCTCCCAACCTCAGCTCCCTAGCCCTGTCTGATGGCCCACTTGTGGTCAGTGGATCCCTGTTAATATAGAAAGCAGGCTGTCTCCTAAAGACCAGTCTTGCTCCAAATCAAGAATATGCATTCTGACACTTTCTCCTGGTCTGGATTGGTGTCTCAACAGGAAATGAAATAGCCATGCGTAGGTCTGCTCTTGTCCTTCTGAAGAGAACCAGGTGGCATGATGCGCTGTGCTTTGAGGAGCACGTGGTAGATGCAGAAGGCACCCCAGCCCAACACAGGCAGAGCCCCTCACCTACCGGTTCTGTTTGTTAAACATTCTTTCATCCATTGATGATCTGCCTGGGCCACATTTGTCTTGTGTCAAGGGGCTGCCCTAGAAATGGGGACAAGAGAGAACAGAGTCTTGTCCCACAGAGATTTTGTTGTAGCAGAGGAAATAGGTTCTGGAGAGAGAAGGAAATACACAGTGGAGCTGCATGGCAGATACTGTTGTGAGATGGATGTTGAGAGGAATGAGCCTGAGCCCGGCTAGCAAGAGGAAGGTAGAAGCTGAGAGCAACCTGCCTGTGAACAGTGGGAGGGAGGAGTCTTCCTGGGCAGTGGGACTGTGAGGGCAGGATGTGTGGGAAAGAGTTTAGTGTGTGGAGAGGTCCAGATCAGTCCAGAAAAGGGAGCTGATTGGAAATCAGAGTGGACTGTGGGTGGACTGAGCCTGGGCAGCAGCCTGAGTTTGCTGAATTGTATTTACTGTGTGACATCCTCAGCCAGAGCTCAAGGCAGTTCTGGTTCTGGTTTCTGCAGACCAGTCTCTGACTGTATGAACCTGGGGCCCAGAAAGCAGATTCCAGGTCTGCAGTCACTTTACAGTTTGCTGCCATGTGCACAGGCCAGGGTGTGGAGAAGTTGTGTGTGTGTGTGTGTGTGTGTGTGTGTGTGTGTGTGTGTGTGTGTGTATTTCACTATTATTCTTACATATGAAGATCTTTATGTTTTCAGTTTCTAAGTCTAAGTAGAGGGTATTAAAGGTGGAATGAACAGTAGATATTTATCTCAAAAGTTCATGTAAGCTACTGTATGGAGATGATGTCCCAACAGGGTGAGAATTAGGGACATGTTGAGCTTTTGGTCTGGAACCTGTCCTATTATCAATGTACTGTGTTGCCTGCAGCCATGGTGACCTGGATTGGAGCAGGTATGCCTGTGTGTGTGGCTGAGGCTAAGCCCACAATCTCTGTATGGTGGAAGCAAGCATGGGCTCACCTCTTTCCTCGAGGCTCCCATGCAAGGGGACTTCTCTAGATGGCATTTGGGTACACAGACAATGCAGAGCCTACCCATGAGCCCAGCAGTGCAGCCCAGGGTGGGAAGGATCCCAAGAGCAAGTGGCTGTCTCATACCACAGAGATTCCAGTTATTCCTTCTCTCCTCGTGTTCCTTTCCAGTTTGACCTGCAGCGGATTGTGATCTACTGTGACTCGAGGCATGCGGAACTGGAGACCTGCTGTGATATCCCGACGGGTCCGGTGAGCAGACATTCAGAGTGGGCTAGAGATGTGTATGATGTCTGGGGCTTGAGTGTTCAGGGTTTGGGAATTAACAGTTGATGATAGGGTAGCATTGGCCGGCCATTAGTGTGTGTGGGGATTCTGGGTTCATGTTTTACTTTTAACCATTTACACAGAGCATGAGTTTGGGAAAACCAAGTTAAACAGAGCTTCAGTCAGGGTGACCCCAAAGCTTCCAGCCAAGTGCTGTGACCCAGCTTTGGGGAAGTGTGGAAGGCAGAGATTGGAGGGTTTCCCCCGATATCACAATGGACTGATTCATTCAGTGCTCAGAGGAGGGAAGCTACAGTGCTTTGGGATAGGGGGCAAGATGGTGGTCAGGACACTAATGGCCCCAGAGCTGAGGGTTGGACCCACTAGGCCTTTGAACACAGGGTCTGCACCCCTCAGGCCTTATCACTCACTCCTCACATCCTATTTCCTCCCTGTTTCTCTACCAAACCCTAGTTCCAAGTTATGCTTGAAAGATGGGATTGAGATGGAACCTGCTTCCCAGGGTTGAAGGGTGAGCTCCATGTTAAGTGCCTGATGGCCCAGGCCCAGGGACACAGTAAGGGCTCCATCAGTGTGTTCTTCTTAGCATGTCTATAATATGCAGGGGCTGGGGATCTAGAGGCACCTGGATATAAGTAGGAGAGAGAGAAGAAAGGAAAGAAGAAAGGAAGGAAGGAAAGGAGGGAGGGAGGGAAGGAGGAAGAAAGGAAGGAAGGGAGGAAGGAAGGAAGGAAGGATGGAAGGAAGGAAGGAAGGAAGGAAGGAAGGAAGGAAAGAAGGAAGGAAAGGGGCAATAGAAGCTAAGAGATTTTAGGGAGGGCAGGAAGCAGAGGAGTAATAAGGTCATGAAGTGTGTAGGTATGAGACTGTAAGATAGAAGCTTCCCTAAGCAGTCTCATTAAGTCCGTCTCAGAAGCTGATAAAGGAAACCCCCTTGTCTACATCCTACATGGTGAACACTGAGGCCTAGGTGGCTAAGTGGTTCCTGTAGGTTGCCAAGCTGGCCAGTGTCTATAGAGTTTGGCTGCCTAGCCAATTCACTCGAAGGCCTCAGGAGAGTTGGAATCTGCTGTTAGCTGTGTCTTGTCCACTCACGTGTCCTTGGGGGCTTCTGGGTTCCCTTTTGCCTGTCCAATTCCTTCAGTCCCAGGTATCATGGTCCTCACCAGGAGGCAGTCAGACACTGACCCCTTGACCCTTCTTTCCAGTGTCAGGTGACTGTGGTGACAGAGTCTCCGCCTGCGCCTCCACAGCTGCCCACTCCTGGTAGTGAACAGATTGGGTTCTTGAAGACCATCAACTGCTCATGCCCAGCTGGAGAAAAGGTAGTTGGTCCCCACCCAGTTCCACAGCCTGCCCTCAGTCCCCAGCCTGTAGCATCAGAGCTGAGTGCAGCAGGCAAGGCTGGTTGGCAGGAACACTCTGACAGTGGGGTGAAGTAGCATACCTGGCCTGTCAGTCCAGGATCACCATCATATCATGTTCCTTGGAATGCCTGTTGCTTTACTTTTGTGCATGGTGGGAAGGGAGGTTCTCAGGCTTTGATCTAATTCATGTTTTTCTGCAGCTGATAAGGTGTTACTGGAACCTCTCTGGCTGTCATTTAGGCATCGCCATTCTTCCTGTTTCCTTTGGCTAACCACACTCACTAATCTGAATATGTGTCATTGTGTGTGAGTGTGTGTGTGTGTGTGTGTGTATGTGTGTGTGTGTGTGTGTGTGTGTGTTGGAAAGAGTGTGGGTGTATGGGTGTATGTTAATAAATCTTTGGACATCATCTTAAATTCTAGGAAGTGCTTCATGCTTGTGAACATCCATACCTCGATTTGCTGGACACATTAAATTTTTGGTTTATACCCAAGGCTTTCATTTATTTGCTTTTTTCCTATAGGCCAGTAGTGGCCTTACACACACACACACACACACACACACACACACACACACACACACACACTCACATAAACATACATGCACATAAGCATGTACACACACTTTCTATTATGAGTAGTAGGAACAAGGTTGTCAAGGAGAACTGTCTGGGGACCGTCTCTGTGAAGACTGGTACTCCCAGTGCCTTAGTCTACCAATTATGGTTGTCCCCACCCACATGGTGCCAGCACATGTGAGCACTGTGAGGCTCTGCCCAGTACTAGGGACACCCAGACCCCAGTGAAATAAGAGTTGAAGGAGCTGCATCAGACACTTTGGATATCTGAGGAGCAATAGAACATCTGGCCAGCATACTCTTCCCCTCTTTTCTGCCTCACTGTTACTCTTCACACCTTCCATCCCTTCTTATCTACGTAGAGAGCCAGGCTCTTGGGAAGACATGGGTCACTAAGGAGCTTCTCATCACGTGAAGTTGGCATATACTGGGTCAACTTGCCAGCGGCTAGTTATACCCTAAGCTTGGGCTTTTGTCAGGCTGTAGGTGACATTAGGTGTAGTTGGAGAGCTTCTCTCCAGGTCTCACTAAGCCCCAGCAGTCCAGTAGCCCACTTATAAAAAAACACACAGACATTTGTATTATTTAAACTGCTTGGCCATTAGCTCAGACCTATCATTGTCTAGCTCTTACTCTTATATTTAGTCCATTTCTATTAATCTATACTTTGCCACTTGGCTCGTGGCTTACCAGTACCTTACATCTTTCTTGTCATGGCGGCAGCTGGCGTTGTCTCCCCGCTCCAGCCTTCACTTCCCAGAATTCTCTTCTCCTTGTCCCGCCTACCCTATCCTTCCTGCCTGGCTACTGGCCAATCAGCACTTTATTTATTTTAACCAATCAGAGCAACACATTTGACATACAGAACATCCCACAGCAATTAGGATGTAGAATTTTATTTTAAGATTTTTTACATTCATTTATGCTGTGGAACATTTGTTTGATGATGCAAAGATGTGTTGCAGTCTTTCATGTTGCATTTGTTTAACTCTGTGAACCTTCATGCTTCCTTTTTTCCCCTGTCATTCACCCCCATTTGATAACTATCCAGAGCCTTCTTTTGTAGCAGGCTTCGTCTTTTGGGCCACCGACCAGCTCCCAAATCAAGACACTGAGACTTCTCTCAGTTATGAATGCTTGGCCTTATTTTAGCTCTTATTTTAATCTGTTTATCTATGTTTTGCCTCTGGGCTTTTTACCTTTCTTTCCTTTCCTTTTTATTTTCCTTTCCTTTCTTTCCTTTTCTCCTTCCTTCCTTCCTTCCTTCCCCCCTCTCTTCCCCTCTCTCCCTCTCTCCCCTCCCTCTCTCCCCTCCCTTTCTCTCTCCCTCCCTTCCTCTCTCTCTCTTTTTCTTGTGTATCCTACTTTCTTGCTTCTTGTGTGTGGCTGGCTGGGGGCTGCCTGGCTTCTGGCCCCAGGCATGTCCTTCTCTTTCTCCCTGGTTTTCTTCTCCTCCTTCTCTCTCCCATGCTTAGATTTCTCCTCCTACTTATTCTCTCTGCCTCACCAGCCCTGCCTGTCCCTCTCCTGCCTAGCTATTGGCCATTCAGCTTTTTTATTAGACAAATCAGGTGTCTTAAGGCAGGTCAGCTGAAACAAATGCAGCACATCTTTACATAATTAAGTAAGTACATCACTACCAAATGAAGCATGTCTTTACATCTTTAACAAAGGCAGCAAAGATGAATACAACACACCATCACATAGTTAAGGTAATATTCTGTGGCATAGACAAATGGAACACATCTTTGCCTAACTAAAATAATATTCCACAATATTCTTTTCTAAGAAAAGTCTTTTATTTTCCTCCGGAGGCTTCAGTATACTACAGTCATGGCCACACTGGGCTGATAATGTTTCTTTGATTTGTCTTCAGAACATTCCTAAGTTCCAGTTAACAGAGACTGAATAGTGTCTGTGTTTTGGGAGCTGCTTCACATTTGGACTCCTTATATAGGGGTTGACTTGATGGGTAGATAGAGTCTAAAATGATGGATGGATAGGAAGATGGACAGATGGGGGTGAGGGAGAAAGGCATACATCCTCTTGTCCCCTTTGCAGAATGAGGTTCTACCAATTGAACTTTTCAGTCTTTGCAGTCTTGGCCTCATACTCTGTGTGCCATCACCTGATAACCTTTTTTCAAGTCATCAGTCCTAGTGTTTGGCCATAGACCGTAATCACCTGTGATGTCCATTACACTGTGTTGCACACTGAGATTCTTAAGACAAGCAGGATATGGTCCTTGCAAGTCATACTCTACTGTCTGGTTAGGGAGAGAGAACTCTGAGACCTGGACCATTCTAGGGAGCTAAGTATCTTCACAGGAACAGGTGAACCAGAAGACCTACTCACTCTGCATGGAAAATAGGCCACATGGAGGAGATACCTCTTCTTCCTGCATCTGTGTGTTTATGAAAACTCAGCACGAGGCCTAGGAAATCACAGTCGTCTTCATGGGGCAGAGCTCTGGCTATAGGCACTTTGTTTCCAGCTGTTCAAGTCTTTCATTTCAGTTAATCAGTGATGTCAACTATCCTTTGGGGTCCCTGTTTACATCTCTGTATTCAGTCATGGTGATGGACATGAACAGTGTCTAATGCATTCTGACGGGCACTGTGGGAGGTCCTAAGTTCATATAAGTATTATACTAATTGGCATATGCTGAGGACACCTATGATTGCTCTGAAGTAAATGGGCACCCATGAATATACTTGTACCAGTTAGTCTTTATTGTCATTTTGAAAGAGGGACCTCAGTTGAGGAATAGCCCCTGTCAGATTGGCCTGTGAGCATGTATGTGTGACAATGTCTTGACTGATGATTGATGTTGATTTATGGTTGATGTGGGAGGGTCCAGCCCACTACAGGTTGCATCATCCCTAGGCAGTTGGGTCTGGACTTTATAACAAAGGAAGTAAAGGGCTGGAGAGGTAGCTCAGTGTTTAAGATCACTGGCTGGTCTTTCAGAGGAAGTATGATTCTCAGCATCCTTATGTTGGCTCACAACTATCTGTAACTCCAATCCTAGGGTGGCTGATGCTCTCTTCTGGCTTCTGTAGGTACATAGACACACTTGCAGGCAAAATACTTGTGAAAAAAAATATATATGTGTATATATATTTAAAGAACAAAGCTGAGTAAGCCAGAAGGAGCAAGCTGCATCTTTTCATGGTCTCTGCTTCAGTTCCTGGCTTCAGGTTCCTGGCTTGTGTTCTTTCCCTGACTTCTCACATTGATGGACTGTGACCTGAAAGTGCAATGTGAAATAAACATTTTCCTCTCCAAGTTTTTTTTTTTTAAATCAGAGTGTTTATTATAGCAACAGAAATGTAAACTAGAACAAGAGTGAAAATATTCTTGTTAGGGATGGAATCAGGTGCAAATGGCCCAGTAATATGGTGATATCTTTATTTATGTAACACAAGAATTGAGTCAATGTTCTCAGCTTGGCAATATTACAGGTGGCCACAGCACACAGATCATGTATAAATACACCAACAAGATCTTTCACACATTTTAAAATCGGAATGCAGCCTGTGTCTAGAAATTGCTTTAGACACGTCACACTTTGTATTTTAGTTAAAAAAAAAATCATTACACAAATTGATAATAATAGAAATCACAATTTTCTTTCTAAGTTATAAATTCAGATAAAATAGGAGCCCATAAAATTACTTTGTTTTTGTTCATTTATATTGTGTATTGATCAATCGTATCATTTATTTACAAGGTAAAAACTGATGCTCTAATGTGCTTCTTGCTTTTGAAATGGTAGATCAAGATAAAGATCACATCAGTCACTTCAGATACCTGTAATTTATTTCCATCTGAATGAAACTTGACTCTTCTGACCTGTGCCCTCTCCATTCCCCGACTTCCCAGCCTGGAATCCTTATTGTATTTTCTGATTTGTGTGACGCCTTTAGCTCCCATGTATGAATGAGAACATGTTCTTTTCACCTTTCTGTTCCTGGGTGTGTTTATAGCTTTGACCCTCCAGTGTCTGTACTGGGAGGTTGTGGTGGAAGTTACCCATGCAGGTTTGCAGTTGAAGAACAGGACTCTCAGCTGAAGTCAGCAGTTTCCTGCTCAACTCTCTGACCAACCTGGCTTAGCATATGACTAGTTTTAGAGCGCATGGAGTGGTCAGTTAGCTCATATGAGAGACAGAGAGAATTAATATGTCACCTTTATTGTTTCTTCTTGTCTTCTTTCCTGCAGGGTGAAAGGGGTTTTGCTGGCCCTGTGGGACTCCCTGGTCAGAAGGTCAGTACCTGCTCAGCATAGTGTTCTTTGCTTTAACCTCCATGGAAGCACAGCAGGGGTGTGTTAGATCACAGTCTCACCAACTTCAGAGTTGCCTTGGATCTTGTTAAGATACTACAATAAGAGCAAGTGGCATGAGGTTCTAGCTGCAAGACTCTTCCCTGTCCAGAGCTGTACCTCTTAGCCTAAACGTTTATAAAAAGAAGGACAGTGTTGCCCAAGTCCACAAGTATGCTCCAAAGAGGCTCTATTCTCCAAAGATAGTTAATGCTGCATCAATCCTTACAACTTGATTAAATTCAAGAAGCATTTAAGACTTGACCTTTAGGAGTTATCTAAATTGTGTACACTGTATAAATTTCTTGTATGCAAAGTTTGCAAACTCACTGGTTGCATAAAGCAAGGTGCTCCCATACAGTACTCTGTCTTTGGTCACAAGCTGCCTCCTACTTCTCCCTCATTCCCCAGCATGCTGCCTTCTCCATCACTATTTGGTCTTCAAACATTGATGGGTAGGATGCCCCAACAATAATGGTCACTGCATGGGGGGGGGGTCTTCACTTTTGCACAGCTAATACCTTGTCTGGGGCTGAGGGTGATGGTAGAGAAATGGGGACAGCTGCACCTCTTCATTCCCCCTGCTTCTGTATTCTTGTATGTGCAGAGTTCTTTTTATCATATCTGAACACTACAGTCCTCTCTGTACCACCTCCTCTCTCCTCCCCAACCTTGGCCTCTCTCTTGTTTCTCATTCTTACTGTGTCTGTCGTGGTTTGGAATTTAAACGCCATGGTATTAGTGCACACCTTCTCAGCACTGGGTTGATAGCATAAAGGAATGTTTCAACATTCATACAAAGGCTCGGTACTCAAATACCTGGGTCTGGCAGGGTTCAGTGATTTATGAACAAATTCAAGAAATATGAGGAAAACAGGACTTAGGTTCTTCTTTCTCTTCCAAGGTGGGAGAGGTGACCTCATGATGCAGTCACCCAGGATGACTTCAGTTCTAGGGAACAGGGGCAAGTTTGGCTGTGGGCAGCCTATGAGTACAGAAGTCCACGAGAGCTATTGGGAGGGATGTGACCTAATGTTTAGTTTGCTTTTAACCCTTCAGGGAGATTCAGGACCTATTGGACTGATGGGTGCTCCAGGGCCCAAGGGAGAGAAAGGAGACACTGTAAGTAAGATGTTGCTTTTCTATATTACTGGGCCACATGGCTGGTGTGGGAGGCCCAGGGCTCCCCCATGCACCCCAGCCTGATCATATTGATCAGCAAGTGTGGGCTGAAGGTCTGGTGAATGCAGGCACTGAGTGAATCCAAGCCATAGGACAAAGCACCTCTCTTTTCCACCAGGAAGAACTACCTGCTAGACATGGTCATAGTATTCTTTAGCCTTGTACCTCACTCTGTCTATCCCCAGAATTCTGTTCTTCCAAAGTGGTACCCCTGTGATGCCTGAAACTGGCCATTTTGTAAGTGTTCTCTTCACTTTGGCCTTCTCACATCCTTATTCTAATGGATATAAACCTTCTTTTGTCAATAATTGCATTATTGACAAATGTATTAAAATGACCAACTAAAAACAGACTTTCAGACAGGGTATATAAATGTCTTAATACTGTCCTGTCTAGAGGAGATATACTTTACATTCAAGAATACAAATAGGGGACTGGGAATGTGGTTCAGTAGTAGAGCAGACACAAGACCCTGAGTCCTATCTGCAGCAAGTGTGCTTGCATGAACACTCACACACACATACACACAGAGACACACAGACACAAATATCACACACACACACACACACACACACACAAACACACACACACACACACAATGAGAAAGGAGGATTGAAAATATACATTTTGAAATTAGAAAAAAATAGCAAAGATCATACTATTATCAGCCAAAATGGACTTTAGAATATAACAGTTCATAAAAAAGGATACTTGAGGATAGAAGGGTCAGTTCTTTAAGGTTAATTTAAGGTATATAACAATAAACACAAGCAACCAACAACAGAGCCTCAAGATGCATGACATACAATTGATAGAATTTAAAGGAGAAATCGACACTTTCACAGCAATAGGTACAGCCTTGCATATTTCACTCCCAAAGAAAGCTAGAGCAGTCAGAAATGAAGCAAAATGGGAATCTTCCCACATTGATGCTGAGGAATCGTGCAGCCTTTGGGTGAACAGTCTTGTAGTTCTTGAAAGCCTAAAAATGGAGTTACTGTGCAATACAGTCCCTCCCCAAAGAAACCCAAGCATGTATTCACACAGAAAACAAGTATAAACATTCAGAGTGCTAATCTTTTAATAATAAAGTAGTAACAACCCACTGGCCATTATATAAAGGATGAGAAAATAAAGTGTGCTGGGTTGGTACATTCCCATACTAGTGTACAGCAAAGGAAGTTATGCTATGGGGTACATCATGGATGAGCCTTTAGAAGACTTTGCTGAGTGAGAGGAGGTAGTCATTAAGGGGAACATTATTATACCTTATACTTACAATAGAAAACAGATTAGTGTTTGTTTAGGGCTGGGAATGGGAAATGGGGAGCAGCTGCTAGTGGGCTGGGCTCTTTTGCAAATAGTGAAGATATTCTAAAATTGATTGTGATTATTGTTGTATAACTCTAAGGAAATTAAAATTACTAATTAGATGCTTTAAATGGGTGAATTATATAGTATGTAAATTATATCCCAATAAGGCTGATATGAAAACAAGTATCTATAATGATAAATTATTGGAAAATTAAATGAGAGGATGCTCATGAACATCCACATTCAGTGAATAACAGCATCATCTCTTTCAGAGGTGCCCAGGCATAGTTTATGAGATAGTATCCAATTGCTTGAATCCTGGGGTGATGCCACACTACATAGATGCCCCTCAGTAAACCTATGCCTTCTGCTTTCCTTCTCTAGGGGAGAGGACCCTTCTTTCAAGGAGAAAAGGGTGAGAAGGTGAGCCTGCGTTTATTGTCTTTCTCCAGGGGCTCAGGCATGGTAGGTGGGAGGTGTGTGTAGCTGTGTTACCTTCTGTGGATTTGAGTGGGAGAGAAGAAGGGCCCTGGCTGCAGGCCTGGATTCTAGGTGTCACTCCAGTTGGGTGATAGAAGCAAATGCAGATACAGCAGGAAGAGAGAGGAGATAGAGACAGGAAACGGTGGTTGAGAGAAGTGGGAAGCAGGGACCGAATGTCTTGGGGACCCACAGAATAGTGCACTGGAGCAGTGTTTGAGAAGTAGAGGCCTGAGCAGGATACCCCAGTAGGATCTGGAGCTTTTGCTGGACTTCACAGCCTAACTTAATACACCTTGAGATCACTTAAGACTGGGCACCCCAGTAGCACGTAGAGCAGGAGGAGGGCTTGCTTCAGATGAAGCTGGCTTGCTGTGCTTAGGGCAGCGAGTAGCTTCTGCTACTCAGCAGAATGGAGACAGAGCCAGAGAAACTGAGCACCACCAGGCAGGACATCCTGTTTTGTGATCAGTGTGTTTGTGTAGCCTGCCTTTAAGAGAACATCACTTTACTTGCTTTGGATTTCCCATGGACTCAGTTTTACAACCTAAACTAATACATAGCTGTAATCTTAAGTTGGACACTCCTTTCCCTCTATACTCCTAACCTAGAGTAGTTCATTTGTGTGTGCACGTTATGGTAATAAATGTGGGAAACAGCAAACAGCTAGACATAAACCATATAAAATGAATATCCATAGTGGTGAAGACAACATACAGACATTGCTGAGAGCACTAGTTTGCTGTTTGTCTAGGTCACTTGGGGGCTAGTTGGAGCCAGTAACTTCATCCCTTGTAAGACAATGTTTAAGATTTTGCTACAGTGTATCGTTCCTACCCCAGTGTTGCTTTCTGTGGGAAGCCAAGCCCTTTGCTAGGGATGCACACAGACAGATTCACGAGCCAGCATTCAGGCTGGCAGAGATTCAGATTCATACAACCCACAGGGAATGACAGGAGACATGGGGAGAGAGACGTAGAGGAGTCAAAGATGGGCTCGCTTGCTCTCAGTTAAATCATGCTAAGGGGAAGTGATTTTCCTTTCCTTAATGCAACACCCGACACATTACTAGTGACTCTGAGTTTGTTACGAACGTGCTCAAACTGATGCAGTTGCCCTGGAGAGGCATCCTAGAGACTTCATGGCATGCATGTATGTCACTGACGTTAATGGAACACTGGCTCTTATGGGGACAGATTTCATGCTGCTGTGCCTTGGGATGGGGTCCTGTCAGCTCCTTGAATAGGCCTGATTATGTCGCACAGGATCTGATCTATGAAAATATGGAAGAGTTGTTTAGGGAGAGCCTATCTTTATTTAGCACTTTCCCTTCTTGGGTTACTCTCAGAAGCATCATGAAATGCATGTTTACATACCCACATGGACTCTATAAGAGAAACATATATGAATAGTTGATACATGTAACCAGGAACAAATGATGATGTGGGGGGACACAGCATGAAAATGTGGCTATGCACATGAATAATTTAATTGACTCCTACACTGCAAGATCATGACTAGGATAATAACAAATGGCCAGAAATAGAGTATTTCGCCACTTTTCAAAACATTCTGTAAAAATATATGTAACCCAAGTTATGGAGGGTGGGAAGAGTGATTACTGCAGTAGTTTCCCTTATGAGTAAAGGGGGGTGGGCAGAGGCTAGGATAGGTGTCTAGAGAAAAAGAAATATCACAAGTCAGTCTTGGGCATGCAGGCAAGGAATCACAGCTGCTTGGAAAGCTAAGTCAGGTTCAAACCAGCTTGAGTAACTTTGATAGACTCTGCTCAAAAAATATTTATTGGGGAAAGAGATTAGTGAACTTGCCTAGCATGCCTGAGGCTCTGAATGCAATGTATGTGTGTGTGTGTGTGTGTGTGTGTGTGTGTGTGTGTGTGCGCGCGTGCGTGTGTGTACGTACGTGTGTGTACACACAATACAATTCTCATCCTCTGACCAAGACCATTATTATTATCATGGTGTGGCTAATAGGACAGCCAGTATCTAAAAGGGTGTTCTCACTTGACCCTGCTCTGATTAAAGGGGACCATACAGGTGATATGTAGGTCTGTGCTCATACTGTTACTTCTCTGATACCAACATGCCACACCCACCTTGAGCCATCCACATTGTAAGAGTGGGCCCTTGTAGCCAGATGCAGTCACCCTCAGAGTCATGTAGCAGCAGGCCCTCTTTGAAACTTCAAAATGAGAAGAGTTCACGGGAGAAGAAAGGCTGCTGAGTGGAATGGGAAATGAAAAGAGCCCTGCCATGTGTGGATGATCTGGGTGCCTCCCTTCTAGAATGGTGGCCAGAGATGATTTTCCAAAATCATGCATTACTTAGTCATACCAGAGGCATTATGTTTGGATATGTGCTTCCTCAAAATCTCACATTTCAAAATCCCCATCTGCCAGCAGTAGTATTAGAATTTTGGTATTTGGAATGTGATGAAGTTGTAAGAATAGAAGCTTTATGAGTGGAATCAGTGTCCTTATGAGAGGGCCCCGAGGGAGACCCTCTTCCCCTTACACATGCCTAAGCAAGAAACTGTCCTCCAGGGACCAATGGGTGGCCCTCACCAGACAGTGAATCTACTCGTGTATTGATCTTGGACCTGCATCATGCAGGACAGTTTGAAACAGCCTATTGTTGTTTCTATGTTCTCCACCTGGGTGGAGACAAGGGGTGCCTGAGAAAGGAGAATCATGGGCTATAGAAAGGACTAATGATTACACCTTTAGTTTGCAGTTTCTTTTTGGAAGCAGAAGGTGTCAGCTGTGGTATCTATGTAGATCCATTGACCAATGCTGACGGTTTTGTCTAGAGTGCTGATTGGACTTTGTTTGGAGTCAGTGGTCAAACTCATGGCATCAGCACTTGATTAGCCTTTTAATACAATCCAGTGTTTAGTTTTCAAACATTCTGAAGAAGGATAGACTGTGTCCAAGATCATAGAGTTGGTCAGTGACTGTACTGAGGCTGGGGATCTCTCATACATACATGGCCATTCTGTCCCTTTCTGAATCTAATGTTGGTATCTAGGAATTCTCGACCCTCAAAACTGTTCTGTATGTAAATCAGCTTGTTTTATATAAAGATTTCATTGTCGAGCTTTTGACCAGGAAGATACAAATGACATTTGTGTTTACACATATCGGCTTTGAACCTTTGTACATCATTGTCTGCTTCTTGCTCTGTTCTTAGCTGTCTGGTTCAGCACCCCAAGCTCCTTGCTTGTGCCTGCTCATTAATGTGCATTATATTGTTATTGAGTTGGGTAACTATGGCTAAGTTTCTCCTGCTTTTACAAAAATTAAAGGATTTAGGGGGAAATTAGTTTGGTTGTTTGTAATCTTCACAGCCTTGGAGGTTGAGGGCAATACTGAAAGAATAAGCAGGCTCTTTAGGAACTGTTTGTGGTGCTGAAGGACACCTTGGAAGATACTTGGTTTTTGAAGCACCTCAGAGCCCAGGGCTGAAATGGAATAGGGGAAGTCATCAATTTTCTTCTTCCCTTCATCTGACCCACAGGTGCCTGTCAAATCACGAGCCCAAATGCTTCAAACCAGAGGTTGAGAGCCTACATGGGGGAGGTTAATGTTGGATTGCTAGACTGTATCAAGGAAGGCTAAGTGGGAGGACCCTAGGCGCTAGTTTACTGGTCCAGACCTTAGCTCAGCCACTTAGCAGCTGCATGGCCAGGGACCATGACTTCACCTCTGCAATCCTGGCTTTCCACCTCTGTGGTTTGGCAAATATAGTAATACTAGAACCATATGGGTTTTTGCTAGGATTAGATGAACTAATAACTAAAATAAATGACTCACATTTGTGGAAAGAGTTCATGTATTATGTATAATTACTCTTAACACCAGGAGTACTCCGTTTTTAATACCAAATGACATCTTTTGCACCCTCATGGCTAATAAGTTCTTATCCCCAGAGGTTAGCAGCTGCAGAATGTCAGAGCTCTCCTGTGTCCTCCCCTCCAGGAGGAGTTCTGTGGCCTCTAAGACCACAGGAATCTGAGGGAGTGTTCACTGAAAGTATCTCACAGGTGCCAGTGTAGAGGTCCAGTCCTTTTTTTCAGTTCACCTAAAATTCACATGGCATCTAAGAGTAATAGCAGCATCAAGAGTTTAGAAGACTCACTACCTCCCAGGAGTCTTGCCCTGCTCTTTAGCTTAACTTTAGAGCTGGACATTCTTTTTACAGTGGATCTGGGAACTGGTGATTTTACCAGTGTATGTGGTCAAGGTTGGGTTTGAGATCATGTTGTCTGGCTCCATAGTCTGTATTTGTCTGTGCTGAGAAGTGCTTCTCACACTTGAGCCAGCGAATGAACAACCTGGAAGATCTGTTAAATCAACTGGCTAGATCCTGGAGTATCTCATTCATTAAGACTGCCATGGGTGAGGGAACATGTCTGTCTAATAAAGTTCCAGCAATACTGCTACTGCTGGCCCAGGATCCTCTCACTTTGAGGGCCACTGTCTAGAAAGTTCCCGATACTTTTCTTGGAGGGTCTGTTTGGCATGCTTGCTGCCAAATAGATGAAGAATCACATTGGCACAGTTCCTCCAGCTGAGGACACCTAGAAATGAGCCATGGCAGTCAGCTCTCCAAGAGAGCAAGAGACATCTGCTGTTGAGTAATTACATTTGGTCAATGAAGTACTGAAAATTCCCCAAAGCTCTGGATACCGACAAGTGGGTGTAGGTATATGAGTAATGTCCTGCTAGATGTTGTCTTCTGTGGGTCTCCCAATGGAATCCTGGAGACAGTCACATGGGGCAGAGGAGTCAAAGTCTGGACTTGGAATCAAAACTAAAAACTTGAGCCAGAATTTCAGGCACGGAATTGGGAAGATACCCCTCCCAGCAGCCTTCACTGTTTTCTTGCAAAGGATGCATGTGCATTATCAATTTGCAATTTTTCTAACAGACCAAGTAATCAGTTGCCCTTCATAAACGGAATGACAGCAGCACCTTGCTTGGTTTGAAGTTCCCTGTCTTGAAAGCATTTCCTGGCCACTCTTGGACCAGAAACAAGATTCCTCCCTGTATCATGTCTTCTGCAGTGGATGAAGTCAAGGCACAGGAGGAAACATTTTAGTTCAGTACTGATGCTACAACCAAAGACCAGGGATGGGGTAAATTTTAATTTACCCTTTGAAAATCTTGTATATGCATGTAGTATATGTAGTTCACATCCACTTCTCCCAGAACCCTATTACATCTTCTTCCACATTCATTCATTATTCATTCATTCATTCATTCATTCATTCATTCTTCATTTCATTTTAACCAACTGAGTCCAATAAGTGCTACCCACATGTAGTTAGTGCTACCTATATGTTTGCTGTGAGATTGCACTCCTAGAAATGTCAGAGAAGCTGCACCCATGAAGTCTGACCATATTGGCTGCCTGAGCAAGGCCTAAACAAGGACAAACCTAGTAGACATGCTAATATGGAAGGGAGAAATCTTACTGGGCCCCAACCCTGAGCAAAGAACTGAGGAATTCTGAGAGTGGGAGAAAGTGTTGTCCTCAGAGAAAAGCATCCCAATTGATCAGCATCCTGAAAGTGTGTGTGTGTGTGTGTGTGTGTGTGTGTGTGTGTGTGTGTGTGTGTATTGGGCAGGTTTTTAGGAATACACACACACACACACACACACACACACACACACACACACACGGATACATATATACCCATTCATGTAACAAAGAAACAGAGGCCGTAAATTTGAGAGAGAGAGCAAGGTGAGGGACGTGGTGTACACAGGACAGGTTGGAGAGAGGAAAGGGAAAAGGAAAAATTATATATTTTAATTTGAAAAAAATAGAATTTATAATGTACACATTTATATAAGAGATTGAGACAGAGAGAGAGGAGAGGAGAGTTGGGCAGGGGAGTTGTTACATTGTCTGACTTAGAAAATCATCCTTCAGTATTTATTATACAAAGGGGTAGCCCATGCTTGTATCAAATCATTATGGGGTCAGTTCTGTTAGATAGTCATCTAAAACTAAGCTTTCCATGGCCTTGGACAGTCCCGCTTCTCATGCTAGGTGTTGATTCTCCAATGTTACATCAGAGCTTGTCACTAGCCTGCCTCAGGCCATCAAGACTAGGAGATGTGGGGGAGCTGAAAGCTGCAGTGTGCCAGTTCTTGAGACCATTCTCTTTCCGCTATGCTGGGCTGTTCACTGTGCTCAGGTGGGCCATATGGCCAACCCTCATTTTGGAACAGGGGTCCATCATAACCTTCCCTTCAAAGCCAGAGGGATCTAGAAAGGATTGGTACCCAGGGAACATCTGCAGAGCCCTTGGGCCATGTCAGGAACTGGTGCCATGTCCTCTTGCTTCCTTATCTCGGAGTTCCCAGATAATGTAGGGTCCAGACTGCGAAAGCCTCCTCTTGGTGTCCCTGCAAGAGAACCGACAAGCTAGCAAAGAGACAACTGTGGGGACAGGCAAAGTTCCGGAACCCCCCAGAGTTCTCTTTGACATTGTCACTGGTCACACCCCTGACCCCCTTTATTAGACGCCCCTTGGACCAATTGTGCCCTGCTGTCCTTACTTTCATTCTCAAGGCAGGAGCCCATCTGACACCTCCTCCCTGCTTCCAGCTGCAGGATAGCCAAACCTATAGGAGCCAGAAGACAGACTGGCCTTCCAAAGAACGTGCTATTTCAAGTGGGTCACCGATGTGTCCGGAGAACTCTGTACCAAGTACCCAGATATACCTTATTCTGAGTGACACTCTCTAGGGGAAAATTCCTCAGAGGAAGTAGTTCTTTTGGGATGTTTCTCTTTTGGAAAACTTTGAACTTAACTTTTTAGGATAGAAGGATATAGAGTTAAGGAGGCTGGGTTGATGAGCAGTGAGAAAAGGGATCTGGAACATGGGCTTTGGAGACAGGTAGAGCATATGGGGTTTGATCTTTCCCTGTACTTGACCACTGTTTGGGAATCTTGGCCATGTGCTGATGTTCTCCCTCCCATGATATAAAGAGACTGCAATAATTTCTAGTGCAGTTGGATTTGCTGAGACTGAAGGAGGAGAGCATGGTCCCTGGAGAGGGGAGCTATGATGGCATACTCAGGCATTGACTCCTCCAACTTGTCTAATCTTGCCATGTGGGCTTCTGAGTGGTCCTGAGAGACCACTCTATGCTCCATGATGACGGCATTTGGTCTCTCTTTATAGGATCATAAAGCATCACTGGACTGATGTGTGTCCTGAAGCTGTGGCAGAGGTGAAAAGGCATTATCTAGGGCCCCCAGTCAAGCTTTCTACAGTAAACGTTGTGGCTTTAGGCAAAGCAGTTCACCTTCCTGTGCTTTCATTTTATGAGTGTGGAGGCCCACAATAGTTTCCTAGTGAGATCTGAGCTTGCTTTACCCAGCAGAGCTGACTAAAGGATTGGTTGACCATGTGCATGGTTATTAGGTGATTGGAAGGGTCTACACTTGGCTGAGCTAGAGAGAGGTCTTTGCTCCACCTCTTGGCATTTCTATAAATAGCCCTTTAGAAGAGACAGGAGGGACCAGTGGATAAGGATCCAGGCCCTCCCAAGGCTGTCCTGTGTTCTATCTGTTTCTGTCCCCTCTATCCTTCTATCTAAATCTCTTATCCCTCACTCCTCAAGAGTACTCTGGGGTAAACGTGGGAGCCAGTCTCCCAGCTGGCCTCCCACATCTGAGCTAAGTGAAATGCGGATAAATGTTGATTGTGGGGATGAGTTGCATTTAGAGATGACTACAGAGCACCTAGTGCTAGGCTCATGGTAAACATGCAATAATGGTGAAGTCAGGGTTACAGCATCTTCACTGTTTCTTTAATCATAATTGTTATGGCTCAAAAAATGTGGCTCTATTATCACTGTTGACTCTTCCCTGACAGACCTAATTATGCCAGTAAGTATTTACATTCAGTCACTGCTCAGTTTCTTCAGGATTCACCTCTACCTGAAGTGATGAGCCCTTTCTATCCCTGGAGAGCCAAACAAGGTGCTTTTTTCCCAGTTTGCTGATGGGTAAATGGAAACCAAGGATACCTTACCATGGCGGCCCTCCCAAGGGAAGATGATTATGACAGTCTGACCCAAAAGGACCCCACAGAGGCCCGTGTCCTAGCAAATGACTGACCACAGAAATATTGTTCACTCAGAGCAATCCTTCCTTTTGCGGAACTTCCCCAGTTAGACAAGTGCCTTATTGTACTAGAAAGGATGTACAAACGGACCAGGAAATCAATTAAATGTCTCTTCCTTCCCCAAATCTTGGATGGATATGAGTTACTGATCAAATGCTATCTTAGCTTCCCCTTTCTGTTCCACATGTGTGATTGACCCTTAAACTCTTCTGAGCCCATAGTGAAAGAAAGGAAGGCCACAGTGGCCTGGGCATAGCCACCATTCACCAGCAAACACCTTTATGTATTCTGTATGTGACTCAGGTTTCTTCTTGAGGCTCCCAGGAGGTGTTGCCCACCGTGCTCTGTGTCACTGCTGTCTCTTTGTATGCCTATGACAAGGTTCTACAGGCAAAGATGGCATGGAGAACTGTGGTAAACAGAGCATGTTTGAGGCTACAGGAACACTCATGGTTTTCTTGGTCCAGCCTCCTCCTCCTGCTTGATGCTTTCTCACTACCTCTTTGCTGTCTTTATCCTGTACCATTTGGTGTTCTCTTTCTCTCCTTTTAGGGATCCATGGGCCCACCTGGACCACCCGGAAGAGATGGCAATAAAGGCATGAGAGTAAGTTCTGATTTTACCATTTGAGCTCTTCATCACTGGCGGATACCTTACTTCTGATGAATTCTGGGCTATGGGGAATGGACACCCCAGGCATATTGCAGCCACTTTGGGATGCCTGGGCCTGCCTACATCATCGTGCTGACTGTGACCATGTGATGATTTTGTACAGGGGGAACCAGGAGAGCTGGGAGAGCCAGGGCTGCCTGGAGAGGTGGGCATGCGGGTACGTATTGTTGAGAGCTGCTTATGTTCTCAGGGTACAGACAGTTCTCAGGGGCACAAACCAGTTGCTTTAGATATCCATGAAATGCTTGGGTGGGTTTCTGCTTCTTTCTCATGTAACTTCATACAGTTGGGTGTCTGTCTACACAAGTATAATTCCTCCTGAATTCTGACAAAAATGGGTCATACGGTTGAGAAATTTATTATGCTCTACAGCAGGAGAGACTTGAGGGATCATTCCACACTAATCCAGATAGAGCTTGCTCGTCCTCTTCAATTGGTGCCTTGTAGCCTGTGATTTAGCTGCCATTGTAATGTATATAGCTTTCACAGACTTACGGCCTTGGGCATCCTTTCTTATTTTCTTTGTGTTCAACTAAAATCAGTGAAGCACTAAAGCATGTAGGTGTGTGTGTGTGTGTGTGTGTGTGTGTGTGTGTGTGTGCGCGCGCTTATAAAAGTTGGGATAGCTTTGACAGAAGAAATGACCATTTATTTTTATTCTAGTAGATTTCTCATAGATAGGTACAAATGTGTTGTCCTCAGACTGTGAAACTTTCTGCTTAAGCCAGGCTGTGCTCAGAAGTCTGGTAGACCCTTTGACAGGACTTGCCCAGGCTGCACAAACCATGTGGCTACTTGAAAACTTCAGCCACAGCAGTCGGCTTCACAGGTTCAGAAGCCACCAACCTGTCTGGGTCAGACCATGACAAGGCTGGGGGACTTGGGGCAAGTGGAAGAGGGGCTGAGGGCTCCTAATGACTCAGAGGTCATGCTATTAGCCTTTCCTTGAAGTTCAGCATGCCTTCCTGTGATTGGGGCTTCACCAGGCATCAGGTGGGAGGAACAGCCAAGGATGATGAAGCAGAGGTCAAGGAGTATCTACTAGAGACCCCCTGTACAGGCAGTGTGGGTAGCACACTAACATAAGAAGCAGCGTGTCCTTCTAGAAAGAACATTGGCTGAGAAGTGTTCGTCTTTTTTTTCATCCCATCTTTCCTTGTGGACTCTCTTCTGCAGGGGCCTCAGGGACCTCCTGGACTGCCAGGACCTGCAGGGCA
Source organism: Onychomys torridus (assembly GCF_903995425.1). Lineage (NCBI taxonomy): Eukaryota > Metazoa > Chordata > Mammalia > Rodentia > Cricetidae > Onychomys > Onychomys torridus. Next base: position 37,347,353 of record NC_050458.1, on the reverse strand, counting down.
AGTTGGAACTCCAGTAAGTAAAGACACTTGTCTGGGAGCTGGCTCTGTTCCTCTCTGCAGGTGTCAGGAGATGGTTCTCCATCCTGCCTTTCACCTCAGTCTGTACCATTATCACTTGCTGGTTGGATGTTAAAGGAAAACTTTTCTCTTAGAGTAGAAGTTCTTAAATACTGTGAAACTCATGAGTCACCAGAGTAACAAGTTTAAATGCACATTCCTGGGGTCCCTTTCCTTAGTGAAGCAGGGCAGAGCCTTGGAGTGTCTGACACTTGTGGAAGCCATTTTTACTCATGTGCAGTCATCTCCTCCCAGAAGGAAGGTGGAGTCTAGAGAATCCCCAGCTCCCACACTAGGACTAGATGCTGGACAGGGATCAGAGTGTCCTTTGTTTAAAGAGATGAACGGCATTCAGTTATGGCATATAATGAGCACAATGGCTTCTTCTTGGTTATTAAACCATTATTTTTGAGTCTCAGTAAAAGGAATTTGAGGTTATCTACAAATTAAAGAAACTGTATAAATATTATTAAACACAACAGCTGCATTGCCTTGTGGATATTCAAGACACTCTGGTGTCAGTATGCATGGCCATGTAGTTAGACGCAACTAGGATGCTATTGTGTCCTCTCACCCTTTGGAACAGGGTGGTCCTGCAGATTCCTTTTCCATAAATGAGCATCTCAAGGCTTTGGTCCATATGCTCTTCTGTAGATCAAAGATGTTATATGTTATCCCTGCAGTCAGTATCAGTCTGGGAAGTATCTTCTATGCTTCACACTTTTTCTGCATACTATGAGGATCTCCTCCATGAAAGAAGAGGAGGAGGAGGGACCCCAGGGGTGTGTGGGTTCACAGTACAGGGTCTAGGTACTGCTCTAGAGGGAGGCAGGTGGACACAGGTCTCTGCTTTATCCCTGGAGTAGGTAGAGCAGAGGCTGATAAAGGGGACTAGAGCTTCCAAGTCCATGTTGGAGCTCCTGCCTGGCATTGGCAATGATAACAGAATAATAGGCTACAGGTGGCTGTGGAGCTGATGCAGGGGTCTTCCTTTGATCAGGGGAGCTGAGATGTGTTCCTGTATATAGCTTTGAGGACCTACAGCCCGGGCCAGGGAAACAATCCCAGGAGCACACCTGGAAGCGACTGGGTTCAAGGTCCAGGTTGAGGTGGGAATCCAGGCTTCCTGGTGATTGTAGTTGGATGATAGAGCAAGACGGGATCTTCTCCACCATGCCATGGACCTGTGTGCAATGAAGTTTTTCCTGGGGCCTCCAGAGAATTAGCGAGCACAGGGAGGCCACATTGTGAGGTGTGTCCTTGCTCTTTTTCTCCCCAGGGTCTCCAAGGAGAACGAGGTCAAAGGGGAGCTCCGGGAGAAAAGGTATTTAAAGTTCATACTGGCTGATTAATACCACTTCTGTAGGCGAGTGTTGCAACTCCGTGGGGAAAAGTATCCTGACTGTTTGGGGAGTCAGGTGACCCTTGGGCTGCTAGGACAGCTCAGACAGCTGGACCTGCAATGGGACAATGCTCATCTTTGGGACATTTCCCTCTGGAGGGAAAAGGTATCCCAGATACCTCAAGCTGTTAGGACAGAGAGAGAACACTGGAGAGAGAGAATGCTGGGCCTCTTCACTAGTGTGTGTGTGTGTGTGTGTGTGTGTGTACACGCATGCACATGTATGTGTGTTTATATGTGCACATGTGTGTGGCAGGTGGGCATGTGCTAGCTCATTTCATGCCATGAAAACAAACTGCACCGATGGGCAGAAGCTTGGTGCTAAAAAGGCCTAGTGGTACCAGGGACTCATATCTTACATGGAACTGTATATACTTCCTTAGTTCTCATTTGCTCCTTCAATCTGTGTAATGCTATGTAAGTTCAGTGTTCCTCTGGAAGCCAAGGGCTGCAAATCCTGCCCCCTCCCTCTCACAGCCCTCTTTCCCAGCCCATGCTGCAGTGTCCTAAGATTTGGACAAGATCCAAGTCTTCTTCGAGCTGGAACTTGCCCCCTTCCCTCAGGTGGGTTTTGACACCCTAGCAGGCTGCACCCCATTCTCGCTTCCTACAGCATGTGTTTCTTCAGGCATGCGTGAGATATTTTTCATGAAGTAATTTGGTTTTCTTTCAGTCCACTTGGAATGTAGTGAAAATTACTTTCCAATCTTCCCTTCCGGGTGTATCCACAGCCTAGATGCTGACACAATCCTACAGATTTTCTCATAGGTACCCAGTTCATGTCACAGAGCCACATAAAATATGCTGGTCTATGGCCCATAATTCCTCTTTGTCTTTGCTGTGGGAAGGCTAGGGATATTTTAAAGGATTTACTTTTATCTTATGAGTGCCTGCTTGTAGCTATGTAGTGTACCATGTACATGTCTAGCTCCTTTAGAATCCAGAAAAGGGTTCAAATTCTTTAGAACTAGAGCTACAAGCAGTTGTGAGCTGCCATGTAGCTACCGGGAAGTAAGCTTGGGTCCTCCTCAAGAATAGCTAGTGTTCTTAACTGCTGAGTTAACTCTCCAGCCTGAAGGCTACTGTTTTTAGTGTGTTATTTTTGTACCTTCCATTTCACCCAACATATCTGGTCTGTCTGTCTTTCTTGTCCCCCCACCCCACTCCTTCCCATCCTCCTTCCTTCCTCCCTGCCTTTCCTTCTCCTCCCCTCATCTCCCCTCCCATCTTCTCTTTCCTGTATTTAGCCTGGATTTCTGTCTCAGCCTCTCTGTTTTGTTCATGTCTGCTCCGCCCCCTCCCTCACATACACTTTGTTTCTCTCTCTCTTGTCCATCTGTCTCTTGGCCTGCATTTCTCTCACCCTGTTTCTTACCTATGTACGTTCTGTCCGTCTCTGCCTCATTGGCCCCACCTTCCTCCGTCTCTTTCTCTCTGTGACTCCCCTCTAGGCTCTCTTGCCATTGCCTGCTGCCTCTGTATCTCCCCCATTTCTTTCTTGTCTTTGACCTGCTCTCTGCCTCACTGCCTGGCTCTCTTATCTCCCATCTGTCAGCTCCCTCCCTCTTCCCCTCATCCATGCTCTCATTCCTGCTCCTCTGTTTTCATGCCTGTCTGCTGCCTGGTGCATCTGTTGTTGAGACACGATGCAGACTACTGAGCTGACAAGGTCCAGGTGTCCAGCCAGGTCTGCCTCATCTTTGATCTGTCCATGCTTGAGCTACATCTGGGAAAACTCTGGGCTCTGGACTTGACTCAATTTGAGCCTCGGATGTGAAGACATAAGAAATGGAGGACCAGGGTATAGGCAGAGCCTTCTGCTTTGAATCAGAACTTAAAAAATTGTGTCTGGCTCTCAGGCCCACCTTTGCTCTGAACTCTGGGTAGGGCCCAAGTACCAGGTGAAACTTAGCAGGGAGAGCATTCTGCACTGGAAATCAGGAGTTTCTGCTAATTTTTTATGGTTCCATCTTAGTGGCTTTGGATACAGGCATAACCCTAGATAGAGAAGAGGAATGAGGCATCATAGACATTAAGACTTAAAACTCACTGAGCCTAGCCAGCCAAAGGGATCCCAGCATGTTGTGCTGGGGAAGGCCTTGGGATAGTGGAAATAGGCTGAGGATTTTGGGTCAAGATGCCCGAGGATTGTTTTCACTTGCATATACACAATCAGTTTGATCACATAGCTTCTTAACTCAGCCTTGGTTTTCTCATTCACCTGTGCTCAAGCTGGCCAACATCACAAGGGATAGGAAGGAGTTAATGCATAATAATAGGTGCAGAACCCTTGGGCAGAGAGAAAATATACAGATATCACTTTTCTCCATGGCCCAAGCCTCCTGTGATTAGGGGGCTTTCTGAAAGAATTACCATATAGTAGAGTAGAAATCAATGTTCAAGACATACTAAATCATTTCTGGAAAATAGAAAACACCCATGGTGGTTACATTTGCACAGGTGCAGATGAAAGGAAATTACAACTTGCATGGTAAGAGAGCTGGCTGTTAGGACAATCTCCAAGTTCAAGCCAGTAGGTTCCGGGAGGAGAGGGTGCTAGGATAGCTGTGCGTGATTAACTGGGATGTAGCACTTGGGAGGCTCTGTTGGGGAACTCTGCCCTATCTCATACTTGATATGGGCAGGAGAAGCATCAATGCTTGCCCCACCCCCAGCCCCAGAGTGGAGCATTCCTCAGTTAGCTAGCAGTCCTCAGAGGGAATAGGAGCAGAGCAGCCTTCTCCTAGAGGAAGCCCCACCTGCCCTGCATTCACAGAGGTAGGTAGGCTGTAGCCAACAGAGTTGAGCTCCTCAGACAAGTCAGTGACAGACATGAATCTTCACTCACATGTCCAAAAGCAGCTTCTGGAAGGAGGCACCAAAACAAAACAAAAGAAACGAAACAAAAAAAGTGAAAGAAACGGAGAACAATTCGGAAAATAAAGCCCCCAGGGAAATGGAAGAATCCAGAATAACTTTCAAGGGTTTCTGCAACTCAGTTAATGTTACCTAGAGCTATACCATGAGGTTCTAGGCTGGGCCTAGGGGACACAATCATGTAGAGGATGGCTGGGCCTTATGTCTTCCTGTAGATAGGATAATAAATGCAAATTGAATTAGGGGAGATGAAGCAGAGAGAAATGAGTCCACCCTGGAGCAGAATAGGGCATTGAATTAGCTCAAGACGTCAAGGAAGTGAATTGGAGCTGAGCCATGAGAAAGAAAGAGGCCATGCCAGCTGAGGCACCCCAAGAATATCCTAATATTAGCACGAGTGACCCCAGTGAACTGTCTGCCTTTCTCCCTCACCTGAGCTTCTGCAGCCCTTCTGGATGATGACTCCGGCTCAGGACACTAGACATTAGCTCACTCAGGGAACACACTGGTTTCCATTGACTTCAGCTAAAGCAAGCTAGCATGCAGCAGAGAGAAGGCTGGTCCATCTCACTGATTCATTGGTGTCTTGAGAGAGGGATTATTATTCCCAGGAAGTACAGAAAGGATGCTTGACCAAAGTTCTACATTGAATAGAAGATTCAAACCAACTGCGCATGAATGTGAGCAGATGGAATGGGTGTTTAGATTGATGGGTGGATGCTGGTTAGTTCTTTGTCCATTCCAAGGGTAGGGAGCCTCATGGGTGTTCATATTTGCTGGATGAGTGGATAACACACACAGTGTACCTGACATTTTACTAACTGTGTTACAAATACTACATATCTATTTCTTTCACTCACATAAAGATTCATGTGATGGGGAGACTGTGATACCCCCAGGTCACAGGGAAACAGAGATAGATTTATAGTTTCTCTAGTGTTTCATCTCTGCTCTCTGACCCCAATAACTTCTACTCTAGAGCTGTACTGTATGATGTGCTTAAGTCTGTATATGGAAGAACATGATGGAGAGGAGAATTGGGCATGTTTGGACACTTAGGTCTAGGCTGCCCTTCCATTCTGTGACAGTAACCATAGGGTGTATAGCCAGCTGTTTCTTTATGGCTATTCATTCATTCTTAGTTTCTTCATTTTCCTTCTTTACCAGGGGGAGCGAGGCCTAGATGGATTCCCTGGGAAGCCTGGAGAGACGGGAGAGCAGGTAGGTGGGTGCTGGGGCTGACGGACCATGTTCTTTGCCTCAGGATCCAGTGCCCCTTGGCACCAACCTCAGCTTCTTTCCTGCTCAGTGGGGGTAGGGCAAGGCCCAGACCTCAACTGTATTGATTCGGCAAGCCCCAACACTACAGAGTTTCCAGCAGACACATTGCTTTATTCATTATACCTTGGGTAATAGGCTATATTGTCATAGTGTAAAGCCCACAGGTAATGTGCATGCTCAGAGGGGTGAGCATACAGGGGTAGTTCCTGCAGCACATCTCTACAGGAAACACTTAGAAGCAGCCTAAATGCTCAACAAGAAGAATGAGTTTAGTGCAGTGGGATGCATTGGTGCAGATGAAGAAGATGGGGGCTGTGCACAGTGGGATATATTTGATATAGATAAAGGAGATGGAATTGTGAAGTCCATGAAGAAATGTGGACTGTGCCACCATAGACAGAATCGTTCATGAGGAAGTGCATCTGTGGCTTAGGCTCTGGAAGCAGAAACTGGAAACTGGAGACTGGTGGCTTAGTTGGACTTCCACTAAGAACAGAGGAAGTGAGAGTGCTGGGTAGTGAGGACCTCATTCCCATGGATTACAATAAATTCCCCTTGCATTCTACTCCTGCTGGGTGCCCGTGGCTTGTCCAACTCTCTTGCAAGTCCTTTCATTTCCCAAGGAGCATAACACACAAGCATAAGGGGCAGGTCCTGATCTCTCCTCCATTCCCTTGTAGCAGGTTTTCATGCTCACTCTTGCCTGGGCCTATGGGACACAATAGTATAGAAGATGGCCAGGCCTTCTGTCTTCCTGTAGATAGGATAATAAATGCAAATTGAATTAGGGGAGATGAGGCACTGTTGAAGACCTGAAGAACAGTAGCCCTATGCCTTTGGCATCTCATAGGCTACCTCTCTGGGTCTTAGATTTCCATGGCAGTTTCCTATTCCTGGCCTGAATCTGGGCAGACTCTCATCCTTTTCTGATTTTAAGACCACCAAGGCCCGAGACCTCTAAGCATTTCCAATGGACTCTGCCCTCTGGCCCAAGGCAGATCTGGGTGGCTGTGCTTTTGCCCTTTGTGAGGTCCTCTCTCTGGCACTCTCATCTTTAGGCAAAAGGTGGCTTTGTGCTGATCTCTCAGACTGTGGTGTCCAGTTGCAATACCAGCATGATTCCAAACCAATGCCTAGCCGCCGCCCCCCCCCCCCCCCCCACTCCACCATTCAAGCTGCACTCTCCTGAACATCCCCTTCTCCACTCATCTCTGTGCTTCCCAGGGGGTCTTCCATAATCCACCTTTGCTTTCTTTCATCCAGGGAAGACCAGGACCTCCTGGTGTGGCAGGACCCCAGGGAGAGAAGGTAAGCAAGCCAGAACCCAGAGAAGGGGCACACTGAGCTCTGGGAAGAGGGTGCACACAGAGGAGGCTCACTGGGCCTCAGAAACTTCCAAGTCAGTTCTGCGTATTGCATTTGAATTGTTTTCCTGCCTTAAGAATAAATACCCATTAAAAATAAATCTCAACTAAAACCATTACATGATATCTAGATATATTCAAATCTTTTACTACTTAAAATGCTGCTTGAACTAAGAAGTGCTGTGAATCCATTAAAAAAATAATCTTAAAGACTTGTTTGTACTTCCTACGCTTCCTGCATTTCTGTCTTCCTAAGAATCTTACAAATGTTTTCTGTCATCCCTGGAAATGGGCTTCTAATAATCATGCTAGCTGCCATATCCCTTCACACTGGTCCTCTGTGTTAGAGGACCCTCAGGAAGGGCTTAGCTTAATAAATGTGGTGCTTAGAACTTAGCATCTCAACCCAAAGGATTGCAAGTAGGGTTCTTTCCAGGATGAGACTTTGGAAAATGAAGATGAGTGCAAAGGGGATAGATAACCTTGCTGAGTGTTCCAGTCAGGAAGCAAAAGTGGCCAGGCAGCAGTGGTGGCCCACGCCTTTAATCCCAGCACTAGGGAGGCAGAGCCAGGTGGATCTCTGTGAGTTCAAGGCAGCCTGGTCTACAGAGCCAGATCCAGGACAGGCACCAAAAACTACACAGAGAAACCCTGTCTGGAAAAACAAACAAACAAACAAACAAACAAAAAATAAAGCAAAAGTGAAGGGAGTGGGTGTGGATTTGGTTTCACAGCAGGAGGATGGGAAGGTAGATTCCTATGGGAGGATCATGGAGGCTATTCTTACTAGATCCTAGAGGAACTTAAAAGAAGTGAAACAGGCCCAGACAGAGGTGGGTGGAAAGGCTATGGGGTGGGCCAAGATACAGTGTCATGACACCATGGAATCAGAACAACCTTGCATCTCTGCTTTTCAAAGTGATTCTAGCAGGAGGCAGATGGTGGCCATCTTGGGACAGTCCAGTTCCCTGCAGACAGTTAAAGTACAAGAAGGGATTTCTTTGAATGCTGGGCAGAAGTCCATGGGGTATGCAGTGTGCATTGCAAATCAATCAATGAATCAGTCAATAGAAAGTAGCCTCTGAGGGACAGGGCTGGAGAATGTTGTTTCTCTCTTGGTCAACCTGGACTTCATTTCTAGCTGAGTGAACTTTTCTCCCCTGCTGGGTGATTTTAGAACTGAGATTTGAGTTGCTGTGTTATTCCAGTGTTAGGATTTCAATACACTCCAGCAGCCTGCAGGGATGTAAAATCTTAAAATAAGTTACTTGTTAAAGTCAGTGAGACCTAATAATGCTTGTTGCACAAACCCGGTGTGTGTGTGTGTGTGTGTGTGTGTGTGTGTGTGTGTGTGTAAGCATGCCTGTGCTCCTGCACATGCTTATGTCTCTCTGTTGCCTGCATTCTGAATATTTTTGTTGCATTTGAAGATTTAGTTTCTCTTCCCTTCTGTGGGAAAATGCTGAGTTACTGCTTTTGTTGTTGTTGTTTTCGAGACAGGGTTTCTCTGTGTAGCTTTGCGCCTTTCCTGGAACTCATTTTGTAGCCCAGGCTAGCCTCAAACTCAAAGAGATCCACCTGCTTCTGCCTCCCAAGTGCTGTGATTAAAGGCGTGTGCCACCACTGCCCGGCTGAGTTACTGCTTCTTATGGCAAACGCCAAGCTGGAAGGTCAGGTTCACAGATCATCACATTACTTGGGGCATTCATTGACATAATTATAAATCAGCTGGACTCAAATGGTCTGGTGCCTCTCATCTCATTATGAGAATGAAAATAGAAGACTTTATAGACCTTTACTGTCTCACAATCATTAAGAAAGCCATAGGAACCAGAGGGACAGTCTTCTGAAGTCCTTCTTTTTACAGATAAAAGACAGAAACCAAAGATATCTTGCCTAAGATTTCACGATAGATTTTATTAAATCCATTTATTTATTTATTTATTTATTTATTTATTCATTCATTCATTCATTCATTCTTCTCTCATATATTATATCTGGACCATAGTTTTCCCTCCTTCCACTCCTCCCAGTCCCTCCCCCTAACTCCTCCCTCCTCCAGACCCACTCCTCTTCTGTTTCCCTTCAGAAAAGGGCAGGTCTCCTGGGATATCAACCAAACATTACATAGTAAGTTACAGTAAGACTAGGCACATACCAAGGCTGGACCCGGCAACCCAGTAGGAGGAAAAAGGGTCCCATAAACAGGCAAGAAAGGCAGAGACAACCCCCGTTCCTACTGTTAGGAGTCCCACAAGAACACCAGGCTACACACACGTGTATGCAGAGGACCTAGCTCAGACTCATGCCGGCTCCCTGATTGTTGTTTAAGTCTCTGTGAGCCCTGGTTACTTGATTCTGTGGGCTGTGTGTCTTGTGATATCCCTGACCCCTTTGGCTCCTACAATCCCCACTGCTTCATTAAATCTGTTTTTAAATCTATCCACGTGACCATCCAATGATGTACTGTTATATATGTGAGAGCATCTGTGTTGTGTTGTTTTGAAAATTGTAGTAGATTATCTCCAGTATATCCGTTATCCATTGCTATGTAACAAATTATCCAAGACCCCAGTAGCTTAACAGCAATCATTCAAGGTCTCAGATATATGTGACCGGGTTGTTCCAGCTCAGAGTCTCTCCTAAAGTAGGCTGTGGTGATGTCAAGAGTCCCCCATGCCTGTAGAACCTTCTCCCATAGTTATTTATGTGGTCATTGGAGGGCTCAGTGCTTTTTGGATACATAGTGCTGTTCATAGTGTATATTGTTTTCCAGAGTACATGGCCTGAGTAAAGGGAAGTGACAAATTACCCCCTAGAACCCACAGCCCTTCTTAGAATCGCAATGTGAAGGTCACATGGCATCCTTCTATTCTTGCTATTGGGCACTTCTGGAATACCATACTGTGAAGGTCCCTGCTCTGTGCATAAATACTGAAATGTGGGGGTCATTCTGGAGGTTAGTTACCCCAGTAGCTAAATCAATCAGTAAAAAAATTGATTATTCCATATAGCTGACAAATATGGCGCTAGAAAATAGCTGAATCTATTAGGTATTGAATTTTTGACCTTGAACAATTTAAGTTTCTGTGCGTTAGTTTCTTCATCTCAAAGATAACACAAACATTAACCCAGAGAAAGACTTCATCTACATTAGGTCCTTGCAGAATGGCATCGCTGATAGAAATTGCCCAATAACTATTGGTTATGTTTACAAAATTGTGATGGATGAATACCAAGATACTAATTTACTCAATGAAAATTGAATAGACTGAGATTTTTTATCTCACTATGATCTGCAAATGATTAAAACATGTATTGATTTATTTCATGACTATTATTGGCACTTGCTTTTGTTTAGTGATATTAATGACAAGCTATGTCTTGTCACGATGAGCCCCAGAGATTCATTATTCAGCCGTTTATAATTTCGCCTGTTCAAATGTGTGTGGGGCATCCTCACAAAATTACAGGATAGCTGTGTGCTATACTGTAGTTTCATGTCACCCTGACACAAGCGTGGGTCACTTATGAAGAGGGAAGCTCAGGTGAGAAAATGTAGCATCAGATTGGCCTATGGGCAAGCCTATGGTGCATTTTCTTACTTGATGATGGATATGAGGGCGCAGGTCACTATGGGTCATACCAACCTCTAGAGTGGTCCTGAGTACTATTAGAAAAAGGGCTGAGGAGGCCATGAGGAATGAGCCAGTAAGAATTACTCCTCCATGGCCTCTGCATCAGTTCCTAACTCCAGGTTCCTGCCTTGATTTCCTTTTGATAATGGACTGTGATGTGAAGAGTAAGTGGAATAAATCATTTTCCTCTCAAGCTGCTTTTGGTCATGGTCTTTCATCTCAGGAATGGAAATGCTAACTAAGTCAAGCTAAGACCAATTTATATGTTACCAAAATATTAATACAACCCGTGGAAGTGTAGAGTGAATAGAAGCAGCTTGGAGAAGTTGATTGCCCAAAGAAGAAAGGCAGAGGAATCAGAGCTAGAGCCTGAGTGCATGGGACATGTATGTTCATGAGTACTTGTTTTGAAGGTGCCTGGGAAGGTTGGTTATAGAATGCTTTAGTATGCACAGTGTGGGCATGTGCGTGTGTGTGTGTGTGTGTGTGTGTGTGTGTGTGTGTGTGTGTGTGTGTGTGTGTGTGTGTGTGTGTGTGTTTTCATGTAGTGGTAACCCAGGGAAAATAAGGATACCTCTTAGGCAGAACTCAGTTATTACAATGAGAGACCAAAGTGAATGCACAGTAAGGAAATCTGTCACTCAAGTACTTTTAGATTTTATAAATTTTACTTTTTAAATTTGCTTATAAAGTTGCAGGTTTCCTATGGCATTTTATATAAGCCTCTTGGCACAGGAAAAAGCAGTTGGGCTGCAAAGATGACTGAGTGGATAAAACTCTGCAGCCCCATTTAAAACAAAAATTAGGCTGGTGTCGTGCTCTGTTGGTAATCTTAACACTTGATAGGGAGTTAGAGATAGGGGGTCTCAGGACAAATCAGCCAAGTATGCTAACTAAATTATTAATGAACTCTGGGTTCAGCTAGAGATCCTACCTCAATAAATACAGTACAGAGTGACAGAGGCATACACACACAGGTGCCTGTATGCTCCTTCATGCACACAGATGGAAACACACAAACATCTGCACACATGCACAAAACAGATCAAAGAGCAGTTGGGGATTTTAGAAGTTCACTTGGTGATGTACACAAAAAAGTGCTGATTTTTTTTTCTTCATGTTTCAGGAAGGGATAGAATACAGTTGGGTGGGGCAGGCAAGAAGCACCTGTGTTGGTTTTGGACTCGAGGGGAAATTCTGAAGGGAGAGCAGATAGGGGATGTGTTTTTCGGTGTAACATACCCGTAAATGCAGTAGACAATGGCAAACATGCCCAGTCACTAATTATTCCTACATCGTCTTGAGATTTAGTAGGCTTTCATCCCTGTTCAGCATCTCATTCATTCATTCATTCACTCACTCATTCAGTAATGCTTTGGACTGCTTGAGCAGGGCTGTAGGTAAGAGAAAAGTGTTCCAGTTAGGGGTGTTAGCTAAATGCAGTGTCATGGCCTTGGCTTTTGAGTATGGGAGTCATGGAATGAAGAGTTTTGTATTGCCACAGTTAATAGACGTGTCTCATGTAGAGCTATGGTGGTGTTCATGCCCTGGGGAACCTGATAGAACCAGAGCCAACATAGCCCAGGTGACACACACATGAAGAAGCGGAAGATTTAGAACGACTGTATAACAGCAATGAAGATGAATGGGAATCCTCAGCATTTTCTTAGTACTTTTTTGGTAGATGTTTGATAAGTGCTGACCATGTGCCAAGCAATGAATTTAGCACAAGGGCCACTGCAAAGGTAGTAATGCCTGCGGTTTCTGTATCTAACACAGCCTGCTACATCTGGTATCCCTCGAATGGTGGTCCAGTGCTATTTCTGAAACAGTGTGTAGATGTGGCAAATCTCACACAACAACCAGCCAGACACTGGTCTGAATGGACACAAAGAGAAAAATAAAAAGACCTGTGCCCTCCAGTAGCCTCTGAGCTTGAGAGTAAGATGAGAATCAGATGCAGAAGTTTCTAGAATACTCCGAGGTAGGGGGGAGTCCAAGCATGATGGTCATATGTGTGATGGAAGACAGGGAAGATCCATGTGGTGTTTGGGATAAGCCAGGACCTGAGAAAGGGCAATAGAAGAATGTGCAGCAGTAACTTGATCTAATGTCTGTTTCTCTGCAGGGAGATGTGGGGCCTCCGGGACCTCCTGGCGTGCCGGGCTCTGTGGTGAGTTACTGAGGGTGAGGCCTGTGCACTCATAAACTCGTGGAATTGGGTTGCTGGAAGAGTACAGACTTCTATGCATAAAGCAAAATTCAGCTGATGATAAGAGAACTTGGATAAGAGTCTATAGGCAGTAGTGGTTGCTGAGGGAGGAATGTAGTCAGAAAATACTATGTACAAGCACTAAAAGGCCATAATGAAACCCACTATTACATATGCTTCATGTGTGCCGTTAAAATCTTTCATCACAAGAGCATTCAACACCCAGCACTGAATCAGATTTGAGAAGAACGTAAGCCACCACATTGCGGCATGTGGGGTGGATAGCGGGGGTGGAATGAGAGTACCTGATTACTGTTGAGGGGATGATGACACTTTTGCTAACTCCTGTTTGTCTCTCAGGTGCAGAGAGAGGGCCTGAAGGGAGAGCAGGTATGGAAAACAGGTCTGTCCTGTGAGGGGATTTAGGCTGTAGCAGAAGAGAGGCCTCATCTTTGGGGTTGGGCTCAGGAATTCTTTCAGGTATGTGTCCAGTTGACTTTCAGCTGGAAATCAAATGCCTGCACCCATGCCTTTGATGACTTCTGGGAGCTTGGGGAGGAAGTTCTTGTCAATGAAAGGCCATGGGTGGTAGTGGTCTTGATGTAGAGAGGAGAGTGGTTACTGATGTCTGTTTACTTGTCTTTTCAGGGAGCCCCTGGACCAAGAGGTCACCAAGGCCTACCTGGACCTCCAGGAGCACCGGTAAGTCACTCCTCCCCCATGGCAGGGTGTACCTCAACACCTATAAATCTGGAGATGTATACTCTTTCCTGTTGCTGAACAGGAAATTATTTCAGAAGCTCTGCTATCACTCAGGGTACGTGCTGTGGCTCTTGCCATCCTTCACTAGATGATGAGCTGTGGACAGGTGGCATCACTGCTGACGCATTAACAAGTATAGATACTGTACAGCCTGCATTCAGAGTCCCCTGTCCCCAAACAGGCCATGATCAGTTTCTGTTCAGATGCAACACTGAAATGCCAGTTGAACCACGCTTCATGCGTAGTTACTTTTCCCCACCTCTCAGATTAGCCTTGATGGTTCAGAGGTTCTGTGAGTACAGCCATTGATTTCTGCCTCTGTTAAGAACCTAATGATGTGGAAAATCACCATTTGGGAGGAGGACCTGGAAGGATCCCTGTGATCATTGATGGAGGAAGTTAAGAATCTAAGGATAATTAATAAAAATGCGGTGAGCTGCATGGGGGCATTGAAAGTAGTGAACCCCGTGTGTGTGTGTATGTGTGTGTGTGTGTGTGTGTGTGTTAAAGTTTCATTTGCAGGCAACATGATTCTGATTCCTTTGAGGGAAATGAAGCTGCTGCATCAATAAATTGATTCACATTGAGCTTTAGAGCCTGTTCATCATTAGGACACCATGACAAGGGGTGGAAAATAAACCAGACCTAGATAGTGTTTGATTACAATGTAATTAGAACAACTTAATAGCAAAACTTTGGGATCAATAGAGCTGTCTTCTGCCCTACCATTCCAAGGCTCATCTGCTCACAGCTGTCTATCTAGCATGACTGTAGTCTTTGAGAGATGTAGGTTCTGTGTGTATGTAAACATACTCTCTAGATCCACTATTGGAAAAGAATGGATTTCTATACAGTCGTTGCTCATCTTCAGCAGTGAAGGAATTGGTGTGGTGGTGGTGGACTGGCTGGAAAAGCTATTAAGAAGCAAAACAAAAAATTGAACTGGGTGTCTATCCAGCTGAGGTGCTTTTCATCTTGAAGTGTATAATGGAGAAGGTTGTGAAGCTTTCCTAAGTTACTTCTCTGGAGTCAGAATTGCTGTTGGAAGAACTGTCTGAGATTACTGAAGATGTCGTCCATGCTCTACACTCCTGTCACTGTAGAGTAGGACTTCATACAATAAAAGGTTTTGATAATGAAATTACGTTAGTCAGAGCTCAGAAAGCACCCAGGTGAAGGGAAACCCTTTGGTTAAAAGGGAACAGGATTCTAGGACTAAACTCTTAAAATTTTTTTTTGCTTAATTTTTTTCAGAAAATGTATTTTTAGAATCACATTTATCTGTCTACTTGTATATTTTACTATCTTCTGTAGATGTAACCGTCTTGTTAAATAAGAAACACAGAGCCAGTTGCAGAGTTAAAAATCACGAGGTCAGAGCAAGAGCAGAAAAACTTACCCTTCACTGCTTCTGCTGTCCTTCCTCTCCGCAAGAGACCTACTTCTGTGTGTCTTATCTTTTTTATAGACTTTCTGTGGTGTTTTCTCATTGGTTGTAAACCCAGCCACATGACCTCCTCGTCACTGCCTGTTTGTATAGACCTCCAGGTCTTCTATGGTTGGTATTGAGATTAAAGGTGTGTGTCCGCCATGCTGGCTGTGTCCTTGAACACACAGAGATCTACCTAGCTCTGCCTCCCAAGTGCTGGGATTAAAGGCGTGCACCACTACTGCCCAGCTTCTGCTCCGGCTTGCTCTGACCTCAAGGCAACTTTATTAACATACAAATAAAATCACATTTCAGTACAAATAAAATATCACTATAATCTTCCTTCATTTTTGTTTCCTTTGTTTTCATAAATATATTCTGGTCATGTTCTTTCACTTCCTCCAACTTCTCCCCAGTACTCACCTAATCAATCAATCAATCTCTCTCTCTCTCTCTCTCTCTCTCTCAGTAACAAAAGTTGAAAAAAGACAAGCCTACTAAAAATAAAACAAAACCAGTAAGAAAAAAATAACAAAGTGTGCGCGCGCGTGCGCATGCACGTGCACACACACACACACACACACACACACACACACACACACACCTCCCCCCAAACTGTGAAGTCTCTTTTGTGTTTGCCGACTACTGGGCATAGGGCCTACCCTGGAGGGTTGTTGGTAGACCAGATGGCACTACAGTGGAGAAAACCAGTTTTACCTTTCCCACAAGGTATCTATTCCAAACAGACTCTTGGGTAGAGTGGACTTTGTGTCTGCTTCCTTTCTCAGTGCTGGGGTTTTAGCCTGTTTGAACCTGCACAGCTCTTCTGCGTGGGTTCACAGCTCTGTGAGTTCATAAGTGCATCAGTCCTGTTTTGTCTGGAAGACAGTTGCTCTGGAGTTATCCACTACCTCTGGCTCTCACAGTCTTTCTGCTTCCTCTTCTACATAGATCTCGGAGTCTTGGGGAAAGGGGTTTGATGAAGACATTCCATTTAGTGATCCAAAGCCTTTCACTCTCTGTATTGTCCAGTTGTGGATCTCTGTGTCAATGCCCATCTATTTCAGTAAGCTTCTCTGGTGAAGGTTGAGCAATGATCTGATCAATGTTTATAGAAACATGCCATTAGGAGTTATTTTATTGCTATACTAGGACTAAACTTCTTAAGGCCAGGACTGATTTTTTCCTATACTGAAATCCATAAGTTTTATCACATGATGGGATATTAATGAATACTTACAGAGAGATGCTCCTGCCAATGGACACTCAAGAGAACATTAGAGTGGGACTTGGCTAGAGTGGTTACAAAGTAGAGTGGCCATGAAAGGCACTTACAATTAGAAGCCAAAGGCCTGGACCACACAGCCTATTGTGTCCTTCCAAAATGTAGATTTGTATCTTTGCTCACAGTACCTGATGACTCTAATTCTCAACTGACTCATCTCTAATTTGAAAATTTTTCATTGCCATCATCCCTTACATAATTATGCTGCGAGGGTTAAATGGATTGATGTGGAAAGTAGTGTTCTTGGAGATTTCCTAAACCCAGAATGGATCTCAATCTGCATCTCTTGCCTCCTTTTGAATCCCCAGCAGCACCTACTTCCGAGCCATCCACAGAGCACCTGCTTCTCAAATAGTCATGGAATTGAACAAAACTGGGAAGCTGGCTTTGGTGACTTCTGCAGAGAATGGAAAGATTTTGAGTCTGTTCAGCAAACGCAGGGAGAGGAAAATATATCCTGTTCCCTAATTGGAAACAGCATATGATACTCCACATCTGATACTCTGCATCCAAATGCTGGCATCCTTCCTCCCTTCTCTAGGATGAGGCAGACTCTACTGATATTACCAGTGCATGGCTAAGTCACCACTGGGTCTGCTCAATGCCAGGTGTTTTTTTTTTTTTTTCCATGCTTAAAACAGAGTAACTCCTGTGGGGGTCTCTTCTCTTAGTGTGCCCTGAGCTCAGCTGATTTCTACTTACAAAGGAGATTCCTACATGTATTCCTACCATGCCATGGATGCACTCATTGTTTTCCACTTACACTGTGTTATAGAAAAGAAAGACCATAGCTCTGTATATAGTCTGGTTACCAAAGAGTTCAACATTTTTCCAGAGGGACTATGCCTATGTGATGCTGATTATTTAAGACAATGAAAGTTTCTAGACACATTTTACCAAAACATGCTGAGGGAGCTATGCCTGTCCATCATGCTTTTCCACTTGTTCTTTATAATTATAGTGATGCACCGAGGCCAAGGGTCCACTCTTTATGTGGTCCTTTCAAATGCTCAGCAGATGAGTACATCATCTCCACTTTAGAGAAGACATGATCAAGATTTGGCAATGTCTGTTGACCCCGTGCCAGAGGTCACACAGCATTTATAGCCATCAACATTCTTTCTGTAATTGACGTGTACTTTGCCTAGATAATTTTATATGTGACAACTTTATTGTTTTAAGATTTATTTATTTTTCCTTTATGTGTATGAGTGTTTAGCCTGCATGTATGTAAGTGTACCACATGTATGCCTGGTGCCTGTGGAGATCAGAAGAAGGAGTCAGAGCTGTTTGAACTTGTGTTAGGGGTGGTTGCAAGCCACCATGTGGGTTATGGGATCTGAACCTAGGGCTTTTAGAAGAGCAACAAGTGCTCTTAACGGTGGAGCCATATTTCCAGGTTCTGTTTGTAATAACTTTTGTACTTTGCTTATTGTTTCCTGAGAGTCAGAAAACCCAAGCTGGTTCCTTCTGAGGCAGCAGAATGAAAAGACTGGGTACAGACTTAAGAGTTAGACATTTAGGTTTTAGATGATTCGTCTCTGAGTGCCTCATGCTAACTACTGAGTTAACCATGTGGTTCCTCCTGTGCTCTTCAGCTGTATGTGTGACATTGCCCATGTCTTCTTGGTTTAAAAAACCCAATTCCATGTTATAGAGTAGATTGTAGATCATAGATTGCTGCTTCTCCTCTGACCCCATAATTTCCCATTGGATGCAGTGACATATCCCTTTCCAATGAGAAGGAGAAGGCAGAGCATATGCCATGCCATGGAACCCCACACTTAACATTCTCTCCCTCCTTTTCCTTTTTCTCCTCTTAAAGGGTTTGATTGGTCCAGAAGGCAGAGATGGACCCCCTGGGCCTCAAGGTCTCCGAGTAAGTAAACCATGTTCCCTTTCTGGTGTCCTGCTCACCCATACTGGCTTCAATTGCATGGTCTCAATTGCCTGACATCCAACAGAGGACTCAACTTCAGCCTCTGCCCCAGGAGCTTGCAGTGAATATTGAAAACTGAAAGATTGGGCTCAGTTCATTAATCTGGTTTAGAATCCATTTTGTTCTCTGCCTTGACGTGGGCCTTGGAGACAAGGAGACTAGTCTGTGATTGGCTGTGAGTTTGGTACATAGGGACACACACCCCTGTGCAGAATTCCTACCAGAAATGAGCCAAATAGAGGGCCATACTCAGCTGTAAGCCAGTGCCCCAGGCTTGTGATGGCCAAAGCTTCTCACAGGAGATGATGTGGGAGTTCAATTTTGAGAAAAGCCTAAGAGAAAATAGAGACACAGGTAGCAATATGCCAACACGTTAACAACTTTAATTTAAATATCTACATTATTATTGAATACTTCATCTCACTTTAGTATATTTGATGTAATTATCTTTAATTTAATTTAGTAACTGCCTTCTTCTGTAAAATTTTGTGTACCTGGCATAGTGTCACATACTTTGGTTTCTAGAAGGGCCACAGCATACATAAGCTGGATACTCTGCTGGGAAACTGGACCAGGACTCAGGTTCAGCTCTGTGTCCCCAGTTCCTAGTAGAGTACCTACCCACCCACTGGACTCTACCTCTGAAGCTTGTGCTTACTTTTATAGTCCCACATGGAGCTCTCCATAGGGTAATTGAATACAGTGGTCAAACCGGCAGCTCCTGGCACAGTGAGCTTCTCTACTCTGCAGATTTTTTTATACAGGGGCCATGGAGCCTCTGATCCAGGGGTGGGTAGGGGTCCTAGCATCTGATGGAAGCAGCCCCTAACCAACTTAATGTCCCATTTAGCCTGAAGATTTTGTAGCTCCTTTGTAGGATGGTTTTGCATACATGCTGTGGATTGACTGAGGGAGTTGGGCCCACAACACTTCACATCTTCCTTTCTGAAATCACGAGTGACTCTTGCCACTCAACAAACTCTACCTGTCTTTGTGCACTGGTGACCTCTAAAACAATTCTGTTGAATTTAGCCATCTTGAACCTCTAGGATTCTGAGAGAAGCTCCTTGTAAAGGCCAGGAGAGACGTGGAAAGATGTCTCCAAGGTGCCATGGGTGGGAGACAAGAGAGTCACTTTCACATTCAGCATACTCAGCCTCAGCCCATGTCAATTCCCCCTGTCAGCCAAATGAAGTAGTTACCATATTGCTTTCTCTCCCTTGTAGTAGAAGGATCCTAGGCTTTGAAACAAGTATATAGGTTTGACCTCTAGGCTCTGTGACTCTTGTATGCCAACTGGTCTTTGCAAGCCTCTTGCTTTTGTACTATAGTGGTGAAGCCTTATAATGGCTGAATTGCTGTGAGAAAGGATGCTCAGAATGGGAAGCAGATTGTCCCAGTGTTGGGACTTTATTCTCTGAGCACGTCCACACACAATCTTAAGAGAAGGCAATGTCTTTGCATGTTCTATAGTTAATGTTTATGAGCCCTTTGCTTCATTGGCATTGACCTTCAGCAGGTGCCACTTTCCCCGACATAGATGGTACATAGAACTCTTTACGTAAAGATGACTATGAACAGTTTGTTTGTTTGTTTGTTTTCACATCTTTAGTTTACTCACCAAGAGGAGAAGGGGCACCTTGTAGGGGCTTGCTTTATTAGCCAAGATTGCCTGGAACCTACTGTGTGTGCTTCCAAAATCGGCTGTTATCAGGCCATGAGGCTCTTTAACTCTGTGAACCACGTTAACCATGGATGAAACATGGGCTTGGCTTAGGTCTTACTTAACACAGCTCCGGGGACTTGAGAACAGAGTGGGTATATCAGCTTTTTGAGATTTGATGAACAGAACAAGGAGGTTCAAGGGAATCAAAAAGGATTGAGGGGCTAGGGTAGAGCTGTGGGTGGTGTGGGATGAGACGTGGCAAGCTCCAGCTATGTGCCAGACCTGGCAATAATGTCTATAAATAAAGGCCAGATTCTTACAGAAGACAGTTTACTCAATGGCGCCCAGGACTGTACACTCTTCTGCAAAACTTGTCTTACTTTTTGCTCAGTCTTTCAATGTACCATATGTCCACAAACTTTATTTTGAGCTCTTTTGATGCACAGATGTTCTGCTATCTGCCACAGGATCTGCCAGAAAGACATAGGGCTCTCCAGGCTGATGCTCAAAGTCACCTAAGGTGAAGAAGCTTTGTCACATCTCCAGAGATAAGGATAAGGACTATGAGATACTCAGAGGCAAGGGAAGCTCAGCTTAGACAAGGCTGCTTAGCCTTCAGGGGGTGATGTGGGAGTGGGTGCTGTCTGGGGCAGCTTTGTAGTTAAAGGGATGCTGAAGATGCTCATGGGACATAGAAAGTGTTCCACAAAGGGGATTACTGTGGTTTCTCTGCATTGGTCCTATCCAGTAGTGTCATTTGTAATCCTCTAGTTTGGGCATGCATCAGTTATCTCCCCAAAGAGCCCCGGTATGGCTTCTTATTCCAGCCCTACTGAAACTGTACCTGGGACTTTACACCTCCCATTCCCCCTTCCCACATCCTTTCCTTCCTTGTCCTTGCTCCTTTTGATCTTCTTGCTCTTCTCCTACCCTAGCCTTATCTTTTCCTCCTTTGCTTCTACTTTAAGTTCATCCTTTCAACACATTGTTGTTTTCATCATTGACTGGGCATGCTGGTGGTGGTCTGGCAGGCTGGAGAGGCAGATACAGTAGTTAGCATTGAAGCAGGCGATGCTGAAAGGCCCCCCAAGAGAATGACGAACTTGAGCAGGCTCTCAGGCAGTGAGGTAGCTGCCCAGGCTGATGGCTGTGGAAAGCACACACCAGGCAGAGGGGGCAATCTCAGCTGAGGGCCTAGGGCAGGGGCTTATCTAGTCAAGGCATTGTTAGGACCATCACGGGTCTAGCAGGGGACTTAAGTAAGGGAACCTCAGAGCAATTAGCATTTAGCCTTGGAGGCCATTGTAGGACTGTGGCTTTCATTGTATCTGAAATGTGGGGCAATTGGCTGCCTTCACCATGTTCTGTTATGGGAAAAATTATGCAAAAGTTGAAAGAATAGCCAAGTGAACCTCTGTATCCCCAATATCCATTTTAACATTTATGAAGTCATTGAAAAGTCTGTTTTATTTATATCTACAGTCAACTCTATCCACCACTGGGTTAGTTGGAAGCAATTCTTAGTCCCATAATTTGTATATGAATATTTCAGCACACTGTCTCCCAAAGATAAAGGATTTTAAGAAAAACCAAACCATAATACCATTATCCAGCCCCAATCTGTTTGAAATTTCATCAAATATTTACCCCAGTGCTCAGCATGGTTTGTCCTCTCTGTGCCTGGCTGCATTTGCTCACTGTGATATTGGATATCATGGTGGAGACCCAGACTCGCATTCTAAACACATCCATTTGGGTTTGGAGTCAATTACAGAAAGGAGGGAGATCATCATTCAGGAGCTCCCTGATAATGAAAAGATAAAAATGGCAGCTCAGGCCAGAGCTGGAGACAGGGAGGCAATAGAGGTTGCTGAGGTCCCAACCTGGCCCAATTCAACCAGTCTGGGCAGTGAGGAGATTGGGGGGGGGGGGGGCGGCAAGAGGCAGAAGTTGGGTCCTGATGGGCTCTTGTAGAGCAGAGGGAAGCAATGGGGAAGACATTGCTCCAGGGTGCATTGGGAGAGCTGAGGGCTGTGTCTCTTGCCCTGTTGCCTCTAGTCAGTTACAAGTGGTGATTGGAGGTATTCAGGAGCCTCTGCTCCTCCGATAGTCTGGGGCTATTCACCATTCCCTGCTGTGTTTGAGTTCAGTGCCTGCAAAAACATGGAAGAAAGAAGCAGCTAATTGAGATGCTGTGAGCTTGGAAGCAGCTTCCTGTGCCATTAGAGTCCCTGGCTGTGTCAGAAAAACCCAAGACAGAATGACTTACTCAGAAATTATATCTTTGTTTCCCTTCGCTTGTGACCTGTCATTTCCTCCTCATCAATTTCAATTGAAACATCACCAAGAAGTACTTACTCCTGAACATCAAGATGCACACACACTCAGGCTATGTGAAAAAAGAGAGCAAATAAAACCAGGCATAGAGGCATGTGAATGCAGACACAGACTAAATCATCAGGTAGGGGAAGGAATCTGGGCCAGTTGCTTTAGAGGTTAGCCACAGGCAGACAGCATAATTTTTGGTAAGGTGAATGCATTCATTTCAGACAAAGCTGATGTTAGTGAAGGCAGAGAATTGGTACCTAAGCTTCAGAGATGCCCAGCCCTTGTTAAAGCACAGTAAATAAGGAATACTTGCCCAGGGTGGAGCGAGCAATGGTGTGATTTGCTTAAGTCTCCTCCTGTTTGCCTGACCTAGGAGATAAGGAGGAGGCGGCAGGAACTACTGTCAGCTGGGGTGAGGGCATGAGCAGTGGTATCTGATCTGGAATGTTCCAGGGGAAGCAGAGCTAGCCTAAGGCTAGTCTAGCACTTGCATATTCCAGGCTTCCAGGAAACTCACTCATGCCAAAAGGTCTGTCATTCATATTGTCCACTCCTAGACACTTGTCACATCCGCCTGTGTCCATGTTCTAAAGAAGACTTTGTTCATACTCTTCTTGTTGGGAACCTGTCTTCTCACCACTAGGCTGTAAAAGCATGACAGTTAGAACTTTTCTTCTTGGTTTTGCATCTGAAGTATTAGTATTTCACAGGCATAAAACACAAATTTGATGCATGTGAAATACTTATCCAATATATAGAATCATGAGGGAATATACAGTGGTATATGGTGACATTGGTGATTGTCTTGGATAATTTGTGTGCCAGAGGAAATGAATCAAATATGGAATCAGGTCTCTGGACACACACATGACTGTGTGGTGTGGAGAAGGGCAGGGCCAAGAACTGGCATCTGGTTACCTTTGACAGGGGATGCCCAGGATGAGTGGAAAGAATGTGGTTGTCACCTAGCTCTTTGCTGCTGGGTCCTTAATGGTATAGCCTAAATATTTTTTGTTCTGCTTGTCTTGATAAAACAAAAATATATCAAAATTTTGACTAAGTGTAAAATCTGGAGTATTGAATCGTGAGGAAGGGGGTCCTGGGAACTAGCAGTCAGAACTCAGTGCCCTTCCCGAGCGCCTCCTGATCTTTGTTCTCTGCTCTTCGCTCAAAAGCACAGCAATCTTTTTGGCCTTTTGATTATTTCACCATCCTCTGGTTTCCTCTCATCAGTTAAGGAGAACTGAAGATATTGTCCTCTCAGATTTTCTTCTCCCCTTCTCAAGACAGAGATCCCTTCTATTGCTCATGTGCTTTCCTACATATATCAGTGTCAGGAGGGCACACTCTTCCAATAGAGTACATCTTTGCAGGTATAGAGCCAGTAGGAGGTGGGAGCAAATAGTTGGCCATCCCTGCAGGGCAGGTCTACAACTTTTCCATTTTTTCTCTGCATGTGTGTATATTAGTTTATATATGTGTGAGTGCATATATGCATGTTTGTGGAGGACAGAGGTCAATATCAGACATTTTCCCCCCTGTGTCTATACTACTATTTGATACAAGGTCTTATCAGTTGGGTTAGCTAGATTGGAAGGTCCATGAGTTCCAGAATTCTGTCTTCTTCCCTTAGTGCTAGGCTTTCAGATGCTCCAAATTTGGGCCTTCATCCTTTTGTGCCAAACACTTTACTCACTGAGCCACCTCCCCATCCCAGCTTTGTGAATTTTGTTTTCCTGCTTGTCATTTAGTTTTCTCTAGGTGTCATGGAGTATAGTAGCTTAGTCTCAGTTGACCAACAATAGATCCCAGACCTGAAGAAATGGGTGAGAGTCCCCAGTGCTACCCAGACTCTAAGGTGGGATTGGTTAGAACCAGGTTTGCCTGGCTCCACACCCTTCCCAGCTTTAGAACTTTGAGTATTCCACATCCCAGAGATAAAAGCCAGGAGCTTTTTTCCCAACTATGAGTGTCTTGCAGAGATCCAGGGCTCTTCCTAACCGACCAGGCACATCCAGATGTGTACCCCAGATGTGTATCACTTTAATCTGTTTCCCTCAGCACTGAGGTCTCATGATTGCCAAACACTGTTGTGCACCAGCTCTGACTTCTGACAGGTTTCAGAGAGAAACATGGCCAGACTTTTGTCAATGGCAGTTTGGGTGGCATTCCTTCCATTCTCTGTTGTTAAAACTTCCTGCTGGAGCAGATGGGAGCACTGTGTTTGGGCCACAGGCTACTATGTGATTCATTCCAGGGCCTGGAGCCAGGCTTTTGTTAGGACATTATAAGTAGTCCCTGAACACCAGGTTTCAGATCCAAACAGTAGAAAATGATCATTCTTGACATTTGGAGGAATGGAGAAGAGGGGCTGAGCAAAACCATAAGGCACACATTAGCTGACAGGCATAGCCAAGCCTCCTGCGTGCTAATGGCCCTGCCTGTGGCTGTGTTAACACATCCTGGCTAGGAAAGTTTGCTGTTCAGAATTTATAGGCCTCTCCTCTCTCCATGGGCAGACAGGCCCTGGAAATAGCAGTTTTGCTCAACATTTTAGCATCCAGAATCACTTGAAAAATCTGCCCTTGTGAGAAATTATGAATACTTATCCAGATATTGTGCTGGGCCGCAGTTTGAAAGAGAAGAAAATTAAAAATTCAGGAAGCAGACCTACTGCTAGCAAAATAACTCTTTATTACAGAAGAACCTGTCCAATTCAGGAAGTGCATAACAGCTGCTCACTGACTTTAGCTGATGCTAACACAGCTGTTGGCGGCTTTGTGTCCAGCCCTCGAGATTCTAACTCACTCATTTGTGAGTGATACAAGGGAATGTCTATCTCACATGTGTTTTCCCCATTTTTGCCCATACTTCTTATTATTGTTGGCCTTCCTGGAAGAGGTGCCATTGCCCCAGGATGTGATTTTGATTGGTTGAAATGGGGAGGAAGTATTGCAGAGGCAGAAATGCGACCATGATCTCAAAGGTCAGAAGTCCTAAAAGGGGTGTTAGAACTGTCTTTCAGGTATGGGAGTTTTAATGCTGGATGCTGTTGAAAGAGAGGGTAGGATATTTGGGGTGAGGGATCTTCAGGCCAAACAGCTCCCAGGTGTCTTATATATGGTGTTCATCCTGTGACTGTTTTAGAGGTGGGAAGCTTAGACTCAGCCCTTAGCATGGTTGACCTGCTACATAAGTGGCCCAGCAAGTTCTGGAGGGGATGATCTCAGGAGCTGTGACTTCAGGGGAGAGAGAGAGAGAGAGAGAGAGAGAGAGAGAGAGAGAGAGAGAGAGAGAGAGAAAGAAGAAGAAGGAGGAGGAGGAGGAGGAGGAGAAGAGGAGGAGGAGGAGGAGGAGGAGGGGAGGGGAAGGGAGGGGATGAGAGGGAAGGGAAGGGAAGGGGAGAGGGGAGAGGGGAGGGGAGGAGAAGAGGAGAGGAGAGGAGGAGAGGAGAGGAGAGGAGAGGAGAAGAGAAGAGAAGAGAAGAGAGAAGAGAGAGAGAAAGAGAGAAGAGAGAAGAGAGAAGAGAAGAGAAGAGAAGAGAAGAGAAGAGAAGAGAAGAGAAGAGAGAAGAGAGAGAGAAAGAGAAAGCATCAAGAGGCACCCGGTGGCTCTGGGTGCTAGGATGTTGAAGGCATGTCCTCAGGGAACACAGCCAGCCAGAACATGGCTACCCTGGTGTTTCTCTGGCTGATGCCCCCACATAGATGATGAAGATTCTGCTCTTTTCAGGAGAGAGGCAGCCTCACGATGCTAGTTTGAGGACACATTTTCATGGCCTTCTCTGGTCTCTTGTCACACCCTAGGGTTCTCCCTCCATACTGAAAACCTAATGTTAGTTGTGTTTGCTTTAGTGGGTAGAGTTCTTTGCAGTTCTCTTTCCTTGCCGTGACCCTCCTGCCTGCCATCATGTCTTGTGTTAGTTTTCTGATGGTGCTGTGATAAAACATAACCACGGACACTTATAGAAGAGTTTACTTGGGCTTACGATTCCAGAGCTTTGAGAGTCCGTCGTGGTGGGGAAGCATTGGAACAAATGGCAGGAATGGTGGAAGCAACAGCAAGCTTGGTGCTGGTGTCTTCAACTGAAAATCTGCGTCGGAGAAGAGGACAGGAAGTGGAGTGAGACTATAAATATGCAACGCTGGCCTCCATACCCACTCCATTTCTTTAGACAGCGCCACCAACTGGGCACCGAGTGTTCAAAGAGCAGAGTCTATGTGGGGAATTTCTCATTCAAACTAGTACGTGTGTCTGCCCTTCCAGAGTGTTGTATTTCACGTCCTGGCAAGGGGGCACTTCCTGGACCCATGGCTGTTACATAGCTCCTTATCATTGCATCCCAGGGAATGTCATCCTTTGAGTAGCGTGTAAGATCTTGGCCTGCTGAAGAAGCAGAGACCCCTGTGGTGACATTTTATTTGTAAGTTTGCCTGGAGATCAGAGGGAATAGCAAGCAAGTAAACACCAAAGTCAGGCAGTGATAGCACACGCCCTTAATCCTATCACATAGCAGCCAGGGTCTCTGTGTGTTCAAGGCCACACTAGGGAACAGAGCCAAGCGTGGTGACACACCCCTTTAATCCCAGTACCAACCATAGAGACCTGGAGGTCTGTGCAGACAGACAGAAAGTGACAGAGCTCTGTAGGAAGAGGAAGTGAGGTAGCTGGGCTAAGAGAGCCGATGAGAGGGCAGAAGAGCAAGGCAATAAAAGCCTGGGCAGACAGGAAGTCATGGCATTTGGAAGCTGCAGAGTTGGTGAGGTAGAATGGCTGGTGGCTCTTACTATTTCCCTGATCTAAAGCTTTCACTCCTGTATTTGGCTCCATGTCTTTTATTTAATAAGACCACTTAGAAATTCATCTATAGACCCCACAGCCTCCTGTCTGTGAGGGGAGCTCATGCTCTTGTTCCCCTGTTCTGCACAGGTGGGCAGGCATCCATCTGAGTTACTCTGTTCAGTCAACAGCCAGGCTTTCACATCCTTTACTCTCCTCTTTGACTCCTCCCAGGATCCATTCAGTGTTTCATTCCTACCACCAGAGGGATGACGCTGGATTGGTCCTGAATTCACCTTGTAAATAACCGGTAACTTTCTGTGAAATAACCTGGGGAAAGAGGAGGGGCGTCTGTCCAGGTAGAACACTAAAGGGGTCTGTTTTCCATTTCCTGAGGAAGAGGAGCAGGAAATGGTTCTGTTTATGGTCAGCCTCTTAATGTCTGCTGTCACTGGAGCAGGACCAAATGCAAGGTGAGACTGGGTGCCTCTAGGGCATGGCTTGCTTCTAAAGGCATCTGTGACCACATTTTGAATTTTATCGGACAAGTGTCCAGAAACTCATTTTGGCATGGATCCCATGTAACCTGCAGGCCAAGTGCTTTAGGGCCAGGTGTGGATCAAGGGGCTTTGGCCAGAAAAATCACACTCCAGAAGACCATACATTACCACATAGACTCTTCCTATCTTTCTAATATCATCTACCTCTGACCCACACAGACCTCCCCATTGCTATGGTCTTTGCTGTGACTCATACCCACCTCAAAGGCGACTTATCTATACAGCCCACAAGTGTGCATTGAGCAGGTAGAATATCAAATAAAATGAGAACCAGTACCTGCTTCCTAATGATGTGTGTCCCAGTAGGACAGAGAGACAGTAAATAAACAGGACATCAATGGGGTATTGGTGGTAACACACACTGAGGGAGGTCCAGCAGGGTGAGGGGCTACAGCAGGCAGAGAGAGTGCTGTTTGCATGAGGTTTCCAAGGAGACGGTCAGGGGAGAGGACCATTGAGCAGAGACCAAACAGGCCTCTGGAGAAGCAGCTCTCCAGGCAGGAGGTAGACTTGAGAGAAAGGCATTTGGTTTGTGATTACTTGGCCAAATCAAGATAGAGGCGGGGAGCCATCATGCTTGGAGGTGGAAGAGGGTAGAAAGAAGTGAGAAAAAGGTGCAGGAATGGAGTCTTGAAGGACAGGCTGGCAGGTGGGGGGGCGTTGAAATTTTGGTCTGAGTTAAGAAACACTGTGATGTTTGGGCAGAAGGAAAGCAATGGATGTTTTATAAATATAACCCTGGCATCTTAGAGGGGAAAATGTGTGAAGGGAGATATCTGTCTGGGGTACTGCAGTCGTCCAAGGGTGAACTGATGCTTGGATGGCACGGTGTGTGCTGAGCATGCAGGTGTGGCCTGACCAGCCTTATTCTGTCTCCAAGCCCCACTTGATTGCGTGTGTGCTCCAGAGTCTGCACATGGTAAACCAGATGTGATTGTTTTCAGCCCTGGACTCGGCCTAGTCTGGGACACACATACCCTTTGGGACTCTGTGCTGACCTCCTTTGCCTCCCCCCACATTCATGTGCCTCAGTTTCCCACAGTGTGAGTGAGGATATCCCATTCTCATGTGCTTCCTGAGGACACATCTGCATTTCTTCGTTCTTTGCCCTTGGTTTGCTCCTCAGGAAGGCTCCTTTTCTTCCAACATTACCTCAGCACCCCTCCTCAGGGGAGTTTTCCTGAGTCCTAAGTGCTCATGTGATACAGGAGGAAGATGAAGAGAAGGAAGAAAAAGAAGAGATTGAAGAAAGGATGACAGGAAGGAGAGAAAAGAGGGAGGGGGATGGGAAGAAGAAAGGAAAAAGGAAAGGGAGCTTAGGAGGGATTAAGGGGGAGAAGAAGACAAGAAACAAATCGAAAGTACTGGGGCTGGGTGCAGGGAAAGACCAAGCCTGCTATGTGTGTACAAGATGGGGTTCAGGATCATGGGGATGAGCAGGAGTCACTGGGGAGAAGGGAACAGAGAGCAGAGGGCCAGAGACATTGAGAGAGCTAACATTTTAAAGTCCTTTTCACCTAAGCAGCCACGTGCAGTGATGTTTGGAGAGCTGTCTTAAGCCTAAGCATGTTCTCAACTGTAACTGGATGGAACCCTGGCCTGTGCCTTCCCATCTGTATCACAAGCAGGCTCTGGGGTCCAGACTTGATAGGCTGGGCCTCTGAACATCTGCACAGGGGCCTCTTGATGAACAGATTAAATTGGAATACATAGGTGGAGAAACTAGGCAGAGTTTCCTACCAAACCTGTCTTGAGCAATGTGGGTTTTACAGAATTCTTTTCCTTTCTAACTAGTCCCTTTATTTAATCAGACAACATTCCAGGAACAAGGGAGTAAGGCAGAAGAGACCATTTTCTGTCACCCAGATTGTGAAGCTCATTGTGTAAATTAAATGCAACAATACACTTCCCAGCTGGTTTGATGGAGTCTAATGAGGGTGGCTGCCCCCATGATCTCATCAGTGATGCATTGTATCCTCGCTGCACAGATTATCACCCAGAAGGGTGCAAACACACTCAGTGGCCTGCCCATCCATGGGTGGTGACTATCTGTATGAATAGAGGAGGGCACACTGTGTGACTCTATCAAGGGGAGGCCGAGGCACTCAGCACATCTTGCTGTAGGATGCAGTTCAGGGAAGTTCTGTTACAATGCAAGGCTCATGAAGACAGTAGGTACCAATAGTTCTGAAGAATGGAGTGTGGGGGAGAGGAGTGAGAGAGGAGAGATAAGGGGAGAGATTCACACTTGTTCAGACATTTCTCTGGAGAGACTAAGCACCATCAGGTAGCTTAGGAAAGGGACCCAGGGTGTTGTGAAGTCATGGAGTTTGGTGTGCAGGGAGATGAGGAGGATCTGGGAGGAGTTGGGGAAGGGGATAATGTAATCAAAATATATCTTACGAAAAATATTTTCAAATATATGCATAGATATGCATACATATCAACAACAAACTCTACACACAAAACCAATACTCTTGTTTGATCTGCCTTGGGAATTTTGGGCCATGTGCTATCTTTAATGTTACTTACAGAGCTAGGAACCAGCTGGCCTCCTGGACCCTAAGCATGTGCCCCCTTTGTTGATCCCACACTGCGCCTCTGTTGGGCACTCCTGGGGATGCAACCCATTAAGCAGGGGAGCTTGAGTCATCAAGAAAGGATTTCCTTGAGAGACACTATTCCCCAGGCTCTAGGGCTCTACAGGATGATGTTTCACTATTAACACTGGCTTCTCTTCTGTATTCAGGGGAAGAAAGGCGAAGTGGGTCCACCAGGAACCCCAGGAGCACTAGGACCACAGGTAAGGACTTCCTGTCAGTCCCCCCATCACAATGCTGTTTTTTCTGACTCAGTGACCTGGCAGCAGTTCTTAACTCACAGCCAGCATCTTGGTAGTCACCATCGAAGAATTCCCAGTTGCATCCGTTTTCTGATATATAAAAAAGCTAACAAATGAAAAATTCCAAATAACAAAAGGACAGAAAAAGTAAGCTAGACTCTTTTCTTTCTCATCTGGAGCCCCGATCACATGTTGTATGTGTATGCATGCACACACTGGGACATGCATATACTGGGACACACACACACACACACACACACACACACACACGCACACGCACACGCACACACGCACACACACATATACACATACAACATGAAAGTAGAAGTAGAGTTACTTGGGAAGAGGAAAGGGACTAGAGTGAACAGGACAGGAGAAGGAAGGGGAGATGGGGGTGAATATACTCAAAGACATGATATAATTGAACAAAAGTTAGAGTTTGAAGCCCTTTGTTACATACAGTGAATATACACTAATAAAATAAAAATGTTATTAAGGCAAACACATAAATAGAAAGCTAAAAGGGGTTGTCACTTGTAATGAGTCTTTCTCTGTCCTACCAACTCCCAAATAATGACATGGAGACTTCTTATTAATTACAAAAGTTTAGCCTATAGCTTACACTTGTTCCTAATTAGGTCTTGCAACTTAACCCATTTATTTTAAGCTATGTTCTGCCATGTGGCACATGGCTGATACCTCTCCTCCTGCACATCCTATTTGCTCTGCATTTCCTGATGTCTCCACACACCTTAATTCCTCCTCCTCTTCCTCTTTCTTTCCAGAAGTCCCATCTATACCCCTTGCTTAGCTGTTGGCCACTGTTCAGCTTTTTATTGCATCAATCACAGCCATATATCTTTACGAAGTGTACAATTATCCCACAACATGTACCTTTTTTTGTCTAAATAAAAAAGGAAAGGTTTTAATTTTATATAGTAAAACTTTATACAATAAGAGCAATTATAAGGTAAGAATTACATTCACAATGTCTAGTCCATTTGCATTTGCCAAATTGTAGAAATTACTTCATTATCTATCCTATCTTGGTGAGTCCAAAGTTTTGTGCCTGATTTACTTTCTATCAAAACTATGGAAAACTGTAACTATAGCTATCCAGTATCCAGTCTTTAACCTCATCAGAGACCTGAGAAGTATATAATATTACCAGAATAAATAGGAAGTACAGAGCAAACAGCTTTCAAAACTATAGAAAGGACAGAAACAGCTGGCTGCCTGGACACTCATCCAAGGTTCCCCTGAAATGATGGGGCATCCATCTTCAGCCTACAGGCCTAGAATATCTGACAGACACTTCTGTGAAGCAGGAATTTTGAAGGACTGTTCTACCTTGTCTTGTCAAAGTTCAGCAGTTGCTTTCTTTTGTGTCTTGCTTGTCCAATTTGGACATCATACTGTTAGAAGTCAAGGCAAGGGCAGTTTTTTGCCCTAAAGAAACCCAACTACATATGGAGGTTCTTTGATGCCCACCATCCTTTTTTGAAGTAAATTGGTTCTGCCAGGAGCAGATGTATCTCACTGTCATGAAAAGCCATATATTATTAAAACATCTTAAATGCTATATTCTGTAGATCTCTGAAGTGTTTTAAGACCATCTGTCTATCTAAAATATCTCTGTTTGACTTTGAAAACATACCTAACATGGCTACAAATTTGATTATTAGATGACTAACTACTAACCTGTATTTCTCAATTATCCTAAATAGTAATAATAACTTTCAAGGACTAGAAGTTTATATTACACAGTTAAATGCAATGCATATGTCTAATACCTTAAATAAGAGTAGAAAAAACAGTATATCAAAAATAACCTTAAATTTGTATCAATGTACAAAAATGCATACCAATGCAAAATATTTAAGACCAATAGGTGCTTTGTTAGTTTAAAAGTAGATTCAATAATTTACCCTTTTATCCTACCATTCCTATATTCCCCTTTTTCTTTTTAGAAAAAGATCCTTGAATATAACCTCCTTTGCTTAATTTCCTCCCTCACCATGACCAATAACAACTTGTAACCAACCCTCCTAAACAATGACAAACAGCCATTGAATGACCAAAACCTACCCGCCCCACCTCTTGGGAATATGGGCATTGTGTTCTTAAAATTACTTCCTGTTGCTGGAGAAGACATCCTCAGGGACACTGAGAAAATTGAGATAATGGTCAGGTCTTGGGAGATCTAGCTGTATCATTTGTTGTACAGTCTCTCTGTGATGGGAAATTGTAGGGCTTATCTGAAGTTCTGACTGGAATAGTCTGTGAAGCTGGACCATCTCAGCTAACAGCTTTGAAGTTGTTTATAATGCACAATTTTGAGGAAACTGCAACAGAGGTATTCTGCGAGGTTGAATTACCTGGGCTGCTTGTCTTCAATGATGTCTATTCCTTTTGTTCTGAAGACACACAAACCTTTAAAGGTAACATATATATCTGCATCAACACAAGTATGGAATATATGGTGTTTAGAAGTCAACAAAAGATGTTTTTCTGTTTCCTCTTTGAGTAGATAAAAGGCATCTGTCAACTTTATATGTCTGTTTGGTCTGAATCCCAAACCTCTATCCATGCAATATGAAAGGATGGCATGTAATAATAAGTCATGAGGATTCTGTAGCCAAGAAGATTTATTGTGTATCATCCAGTCTCAGAACTGCTCCCATGAAGCAGGATCAGCATATACATCGTCTGTCCTGTAGTCTTTTCTGTATTCCTCCCTTATGTTTGTATTCAAGATCCTCAGGAGGTTCCCCCCCCCCCCCCGGGTCAAATCTGATCTCTATTAACTTCAAAGGAATCCATAGCATTTTGTTTCCTTTGAAAACAAAGGCATAAACTCTCTCCCAAATGCAGTTTATTTTCTGACTTCCATTCTGATGCCAAGACATCCCTAAAGTCTATAGGCTGGTTTAATTCAGCAGTTTCTTTCACAATCCAGTGTCTTTCAGCAGCTGCCATTTGCTCATCAGCATTTTAAAAATTCCAAGTTAACAAACCACCACTCAGGATCTGGGTGTCTTGTGTATTTCCTGTCATTATGTGGCTTATTCTTTTTATATTACTTTACTCTTTCTTTTAAGACTTTATTATTTTAAACTCTTTCTTTCTATGCCTGTCTATACTCATTTTTTTAACTGTATCTGTCTAGAGGTTTTCTTGGTCTGGACCATTTTCCTGAGTGCCTGTAGTCTTCTCTAAAGCACATGAGCCAAGCCTTAAACCTGCCATCCAACTCTACACATGACACTGGCTGGCTCAAGTCTGTAGGCAGTAGCCAGGAGTTGCATCTCTGTATTCCATGGCCTGCCTGTGTCTGGCTCTGTGTTTGCATGTTTGGAACTTTTTTTTTAAAAGCATTCTTAGTTCTTATGTGGAAATATGTGTCCCCACATTAGATACCATATGTAATAAGTCCTTTTCTGTTCCGCAAGTCAGCTCCCAAATAATGACAAGGAGACTTCTTACTAATTATGAAAGCTTGGCCTTTAGCTTAGGCTTGTTTTTAACTCGCTCTTATAACTTAACTCCTCTTCTTATTAATCTACATTCTGCCATGTGGCTTTTACCTCTATCCATTCTATGTGTCTGACTCTTCTGTGTCTGGCTGGAGCCTCCCATGCATCCAGATTCATCTCGAGTTTCCTCTCTCTGCCCAGAAGTCCTGCCTATCTCTCCTGTGTAGCTGTTGGCTATTTAGCTCTTCATTAAACCAGTCATAAGGCACCTTAGGCAGAGACACATCTTTACTGTGCAAACAAATATTTTGCAACAGTCACTAGATCATACTCCTCCTTCCATCCCTTCTTTGTAAAAGCTGAGCTGCAGGGTGAGTTCAGCCAGCCTAGGCTATTGAGTGAGTCACTGACTCATAAAGAGTAGTAAGGTAAGATGGGATGAGGTAAGGAGGCCAAGTGGGACAGAGTAGTATTCACCAACAGTTCCTCTAGTGTATATACCCACAGACCTACCTGCTATGGAAGAAGGAAAGATTGTTGTGCCCAGGAGTTCAAGGCTAGCTTGAGCAACATGGTGAGACCTAATCTCAAAGATTAAAAAACAAAGCAAAACAATATCAATGTAGCTCTACAAAATTATTTTCAGCTGTAACTTTTTTTTCTCCTGTACCTCTGTTTGCTACCTGGAAAAATGGTCTCCTTTCTTCCTGTGTTCACGTCTAACATCGAGGCCATTTTCATCTGGCAGAGCTTCACTGGATGCCAGGTGCTGAGCTGAGTGACACAGGCACACATCGCCAGCTTTCTCATGGTGGCTTTGCCAAGCACGCTGCGTCCTGATTCACACAGGAATTGTGCTCAGATCCAGGCCATGTGGGGTTTACAGTAGGTACTGCATAGTGAGTGGATGTGTTACAGAACTTAAAGTACTTCCTTTTGTCGTGGGTTGGGTCAGAAGGGATTATGGTGCTTATAGTATGTACTGCCTGCTACACTGGGTGGGTCTCTGATGTCAGACATAAGGCCTCCTTTAAGCCAGCCATGCCTACTAGAAGGCAAGATTTTCTGCTTCTCTGCCATTCCCACTTTGTCTTCCTGACACCTGTCTCCCACCATTCCTGGGCTGGTCACCATTTTTTCCATGTTCATTTTCCCCTTTGGTTCACTGATTCCTAACCTAGCCTGTACTTCTAAGTACCTGCTGTATACCAACTTCGCCCTGGAGATGTACAACTCGAATAGCCAGAATCTGTCACTTAAAGACCCTCATGCTAGTGGGACAGGAAGAGACTTAGGCAGAGAGATTTTTTTTCCTGCCACTCTTGTTTCTCTTGTTATCCAGACGTGCCAGACCAAACAATGAGAAATGATAGCCACAGGTAAGGCAGTTCCTCACACTCCTCATAACATGGAGTGCCATATGTCTGAAGCTGTGCAGGGGAGTCCTAGAGTGATCCAGGGCAGGCATGGCTAAGAGCCTTATTGTGGTTTTCAGTGAAGGCACAATGAGAAAGGCTGTGGAGCAGCTAAAGACTGGACTATTGGAAATGTTTCAGCACTTTCTGGGTGATGGGGTGTCCCTCTATTTACTGGGGCCTGGTCCTATGGCAATTTGGCCCAGGGATATTATAAAGGTCCAGACTTCAAGAACCTGATGAAAGGCAGTGGATGGAGGCCTGAACCAGGGATTGGTTGGTTTGCACTACAAAATCTTGTCCTCAGGAACCTAGTTGGCTATGTTTAGGGATTAGCATAGTCTGGGAGGGGCAGTCCCTTGTATATCCCCAAAGCCTCCTGATGTCAAATCATCAGTTGACAATAATCAATAGAGAAGACGAGAGTGGTGCTGTGGGTTGAGGATTGGCTCTTGGGAGCCCTGAGAGAGCTCCTGCACAGACCTGCAGAGTCAGAGTTGATTCCACGGTAGGAGGCCAAGTCCTGAAGGGAAAGCCAGGGTGGAGGGAAGGCAGATATATGTGCTAGCTTCTGCTATTGTCAAATACTGCTGGAGAATTCACATATCACTACATCTAGTCTTTGTTAACTGTGTTCCAGCAGAGTGTGCCTTCTCCTGAGTCAGATGTGCCCCTGGCCTCCATGAGTTGAGTGGCTTGTGGCAGAGTCCACCATGTGGTGTGAAAATGTGAGAAACCCCAGGGAAGTTGTTATCTTCCAAGAAACTCTTTGGGACTTTATTTCATTTGCTGGAATTTTTTCTTCAGTTTTTTTGATTACTTTCTTTGCACTACATGTTTATAGCTAAAAGTTTTCCATATATTGTAAACTATGTATAATGGTACAGATTGCTACCCAAGTAGATAAAGAATGCATAACCATGTTGACTCAGACAACTCAAATAACTACTTCATTCATAAATTTACGACACTGCTATACTTTTAGTCTCTCTCTCTCTCTCTCTCTCTCTCTCTCTCTCTCTTTCTCTCTCTCTCTCTGTGTGTGTGTGTGTGTGTGTGTGTGTGTGTGTGTGTGTGTGTGTATACATATGTGTACCCCTGTAGGCCAGAAGAGGGTGTCAGAACCTTTGGAGTTGGAGTTACAGGTGATTGTGAGTGTTGGGATCCAAACTCAGGTCCTCTGAGCAGAAAGCACTCTTAACCACGGAGCCATCTTGCAGTCCTGTATTACACTTTTAAATGTGCGAGTTTGAACAGTTCCCTTGTTAATTTTATTTACAAATATTTGAGCCAGTTTTTGTTACACCAAAAGTGGTGTCTGTCTTTTCATTCCTAAATTGTGAACAGGTGTGAAGCTTTTTAAACATTAACCTTAAAATTTCAACGAATGGTAGAATTTTGCTTTCTAATCAGACAGTCTTCAACCAAAAACCTGAGTAGGAGCATAGAATTGACCCACTGAGTTAGGGCTGCACCCCAGTACTACATGATCTCCTTGTATACCACCTACAGTGATGGAATTGTATGCCACATTTTAATTATCCCATAGCCTCACAGGTGCTTTTAGGGAATGGGAACATTAAACATTGCCAATGTTGAAAGAAAGCAGTGTAAACCCAAGTTCGTTGGCAGTGCCTACGAAGTTGCTCTTGAATTTAGTGAGTTGGTAGCATGCTGTCTGGGACAATCTCATGTTGGCATGCCTCAGAAAACAGCAGACTCTCAAGAGTCCAGCACACACATCCATGCAGGAATCTTCTCCCATAAGGAAAATAGAAGTCTGTGTGGGACCTGACCACATCCATATGCTTGTGCAAAGGTGATGATACCTTGTACTGTGTAAGGAACGAAAACCCCTAGATGGGAGGAGACACAGCCAGAGGACAGGCTGGTTCGAGAGCTGGGTGGGTTTGTAGGATTCTGCAGAAACTCCCTGTGATGGGCAGTGATCACAGTTACATCATGGGGGAAAAGACAAATTATAAGTACCTTTCTCTTAAAAGTGTCCCAGCTGCACATGGATGGAATTAACTTGATTGCTGTATTAATTCATGCAGGCAATTTTCATGTGCCTTCTAATTCTCTCCTACTTCCTAAGTGTACCACAGT
The DNA here is from genome assembly GCF_903995425.1 of Onychomys torridus. NCBI lineage: Eukaryota > Metazoa > Chordata > Mammalia > Rodentia > Cricetidae > Onychomys > Onychomys torridus. The sequence continues at coordinate 37,309,932 of NC_050458.1, read as the reverse complement.
TGGAACTACTGTGGTAGAAGTAATTATTTGCTATTTCTTTATTAATAATAATTAGATTAATTGGCTATTTATGTGTCATCATTGTATCTACTAATTACATCAGATAGCTGTTTAGTCACTGTATAGGGATTAAATGTTGCTTCATTAATAATTAGTGAACTGATTAGTTAATTAATATGGAAAGTAATTGCTTTGTTGTTTTCATTAATGATAATACAAACAGGCATGCATTTTGTCAACATTTATATCTATTGGCTAATGTGTTGCTTGTTAATAGTCTGATTAATTTGGCTGGATGTTTTCATTAATGTTTAAAAGAAAAAATATCACACACACACACACACACACACACACACACACACACACACACACGAGTCCACAGATAATGATGTATAACCCTTATGCTGTATTTTGGGAGATAAAGGTTCTGAAGGTGAAGTCCATTGAGGTAGCACGAGGCCATCTAGTATTTTATCTAGGGTATCCAAAGCCCTAGACATCTTATCTTTTTGTTTTGCAGCGATGTGGAACTGTGCATGTCAAGCAGGCACTAAACTACCAAGCTATCTCCCCAGGTTCAAGCTTTAAATTTTCACACAAATTCCAGCCTGCTTTTTCTCTTGGCCCAGAGAAGATGAGTTTCTTGACTGCAGCGTCTAGGGAAGCTGCAGACATGGAAGGGTCTTGCATCTCAGCCTCCATCTTCTGTTAGCCACATTCCTTTCTCAGGACACTCACACCTTCAATGTAACAAAGGGAAAAGATGGTGGAACATCCTGGTTTCTAAAGGTATTTCTTTTGAGAGGGCAAGTAGGGAGAATAAGGGGCTTCCTTGCCCTCTGAGAACCCATATGTCAGTTAGGTAGCCATGGGGAAAAAAAAAGAAATACAACGGGAGGCTGAGTAGAAAGAGGATCCAGAGGCAAGACAGCTGTTCATGCAAATCTACTGTCACCTGTAAACATCTCTACTGTCGGAAGACAGTGAAGGCCAGCAGAACACGTCCCTGGGGCAGGCTGAATGCTGCTTTGCATTGCCTCATACCACCCCTCTCCACCCCCGAACTAGACTTGCAAGATGCTCTATGTAAATTGAAATGGATGCTGGAGGCTGTGTGATGCCTCCTGGGAACAGTTTCCAAGCTTTCTAACAACTGTTTCCAGCTGCTTTCAGCCTCTTTCTTCCTCCGCACGGCTGTTGCAGTGGTGGGTTTAATTCACAAGGATGTCCCTAGTTTTTCTGTGCTTACAGCCTCAAACCTTTGCAAAGTCCCTACTGTGTGCATGGCAGAGTGCATGGCAGGGTGCTGAAGGTTTGGACCCAGAGTTCCCAAAGATGTATTTCTACCCTAGATTCTCCTTCAGCCACAGAATGAGGCTACAAGAAGGGCATGAGGCTGGATTCTTTAGCAGGACTTTGGCAGGCCAGACTGGAGTATAGCGCTGGGAAGTGCTTTGGACCATAGTGCTTTGCTCTCTTCCCACACCAGTTCTGTGGACTCCAGTTGATTTAACTCCCCCTTTGCAGCTTGGGTTGGAAAGGTCTGCCTCACTTGATTAGGGTGGTGGCTAAAACAAGGTAGAGCAGGTGTTCAAAATCTGGACTGTGTAAATGCCAAATGGGGTGCTCCGCTCCGGCGGTTGCAGGCTTCTGCCTTCTTTCCTCTGTCTACCATGCATCTTGTGCCTCCTCTCTGTTCTGTTAATGCATACAGCGACAGGGATGGGGCTAGACTGGAGGTGGCTCTATATAGAGTTGGTTGTGTGGTGAAATGATGCTGTACCAGAGGCATCAGGACCACTTGGCATCACACCTGTCCCTGACCTTCAGCACCTGATCCTAAATGGGAGTCAAAACGGGGAGCTCTTGTGCCTATGTGTATGACCTCTAGTTCGGGAGGCTCTGAATCCCTTCAGGAGGCTTATACCTCTCTTCCCCCTGGAGAAGATAGCTGTGTGACGTGTAGCAAGGTCCTTTAACTCTCTGGGCTTATTTCTTTGTTGTCAAACACTAAAGGTTTCATTTTGACTAGGGAGTCACCAGAGATCATCAGCTCTGGAATGCTGGGAGCCAGAGCACCACCAACAGCAGCAGGGATGTTTGCAGAAAGGAGCCGGGGAGGGGAAGGAGGGCAGAGGAGTAGCCTCCATGGGCTGGCCAGGAGGCCCGATTGCTGAGGGAAGTGTTTTAGAAGGCACAAAATATTTCAGAGCCATATGCATGGCCAGATATGTAAGGAGGGAAGAAAGAAATGTACCCATGGCCAGCTGAATACTGTCTGTCTAAGTAAGCCCTCTGTTAAGCTCTGTTGTTGGATGCTGGGAGGCCAGTGTGAACCTCCGCAGTGATGGTGCATGTGCGTTCATGGGCCTGATAGTTTCTGCAGGTCCTTTCATTTGCAGAGAGGGGAACAGAGTTGATCAAGAGCAACTCATGGCACGGTGCTCTGGACTGGATGATGGGGTGCGGTGGGCAGCCACCCTGGATGCTTTCCCTCACCAGCCCTTGTCCTACCAGGACAGCTTAGTTCCTGCTGAAGGCACTTCCTAGCTTGCTGTGGAAATGACAGCTACCTTTCCAGTTGCCCTGACTCAATACAAACATCTCAGACAGCACAAATGCTGCCCCAACGCCCTGTTTGGTCAATGCTTTTGTGTACGCTCGTTTGACTCACGGGAGCCACCCAGAGTCTGTAAATGGAACAGTTCGTGACTCTGACCAATATGCCATTCTTTGGCTTTTGTCGCCCTCCAGAGGCCATGTTGTATTATTGTTCTCTGGATGCAAACGGCCCCTTAAAAGTATTCTTTTCAGGTGACATTTTCATTTTCTGAGTGCCTGCTCCTTGTCAGGACCTGGGTTAGTTTCTCTGTGAGATGCAGAGGAAACAAGAATATATGATGCCTGAGGATCCGAAGGTTAAGACTAGAAGTTACCCTGACCTTGGCCACAGAGGAGACCCAGGCAACAGGAGCTATCTCAGAAGAGAGGGGCTTATGAAGAGGAGAGGTGGAGAGGACACATCCAGAGAGGGGCTCATCCAGAGTGTGACCTAGGCAAGTGCATGACTTAGTGCGTGCATGCATGCATGCGTGCGTGGCTGTAAATACTTCTGGAAGAATACAAAATGCCAGGCCAAAAAAGCAAGGACATGCTGCCACCAGAACCCAGAACAGGAGCCCCTGCAGAGTGTTCGTCTGCCATGTGCCTAAATGTTCTGAGGAAAGCAGTCCCTTGGCAGGACTATCATGAACCTACAGATAATCATAATGATCCCACTCCCTCTCACGGCCCCATCATTCCATAATGACCACTAGCCCCTGACTTGTGACCCAGCACATGTCTCTGCCCTTGGTGACCTCCATATGCCATCTGAAAATCTAAAAATATATGTGGCTAACATATGTCTTTTTAGATGCACCCCCCCCCCCCCCAGTTACTCCTAAGGTAAAATCTCAGCTCTTTGCACTGGCATCTCAAAGTCTGCTGTGGGAACACCCTGTCCTCTTATGGAGCTGTTGGCCATTGTACAAAGCCAACTACAATGCACATCCCTACTCCTGGCCAGACTGGTCTTCATGGAGTAGGGGTGTGCAGGGGAGAGGTCTAGATGAACCCAGGAAATCAGCAGACGATGGCCAAAGACTTACAGTCTGCTCTGTGGTGCTGACACTGACATCAGCTCTGGGATGTGTTTGGTGACTTAAGAGTACTCTGGGAGAGTCTTATGTATGTGTATATATAGATATATAGTCTCCTTAAATGTTCCAATAATTTAACCGTACAGCGTACTAGGTCATAAATCTGGTTTCTTCTAGTTTGTTTTCTTATTGTTGTGATAATACACTGTCCAAAAATAAGGTGTAGAGGAAAGGGTTTATTGTCTTATGTGTTATAGTCCATCATTGAGCGAAGCCAGTGAGGCGGAATCTCAAGGCAGAAACTGAAGCTAAGTCCATGGAGCTGCTTACTGGCTTGTTTTTCACTGATTTGCTCAGCTATCTTTCATACATAGCCCAGGCTCACCTGCTATATATATGTGACATTGCTCACAGTGGGTTGGGCCTCCCTCACATCAATCAGCCATCAAGATAATGTCCCCACAGACCAGCCTGAGGGAGGCAGTTCTTCAGTTGATGTTCCCTCTTCCCAGATAACCCTTGTTTGTGCTAAATTGCCCCAAACTAACCAGTGTACATTTAGTTGGTTCTTTTTACTCTTTTGTGGGCCAGCCACCCAGCTCCCAAATAAATACATGGAGACTTATTCTTACTTACAAATGCCTGGCCTTAGCTTGGCTTGTTTCTAGCTAGGTTTTCTAACTTAAATGAACCTGTTTCACTTCTTCTATGTTTTGCCTCTGGGCTTTTTACCTTTCTTTATTCCCTGTGTTTTTCTTCCCTTCTTACTCCGTGGCTGTGTGGCTGAGTGGCCGGCCCTTAGTGTCCTCCTCTCCTCTTCCATTTCTTGCTCCTCCCTCTTCTCTCTGCCTGGCAGCTCTACCCATTTCTCTCTCCTGCCGAGCTTTTAGCCATTCAAGGTGTTTTAGACAGGCCAAGTAACACAGCTTCACAGATGCAACAAATGCAGTGTAAAAGAATGCAGCACATCTTTGCATCAATAAACTAATGTCCCACCATACATACACATAGGACATTTATTAGTAATTTGCAAATTTTGCTTCACATTTTCCCCTTTATCATTGTTTTCTTTCTGCTTGACATTTGGCGAGGCTGATGAAACTGAAGTCCTCCCACACTGCCACACCACCTACCCTTTTCTTTCTCAAACAGCAGTTTGTCCCAGGTAGTTTCTCTTTGTACTTTTATAACCACACCCTCTCTCTATACAGGGCCCACCTGGACCACCCGGTGTTCCAGGGCTCTCTGGACCTGGAGGCCCCCCGGTAAGCCTGGCTTGACTTTCTCTCAAAAAAGACCTTGGATAGCATTTTCAAGGGCAGGGAAAGGCCCTTTTCTGCCCAAGTCCAGGATAAAGCCACAGACAGGAAGACCCTGGACGCAGATGCCTCTCAGGCTTATGGATCGTGTTGATAAGTGACATACAAGCCAACCTAACATGTGATACTTCCCTTTGACATGGCATAGGGGGTATCTTATGCTGGTCCGCTATTCAAGTGTACATAGCTGTTTGTGGTCTGACCTCAGAAAACAGAATACCAAGGGAAGTATTTGTTAACATCCTTCACTCTCATCCTTTAAGAACCAGCTGGGAAACTGTCCCCATAGCAGGTACTGGGCAAAGTAGATCCTGCAGTGGGCAGAGGGATCTGAGTCCTGACAAGCATTTGGCCATGGGTGGACAGGACAGTAATTTCAGCTGCAGAACAGACAAGCTGTGAAGTCACTCACCAATTGTGAATATAGGACAATTCTGTGGTTACAGTGGCTGGCAGGGAGGGTGGTAGACACCCTGAGGTACTCTCTTTAGGGCCAGTGAGGCCCGATCCTGTGTCAGGGATGACATCGAGACAAGACTCTAGTCTCAAATAGACCAACAGTTTTTTTATATTTTCCCTTTCAGGGTTTACCCGGAGAGCTGGGCTTCCCAGGAAAACCTGGGCCCTCTGGTCACATGGTGAGTTGTTTTATCTCATCTTCTGCCTGCCCCCTTACATTGTCCCATGTCAGGAATAGGCAGACATTTGTCCCTAACTCTGAGATTCTCTCTCTCCTAGAGCTGGTGACACCCTCTTCCTTTAGCATGGAGCATGAGACCAGCACAGGCTGGTTCTCCTGTCTCTCCTGCTGTCTCCTGGGACTGCCTCCCACCAGCCCTGGCTACCCTTGTTCTTGTTTCCAAAGACATATCCACAAGTCCCTCCACTAAGATGTAGCAACTTGTTCTTAAGGGCTACCCAAAAGGGTCACTACCCCATCCTTATATTTCCTGACCATGTTTCCCACTTATACAGGAAAAGACCCTGGCATTTTTAAGAGCCTTCTAGTTTCTTCTAAGCCCTAGGAAATCAGCTGGCTTTAATGTTACAGGAAAGCTATGCAGCGAAATCATACCTTGATACTTGGGTGCAAGATACTTTAGACCCACCAGTGGAGTGGCTTAAGAACAGTCTCTCTCCCCAAATCTAGGTACTGCACTGACCCAGTGCCCTAAAACCCGAGGAGCCTACTCTGAGGGATTTATTTACCACAAGCTCCTTGTGGTGTTGCTGGGTAAAAAGGCCAGGGCTTGGAGGGAGACTCTGGATGCTGCAGAATATGCAGCACACAGCAGCTCTCTCTATTCTATGTGGGTCACAGAGCCCTTTGTGGACATAGCTATAAGACAAGGGAGATAGGCCCAGAGGTGGATGCCACCCCAGCAACTGAAACTCTGCTCTCCCAAAGGCATCAGCCACCAAGCCAGTGTGAATGGATGAGTGTGATTTCATGCTCAGGTGAATGAATGTGACCTGCAGGGACACCTGGTTAATGCACAGGTCCTTAAGAGACATTACTTAAGCACATTCAACTGCAGTGTCACCAGAGAGGATACAAGGGGCAGTGAGTTGATTTGAAAGTGTGCTTATCAGTCTGGGCACGATGGCATTTGTTTGTAATTCCAGGACTGGAGCGGTTGAGACAGCAGAGTCACCGAGTTCTAAGTTATTCTGAGCAATATAGCTAGACTCTAACGTGAATAGAACAGAAAACAAAGTGTTCAAATGGGCATGGACCATCAGAAGAGGGAAGGGACTGTGGGGACAGCATTTTTAGAAAAGATATTATGGTTTTATCAAGATGAGGCTGTGGCTGAGCTCTGGCTTTGGACTTTTATCTTTCTGGTTCATTGTCGTGATTCCATTGCTGTTAGTGACCCCTTCTCCTGTAGCCATGATGCTCTGCAGACCTACTCTGGGGGGGGTACTTTTCTTTTGCTAACTGCCACCTTCCAAAGCTGGGGACACACAGATAGAGGATTCTTTAATTAGATGGCAGAAAATTTTTATTTAGAAGAGCAAGTAGAACCATTTTTTAAAAGCCATGATAATTTAAGGTAGACATGTAGTGCATACTTATAATTCCAGCATGCAGTAGTCTGAGACAGGGTTACTCTGAGTTCAAGGCTAGGCTGGACTACATAAAGAGTACCAGGCAAGCTAGGGCTACATAGTGAGATTTTTCTTTTCCCAAAGATCAAAAACAAACAAGAAGTTGACTTAATAGTACTAATAGATACTAAGAAATAACCCTGGAGTGGTCTGTGAGGGAACTCGTTTTCCATCTGTCCTCATGGTGGAGTATATGTACTGAAGATGCATGACCTAAGACTCTGGAAATGAAAACACATCTTTTGGGGTGGGGAGGGGGGGACCTCACAGTTATATCCAGGAGCCTCTGTGACTCCAAAGATGCCACTGCGCCTTGGGATTCCTTGTCTCCTCATCTGCCCCCACAGCTGGGATAGCATCTTATGGTTAGGGGGAGTAAACACCTTGAATCAGAAGATACAGCATGAAACTCCTCAGCTAGAATGCCAGCCAGAATGGAGGCTACCATGATAGAGGCTTGGGATTGGCTTCTTTGAGGGAAGATCTTGGTCGGAAGAAAGAGACATAAAACCAAGAAATTCAGGACCAGAGTGCAGGATCAGTGTGGATGGTGCTGCCTTGTCCCCGGGGACCTCTTAGAAACCAAGATTAGGAATAGAATCTTTTCCTTCCACCTCACTTATCTGCATGTATAGTAATGAGGCAGGGTGTGGACCAGAGGGTAGTACCTGTGTAGTTCTGGCAAAATATGGGGAAAGCCTAGCTGGCAGATGTGGGTGCTTCTTGAGAAAAGAGACAGCTGGAGAGTGGGTGGGGCCTTGCACCCCAGTCTAGCTGCAGAGTCACCTCCTGGTTTTAAGCAATCCCCCACAAGTCTTCCCTAAACCATCCTTTGTTTTCATGTGGTTTCTTTCCTCCTTTGCTCCAGGGACCACCTGGGAAGGATGGGCTGGATGGACCACCAGGCCTGCCTGGCTCCAAGGTAGGTACTCACAGGGTGGCATGAGTTTGAGAATAAAAAAACCAAAGAGCAAAGGAGATTCCTGGTAGTTGAGCTCTGAAATGAATTGCTCACCTGCGCTTTGGACCAAGGCTGAGTTGAAATGGCTGGGTTTACAGGGTCAGATGTAACAGGGCAACCCAGGAAGGATCTGAAAGTATTAAAGTCAATCTGGAGAGAAATCAGTCATGGGAGACTTCAGTTTTTATACAAGTCTTCAGTGGGGATCATTCCAACAGACCTTTGGCGGGCAGAGTCAAGATTAGATTCTAGGAAGTAGGAAATCAAATCTATACTTTAAATTTATCACTTCAAGTGAATGATCTTTCATTTTTTAAAAAGAATATAAACATCTATGTGAATGAGTGTTTTGTCTGCATGTGCGCCTATGTACCATGTGTGTGGGGTGCCTCATGGGTCAGAAGAGGGTGTTGGTCCCTGGTCTCCTGGAACTGGAGCTATGGGCTGCCACATGGGTTCTGGGAACCTACCGAGGAGGTCCTCTGCCAGAGCAACAAGTGCTCTTTGCCACAGAGCCGCTCCTCCAGGCCCCCAAACAAACAAACTTTATTTTAAAATTGTAACTGTATGTCTGGTCAGTTGTGCCTGTCCACTGCCCTTGAGGGGAAGCTGTAGAAGAAAATTTTTACTCTTTTGGTGAAGTTCATTGAAATAGACTCAGATTTGTTTTCATAACAAGATGTAGAGTAAGTGTGGATATGGACACATTTGCTGTCATTTAGTTGCTTATCTTTGTTGGACAGAGTAATGGTTTCAGAAAGTCATTTTTATTCAGGTGTACCTGGTCAAAGGGTCAGTCCCCCCCCTCCTCCTCATTCCTCCCATCCCTTCCTCCAGCCTGTCTGCTTTCTTCCCATATCCACACCCATGATTTGATGTGTCTAGAAAATCTAGGAACCACAAATGAGAGAAAACAACTTTTTCTTTCTTAATCTGGCCTATTTTATTTAATACGGTGGTCTGACGTTACATCTGTTTTTCAGCAATGGCATAATTTCATTTTTCTTTATGGCTGAATAAAGTTGACACACACACACACACACACACACACACACATACATCTTTTCACATTTTCCTGTTTCCATTCATCTGGTGACAAGCATCTCGGCTTGTCATAACAATTCCGTAATTTAACTATTGTGAATGGTACAGTATCTTCTCTGTAATATGTTGATTTAGAATCCCTGGAACACCACCATTTAAGGTCATTTATGTAAATATTTACTCCTCTCCCTGGCTAACCAAGTCCTTCCTATTTTCAAATCAAAGGGTATCATCACTCTTTCTGTAGTCTAAATTTCTCAGAAGGGAAAGAATGCCATTCAGTCTTAACGTTTTAAGTCACAGAGCTGGGGAGTATGGGATACAGAAGGTGCCCTCCATTTAGAGTGCCAGAAAGAACAGAGTTCAAAACCGCCTGTTCCCGACCCATCCACAGCCCGCAGTGGGTGTCTTCAACCACATTAGGTTCCTTTTGTGTTGACTCTGCACTGTCTTTCCACAGGGAGCACCAGGGGACCCTGGGGAGAGCGGCGTGCCTGGAATGCCTGGACCTCGGGTATGACTCTCCCCATTCATGTTATATCTGTGCCTTCAGTTGGGGTTGTGTGACTGTATGGGTAACTTTCCTCATCTGGGTGTGTCACTGGGGCCCTTAATAGAAGTATGAAGATGATTGTAAAAGAGCAAGTTGGCTGGCTTGGCAGATCCATGGGGCTTCATTGTGATCCCCAGTCTGGACACAGCAGAACCAAGGTCACCTCCTGGGGAAAGGTGCTAGGGGATGGAATGGTCCTGCTGGAAAGACTTGCTGCATGGGGGAGACCTCAAGCAATGCTGCAGACCTGGGAAAAAGACATTACATCCACTGACGGGTTTGTCTGGCTAAGGAGTGAGCAAGGAGACAGGCACAGTTACTTCCTCCTTGTCTTCCTTGCGGTATTTCTGTCTGTCTTCTCTTAGTTTTTCCTCCCATGACCTCTGGTGTCTGGGCCCCTCCATAAACACAGTGGCAGAGAAGTCCAGCTGGGGCAGTCTGCAAGTTCTTCACCCACTGGGCTGCCAGCAGATGGGGCAGCATGAGGCTTGGCTAGGGAAGCAGGCTACTTAGCCGGTGATTGGCAGGATACTGCTGTGAAAGTAGACAGTCCAGTGCCTTGGGGCAATGGCTTTCAATCCTTGCTTGAGTTCCTCACTGTGGACTCTCCTGATGGGCTGCAGGATCTTGCTTCCCAAAGCGCTCAGCTCAAAATCCCAGCCCAGTTAGGACTCAGAATAGTTAACACAGAAGAGGGGAGAGCTATACCCTGATGTGCACCTTCACATAATGCCAACGTTTAGTTCTGAGGGACATTGTAGCCAGCCAGACTGTGTTAGGAGAACTGCCCCTCTACCCTCCATCTGCTCCACAGTGTGTGCTGTTTAAACACAGTGGCTGGCTCTCTCCCAGCTCTATAGTGTTCCCTTCCAGCCCACAGTCAGGAACAGAATGGAGGGGTTTAATAATTCAGCCAAGTGGAGTACAGAATGGCCTGGAGTGTACAAATTAGCTGGTACTGACAGGGAGTGAGCCAGGGGAAAGCCTATCAGGTCACCTTGTTGATGGCCACTGATCGAATTCAGTGTGCACTTGAGTGGCATTCAGAGTTTCCAGCCACACTGTGTCGCTTATTCTTCCTCAGCTCCACCCAGGAAGCAGTTCACATGGCAGATGAGTCCATCCCAGCTGAATCCACTGAAAACTTGAGTGGTGGACAATTGGCACAGCTCTGTTTAGGGCAGTTTTTACGAGATGTGCTGTAAATGTGGGGGTATTGATGGGTACTGGAGGATGCATAGAGGATTCCAGAGTGTGCTAACTCCGTATGTTGGATTATTTCATGGAACCAGAGCTCCGGGCTGAGATGCATGTGTACACTAAACACTCATTGGTTTTCCTCATCCCCACTGCCTTCCTGGTCTTCCTTTCTCTCTTCTATATCTCCCTCCTCCTTTTCCACAATCTTTTCTTTGCCTTCCTCTCCGAGAAGCCTTCACTACCAGTTAGTTGCCTTGGCCCAGCTCCAGGAAAAATCTACATCACCAACTGGTTCAATCTTTCATTCATGTGTCTACTCATCAGAAAACCACATTTCCTATGGATATGTATACTGAGGCTTTTATTAAATAGTGTGACAGATAGTAAGCATATATTTTCTTTGAAAGAATTGGTGATTTTTAAGACACATAGTTAGAAACAAACCTGCCATGCCCCTGGTTCTTACAAGGGCCTGCTGACACAGCAGCTGACAGATAGCCTTGGGATGGGACCTTTCTGGTCACTTCTCTCATGTCAGCCTGCCTGCACAATGCTAGTGGGAGATATGTCTCAACCCTTTGGTATGCTGTGACAAACTACTTCAGGCTAGGTGACTTATGACAATAGGAATTTATTGCTCACAGTTCTGGAGGCTGGGAAGTTCAAGGTCCAGGTGTGGGTGGGTAGGTTTGGAGGCTGCCAGACACTTTCTGCTTTGCAGATGATCCTTATATCTGTAGATGCTATGGTGGCACCAGAGGTACAGGATAGAATGGACTCTTACAGGATAGTAGTCTGTTTCAGAAGAGACCAGTGGGTTCACCCAAGCCTTTTTTTTTTTTTTTTTTTTTTTTTTTGTAAAGGCACTAATCCCATTCATGAGGAATCTACCATCATGACTGATCACCTTCCAAAGCTCCCCCCACCCCATAGTAACTCACTGAACAGTATGACTTAACATACATTTTTTTAGGGAGAGAATTCAGACCACAGCAGAAACGTCATGGATGAGAACAGAGTTGACAAGGGACAGGAACTGGTGTGATCTTCTTCAGGGCATGCTTTCTCCTAGAAGCCTGGGTTACTTAACAGACAAAGTCTCCCAGGATGCTCCCCCATTGTAAGACATTTGGGAGAGGGAGAAATTCAACTCTTCCCTGCTTCCGAGCACAGGGGACTTCCTGCTTTTATGAAAAGATTGAACAATAACCAGGATCTCTGAGTCATAGGGACATATTCTGCCCCAGCTTCTCCTTCATTTGTGAGCCAAGAGTGGGGTCTCAGGCTCCCTGATGTGTCCCTGAGACCTGGAGTTGGAGTGGGTCCATGAGTCCTAGGTATGGGCTCCCTGTTGGTTTGAATTGCAAGTGCTTAGGTTCACGAAGAGCAGACACAGTGTGCATGAGCTCTGGACACACCAGGAGTTGTTTGTTTGAAAGGAAGCAAAAGGCAAGATGAGGGAGCTTGGAATGCCTCTCTGTAGAAATAATGAATACTTTGGCTTCATGCCTCAGGTTCTCTGGGACTTAATGTTCCTTTTCAGAGAGCACAGAGTGGTGGCTTGCAGGTACTGTGGTTGTGTGGGCCTAACTGAGGAATGACAACCATGTTTGAAGGTGTGCATAGAAGATGATGGAAGTTTGCTACTCTGTCTACAGGGTGAAGTTGGGGAACGGGGCCTTGCAGGTCTACCCGGTGAGAAGGTTAGTCTGCTCATATTTTTATTTGTTCAACTCATTCTTTTAATTAATGAATCATCATTATACATTGCATCTTAGATAAACATTTTCAACTTTCAAGAAGAATCTTGTCTTTTGAAAGTTCACCACAGTTATTTCATGCCTTCACTTGTTTGATTAGTAGGTTTCAGCGTGGCCTATGCCTCAGTAGGTGTCTTGAGCATTAGAGCCCAGGTAGGAACTGAGAAGATACAAGAACAGTTGAACAGGGTAGTGAGGGAGACATGCCACCCTAAAGAGGGGGCCAGGGATGTCATGAAGGATGGTGAAGGAAGGGCTGACATTGTGGCTGAATCCTAAAAGGATGGAGAAGTCAGATACCCAGAGAGGTAGGACGATGGTTCCTGAGAGAAGAAATGACCCAAGCAGGAAGGAGCTTGGGGTACCCTAAAACAGATTCTCTAGAATTTCCTTTTGTGCAAGGCTCTACTTTCCACATCCCTAAGCTCGAAATTTATGAGGGGATGTAAAGCATGTGACCCAGGGCCTCTTTCACAGGGAGAACCTCCCACTGGTACCTACCTGTTTTGTTCTTATAGGGGGAAGTTGGCCTTCCAGGTTCTCCGGGCTTCCCAGGAGTGCGTGGGGAGAAAGGAGACCAGGTAAGTGTGACTGTCTCTTCCCAGCAGGGCTACTGGGCACTGTGATTGTGCCCAAGGAGAGAGGGCCACTTCTGGAGTCTAAGACCTTTGGGATGATGTGGTGATTATGACTGGGAGAATAGAATAATTCTCGGTGTTGAAGGAGGAGAAATAAAAAGAGATCAGAGTCTAGATTCCCTTAAGCAGAGATGAAAGGACTGTTGGGAAGACACCTCTGGGAAGAGCGGGGCATCTTCAAAGGAAATGGGGGATGTGATACACCGAAGTCATGAGTCAGCTGCTTCAAGAGCCTGCTTGGAGTCAGGCTTTACTGTGGCAATGAGGAAAGGACAGAGATGAGGGATGAGGAACAGGTGTGAATGCACATCCCCATTGCCCAAGGCCAAAGTGCCCTTACCTAGACAGGCAGTGGTTAGCACTACTTTGGGTTCTAAGACTTTTGAATTCTATTTTTTATTTTAGGGAGAAAAAGGTGAACTGGGACTTCCTGGGCTGAAAGGTGCCCAAGGTGAAAAGGTAGGAGCTGCCTGCTTTCATCCTCACCACAAACTTTCCCAGCTGATTTCCAGAGGGGAGAGAGAGAGAGGACAGAGAGTGGGTTTTACAGGATGTATTTGTATTGCTTCAAAGCATGTTTCCGAGTAACCCTGACACTCAGAAGCATTGTTACTCTGTCTTAAGGATCTGTCAACACTGACATTCTTTCTCCTCCCCCAAGAAAGCCTCTGGCTAGATAGTGATCTTATGATCTTTGGGGCAGTTTAGAATGTCATTTCTCCACCCAGGACCAGAGTAGGACCCAGAGCTCACTCTGACCAGTTGTCAAAGTCCTTCAGATTTAGTTCCTAGTGTCACAGGCTGCTGATCTTGAGAGAAGGAGGTTCATTCATCCACACTGACTTCCAATCCCGCTGATATCTGACCAACTTCCTCCCAGTAGACTCACAGAGTGATGATGTATGGAGCTGATTTCTTGGGTCCAGGGGTCAGTGATGCTCAGAGGCCTCTAGTCTCCTTCCCCCTGAAAGGTGTCTGCTCTGACATTGCACTTTCCACACTTCATTTTCAGCCTACCTTCTTCCTTTCCCGTTCCTTGACTCCAGCCATGTTGACAGCATGGCCCTGGGTGAGGCTCCCCAAGTCTGCTGATTTCTTAATGTCCAAGAAAGAGCTCTCACTTCAAATGAAAGAGAGATAGTTTGTCCTGGTGTGACGTACGAGCACCCATGACCCCAAATACTGTGTTTCCCACAAGGTAGTGATTTCATAAAGGTTTCCTAGAAACAGAACAAAGGAGGTCATATGTGAAGATGCTTTCCAGATACATGAGTGGAAGCACCAGATGAGCAGGTTGCAGCAGAGTGGAGGAAACTTCTGTTATAGGCTGCAGATGTTACATGATGACACTTTTAGCTTTTGGGTTAGTTGATGCTAGTGCTGTGTTAATACATTTTAAAAGGTTTCCCTGACAGCCACGGATTGTTAGATCAGACACGGTGGGAACGGGATGACGCCTGCAACATTCCAACTTTCACAGAGTCCTAATTTGATGTCCTAATCAGTCAATCAGCCATGGAAGGTTCTAGAGAAGATGCCACTTCTTTCCAGGAACTTATGTTCAAACTTGGGTTCTCAGAAATGCAATTTCTATTAGAGATACTTCTTTCCAGAATACAGAGGCTTAGGGAGACTACAGAGCTGTAATGGTTTTGGCAGAATTGCGTGTAGGCTGCTAAAGAATCTGGGTCATGTTATGTTCCCTAGAGATTTGGGTACTAAATGTAAATTAAGACACTAAGGCAACACTGCACCCCCTCTGACTGGGCTTTGAAAGTCCCTGCTTCAGCCTTGCCTTCCATTGATACATTCCTTTTCCTGGTCCTTTTGCCCTATACTTAGCATCTTGGAACTGGGGATAGTAATTCTTGCTTGTCAAGGGCGACTGAGAGCTGAAAACACACAGAGAAACAGGATTGGAATCCAGACCTATCAATGTCAAAGTCATCTCAAACCTATGGCTTTTCTGAAGTCAAGCCTCTCACTCAAAGTGGGAGAGTCTCCCTCCCGCAACCCACTCTACTGGCCATCATTCTTCCTGTACAGCTCTGGGGATGGGCAAGGAGACTGCTACCAAGGCATCCTGTGTCCTCTGCTTTAGACACCTCTTCCTGTGTCTCTCTCCATTTGCACCAGTTTGTGTGCTTGTCCACACCCCACACAAGGAAACATTGGGTTTAGATGCCCTGGCTTTGCTAATGGCAGGGTGATAGGGTAGGCATGATCATCTCCAGAGCTCTAGAACATAGACTTGCCCTGTCAGGAAGGAGGCAGAGAAGTCAGTCATCCCATGACTCTGGGAAAGGTACTCCTGGAATTTCTCCCATGTCAGTCCAAGTGAAAAGTTGGGTTCTGAGTGTGAAACCAGCTGCTTGGCTGGCTGCTTGCCTGTGTTTGTGCAGCAGGACTGAGGCTTTTGGGTCTCAGGGTCTTTATTTTTACAACACAGAGGAAATCACACTAACAATAATAAATCAGACTTAGAAAGACAAATACCACATGCTTTCTCTCATACGTGGCATCTAGATTTTATAGAATGTGTACGTGTATGATATATGAGACAACGTGAATATATATGACATTAAAGTAAAGGAGGGCTATTTGGATAAGGAAGGGGACTATCAGGAGGATGGGGTGCAGGAGCAGAGTGCATCATATATATAATATAAATATATGAAAATGTCATTCTGAAACCTATCATTTTGTATACATGAAAAACTGAAAATATAAATACTTTGTGGACCTACCTACAGAGATTAATCAGTTCACAAAGATGAGATCCATAAGTTAGAATGTGCTTTGTAACAGAAGGAACAAACAAAGGAATCCTACCTTTTTAGTGCTTATGGATATGGTAGAATTGGGTTTCAAGTTCAACTGAATCATCTCCCAAACTTGTGCTGTTATGGTAACAACCCTGGTATATGTAGGGATAGATGCATAAGAGAGCAACCTGCCTCTTTGGAGGGGCTCTGGCAGCTCTTGGGGTGTCTCCAAGGGAACTAGACTTCAGTGTGGCCTCTGAGCTAAAGCACATGTGTGGGAGCATTTGCTATAACAGGTCAAACACTGGCTTTAATGGTAACAGTGGAAACAAATTCAGTATCCTCACTATATTTCAAAATTCTAGAATGATACATAGTACTTAGATAACCTGCAGATACACAGGTCAGTCTAGATACTTTAAAATACATATCTGAGATATTTTATAATTTAGAGTGTATATGTGTATCTGTCTGCCTATCCCTCCAGGCCCTAAAGTCTGTGCAGGGAGAATGGTTGTTTTCTGGGGGGGATGTGTTATTATAGACCTTTTCCTGCCATAAGCAGAATTGACAGGATTAAGATCATGCTTTTTTCATTTCTTCTAGGGTGAGGCTGGTCCAGCAGGGCCCCCTGGCTTACCTGGAAGTGTAAGTTACTCTGACTCTAATCTTATCCCCTCCTCTGAATTCCCAAGGCAATGAGATTTCCTCTACACCCATCCTTGTGTGTGTGTGCATGCACATACAACACACACACCCCTCACCACTTAGTTATTGATATCCTCTGATAATGGTGATAAGTTCACCATTAGCTAGGAAGCTCTTCCTTGTTTTATTCACTTTATTCAACAAAAGCACAATTACTGTTCATCAGAATATATCATAGACACTGAGAGTATATATCCATCCATACATACAGGGAAGCTGAGATTTGGAGAAGAGAAGCCATTTGCTCAGGGTAGGACCTCAGTCTCATAACCCAAGATTCCTCTCCCATCTTCCACAGACATTTTCATTGTCTAGGGATTTTCAAGGCTATCTGATGACATTCTTAGCTTTTCATTTGGTGGTCTGTTAATATATTCCAATAGATTCTTACCTAATAGTGGGTAGAGATTTAGGTCAGGTACAGCAGTGAATATGAATGGCTGTGAATGGAGGAAAGATAGCAAAAGATAATATGGTTCTGTATTGGCAACATTTCATCTTCCCATGATCACAAAGTTCTGATCAGAACCTGGTAGCATATTTAGCATAAGGTGTAGCTTTTGTCTGGGATCTTTAGTTTATATTAATAAATATAAGATGGCCACTTTAGTTATCAGTTACCTGATTCCCAATAATTCTGCAATGGGCCTGGTTTTGGAATTATTTTTTATTTCAATATTGCTTTTGCTTTTTGTGATTCTGTTTGGGCAGTTGACAGAGACATTGCATGTGGCTCCATTCGCAAGTCCTGGCAGGCCTGGAGACAGAATACCCCTCTGGCTGGAACCAGGTTTTAGCCTTTTCCTTCTACCAGCACCAGTGTCCTGGAGAAAATAAAATTTCTTGAGGGGTTTGTTCATAGGGCAAGCACCATTGTCTTTCTTTAGAATATGTTCTCTCCTGCCAGGATGGCTACATTTATCTAAAAACTTTGTGTATATTGTAGTATTGCTTATAATGATGACAAATTACAAAATATCTACATGATTATAATGTAGGAATATACATATGACAAAATCCAATTTTATACAACAAACACAGATGTAGTGGATAGCCATCCCAGCATTGGCCTGGAAGTTCCAACCCCCATTGAGGCTTTGGTAATGGTCACACCCACAAGGCAGGGCAGAGGAGGAAGCTGAAGACCAAGGATCAGGAGGAGGTCTCTTGCTTGGTTCCAGTACCCTGGAAGCTAGAGGTAGACCGAGCAGAGTTCTCCAGAGAACACCGCCAGACTGCGCTATACCTTTGCCAGACCCTGCAATCTACCCCTTCATTTGTAAGTTACCCCACAAAATAAACCTCCCTTTTAACTATTATTAAGGCCACTATGTGGAGTGGCCTTAATAATTTCACCAATATCTGGCGCCCAACGTGGGGCACGAACCCACGACCCTGAGATTAACAGTCTCATGCTCTACCGACTGAGCTTGCTGGGCTGGTTGCAGAGGATGGTTAGATATTGGTGAAATTATTACGGCCACTCCATGTAGTTAAAATGAAGGGGTAGGTTGCAGGGTCTGGCAAAGGTATAGCACAGTCTGGCGGTGTTCTCTGGAGAACTCTGCTCGGTCTACCTCCAGCGTCAGGGTCCCGGAACCAAGCGAGAGACCTCCTCCTGATCTTTGGTCTTCTGCTTCCTCCTCCGCCCTGCCTTGTGGGTGTGACCATTACCGAAGCCTCAATGGGGGTTGGAACTTCCAGGCCAATGCTGGGATGGCTATCCACTACACACATAGGCACACATATCCTCGCATACACACATTTGCACAACCCCATAGACATATAAACACACACACACACACACACACACACACACACACACACACACATCCATGTACACACATGCATACAAATACACTCATGCTCACCCATACACACATACACATACTCTGTGGTCTTGAAATTTTATGGATAAACACACTAAATTGAACAAGCTAAGCAGGAAAAACCAGTTTGTGAATCATTGGCTGTTGAAGGATTGAAAGCATGGATGTCAGTTTCTGACCCTCCATGGTCTTCTTGTTCAGATGCCTTCAGGAAGCTCATGTCTCTGACTTAAAGCCCAGTGGAGGCAGATCTCCACCTGTCACCGGCTGGTGATCATCCCTTGGTACATGTGATCTACTACCAATAATGTACTCAGGTTTACTATTCATCTGCTTCTTGCACAAAATGATGTCTTTCCACATCTTCATAGTTGCTCATAAACATTCACGTGGGCTCTAATGTGTGAAATACATTGGTTGAGCTGGGAGGAGTCTGTAACTGGAGACTTGAAGGGAAAGAGAGGAAGCTATGTTTTACCTTTTATGGTGGATCTTCGTTTTCTTGGCCTACTCATTTTGTTTCTCAGGCTTAGGCTCTGGGCCAACCACTGGCAGGTCTCAGGCCTCATAGAGAACATATAGGTTCCTAGAGGAGGGAGATTAAGGTGTACAAATAGGAAAAGCAGTCAAATTATCCATATTTGCTGATGATATAGTAATTTACATAAAACATCTAGTAGGTTGCCCATACCCTAGTGGACAACTCCATACTATGTACATATGGGCAGCACTAATACTCAGTATGCCATTTAAAAGAAGAGGACATGAAGCTGGGAGGGAGGGACATACAATGGTGGCGTTTGGGGATAGTTGGAGGGAGGGAGTGGGGAATGGATATTATCAAGATACATGGCACACATACATACATATTTTGAAGAATGTATAAAAAATACTAACACCCCTCCCAGAAAAGGCAGATATAAAAAAAGGCACTTCAAGTCTGTGCTCTTTGGCTCAGCAAATCTCTTAGAGGCAGCAGGATCTTAAAAATGAAATGGAAGGCGCCTTAGATTCTGAACTTTCTAACCTGTGTGGTTTCCTTTTCAGCCATCAATGTTCACACCACACCCGAGAATGCCAGTAAGTGCCAGTGAGCCCTGGATGTAGCCTGGTGTCTCAGCACATCTGCTGATGCTGTGGGGTGGGGGGTGAGGGGTGACCATGGCAGTTGGAGTTTTCTGGATTCGATTCTCAGCCATTCATGCTGGGTAGGTAACATCAGGGTTTCTAGAACTTGTTCCAGAAGATGTAGGGATAAATTATTACAAGAACCTGGTTCTGATGGCAGGTAGACATTCTAGGAACATAACTCAGTGGTCAAGAGCTAAGGCTGCTGATTGCTTTGAGAGGAAGGATATCTGAGCTGCCAGAACATTCTCTGTCAGTGTTGACAGTGAAGAGACCAGCAATGGGAACACTTCAAACCCTCAATCCCCAGAAGTTGGTTGCTCCATAGAGACAATTTCCAGAATATTCCATTCAGGCTGCTTGGAGAGTTTTAGTTTTAGTGGCTTCCTGCAGACACTGAGACACTCAACAGAAAGGTGGAAATCAGCTCCACAGCCTGCGGACTAAAGGCCCGTTTCCTCCTTCTTCCATGAAGTCCTCTGGAAAATAACTATTTTCAGAATCTCTTTATGCAACTGACAATACTGAGGCCAGGATATGTTATTTTGATGACACCACCACCACCACCACCACCACCCCACACCATCCTCCTTTTTTTAAATACAGTCTCACCCTGTAACCTTGGTTGATCTGTGACTCACTGTGGAGACCAGGGTAGCTTCAAATGCAGAGATCCTCCTGCCTCTGCCTCCTGAGTGCTTGGATGAAAGGCTACCATGTCTGGCTCCTCTCCTTTTGTGGTTCTTCTCCCATTATGATATGTTCTGTGTTTCACAACACAGGACAGCTAAGAGGGTGGAGTAGAAAGACATACAGTCTCCCTTTCTTCAATAAGTTGATGCAACTTCAAAGACAAAGATCTTGTATATGATAGAAAGGCATGGAACCGGGGGACACTGAGTCCGATGCTGAAGTTTTTGAAGAATAAGGAAGGACGTTAAGCTTTGAACTTGAGACAGGGAAGGAAGTGCAGGGGGCCCATCTCCATGCAGCTCAGTTTCAGGGGTTGTCAGGAGATGTCTGTCAGCCATAGCAGCTGCCTTTAGTGATGTCTTCATCTGCCTTGGTGTTTCAAGGCTCATCTCCCATATACAGGCAGGCTGCCCACCTCACTGCCTCCCTCCCTGCACACCTCTGCCATCTATTAATTGGATGCCTGCTTCTGAACCTTCCCATTTCCCCCTGTTGGATGCACCTGAGCCTGGGGGATTAAAGCTAGTCAATAGATGCTCCATAGAGACAATTTCTAGAATATTCCACTGGAAGAGCAACTAAGGGGAGAGGGGGGTGAGTGTGCTGCCTGTCCCCCACTTTGAATCTCAGCGGGGCTTCCTTCTTTCAGAATGTGTACTTTTGAGGAAGTCAGTAGTCACTCTTAGACTCAAAGCAAGGAGATTACATCTAAAGGAAATTTCTGCATTTTGAGGCAAAGACTTCCTCCCTTTTCTGTTTGTCAAGAACTGAATCTGCTCAGCAAATCTCTCTCCACATCTCCCTCAAGGAAGAGATTGACTTTGAAAGACCTCGCTCTGCCTTGCATTCATGGATGAGCTCTTCTGTGTCACTCAGCCCTGAGTGGGAGGGGACAATGGTCAGACCACTCAAGTCTACAGTTGAAACCTTAACAGACTTCATGGAGGAGGCACTGGACCCTGAGGATGCCTAATAGGAGGATGTGGGCAGTTTGGGGTTCTCTTTCCCTGAAGAAGAGACTCTTACTGTTCAGATCTGAACAGTAAGTTAGGATCACTCTGAGGCACAGGAAACAGAGAGAAGAGCCCCAGATCCAGCCAACAGGAACAGCTTTGGATGTAGTCACCATGGCGGGGGGGGGGGGGATCCTGTGTCAATGCTAAGGGGAGGGGCAATGTGCTGGAAGCATTAGATGGGGTCATTCTCGAGTCACCTGTACCATGTGCTTCTAACCAACAGGGAGAGCAAGGGCCGAAAGGAGAAAAGGGTGACCCTGGTGAACCTGGAGCTCTGGTGAGTATCTATACCCCAGATACTGCTTACCATTCCCCAAGTTCCCTGAAGACCAAGAGTCCAGGCCTAGCTGGCTCTAGGTCTGAACCCCACTGGCCACATTGCACACTGGAGGATTAGTGAACTGAATATATCCTGTTTTAGTCCTCAGAACTTCAGTGTTAGGGCTTCTGTGGATTTCAGATTACAACTATTGCACATCCCCACACACAGCCCCATCTGCTCAGAACAAGAGTGCTGAGCTAGTTCAAGAGCATGGTTTTCTTTCATTGCAGGGACCCCAGGGTCATCCTGGAGAATTGGGCCCTCGCGGACCCACTGGACCTCCGGTAAGAGAGCTCTTTGTGCACCTCTTAGTTCCTGGCCCATGCTGCCTCTGGTCATGTATTCCTTCCTGCCTTATGCGCCAGTCTTCTGACTTGACATTTTGTGAATTCTTACGAGGGTGTGTGTGTGTGGGGGGGGGGGGTATTGGAGACATGGTTTGTGGCAGTCTCCAGAACAAAGGGTCTCAGCATCTTGCAAAGTTGCCCCCCAAAGCAACTACCTGGACCAGCCTCTGGGGTGCTGGTTGTCCCTGCCCTTCCACTAAAAGTAAGCTGTGGCTGAGGGGAGCTCCCTTAGACTCAGTGTTCTGGAGACAGGTTGCCCAGGAAGCAGGGTTTCTCTCGAGGACCAGTGCATTTTCAGACGCAGGGAACTGGCTTCTCCTCCCCAGCCATTGATGGGCAAGTGGGTTTAGAAGATGCCCAGGACATATTAGCAATTATATTTTATTTTTCTAGTATGGTTTGGGCTGAGAAGATGTTTCCTGACAATTGTTTAGTTATTTTGGGGATGGGGGAAGGGGCCCTATATGGTTTATAAGAACCTATTAGTTGTTTAAAACCCCCGCGGTCATGGCTGTCTAACTCTGTACCTCATTTACTTTTACATAATAGGTCAAGGATGATAGATAGATGATTTTAGGGGAAGTGCTGGGCCAGGGAATGGTGGCTTTTCTGCACCTGTTTTCTTTTCTGTCTTTGTTCTGGTAAGTCAGGTTTGGGCAGCAGGCTAGCAATACACAAGATGGCAGGCCTCTGACCTACCTCTTTTTTTTTTTTTTTTTTTTTTTTTCCTGCACAGGGCGCCAAGGGACATGATGGTGCACATGGAGCTCCTGGAGCAGCTGGAAACCCCGTGAGTCCTTCTGCCCTGCCTTACTTCTGAGGACATCTTAGAAGGGGGTGAGGCAGATGAGCATCTTTTCCCTGGCTCATAGTTCTGGACTAACTGGGATGTGACTAAGAAAGAACACTTGTGGGGCTGTCCAGACGTGTTCAAGGTAGCATTTGATCTTGAAGCAAAATGGAAGCTGTTCTGTTCTGTACAGTGTTCTTCTCAGGCCTGGACTTTGTCCACATGTCCAGCCCTGAGACAAATTCCCTCCTGTACATACAAGGATGCTATGCAGACACAGTCCCAGTGCAAGCCCATGCTGTATATGTGTAGCAGATACATATCATGCTGTATCAGTAAGAGAAATCTTCAGTGCACCAAGAGGACCACTCCCAGATGTTTGCCATTCTGAGCATTGTGTCTGGGTTCAGGTCCACATATACATACTCTAAGGATAGAAATCCAAGTTACACACATTCTCTCTGTTTCTCTCTCTTTCTGTGTGTCTCTGTACCCTTCCTCTGTTTTCTCTATGCTTGTCTCCATGTTTCTGTGTGTGTCTCTCTCTCACACACACAGAGACCCTCAAACACAAAGCAGTAGCTAAGTAATCATACAGATACACACTTCCCTGCAGGTACCTGACTGGCCTCCCAGGAGTGGTGGCCAGTTAGCAAAAGGAGCATCCAGTGTGCATTCTGGTCCTAGGGCTACAGAGACCAAATGTACTGGCCAGAACATCATTATATGATCAGGTCATCTGTGACTGGGGCTTAGAGGAGATGGGGTCAGCCATGAAGAGTGATGTGTGGATGATACAGAAGGTGCAGATGTGGGTGTTTCCTGTATCAAAGACAACCTGCCCTGTGCTCAGCCTGGGTAGAATGGAAGCAGTTTGGGTAAGGAGGCTAGGAGTGTGCCCTGTGATTTCTGACCGACACACAGGGCCTGTGATAGTAGATAACACCAAGAACCTAAGCAATGTCTAGTACTTTGTGTATCCCTTAGTTCCCCTTCTATGGCACTGACCCTCCGAAATGAGCTCAGCCACACCCCGTCTGAGTCACGACCCAGTCGTCAAGGTCTAATTGATGTCCACTTCAGAAACCAGTCACCCGTCATCCGGTCAAGCACACACATGTAATGTGCAAACAGGCTCACACACATGGATTCCCACTTCCTCCTCCACTCCCTCCCCAGATGCTCTTGCTCTGGGAATGGTGCCAGCATCTTCAGCATGATGCTGTCTTATAGCAGCCTTCTTAGACGCATAGAGACCCGTGATCACCTGCGACCCAGTAGCTCATCACAAGCCCTCTCTATCCACCCTCCAAAAGTCCCTTTCTGTCCATCTCATGGTCAGCCACTGCTCAACCCTATCCTTTATTATCTGTGTGTCCTGCAAGATTTGCCCAATGTCCTTTAACACCTCAGTTCCAGGTGCCTTTTCTTGATAACTCAACTCATAACAATTCCTTATGTATAGGATCAAGGATGACGGTCACCTAAACATCTTAAGCATGCTGGGTGGCTTTCTTCTCTGCCTTCCTCCTGCCATTTTCCCTACCCTGCTCCTCAGCAACTCCCCCATCATAACCCGGCCTTGAGGAACTATGAGAGTCTTCCTGTCTCTTGTTCACTCCACCACCAAGCCAATTCACTTGAGTCTGGAGAGTGGAGATACTATAGTCTCAGTGCGGGGTAGGTTGTAACATCTATGAGTGTCAATTTGAAGGTTGTTCCGGCAGTTCAAGGTGAACTGAGTCATATGAGACATGTATGGGGAGTCTGGCTGGGGTCAGTTGTTTGTAGCCAATACATTTGGCTTTTCTCAATTGCTCCATCTCTGATTAGGGTGCTCCAGGACCTGCAGGACCTCCCGGTCTCAGTGGCCCTCCAGGAAGTTTGGTGAGTGTTATGAAGAGAGCAAGAGGGTCAGTGTGGGTCGTGAACCTTCAGTGTCTGTCATGCTTCACTACCTTACCCTCCTTCCCATCCACACAGAGGTGTGGGCAGGAATGCTCCACAGGAGGGTACATCAGGGTACTAAGGAGGGCAACCCAGAACATTACCAACCCAAGGTTCTAGGTAGCACTCCAGCTCCATAGGTGATAGATGGACTTGGACTGATGACAGAGAGGCTGATGTTGGACATTTCACTGATGTTGGGATCAACATCAAGAAATAAGTGACCCCAAAGGAGTCAGAGGTCCCGATGGCTGTTAGAGATCCAGGTTCTAACCTAGCTTTTCCCAAAAGTGATACTAAGACCTTGGTCAGCTGTTCCTAAAATCTTTCATCTGAAAAAATGAGATAGGGTTAGGTAAGCTTATCTTTTGGGTCCCACATCAGTTTCTGAGATTCCTCCCCTCCCTCTCCCAGATGGAGCTCCAAGATGTCTCTTAATGGGCTAGTTTTATGATTCAACATAAGCATTGATTTAGCCTTTCATGATTTTCAGTAAAATACACAGTGGCATCTGGTCACAGGCTACAGAGGCTTTGTCTTCTGCAATAGATTAGGCCAGGTTTGCTCTCTAAAACCTTCCCAGGTAGCTGTGACTCAGAGGACAGTTGCATGGCATTTAGAGTCTTAATGCACAATACGTTATTTCATCCACATAGCAAGCCTGTTGGGTGGGTACCATCCTTCACCCAATTTTATGCAGAAGGAGATGGAGGAGGAGGAGACTGAGTCATGGGAGAAGTAGTTGGAATGGCTCTTTCCTGTATAGTCTTTCCTTTCCCGCATGCGTACATAGTCAACATCAGCCAACCCTTTTTCCTTTGCCCATCCCTGCCTTGGGCTTTTGAAGAGCATCGTATCCAGTCATCTACAGGAAAGGGGCAGAATTGATACCTGAAGTAGCTTCAGGGTGGTGGGAGAAGAAACAGCCACCTCTTTAAATATATATAAAAAAAATGCTTTGTATGTGTTTAGGTGTTTGCCTTCAACACACTGTGTACCACTGTGTGCTGGTGGTTATGGAGGCCAGAAAAGGGCTTCAGGTATCCTGGAAATGGAATGCGTAGTTGTGAGCTACTTTTTAGGTGTTGGGATTTGAACTCAGGTCCTCTGGTAGAGAAGGCAAAGCTCTTAACCACTGACCCATCTCCCTACCCCCAGTAGCCTCATACTTTGCCCTAAGGTGAGGTTGCTCTACAGGGTGTTCTAGGTGGGCTCCAGAGACCTCAGCATGACTCAGCTCCAGTTGCTCAGTGACTGGCTGGCTGTTTTCTTTCTCATGACTGTATGCCCACCCTGGTGTGTCCACAGAATCCTTGAGGTGTTGGGGAAAACCTCACAGACACTGGAAGGGTAGGTCTCTGACACCAAGTCAGGTTTTGGGGATTTACTGAAACCTTTTTGGTATCTACCCTCACCTGGTCTGTCTACTCAAAGACTAAAGGTATGAGGGGCAAGCATTGGGCAGACCATATCTATTCTCAGAGTTCTGATGTACAAGCCCCATGGCCAGGAGATGGGCATTAGTGAGTTTAAGACAGGATGGGAAACATGTGAGAAGAAGAGAAAGGAAGCCTGGGGACATACCCATGGGGGCTAATATCCTTCAAAAACTGACCATGTGAACAACCCTCCTTTTTTTCAGGGTCCCCCTGGCGTCAGAGGTGCCCCTGGGAAAGATGGGGAGCGTGGGGAGAAGGTAAGATCAATGCAGACTGCAGAAAGACATTCTGTTGTTGAAGGCTTCACTTGGGCAGTAGTTGAGGAGCTCACATTGCTCAGGGCTGGCCTAGGGCCCAGGCACAAGAAGAGATTGTGTGAGGGAGATAGGGGAATGTGACATCTCATACTTCCCACCCTGGGGTAGAGTAATGCCCCCTTTACAGATGCCAACAGAAGCTCCCAGGGACTTTATAGTCCCATATCTGCTGCTGGTGAGCAGCAGAACTGAATCTCACTGTATGTCCCTCTTTGGACTCTAAAACCTTCCCAGGTAGCTGTGACTCAGAGGACAGTTGCATGCCATTTAGAGTCTTAATGCACAATACGTTATTTCATCCACATAGCAAGCCTATTGGGTGGGTACCATCCTTGACCCAATTTTATGCAGAAGGAGATGGAGGCAGGAGGAGACTGAGTCATGGGAGAAGTAGTTGGAATGGCTTTTTCCTGTATAGTCTTTCCTTTCCCGCATGCGTACATAGTCAACATCAGCCAACCCTTTTTCCTTTGCCCATCCCTGCCTTGGGCTTTTAGAGAGCATCGTATCCAGTCATCTACAGGAAAGGGGCAGAATTAATACCTGAAGTAGCTTCCCATCATTCACCAAACACCATGGTTGCCAGGGAACCCTTCCCAAGCCTGGGAAAGTATTTTGTTTATTAGAAGAAGGAAACAACATCCTAATTTCAACCATCAGAAATTGCCTACAGTCTGGGGAGGAGCGAGGCACCCTCTGCAGCCCAGCTGCACATTCTTATGTGTTGGCTATGCAGAGTCCGCGCTTGGAAAACCCACAGTGCTCATGGGTGCCCAAGGGAGATATAGAGGTTCAGACTCATTAAGGGCTGGTTCCATGTCCTAGTTGTGTGGCTCTGGACTAGGGTGACAACAGTGATTATCAGTAGGGACAGTCCCACTTCCTCCTGACATTTGGTTGTTCTCCCACAAGGGGGAGGGGCTGCAACTGGCATAGCATATACAGAACAGGATTCTGCCTGAACTATCACAACACACATGAGCCAAACTCCACGACATACACAGTTCAGCCATCCTCCGTGTCAGCAGGACCAAGGCTGGGAAACAACCACCCTAGCAAAGGGCACTCACGTCGCAGCACCTGAGTTTGCTCAGTTGTAAAGTGAAGATGGCAATGGCAGACATTGGGTCCAGGCTTGTGAACATCACTCCAAGGACTGGGGACAGAGGCATGGCCTTGGAAGAAAATGTGTGACAAGGACATGATGATGTGTCTTGTTCCCTTTATAAGCCAGGTGCCCTTTCTTCAGATATCTCATCGGCAGAAGTCTACACAGTTGCTCAAATATGGCTTGTAGTTTAGATAGGGTCTCACTTTCTGGCTCATGCTCGTCTTGAACTCACTATGTAGTCCTGAATGCCTGGAGTTTTCTATGTCAACCAGACTGGTGTATAACTTGCAATAGTTCCTCTGCTTCTAATTACCAAGTGCTGGAATTAAAAATGTATGCTACAATATACTGCTGGTGCTTAAAAAAAAAAGATAACACCAAGTTAAGTTGCAGAAACAAGAGAGCACCTAACTTAAAGATGGATAAATCCCTATTTTCTGTTGTCCCATTTGACCTCTAGGGGGAGCCAAATACCTCTTCACTGATAAGAAACAGCATGAAATTTGAGCCAGGCCCAGGACTGGAAGGGTCCAGATTTCTGCTAAAGGGCAAAATTTCCTGAAATCGCAGTCTGCTCTTTAGCATGTCCTGTGACTGTCCTGGGGTGGGCTGAGAAAGCTGCTTTCTAGGCTTGAAGAGACCCTCTCCATCATCCACTTGCAACCTTGCCTGGTTTTCTGCACTTCTCCATCAGAGAAGGGATAGGGACAGGCAGGGTGAAGGTTGGTGGGGGCTCTGCCCAGCAAAGGACTTCAGCATGCCTTCATGTCGGGGGACAGAACTGAACTTTTGATAGTCACTGAGCAGTCTGTCTTCTGATGCCACAGAGGGACACATATTTTTATTTATGTATGTATTTATTTATTTGAGAGGGTTTCTTTGTACGTTTTGGTGCCTTTCCTGGATCTCGCTCTGTAGCCCAGGCTGGCCTTGAACTCACAGAGATCCACCTGCCTCTGCCTCCTGAGTACTGGGATTAAATGCGTGCGCCATCACCGCCTGGCCGGGACAAGTATTTTAAAGTCATCCAGGCTCCAGAAAGCCTCCACAAAGGCTCAGGCTCACTTGCCATTTGGAAAGCTGAGTTCTGCATACTACAGATGCTCATCAGTGTCTTCTTTTTCTCCCCAGGGAACAGCAGGGGAGGAAGGCAGCCCGGGGCCAGCTGGTCCACGGGGCGATCCTGGTGCTCCTGGCCTCCCTGGGCCACCTGGTAAAGGGAAGGACGGGGAGCCGGTAAGTGGCAGGCTGACATGCTTTGAGCTTTGGGAAGCCAGGCTAGCAGTGGAAAATTTTTTAAAAAGGGCAAAAGCAAAGACTCATTTTAGAAAGTGAGCCATAGTGGATGAACTGGGAAGGGGTGCTGTAAGTCTTGGGGTGTCCCTTGACCCAGGGACACAGGCCTGCCAACCAGCATGCTTCATAATAACAATAAAGTAGAAAATGTGGAACACTGTACTTCCATGACGGTTTTCACTAACTTGTGAATTATTGCTGAAATCTTTGACTTAATGCTTTCAGCCTGTGGTTGACCGCAGGAAACTAGATCCTTGGAAGCGAAACCACAGATAGGCAATTGCTCTCAGCCAGCCCTGAGCACATGGAGCTCTGGCTGCATGCTCAGGATCCAGGGAAGCCAGTCATGCAAATAAGTTTCAAATTACCCAGTGGTCATGGTACACATACACTAGGGTTTCTTGGTCCACACGGGGCTCCTCTGGCCACAAATAGACCTGGATTTCAAGTGTATTCACATGGGCCAAGCTCACTAGCAGGAAATAGAAGCCCCTCCCATAGGCTGGCCCAGGTCTCTGTAAGTGTGATAAGAAGAAAGAGACTACGCTTTGGGGTCATGGGCTCAGGTGAGCATGGCTTTGAAGCTTGATCTTGCTGTTTCCTTTGGGAGTCCTTAGCATGAAGATCTGAAGAGGAAAAATACACTAAGAGGTAGAGAGGCTTGCTTTTGTCCAGATAGGGGCAGGGAATGGAAGAGTCAGAAGTAACACCCAGGACCTATGACTGACTGAGTGTAGTCACATTGCAGTGAGAGTTCCCTCGGTAGCTGCCCTCAGGCTTCTGCTCCAGCAGAGGGCAGGCAGCCTGGTACAGGGTGAGTGATTGAGTGATGCAGTTCTCATGGTCCCCTGTTGTTCATTTCAACAGGGACTTCGTGGACCGCCTGGTTTACCTGGTCCCTTGGGAACCAAGGTAAGTGCTTGACCAAGTAAATTGGAGATGGACATTTAGGGAGTGTGGACATTTTTATTATATGCATCTCTGGTCACCTCAGCCACGCCCACATTTCTCATCTGAGATTCTTGAGGTGGTGAAGTAATGTCCACAGCAGTGCCTCGTAAAGGCTAGTTAAATGAGCTTTGGAGAGCTGCTCCCTTTCACCTGGCCAGGCTGTGTTCTAAGTCTTCTCTTGTTACTGGTGAGATTTTGGTAGTAGATGATCCCCAAACTTCAACGTAATTCTAATGGGAAGTCTAGGAGTCTGGTGTGTGTGTGTGTGTGTGTGTGTGGTGTTAAGGGGGGGTGGTCCTGGTCTAAACGGTCTAGCACTATCCCAGCACTTCTCTATTTCCCCACACCTTGGCATGCATGGTGGGTAGGGGGAGAGAGGGAAGGACCTGCAGGGAGAATTTTATGAGCCAACACTGGAAATTGGTTATTATGTCCACCCACTAAATTCTCGTGACATTCATGACAAGGAATGCCAGAGAATGTCACCTAGTTGGGCACCAAAGAGGAAGAAGGAAATGGATGAATACCAGCCCAATTCTACCTCAATTCATCAGCAACCATGGGCCTGAAAGGCAGTATCCCCCTGAACTAGCAGGGGATTGCCCCAAGGTCTCTCGACACTGAATCCCTCATTCATATATTCAATCTTGCCTGGATGACTAGCTTTATCATTTCCATCGTGACACATCTATAGAGTGGATGGACTGTAGGACATAATAGTGGTCCTGGTACATTCCCAGGCCTCTGATGGCTCATGGCTCAAGGGATATATGGAGGTGGAAACTGCAAAGGCAGGCAGATGTTGGAGTGGGGGGTGTGAGCTCTAAGCATGTTCAGGGAAGCTCTTAACCTGGTTTGTTTGTGAGTGGCTACTTGGAGAGTGAGGTATACTTGTCCTCATTTGAAGTTGCATGTGGCAGCTGGTGTGGGAAGAAGTGCTGCTGTAGGCCTTGGCAGGGTTGAGCAGGGAGGGACACTGAGGCAGGGCATGCAGTAAATTTAACTATAGCCATACCCACACACAAGGAGAATCATGACATCAACTTGGATACATGGGCTTGAGAAGATGTGGGCCGGAGTCACTCATTGATGTCAGAATGGGATGCTTGGATATTTGGCTTTAATGGGACATGCATATTTAAATTACATAAAGATGTTATTATAAAATCACTTCTTAGCACTTGTACCTATTTATAAAAACCATTTCTTTAAAAAGTCCTTCTTGCCAGGAGTGGTGGTACATGCCTGTAATCCCAAGGTTTAAGAGGTAAAGATAGGATTAAGAGAATTTAGGATCTGAGGCTAGACTAGGTTGGGTCTAGGCCAGCCTGGGCTATAGAATAAAGGTGTCTCTCAATGAACAAAAACATCCTAAAAAAACATGGAGAGCATATTCCTATGTATCTTCCACATTATGGTTTTTGTTGTCCTCCAAGTCACCCTGAGCTAGCCAGCACTGTGTGAAGTACACTGCTTCCCATCCCAGATGTCATTTTAAGCTTCCATATATGCTACTGTGACTGGAAGTTTTGTTCCCAGCCCTTGAGTCCACCCATCTGACAAGAGACCATTGCCCTGTTTGTTCCTTTGATTTTACTTTGGGATCTCAGTTATATAACTACAGAGTGCTGTGGAATAATCCTGTTGTACACTGTAAAGATTTGTCACTCTAACTGGTTTAAAACACTCTTTGGCCAGTAGCCAGGCAGGAAGTATAGGCAGGGTGACCAAACTAAGGATGATGGAAAGGAAAAGGACAGATTCAGAGAGTCACCAGTAAACACAGAGAAGCAAGATGAGAATGTTGTACTGAGAAAAGGTACCAAGCCATGTAGCTAAACATAGATAAGAATGATGGGTTAATTTAAGTGTAAGAGCTAGTTAGTAACAAGCCTGAGCTATTGGCCAAGCATTTATGACCTCCCAGTCAATTATTTGGGAAGCAGCTGCCAGGTATTTGGGAAGTGGCTGCCAGGTATTTGGGAACAGGTAGATGGGAGAGAAACATCCAATTACAACAGAGTGAATTGAATTTAAAATTGTATGTGAAAAGCTCACCAAACTAATACCTAGCATAAGGAAGTTTGAGATTCCATAGATGTTGACAGGAGCAAAGCATAGGTCTCGGCTTCGTAATTTTCTCCCTATTCAAGCAGGCTGTCTCTGTAACTATCCTAAACTTTCATTAAGTGAGATTGTAGTATACTAATTTGTTTGTAGTATGTTAATTTGATTGCATTGCCTATGATCAAACATTTCCCTAAATGGGGGAATTATCTATATGATAGGAATAAATGTATGTGTACTGCATATTTTCTGGGGTAGGGGTAGTATCAGGATTGCATAAGGGAGTCTGTCTGTCATTGGTGAGTCCTGTCCAGATTCTCCTTCAGTGCCCAAGCATTCTGACCCTTCTCTCTTGAGAAGGACCTTTGGGACTCATAGGACACTGGTAACCTTTTAGTAGCAAAAACAGGGTGTCAGAAGTGGCAGAGAAGTAAATGGCTTGATTTGTCTCATTTTCCACCATCATTAAATATAACCTTTATCTAACAGTAGGAGACACTTTAAATTCCTTTTATCCCACAGTTGTATCTTAGGATCTTAACAATAGAGCCATAAAATATATTTTTTTCTTTCTTCCAAGAAAAGTGTGTGTGTGGGGGGGGAAGGGGCATGTTCCCATCTCTATAAGAAATAGCTCCCTAGTATAGAGCTTAAAACACTGTTATCCTGTAGTTTCAACTTTCCTGTTGCAACAGGAAGTGGTTCACCTAGGTAGCCTATATCTGATCTATACACACACTGTTGGGAAAAGTCATGTGGGAACCAGTGAAAACATCAGTGAATGTAGAAGGGAGGCTTGGACTCCTGACCCAGTGCAGCTGAGCAATTTCAACATCATAGGGGCTCAGGGTAAGTCATGCTGTCCCTGGACCCACCTTTTCCCTTGAATATTCACTCATCACACTGTGGATGATGTACAGATGTGTAAGTTACTGTGTTTGGGGTTTAGAGGTTCCCACTGTTGAGGAATTTAGGAAGTAAGTCGAAATTCAAGGATGTCTTTATTTGGAGGATGGATTTTGGATTGTGGAGGGGGGGTGTAGAGGAAGCAACGAAAGGGAGAAGGGGAGGAAAAATAATGGAGAGCAGTCTTCAGCCTTGTCTCAGGTGTTGAGAGGACATGCCTCATTGGATCATGGGAGGAAGCAATCTAGAAGTTTCCCTCTGCACATCTCAATGCCTCCTTGTTGGTGCTCAGTTCCATGCAACTCAGTGAGTGACATTTGTTTCCTGCAAAGTGAACATGTTTGGGCTTCATAGAGAACTTATTTTGAATTTCAGCTCAGCTATCTACAGGATAGACAATTGGAAAGCAAATGGGTTTGGCTTTCTGAGACTCTTACTTTTCTGTTTGAAGGAGTAACAAATGTTTGACACTAACGGGCTCCTTGAGAGAGGAATGATCTTATGGCACATAGCCACTGTTCTGTAACTTCCATCTCTCTGCAGAACCCCAAAGTTCTTCACACATTCCCCTTGGAGTGTGACTCCCATATGCTCACTCTTGGTCTCTGTCCCTTCCTACCCACTGGTCCTCTTGTGCTTGATGATAGAGAGCTAGGTTTATTTTTCTGTCCGTTGGGGGCCATTTTCTAAAAGTGTGTCTGTTCATTAAGCTAGGAAATGCTTTCTTGAGGGAATTTTTAGCATCCACAATAGGCTATAGACACAGATGGGGCCAGACCTGGCCACTGTGCAGAAAAATCAATCATAGACTCACTGCTGCTAAGTTGGGTCAGAGAGGCCTTGCTAACTTATTCTTTCTTCTGAGGTATAGGAGAGGAGCTTATTTTGGAGGAGGCAGAATTCAGTGGCTGACACAATGCAGCTGTGCATTGCTTGTTCTGGTATCCAGGCAGAGGGCATTAAAGCCAGTATCAGGCCTTAAACCAGACACTTGGGTGCAGAGATACATAGATATCTACTCTACATTGGGTCTGACTCATTTGAGATGTGTGGTGGTAAATTTTGTTGAATAGGCAAATGAATAGGAAGTCTATTTTCATGCTGTTTACAGAGAAGTCAGAGGTGAGATGGACACATGAAAAGTAGGAGGTTAATGTGAAGATTAATAAAGGTATGTGCAAATTCTTGAAATCTGACAGACAGACAGACAGACAGACAGGGAGCACAGGCTGAGACAGCTCTGTGGCAAAGGAATGACTGGACCCAGGCAGTGGCTGGATCAGTGTTGTTCCATGCCTGGGGCATGGAAATTTAAGCATGCTCTCAGAGGCAATGACGTGTGCATGAGGCAGGGGTGTGTCTGTTACTTTGCTGTTGATTGTGACTGAATAGTATGACAAAAAGCAAGCCACAGAAGATAGAATTTATTTTGACTTGCAGTTCCAGAGTGGGTTGAGTCCATTATGGAGAAGGCATGACATCCAGAATGTGAGGTTAGCC
Source organism: Onychomys torridus (assembly GCF_903995425.1). NCBI lineage: Eukaryota > Metazoa > Chordata > Mammalia > Rodentia > Cricetidae > Onychomys > Onychomys torridus. The sequence continues at coordinate 37,275,572 of NC_050458.1, read as the reverse complement.
TGACAGGAAGCAGAGTGATCACACTTTATCCAGACATAGAAAGCATCACAATAGGCTCAAGGAAGCAGAGGTGGGGGGGGATAAACCCGGCTGGAAGCAGAGAGATTAGATTTTATCTATATGAATGAAGCCAGAAGCAGAGGTGGTGGGGGGAGTGGGGAAGGAGTGAAAACAGGAAGTGGGGACCATCTATAAAACCTCAGCCCCACCCCCACCCTAGTGAGGTACTTCCTCCAGGAATGCTATAATTCCTAAAGTTTCTGTAACCTTCCCAAACAGTGCGACCAACTGGGGACCGAATGTTTAAATCCATGAGCCAGTGTAGGGCATTTCTCATCCAAACCACAACAAAGGGGGTATAAACAACAATGCGGAAGAATATAGATTCCTAGGGTAACTTACCAATCGAGTGTTGGGGTTACTAATGAACATGGAATGTGGTCTTGGGAGGGGAACAAGAGGCTAGCAACAGCAGGGAGGTCTGTGTCCATCACTTCACAGCAAAACCAAGGTACAAAATGGATGGACTTAATGACCTTTATGTGTCCATCTGATTTTTCTCTCTGCTAGCCCTCAATAAAATGGTGCCGGTATAACTGCAGTACTTGGTATGTCTCTCAGCTTCATAGTCACTTTCCATCTAAGTGATTATACACAAGCTGCAGTGGAACTCGGTAGAATCTTAATATTTTTTTGACGAAGGTCTTAAGGTGTAGAGACACCATGAGGCCTTCCCAAGGTAGGAGCATGACATTATGCTGGGGCCAGACCAAGAGTCGTTCAGCAATGCCTGAGATATTCCTACCTGGCCCTCTTCACTCTTGTAAAGAGCTGCTGGCAGATGAGTCATGGGGCAGGTTCACACTTGTTTCTGTATTTATCTTCTTGACCCCCTTCCTTATACTTCTTAGAGTTTCTAGATCCAAAGCATGTTACGATTCCCAGGCCTAGCCATATTATAGCACCCCAGAGAAATGGAATGTACTAAGTAGGAATTTGAAGAGAAATTAGGAAAGATCTAGTGGAATAGTTGAGGGTGGGGCAATGGCTGACCTGTTTCTCAGGGATTGTTAACAATGGGTGGCATAGCAACGTTGGGCTTGGAAGGACAAGGAAGAGAAATAGCAGGTTATTAAGGGGGCTTAGTGAGGGATTTGGGTTTGGGTTTTTATGTTTTTGTGTAAGGACTTTGTAAGCTTCCTTCCTTTCAGCTTCATGATTGATACTCCACTTGAGGACTTAGCACTGAGTACTTACAGTAAGCAGGTGTCGTGACTGAATTGCTGGTGGGAGTTGGAGCCTAGATCTTGGCTTACATGGACACACAATGAGTGTTAGCTGAATGAAAATCTAACTGTAGTCATCACAGGAGCAGGAAAAACAAATTATCTTAGAAGCATGGCTTTTCTTCTTTATTTTTGAATAATGTCTTTTACTTATTCTTTGAAAATTTCATACACGTACCCAATTTATCTCTACCATAGCCATCCTTCCATTTACCCCCTCTCCAGATTTCCCTGGGCTCTCTAGTACATCTCACGCCCAACTTCATGTGTTCCTTTTTTGAAAACAAAAAACAAAACAAAACAACAACAACAACAACAACAACAAAAACCAACTGACTGTAGCTATGGCTTCCTGTATGTAAGTAGGGCTATCCACAGGGAACGGGCAACCTGCCAGCTGTGGTCAGAGAAGCTTTTTTTTTTTTTTTTTTTTTATGCCATGGGCAGCTGTTAGTGCAGAGACTCAACATGCTGGGAATAGATGAATGTGAGTATCAGCTCTAGAAGATGCATCTCTAACATCCTCTCATCCGTGAGGCTCAGGAAACACAGAGGAGCAGGAGGAAAGAGTGCAGGGCTTGGCACATGAGAAAGAGTTCTGTGAAATATTGTTTGGATATGACATGACTGTTGTACCCATGAACTCTTGGCAGTGATGATTACCTGCACAAGGACCAGAATTACTTTCTTAAACCTAAATATAAGGGTTTCCAGTAGCCACCATGGACAAAACGATAGCCTGTTTATTAACAGTCTACTTTAGATGCTTAAAAACGTAGATGTTAATAAATCAGTGTTTCCTAGAGTCAGCTTTCTGAAAGTAATCTCTTTGGCTCTTTGTGACTAGCTTCTGGGCTGGTTGACTCATCCCAGGGATATTAAGTGGTCCAAGCAAGGACACCTGATGTTGCATTTTCAGACTGGAGGGATAGGTAGACAATCTTTTATATAAGGTGGTAATGTGTTTTTTTTTTATTAAGAATTTTTTATTCATTTTTACATACCAATCACAGATCCCCATCTTTCCTCCTCCCACCCCTCCAGCCTCCCTTCCCATTCTACTCCCCATTCCCTCCCACAAGAAGGCAAGGTCTCCCATGGGGAGTCAGCAGAGCCTCTGGTAATGTGTATATTGAATCCGGGTTGTGAGAAAGAGTCCTATGCAAACTGAATCTCCTAACATTGCCTGTAGGGCTGGGGAGGCACAGCAAACAAACTCATTAGCAACTAGGCACCCCAAATCTGAATGTTTGTACAAAATGTGGTGATGTAAGACTGGAATTGTCTATGTCAGCACCAGTCAGGCTTAGTCGGAGACAGTTCTTTGTCTGCCACTGAGGGAATTAAAACACCAGAACCAGAACCTGGAGCCTCAGCTTCCTTCTACGGGAAATGGCCAAGTCTTTTTCATCCCTCTTCTCTATTATTTATCTTGTCAAGTCCAGAATGACACGTGGTGAGAATAGCAGCAAAGGCAGTAGGTGGGTTGTGTGGACTGAGTGGCAGGATCACAGCATGTTCCCTTTGTGCTGAACCCATTGAACTACCATGCTGGCTCCGCTGCTCCTCCTGTGTGCCACTTGGATGGTGAAGAGACATGCTCGGGGCACTTGTCATGGTCTTAAGTTAACAGTTCATAAGTGCTGAAGCCACAATTTTAAGTTGACCCTCCAGTACCCCAATCTATACTTTTAACCACACTGCTTAAAGTTAAGGTCTTATTTGAGTTATCTTTGAGGCTCTTCATGAAGTGTAGGTATTGGGAAAATGTTGAAACATTGATGTGTTTATTTACTGATGATGTGGGATCTGAGTTGAAATGTGGGTGCGTGTGTGGTTGGGATGGAGGTATGATCGGCATGGGGGAAACACCATAGCTAGGTGGTCCAAACATGGGGAGTAGACTTAGTGTTCTTGTCACAGTTAGCATCATGTTCAAATTGGGGTAACTTTGAGAGGTACATTATCACAATCCTAGGGCACTGGTTCATGTGGTGCTGGACTATTGGTGAAATTATTAAGGCCACTCCACGTAGTTAAAAGGGAGGTTTATTTTGTAGGGTAACTTACAAATGAAGGGGTAGGTTGCAGGGTCTGGCAAAGGTATAGCATAGTCCGTTGGTGTTCTCTGGAGAACTCTGCTCGGTCTGCCTCCTGCGTCCAGCGTCCCCGAACCAAGAGAGCGACCTCCCCTTGATCCTCGGTCTTCCGCTCCCTCCTCTGCCCGCCTTGTGGGTGTGATCATTACTGAAGCCTCAATGGGGGTTGGAACTTCCAGGCCAATGCTGGGATGGCTATCCACTACATCTCCCCCTTTTGTCTAAATAAGAAAGTTCTAACCTAATACAAGACTATATACAAAGAGATGGTTATCAAATATTGTCCAGGAGTAATGAGGGATAATGACTTAGATAAGTTGGAATTACAATAAGTGCAAACAATATCAAGCAAAAAACACATAGTAAAATCCAGGGAAGTCTAGGGCATGGGTAGGTGGCATGTTACAAGGATCATTCCAAAAGGTGTACTATCCTAAAGAACCTGAGTCTAATACTTAATATATTCTATCTAAGATATTATATATGTATATATACTAAGTTGTAACTATAACTGTTAATCTCCAACCTTATCAAAGACCTGAGAAGGAATATAATAATACCTGAGAAATGGGAGAAGGATGCAAGCAACTTTCGGAAGTCTTGCAAGAGTAGACAGAGACAGCTAGCAGCCTGGACAGTCACCTAATGTTTCTCAGTATTGTTGGTGTATTCAAATTGGCTACAGGCCTAGAGTATCTGACAGACCATTTTCAGAAGCAGGAATTCTGAAAGACCATCTTACCCTGTCTTGGCAAAGTATGGTGGTCGCTTTCCTTGTGTCCCGCTTGTCCAGAAAGGACAGCATTTGTACTGTCAGCAGTTGAGGCAAGGGCAGTTCTTTGCCCAGTAGGCCATTTTGTGCCAAGAAGACAAACTTCCAAATGGAAATGTCTTAGAAGCCCAACATTCTCTCGGGATCAAATTGGTGCTGCCAGGAGCAATTGTGTCTCACGTCAACAGAATTCTAAATTATTTAAATGCCATATTCTCTAGGTCCATGAAGTGTTTGAAGATTACCTGTCCATCTGGCCTATGTGTTTATAAATCTGGATAACCTAACTAACATAATTATAGAGATGACGAGCATAGGTGACAATAACTCTGTAAGTCTCATCTACCTAAACAACCTAAGGACTAAGGCTTCCTATAAATAAGGCAAACAGTCTGTAAGCAAATGTACAGTAAAAGGACAATGACTTCCAATTGTGACAATACACAAAATATCTTTAACAGAGGTAGGAATGTATAGTGCAATATGCAATATGATAATAATCCTAAATATATATCAGTATACAGAATATCTTAAACAGAAGTAGAACATACATACAGTATGACAGACATAAATTCACATTTGTATCAATATACAAATATTTCAAATAAGAGTAAAAATATGTGTACAATATAACAAACATAGTTCTGCATTTGTATCAATATACAAATTATCTTAAATAGGAATATAAAAAGCTCATATTTGTATCAACATATAAGAATTCATAACAGTGCAAAGGCTGTTATATTACTAAATTTGTTTACTAATGTATATGATAGTCTACCATAATATCTTATACGTATCCACTCCATTTCTTCTTTTCCCTTTTTTTTTTTGAGACATATTGTCTTTCCTTAAGGAGAGTACTGAGTTTAACCATTTCTTCCACCCCCAACCCTAGAACCATTATCCATAACCCTGAGAAATATGAAACCTAAGGGATAAGGGGCGTCGTGTTCTTAGAATTGCTTCCTGCTGTTTAGGGGGCGATGGTATCTCTGTTGGGTATTGTGAGAAAGCTCAGATAGTTAAATCTCAGTTAAATTAACTGTAGATTCTGCAGCAACTCTTAGAGTAATGGGTAAGATTGTCTGAAATTCTGGCAAGAAGTGTAGTATGATGATGATTACCATGGCATCATTCTGGATTGGGTAGAGTTGTTGTTGTTGTTGGGGCCCCATCTTCCTTCTGGAGACTTCAGAGATTGCCTGTGTAGATTGGTATCAATAGATTCTTTCTTTCTGCTGTAAACATCCGGATATCCAAGGCCTTATGATTTCTGGAAGATGGGTATTTCCATTATCCTGGAAAGAGGAAGGATGGGCTCCTTTAGTACATCATGGAATGGACTATGAAGGGTAGGTGGGAGAGGAGATGCTGGATCAGTAGTCAGGATTCTGTGAGAAGCATAATTATTCCTGTACATTGTTCCTGATCTTGCCATTGCTGACCTATTTATTGTGCTTTTCTTCTTAGGGTGACCGAGGAACACCTGGCATCCCTGGCTCTCCTGGCAGCCGTGGTGACCCAGGCATCGGGGTTGCTGGTCCACCCGTGAGTCCTTATTCAGCTAACATCCTTCTTTTCAGGTCACATTCACACTGCAGATCCCTGCTGGCTCCCTTGGGAGTCTACAGCATAGGTTCCTGAAGAGACAGTCCTGTTTCAGCTGGTATGGTAGTGGGCTGTGAATCCTTGGGTCCATTAAATGCAGGGTTTGTATACATGGCTGCAGTTGGTGCAAAACTTATTGTACTTCTAGTGGGAATAAGAAGAATACAATCTTTGGACCCATGCACGGGGTCTGATTCAAAACAAGGACAACAACAAATCTCACTAATTTTGTATTAGTTCTTTCATAATTCCATTACACACATATGATATATATATATACACACATACATACACACACACACACACACACACACACACACACACATATATATATATATATATATATATATATATATATATATATATATACACACACACTTGGGTCTTATTCCCCACTATTATCTTTTTTTCCTTCCTCCTCCTATTGAAGGCCTTCTTCCCACCAAGTTGTCTTCCTATTTTTGTGTCTCTTGGCTTATTGCCAACTGAATTCAATTAGGGTTGCCTGTGTGAACACAGTTGTGGGCTTATTTACTTGAGCAAGGGCACTCTACAAGTGACTACCACTGAGGAGTCTGACTTCCATCCACAGCAAGTGTCTACAGCTTCTCAGGGTTGGGTGGGGTCTTGTTAGTCCCGCCCTTTTTCATGACACTGTGTTGATGCGCTCAGCATTGTACGGTAGTTACTGCTGCTGTGATTTCACCCAATGATTTTAAAGAAAAAAAAAACAGACCCATGGACCAAACTATGAGTAATAAAATCATAGCTAATAAAACTAAGCTGGGGAAGGAGTGTGATCTGGGAAAACATTGTGGTTTTGTATTTCTTAGGCCCCAAGCAAAACACAACAAAAAAACAAAATAAGCTAATTATTCTGATTCCTCTAATTGGTAAAGGTGAGAACATATCTCATGGCTCCAAAACAGCATTCACAAATGGTCCTCATATTGTTGGTTTTAAGGAGTAGTTTACATCATGTAGTAGGTACAGGCTTCTCAAACCCATAGAGCTTGTAGCTGTGTTATCTCTGAGTTATTTAGGCTCATCTAGGTCTTCAGCCAAGTGGAGGCTCACTCTCTTTGTCCTCAGCGAGACATCCCCTGTGGAAAGACACACTTTGTCCAAAGCATAGGACACATGGTGTTGAAGTTTAGAATTGTTTTCAGTGAAGAACTGAATTTCTTTTCTTGAGAATAGAATCATGTTCTGTGTCTTCTCACCATCACAGAAGTGTGTCTTTTCTTCTCCCTGTCACTGAATGATAGCTTTCAGAACTTAAGGACAGCTTCCAATCTGAGGCCTTCTATTTTTCCATCTGCTCTCATCTTTGCTAAAGGCAGAATTGATTCAGCCTCAACTGCATTTTTTTTCCTTGACAGCCAGCCATGTCTTACTATTACTTGAGAGAAACTCAAATACTCAGCTAAAGCCTTGGAATAGCTAAACTATTTACATATAACTATTATTTAAAGCCATGGGCCTAGTCTAACTTCACCCCTGCTAAACATAATCTGGATAGAAACCAAAAGAGCACATAGCCTGGTCTCTGCTTTTTCCACACTTGAGAAATGCAGACCACAACCACAGAGATCTCAAGTAATACTGTTCTTTTCACAGTTTTATGGAGAATTTCATATAGAGTTCTGTATTCACATCCCCCCCCCCCCCAACTCCTGTATCCATCTCAAACTCCTTATCATAATCACCATCTCTTCTCTTTACCATTGGGGTGTGTGTGTGTGTGTGTGTGTGTGTGTGTGTGTATGTGTTTGTAAATACAGCCTACTGAATTCATGAAGTGTTGCTTGTGTATTTATGTGCTTAAGGCTAACTAAGAGCTGTCTACTTGGTATTAGAGAACTATTAATTACTTATGTCTCTTCATTTAGGGGTGGGATTTATAAGATTTCCCCTATCTACAATGTTGTTGAGATTTCCTGGATGCAAATTCCCTGTCATATACAGAAGACACACTCTTCCAGCAGACATCTTGGTCCTTAGACTCTTACAGTCTTTCCTCCCCCATCTTCCATAATGTTCTCTGAGCCTTTGGTGTAAAGAGTTGAGTTGTTAAGCCGGGTGGTAGTGGTCCACGCCTTTAATCCCAGCACTCGGAAGGGGCAGACCCAGGCAGATCTCTATGAGTTCAACGCCAGCCTGGTCTACAGAATGAGGTCCAGGACAGGCATCAAAACTACACAGAGAAACCCTGTCTTGAAAAACCAACCAACCAACCAAAAAATCAAACAAAAAAAGAGTTGTGTTGTTGATATATCACTTGAGGTTGGGCAACCCATGGCCAGTTGTTTGCTACATTTTGACTAGTTGTACATTTCTAGAATGGTCTTTGCTGCAAAAAGGTATTTTCTGATGAGGGTTACATTTATCTATGGGTATAAGAATAAATATTTAAATGTAGTTAAAATTATACTGGCTTAGGATAGTGGCAGTAGTAGGTTTTCCAGGGCACATGGCCTTACCACTGAGGGTAGTTGGCTACATTTATAGTACCAGGCATAAATTCTCTCCTGTTGAGCAGCCCTTAAGTCCAATTAGACAGCATTTGTTTATCCCTAAGATGTAAGTGACACTGTTGCATCCTTGTCTTGCTGTGTTGGTCATTGCTGTGATTCATAGACCAAGTAACATAATTCTTCATATATAACTCCCCAAGAAAAAGAAGAGAGATTTAATTTATTATCTATAATATCGCATAAAATAAAAGTCCCCTTTGCTTTCGTCTGTGGTCTTCACACATCTGAGTCAGTTTAGGCCTCTCTCTTCACACATGGTTCTTTGTTCTTCTTTCCAACAGACCTGGGTGCCCTCCCCCCCCCACTGGAGAAGACCATCTACTTCTCCCTCCTACCAGCAATGGGGACTCCTTCAAGGTGGCAGAATTACAGGGGGGCTCTTGGTCTTCCTAAAGATCCATAAACACTGTGGCAGGAACAAATGAATTCCCCTGTGAAATCCCTGTCTTGTTTGTTCTCTCTCACAGAAAATGTCAGCTAGAATTTCTGACAATCAACACTCTCCATTACATTGATTTTATTTCTTTTTCTTGGATTTCTTTTTTTAATTTTAGTGTGTAGGTACTAGGACAACAGATAAACAGTAGCCCAGACTTCTTATTCCTGGAGGCTTCCTCTCAGAATGGCACTTTGCCCTAAAGTTAGGAGTTTGATTCCTGATAGCGTTGATCCTTAGAACAGAAAATACCTAAGGCTGTGTGCCTGGGATGTGGTTGTCCCTTGTGTCCTGTCCACCTCATCAAGCTCATCTTTAGACAGTCCATGCTGAATGCCTAGGATATGATTGTCTCCATGTGTCCTGTCTATTCTCCAAGGATATACTGCATCAAGCTCATTTAGATAGCCCCGCAACAGAGGTGGCACAATTCACCCCAAATCTAACTAGCTGAATTCACCATGAAATATCTTCCTGCCTAGCTGATTCCACAGGAAAAATAATTTTCTGGCTGCAGCCAAAAGGTTGTAAATCAACTCTTTAGTGTATTCCTACCACTTGGGCTTATTAAAAGCTTCCTGGTGGATGAAACCTTATTGCATTGCCATAAATCTCATTGGCCAGCAGCCTAGGCTGGTGATGGCCAGAGGAGCTGCATGGGAGGTTCAAGGATTTGTGAATAGAAGGCATGCAATAGAGGTGAGGAAGGGGTATGTCAAGTTTTTGGGGAATATGAATCTTTGCTCAGCAGCCCAATGTCTCTGTTTTATATTGGAGTGCAAAGGATCGTATCCCCCACCCCACTCATAGGGGAGGAGATGTATTATCCTTTAGAGTTAAGGTAGGTATCCCAGGTATGAGTTTATCTGAGAGATGATCTCAGAAATTCACTCTTAGAGGGTAACAAAGTGAGTAGAGATAGGAAGAGAGCCCAGGCAGAGTTTGTTATCGAGCAGATGGGCACTGTGGGCAGTTGAGTCTTGCTCTTTTGACTCCTGACTACATGGAACACTCTCAGAGATGCCTGCAAAAAGAACAAGGGAGCTGGAGACTTGATGTACCAATACCATAGCTTGTGAGCTGCTCCCAGGAACTGTCAGCCAGACCTTGGGATAAAGAACCCCTAGAGCATGGGGTAGATTCTGTTGTGAGTTGTCCTCTGCCTCCTGCCTCCTCTGGAGCTTGTTCCTCAAGCCTTTATCATTCATAGGCTTTGCTACCCACTAGAAGGGAGCCAGGGGCTGGTATGTTGATCCTGCTAGGTTAACCCATCAGCAGATAGGAGGCAGTAAGGTTGTGCAGTTGCTTGAGGTTTTAATTTTCTGTTGCCAGAATTCACAAACAAAATCCTCCTTTCATCTTCAAGTCGTCTCTGATCTTCCTTTGGTAAGATTTAAGAGCTAAATCATGAGCTCTTTCAGGCTTTGGTGAGATCAAAGTGCTCATGGGGTTGATACCAGGAGCTTTGTAAGGACAAGGCTCCCACTGACAGCCACATAATCCTAGACTCTTTCCTATTCCAATCATCAGTTTCCCTGTAGACCAAGTGCCAGCAATTTCAGCAACACCATCAGCTGAACTGGGAGAATGTGGCCTGATGCTATTGGTGATGATGTCTAGCACCCTACCTTTGCTTCTGTGGTGTCATTGAATTCCTCTTCAGTACTTCTGAGCCTTCAAAGCCTGAAATATCCAGAAACTAGCTATAGGATGCCTGGACCAGTCAAGATGCTTAATGTGTACATGCACTGAGGCATCCTTACAGCCCTCCAATGGCTTGATAGCTTAAGAGAGTGACAGGAAGCCCAGAGCCAACTGATTTCAGGCAAGGAAGCATTTTGAATGCACCACACAAGTATGCTTTGTGTATTCCTTTAGTTTCTATGGGATAATGTAAACATCAAGAACCTTCTTTGGGGGAAGGGATGATTTAAAAAAAGATGTTTCTGCCATAAATTCAGTAGTTCTCCCTTATAAATGGAAACAAACATCTGTTGTCACCAATGCTTCCTAAGACACGGTTAAGTAGACCAGGCTCTGGGCATATCTTCTCCGATGTACTTTTAGTCTATGAGGTGACCATGGTTACAGTCTCACACTAAGGATGAGAAAAATGATGCTCGAGACACCTGGCCCTGCCACTACTCATGAGAGGCATGGGATCCACTTGAAAGAAGTTGCTCTTTCCTCTGGAAGGAGGCACTGTCCTCAGCCTCTGCTGTTTTGCTGGTCTGGGGTACCTGCTTGCTTCATGACATTCTGGGACCTTAGCTCTCCAGGCTAGTTCTGGTTGTACACACTAATGTCATCACAAGGCAGAGCTCTTGGTCCTGATGAGAAAGGCCTTGGCTGCTGTTCCTGTTGTCACTGCTTCTTCAATAGCCCCCACCCTTGCCAAGGACCCGCCTGGCACTCCTTGCTTCCATGTGCGGCTGGCTCTGTCTTCATTTTATCTCCCTCTGCTCCTGAGTGTCCGCTGGTCTCTCTTGCTCCAGGCCTCTGCCTCTCTCTTCTGTTCCCTGTACTCTCCCCAGAATGCAAGCCTACAGCTGTCTTTCTGAAACCTAGACCCGAATCACTTTTTGCGTGTTGGGAGACATCCAATGCTCTCCAGACTTCAGTTTCCTTTGAAACTGGCTCTAGTTCTCTTCTGTGCAGAAAGTCTGACAAACTTTCTTTGACTGGTACCCCCTCTACATAAGGATACTCCAACCAATGAAGTACGATGTATATAATAAAGTCCCCTAAGACTATTTTGTTTAGTGATGCCATAGCCATCTTAGTTCTTATAAGGACACTTTATGATGTATACACAATGACAAAATTGCCTAACAATGCACTGTTGGAACATAGTCTCTGTCTTTAAGTTGCATACACACCACAGACATACAGATATATATCATGCAGGCACACATGCACAAATACTAATGCACTTGGTAATGCATGCACACATTGCTATGCTGGTGTTTGTTGACAGGTGTGGCTGATGGAAACTGACAATATCGAGTCCCAAGGGTCTGGCACATGGTGCACACCTTCCCTTTATCTCTGCTATTGTGTTGCACTCTGTCCCATCTTCACAAAGATGATCAGCTTTTTTCCTCTTGCCATAGACATATGAGGAAGTAAAGTGAGGTTTTATTCTCCAGAACTTTTGTTCCTGTATGCCTATGATGTGTCTTACATGCTGAGGACAGATTCACAGAAACAGGAACAGGAAAAGTATGAAGCACGCCACTCCCGTGACACCTGATCAGAACTTAGTACGTCAGGGTTAAGAGATACTAAGACCCAATGAAATCTACCACAGAAAAGCTGGGGACCCTACTCAGGAATACAGGTGAGGAAAGTTTAAGAGCAAGGAGCTTTGCAGAGAAGAGATACAGGGTGTCTGTCCTTGCAGAGGAGATGCTTTGCAAGGAAAGAGTGCCAGGCTTTGCACAGAAGAGAACTAATCCCCTCCTCTCTGTCTGTCTCTCTCTGATAATGATATGGAATGCTAGATGTACCAACAGTAGGCAGAACAGTATAATGATCCCGCCACCACCACTCCATGTAGCCATATGGCTACTGTGCTGGCTAGTTTTTATGTCAACTTGACACAAACTCAAGTTATTTTGGAAGAAGGAACCTCATTTGAGAAAATGTCCCCCTACTAGATCAGCCCATGGACAAGCCTGTGGTACATTTTCTTGATGGATGATTGATGTAGGAAGGCTCAGCTCACTGTGGGTGGTGCCACCCCAAGACTGGTGGTCCTGGGTACTATATGAAAGCAGGCTGAGAAAATTGTGAGGAGCAAGCCAGTAAGCAGCACTCCTTCATGGTCTCTGGATCAGCTCCCGCCTCTGTGTTTCTGCCTTGAGTCCCTTTCATGGCTTCTCTCATTAATGGACTGTTGCCTTGAATTGGAACTGTAAGCTGAAACACCCCTCCCTATACTGCTTTTGGTTATGGTGGTTTTTTTTTTTTTTTTATCTTTTTTTAAATTTTCCCAACAAACACCCTTTACTGAGAGCGCCCTAAAACATCCAGTCCTTGATTTGAACAAGTTTCAACTCAGCTGATGGCTGACTTAGGTAAGGCTTTTTGGTGACAAGAATGCTTCCCATCTGTATCCAAACAGGTTCTTGACTCCTCGTGAGCATCCTCAGGGCCTCTGTCCCATCTTCTTCAGGGTTCGATTAAGCTCTTCAAATTTGTGGATCTGCCAGATAAAGAAATCCCCATAGCACCTGGCGACGTTGGTGTCTGCAATATGGATCATGTCCTTATCAATATAGAAGTCTACCTCCGAGGCTGACTGGAATTCCCCATCCAGGGCAGAGATGCCACTGGTCCACACCAGGTTCTTCATCTTGTGCTTAAAGACAAGCAGTTGGATGCGGAACTCCTGCTCTGTGAGGTCCAGGAAGCTGGCCAGCTTGGCCACAGGCATGGTGGTGTAGAGCTTGAGGAAGCTGCAGATGGTGGACAGCTGGGCCTGCTGATGCACTTCATCAGAAAACACCTTCAGCTGCTGCAGGAAGGGCTCTTTGTGGTAGTTAGGATGGACGTTGTCATAGTTGGGCACCACAGGAGACAGGAACTTAGGACAGGCATAGCTAAACAGTTCCCCGTAGACCTGGGGGTCACCCTTCTGCATGCACAGCATCTTGTCCTCTACTTCTCCCGAAGCTGGAGATGGATGCTCTCATCAATCCACATGGGGTACATGGTGAGAGCAATGGCCAACAGAGCATGCATCTGCTCATTCTGCTTGTTAATCATTTCATACTTGTACGTGGTCCTCTGGGACATACTCTTGGTCCTGTGGATGTACAGGAGGATGTTGGCAAAGACCCGGATAGCATCCTGGTAGCAAAGCATCATGAAATACGCAAAGCCCACATAATAGTATGTGGTGACCTGGCACTCAGGCACATGGGAATACATGCTCTTCTTGTTCAGCTCGATGTTTTCCAGTACTCTTGATAGCCTGGTAGTTTTTTGTTTTTTTTGTTTGTTTGTTTGTTTTTTTAATCACAGCAACATAAACCCTAAAACAACCAGGATCTCTCAGTTCGTGATCCCTATTTTCCTTTTATCATCCTCTTGATCCTCCTATTTTGAATCATGCCCAGGAATACATACTTTTATCCCCTGCTTATTTTTAGACTGTATGTATGGCAAATAAGAACTTTTAAAATGTTAGTACAACTTCATCATCACACATGGAAAGCACAGTACCAAATATGCTGCCCCTGCTGCTCATCTCTTGATTGTCTGACCAGTGCCCTGGTCAGCTGCCTTCTGTCTGAATCAAGAGCCAGGTGAACAAACAGCACTTGCTCCATCTTCAAAGAGATCTCTGGCTAATTTGTAGACCCCCCCTTTTCATTTTGTTACTTGTTTATAGAGGAAATAGGGCTTATTCTTATTTTGGTCCATGGGGTTGTTTTCGGTTTGCTAATAGGATTTGCTAATGTGGTGGTTTAGCAGGAACCGCCACCCCTGTGGTTCTCATTAGTCAGTATCCAGGTCCAGAGAGCTTGATCAGACTCAGGTTTGATGTTTTTGGCAAGACTGCACAGATGGCCTGTTGCACATCAGGAGATACCGAGGATGTCTGGTGGGTTTCTTTCTGTGATGTTCACACCCTTTGATGTCCAAAGTCCAATCAATTAACACATCAAGGACTGAAAATTGGTTTTATGGTAGTTTCGTCAGTTGGTTCATCTGTTTTTATTAGCTGGACTATTTCTTTGTAAAGGAAAGCTCCCTCCTCTACAATTAACTGGTCTACACAGCTTCTATACCTACTGTGAATGGAAATGCTGGGTCTTCCTCATTGAATACTTTCTCTAGATGTCTCTATACAGAATACTCATGAGACTTGTTTGAATATGTTTAAAGAATGCTTGAACTCGAGGATTTAAATGCATTTGGTGTTTTAATATACCTTTTTGGTGCTCGAACTGTTTTAGCTTATTCTCAAAAGAGCATACTCTTACAGCAACTACCCACTCCCTCCACGTAGGCTTCACCTCCCTCGTGTTTCATATCTTGCTCAGACAGCATCCTCTTCTCAGAACCAACTGTTGAGAGATGTGCCCTCCTGGGACTGTTTCACACTCAAACCATAGCATACAAGGAGATGCTTAGACGTCAGAAGTAGGAAGGAAATGACAAGGCCACCCTCTTCCATGACACCTAAAACATTTTAACTGGTGTTTAAAAAATTTAATACATCTATACAAGGTATTTTGATCATATTCATCCCCTATCCCTCCTCCTTACTCCTGCCAGATACATCTCTAAGCCAACCTCCAATCCATGTCCTCTTTTTAAACTTTTTTTTTTTTTTTGTAATTCCAGTTGTGAAACCCATATACTCAGGTGTGGGACTCTCCCTTGGAGTGTCATTGATCTCCCATGAGCCACACCCTTGAAGAATACTGACTTTCCTTCTCTCAGAAGCCACCGACTGTCCATAGTTCTTCAGCTGGGGGCAGGGTGGTCGTGGCCTTCTACTCCCTCCATATTGGCGTGTTCACTGGGTTGATCTTATGCGGGCAGCCGTGGCTGCTGTGGGTTCATGAGCACAGTGGTCGTGTCCTATCCAGAAGACACTGCTGACCTCTGGTCTTCCCTCTGGCTCTTACTGTCTTTTTGTCCCTTCTTCTGTGATGGCCCACGAGTCTTGGGTGTCCCATTAGTGGTTGAGCCTTCCACTTTTTTCTTTGTACTTTTCTTCGTTGTGGGTTTCTATATTAACTTTTATCGGCTGCACAAAAACACCTTGAAAAGTATACAGAATGGCTGTGGGCATGCTTTTTATGGTACAGACATCAGGTGGCTTTTCAACTGTTTTCTTTTATTTTTAATAACACGAGGAAAAGTGACCACCTAGCTTTGTATTACAATTAAAAAACAAACAAACAAACAAACTCAGAAAGGTAAAATAATTTTCTTAAAGTCAGACAGCTGATACTTGATAAAGCTGAGATTTGAAATGAACGTCTTTGACTGCAAAGTCCATCCATCAAAGTAGCATAAGAAAGTAATTTGGAACCTGGCTTCATGAGCAAGTTCAATGTTTTAAATTTGGAATTTAATTTGAAAACAAAGTGTGACACTAAAAACGAAATGGCGACATTCCTCATGCCAGGGACAAGCTGCCCTCATTACAGTTCTTTCAGTGATACATTACAGCCCCATCGGAAACTACCCGGGATGAACAAAGTACAGATTCATGATGCCTTATGATAGAGGAATCAGTGGCCTCTGAGCCAATGCAGCAGGGGTAACTTCTGAGCCTGTTTGTTTGACTTCAGCCAAGTTACTTACTGCATTTCAACTTCAGGTTCTTTGTCTGTGCCAAAGGGATGATGAGGGTATCTAGTGTGCAGGCATCCTCCTGGAGCTAAAGTGAAGCTTGTCCCCCCCCCCCCCCCCCCCCCCCCGTGTGTGTGTGTGTGTGTGTGTGTGTGTGTGTGTGTGTGTGTGTGTATAGCATCTGGTGCTTCTCCTGTCATGAAGAACAAAAATGGAAGGTCCCCTTCTTCACACACCTCTGTATGCCTTTAGCTAGTCTTCCTTGTGTGTGGATAAGGATTCAGTCGTTACTGATTGCTGTAAAAGTTTGAGAGATGGATAATAAGAAATTATCAATGGCTAAGTGATGCTGTTCCCAACCCAACAGCTTTTATTAGCTGGATTACTTATGCATAGAGAATTGCTTGCTCACTAATGATCATATCCCAGTTTACAGTGCATGTAGAAAATGGAAATGCTTGTGTCTCTAGGGATCATTTGCTGATGCTCTACTCAATAGCAGAGTGTATGTAGTGTTGTGGTGGAGACACTATCATACAAAGCTTGTGATACTTTCTTCAGAAAAAAGGGAAAAAAATCACATAAATGTTTGGGTTTTTGTTATGATCTACTAAATGTCCAAATTGTTGCTATTGTTTTGCTTTTGTTTGGTGTGTATGTATGTGTCAAACATCTTAATCTAAAGAGCCCTTGTCCTCATTTCCTCCCCCTAAATCTTCTAAAACTACAGCCCCAACAGATCTACTGCCCTGAAGGCTCTGCTTCTCTACTATCTGTAGATATCTGCTTCCCTTATGCTCCACTATGCACTTGAAAGGATGCTCATCTGCCATCTGGCCGCCCAGGGTCATAAACAATAGGAGATCTGGCTACTTCATCACAATGCAGGGGCAAATGCCTTTGTGGGAAAGCTCTTCTCCCTCTTGAGAATACTTACCATGTTCTCCTGGGAGTTGCTACATGCAGCAAGATACAGGACATACTGAGCTGAGGACAGAGACATAACTAACTCCACTGTGCAAGGCCTTCCCAATTATGACAGGGTGAGTCCAGACACAAAGACCTGTCAGCCTTCCATATGGAAACATCAGTCTGGTTAGCAGAGACTCAGGGCACCGGCTGATCTGGTCCTGGGAAACTGAGAGCTGCTCATTGATAAATTAAAATCTAGCCTAAGCAGGAAGGGTGTGAAATATGGTAAACCTTGGGCACACTAGAGGTATGGGGAAGTGGTGGACCAGGACTAAGGAAGCATGTGGGAATAACAGTGGATGGTGGGTGGGTGGCACTTGTTTAAGGATAGAAGAAATCTGGCTTAGGAATAAACTTTACAGAACAGAGCTTGGTGGTACATGTCTCTAGTCCCAGAACTTGGGAGGTAGAGGCAAAAGGATCAAGAGTTAAAGGTTATCCTTGGTTACATAGTATTGAGGCCAGCCTGGGCTACCTGAGGCCCTAGTTTTTTATTTTGTTTTGTTTTGTTTTGTTTTGTTTTTTTGTTTTGTTTTAAGTGATCATAGCATGTTTAAATGTTGAAATGAGCATTCCTATTTTGTTTGCTAATCTGTTTGTTCTTTTCTTAGGGCCCTTCAGGACAACCAGGCGACAAAGGACCCCCGGTATAGTATGCTTTAAGTGGAGGACTGTCAACCCAATTCTAAATTAGAGGCAATCAAAAGTTACTAGAAATTCTTTGCACTAGACAGACTCTCCAAAATATGTGCATGGGCTTATGGGACATATGAGGAGAAAGGGAGAGGTGGGTTCATTTAATCCAGCACAACTGTTTCATAGTTGGGCACATTGAGAGTGGCTTCACTGCTTAGCATCTCCACTTCAGAAGTGGAGCCTCAGGTTAGGGAATTTAATAAATGGCTAGAAGAAAGGTTTTTTGAGCTCTGGCTTTACAGCCACAGAGCCAAGAACACAGGAGTGGATTTCTCTTGATTTGTAGTATGGAGGCAGCAATACCTGTGAGCCATTGTGGAAATTTGTTGGGCCCATTTGTATGCTAATGCAACAGAAGAGCTCCCAGGGTGCATTGTTCTCAGGAACAGCCACCATTGTTGGTGGCCATTTTAAAGCATTCACTGAATGTTTGTTGTGGTGTCTTCTGCTTTTAAATCACTTCATGAGCTGGGCTGATGCCTAGCCTTTGGCCCTGTGACACATATTTTAAAGTAATGTACATACATGATTTCTGATTAAGGCGGGCAGGAAATCTTGTGCCCATTTTGCTAGAGGAAACAGGCTCCGAACACCTGAGGTTCATGACCATGAGATTTCAAAGTAAATTATGCTAAGTAAAACTGAGGAAGGTGGGATTCTGGATGAAGGTTAGGTTTGAGGAGAGGTCTGTGGACTCCAGAGGAGGCAGGTCAACTCCTGCAGAGCAGATGGTATGCGTTCAGCCAATGCCCTGAGAAGGGCTGATTTCCACCTGTAAATGTAAAGAAATGAGATCCGTTGCCTGTGCCACTCTCTGATGTCACCAAGAAAATGTTAACATAATGAGAGTGAGCTTATAAGAAGTGATCAGGGTCATGCATGAGCCAAGCATTTTGCTGGGCCTTGTGCAAGGAAACTTGTGTAACCAATTAGAAGCTCAGGGGGCTGTCATCAAGGCGCATGGGAGGTGCCTTCTGGGTGGGTACTCAGGCCTGGTCCTCCACAGGAGTGGTGTCATCCACACCAACAAGGGGCCAGTGCATGGGGCTCAGGTTAGGTTCCTAGAGAGCATTTCCCTGAGCATTGTATCTGTGCACAGAGCACAGATGTCCTCAGAGCAGGTTCTGCTCTGTAGGGTAGGAGCAGAGTGCTTTTGACCTATGCATTATGGTTGAATTTCTGTCCATGCTGCTGTGGTAACAGACCTTGAAGGAAGCACCTTAAGGAAGAAAGGTCTGACTTTAGCTCTGTTCAAGGTGCAGTCTGTATTAGCAGGGAAGTCAAAGCACAAGAAGCAGACAACAGCTGCTCCCACAGTCAGGGGACACTCATCACTTAGTGTAATTGTGATCATCCCCACAGGCATGTCCAGAGGCCCATCTCTGGGCTGATTTTACATTCTGTTAGGTTGATAGTTCACACCAAGGATGGCTCCCCATAGCAGGTCATTTGTATAGTCACAACCAGACAAAGATGAGTTCCGTCTTCCCACAGTTGGATCCTGTCTTTTCTTCTTTTTCATCAGGGATCTCGAGGTTTACCTGGATTCCCCGGCCCCCAGGGACCAGCTGGCCAGGATGTAAGTAAAGAGAAAAGCCACTGGCTTAGAGAGTGTGTAGAGTCACCCCTGTGAGCTCATCTGCCATCTCCTGGCCTCCTTTGTCCACATGCCCAGCACCAAGTCCTTGCTCAGTCAGGGATTTCTGTGAAGCCCCAGGGTGTCTGTTTATGTATTTTTTATTTTCTGTCTATTGTGTCTTTTTGCATTATTCAGATTTTCTTTCTTAAGTATTTTTTTTATGAAGTTTTCAGAACCCTGTATACTCCTGGGTCTCCAATGAGGTCTGATTCTTCCATGCACTTCCTCCTGGCCCTCTTCTGGCCCTCTCTCCTCAAGGGAATTACAGAGGCTCAGCTGAGGCCCCTTGGGACAAAACCCTTTTAGGATGACAACGGCAGTCACCTTTTATCTTCCTCTCTTGGCCTTCGATCCGATATCTTTGAACTCCCAAGTCTTCAGCGTCTGTAGGTCCTGGATACTCAGTAGCATGCCAGGCACCAGAGGCATTCAATTCACACTCACTGGCAAAATGAACCAGTGGCTGCAAGGAGGTTTTAGAGGCCCAAGATGCATGGCTCCAATAAGCAGTAGTATTCACTGCTTATCTGCCTTCCCTTGCTTCTGCTTCCTTAGTCCCCATTAGGCAGGGACCATACAGCCCTCTTCCCTTCCCTTGGGTTCTGCTCCTGAAAAGAAAACCCCTCCAGTAGTCAGAAGTTTTCTGTGTCCCGCCTAGCCCTGTGTTGTCCAGACAAATCTCTCTCACCCTCAGTCCTGCAGCCACTTACAAAAATAATGATTTAGAGGCTTAATATTTATTTGTGAATTATATGGCCTGTGGCTTGGGCTTCTTACTAGCTAGCTCTCATAACTAAACTCAGCCCATTTCTATTAATCTATATGTTGCCACATGTTCCGTGGCTTTACCTGTGTGCCATTACATGCTGCTCCCTGGATGGTGGGATGGTGTCTCTTCTGCCCTTCTTCTTCCTGTCTATCTGCTTGTATTTCCTGCCTGCCTCTAAGCTGCCTTGCCATAGGCCAATACAGCTTTATTTATCAACCAATCAGAGCAACACATGCATAGCATACAGAAAAACATCCCCACAGCATCTCTCTAGTTCTTGTTTTCCAAAATTCATATTTAACTGCTCCCCTGTCATTCTTACATTCTTATAGCCAGTCATCAATGAAAATATTTTCTTCTCCAGGCTACTCCTACCCCTCATATTTGGAATAAAAGATTAAGACTGGATTGTATGTGATTGTGTTTGCACGGGCACAATGTGCACAAGGTGGTTTTAGTTTGGGGTTCTGGAGGGGATTTTGAGGAAGGTTTAATTTGCCCTATATACTACTGTCACCTGGAAGGTCAGCCAGAGCCCATCTTCAGAGTTGGGGGAATTCCTTCCCAGCCAAGTCACAGTTAGCAGAGACAGAGGTTGATTGAGGGGTGTGTAGAGTAGACGGGATGACCTTATCACCACAGTCATGGCTTGCTTTCTTTTCTCTCTTAGGGTGCACCAGGAAATCCAGGAGAAAGAGGGCCTCCTGGGAAACCAGTATGTCACCTGCCGGGTCTGGATGAATGCTGACTGTCAGTCAAATAAAGCACAGTTGAGGCAGTTCAAGAGGCTTTAACAAGGGGACAAACTGGGCAGAGGGAAGTGATTCTGGGTGCAGTGTGATGAGGGATAAGCTATGGTGGGGAGCCATGTCATCACTGTGCAGAGCTAGGTGCTGGCTAGAATGTGGGATCAGGGCTGTGGATTCAAAGCCACTGCCAGAAAGCCTAGCTTGCCTGAGGCAGGTGGACATCCTCTTACCTTCCAAGCCCCTGGCAATGCCTCCCTTTGGTTGAGTTCAGCCATGGGTTAGCAAGCAGGCCAGCCCTGAGATGTAATGAAACAAGACAGAAGATAGAGTGTGGAACTAGGGTAGAAACTTGCCCATTTCCTATCTTTTGCCTGGGTTGCCTATTGGTACTGTTTAGACAGCCAGGAGCAGTTATTTTGTTTCACATGAGAATGGGAGACTCTCTGAAGAGCTTGAGGAGATGGTGACAGGTGCTTAGCTTGAGCACAAGCCAATTGGAGGTGCAACATGTGTCTCTGAGATACAGTACCCTCATCTTCTGGGACAACCCCAGAATTGGCAATGACAAAGAAGTCACAGAGGTTTAGCCAGGTGAGCAGGTCATTTATAGACCCTCCAGGGAAGGACTCTTGAGGCTGAGCATGTCTGGGGGTGGGAGAGACAGGTCCCAGGGAGGCAGACCATTAGAAGATGCTAATCAGGGTCCAAGAGAAAGTGGCCATCAGACAAGTATCTCAGACCTCAAGACTCACCCCACAGTCTGCTGTTGGAATCAAGTTGCTCACCGGAACTGAAGCTTCATCTCATGTTGGGTCTGAAGGGTTGATTGTCCTCTTTGCAAGCATGGCGTGGTTTCAGACAAGTACCTAACGTACAGAGAACATTGTGGACCCATACAATCCTCCTTACCTTGTTAGAGCTGGTGGCCACAGCAGAGAGCAAGAGTGGGGTCTTGTTCTGTTTCTGGGGCTGTGACACTTTTCACTGAAGATAACCAGGGGGATGAGTATGAGTTTCATTGGGAACTGTGGAAATACCTCTTTTCCTCCATGGATGCAGCTGGATAGCAGCCAAATAAGTTGTTTGCGTGCTGTGTCATCATCAAAGGGCAAGGCCACAGTGAAGCAGGTAAAAGAGAGAGTCTCAGGCCAGAGGCATTGAAAGTTTAAATCCCATCTGCCACATACTAGTCCTTGATGCCATCCTGCAAAGATACACTGACAGAATACAATAGACAATGTAGGCAGTTGTGTCTCACAGTCACCATAGAACAGAGAGCTCCATCTTTATCTGACTGTCCAGATCCCGCATGGAAATGTATAGTGAGAGGCCTATAGAGCTGTCTTACCTGCAGGCAAGGCCTGACCTCTGCACCTCCATGTCAATCACTGGCAGTATGACTTCTCCAAAAGTTCTAACCAATATTCCCAGCAGCAGAGGCTGGCCATGAGCAAGTAGACTCTAGGTGGGTATAGATTGTGTCTTCTCTGTCCTAACACATCCCACTATGTGTTACCTAAGGCCATTGGGCCTAACCTCTGGCATGTGATCAACTTCTGCAAGGCAGCCGTGACACCCTGCTATGCATCTTGTGTCCTGTGGCATAAGGTTACCACTACCATACAAAGCCCAAATGACTTTCCTCAGACCTCTTCTGAGGGTAACAGGAAAGTGATATGTGCATGACCCCAGTGAAGTCATCAAGAAGCCTTGATGCTGACTGTATTCACCTCTTGCTCTCTGTCTCACTGTGAATAATGCCCATCATACTCAAAGGGCTCATGCCAGATATTAAAGGAGCGCCAATGATAGTGTGATGACATCACAGACAGTACAATGCCAGCTGTCTAAGAATGTCTCACTGTGGGCTATACGAGACCCCCTACTTCCCTTCTCAAAACTCATGACATTCTTAGAGTCTAAGACCTCAAACCAAAACTTTCCCCTTTTAAATTAAAAGGTTAATAAATTGCTATTAGAAGGTCAGATTTTTCTCCAGAGTGTCTCACTCTGACAACTGGGGAGAAGGGAGTGTCTCACTCTGATGTGTCTTTAGCAAATGCATGCTAAATAGGTTCTGCTTGTCAGGCTAGTGACTCTATCCCCCTCTCTCCCAAATCTGGGAATTCTAGACCCAGTGTCTCTCAGAAACCTTACAGTTGCCCAGAGAGTTGATTGAATTGTTGAACTTCTCAGCACAGGAAACAACCTCAACCCCCTGTAGATACTGCAGTGGTTAATTCTGCAAAACAGTCAGATGGCTTGTCAGTTATAGGATGAGACAAAGCATCTGAACTAGGGAAAAATGGAAATTTCCTGAAAAATTGTCTAGGCCTTCCGCTCTTTGAGTCACTGCTATAGATGATGGTGGCCCAAGTGTCCCATGATATGGAATGGAGTCCATGCCTATCTTTGGGGAGTTGACCCTATGTGCCTCTTCCTACTGCACAATCTGCATCTTCCCATTGCATAATCTGCAGCTTGTAGCAGAGTTCCAATCCCTAGTGAATACTTATGGGTCTTTCTTTCCTAGAAGAATTGTCTTCCTTTCCATTTACCCCATGTTCCTTGTGCCCAGTGCATTCTGAGCTCTCCTGTCCTGTGCCACAGGTTGGCTATTGTTATCATAGGGCATATTCCAACTCAGTGCGTTTGTGAGTCTGGTGGTAGCATCTTGCACACGTACCTTCATACATGTCTCAGATTCCCTTTCGAGAACCAGAGACTTTCATCCCAGAATAAAGGATGGTTTTTAAAATGCTCTTTCACCAATAAGAGCAGAAGATACTGGTTTACATTCATACTAGGCCATTAATGATTAGCAGCAACAGCTATTGGCCATCTGGGAGATTCGTGACAGGTGAATTGTAGGCAGTCCATCCCTTTGCTTTCCATACTGTCTATATGACCTATCATGCTTTGATGAGGGGAGGGAGGGAGAACAGAAGGGAACAACATGAGATTGGGGACAGGAAGACCTGAAGTCCTTTGGATATGTTCATAGCTAGGCAGCCTGAGTGGCCGCTGCTTTGGCACAGTCTCCTTTGGTGATTCCCAGGCTTGGGACTCTGATAGACCTGCATCCCATGACTCCTCAAATCTGTTGTGAGTTACAGCTTATACTCTTGAAGGCCATTCACTCTCTGAAGATGCATGGAAGATACTGCATGTCTGTGTGTATGTCTGCACTTATTTATTTTTGCTTTGACAGGGCCCTGCTTCACTGCTGTCTCCAGAGGACATAAATCTCTTAGTAAAGGTAAACATGCATGTGTGTTGAAAATTGTGCTGGGGGAGTATAGACCTCAAAACCCTCTTCTCTTCCCCTCTGAATAAATACCCTATAGTGTTAAGTACAGCCCCAGCAATATCTGTTATGAAACCGTTATGTGACCAGTGTCTGCTAAATCTATATGATCCAATATGGCAGCAAGTAACCACATATATCAAAGATTTACTTATTTTTGTTTTATGTGTATGGGTATTTTGCTTGCATATATTAATGTGCACTGTGTACATGCAGTGCCCACAGAAGAGGATCCCCTGGAACTGGAGTTATAGATGATTGTGAGCCACCATGTAGATGCTGGAAATCTGACTAAGTCCTCTAGAAGACTAATCAGTGCAGCACCCAGCACCCACATGCATCTATCAATAAAATTAAGGTCCATGGCCATACTAGACACTTTACAAGTACCTAGTGCCCCCATGCAGTTGGGAGATACCTTATGGGACAGTACATACATGGAGCAGAAAGTTCTGCACAGGATAATGTTGAAATGCCTGATGAATGTTGTTTATTCAATTTTTGATTCAACAAGGTAGGTATGATTCATGTTACTGCTTTGCACATATGAAACTAGACATATAATTAAGGTCAATGGATAGAATAAATTGTCTCAGAAACGGAATCTAATGTTCATAGTCAAAGACTGGACTTGGCTTATATAAGAATGTCTTCCGTTTGGAAAATGGCAGGAGGCAGAGCCAAACAGTTGGTTTCTGGATCCTGCTGGTTCAAGAATAGAAGCACAGGCCCATGGAAGTAAGGACAGATGCTAGGCCCTGCAGCCTTCACAGTCCTAACTTGATGGGGTACTTACCTGCTTTCCAGAAGGATTTTTTTTTTCTTTTTTCTGAGAGGTACAAAGTGCTTATCATAGGTGGACCAGAATAAAGTGGGATCTGGCCTAAGTTACACCTGGAAGCTGGATCGTGGAGGTGCCCAGGTGCTTTGCTTCAGGGCCTTGAGTTTTGACTGGTGAAGTGTTGTTCAGGGCTATAGCACCTTTGGATTCCTATTCAGAAAGAAACACTGTGGTCATGGTGGTGGGAGAGGAGTCCTCTTGGCTGGCTCTGCTCCAAGCTTTTGTCACAGTGCTGTATTTCACATGACTTAGGCCTCATCTTCCTGTATTCTAAAAGCCACTGGATGATAGCAGAAGGTCCCTGGTTAATGTATGAACCCAAATGGAAAAACAAAAAACAAGACAAAACCCCCCAAATAACCTTATAAGCTTGAGGCTTTTAATCTTCTTATACATTGAGATGTATTAATGGAAAAATCAAACTTTATTAAAATATGAAGAGCAGACTAATCTTTATAGATTTTTATTGACAGTATTTTTTTTAACCATCAAGGAGATTACAAAAAATAGTTGTTTGTTGATTTGATTTCTTCTTTAATAAAGGCTTTTATTAGCTTAGATAATTCTTCATGGCTTTCAGGTTCTGTGAGGACCTGGATTTGTATCAGCTCCCACTTCTCAGGATTTAAACTTTAAGATATTCTGATGGGTATGCCAATGACACAGGAGAGGATGCAGCTGTTAAGGGTCAAACCTCACACCTCAATGCCAGAGAGAGCACCGAGACAGACATTAATCCAGTGTTGATTCCCCAGCTGCTCTGAAGGATGTACTTGTGTTCATCTGGGCATCCAAAAACTCAGAGAAATGTGAGCACTTGTGATCAGGGCAGCTGCGCTGTGATGGAAAACTGTAGACTCCAGCCTACCCTACTGGATTTGGCTGGAGCTGGCCATCTTTAGCTTTCTGATTTTGGAGCCTACTGCCACTGTGATGCTATAGGTTAATGTCTGGTAATCTAGTCCAGGTGACTGGAGACTCAGAAGTCATCTTTCATTACAAAATTACTGCTGCACCTAAGCATTTTAGAACAGCCCATATCTCTCATCATGGTGGATTGGACACTGTCTAGGTAGGTTTATCTGAGATCCGCCCTATGAGATGGACTTCTATAGTGAGATCTGTGCTCTGGGGGGCCAACATCAGGGTGTCCTCATGAAATGACTCTTTATAAATCTTACTTATCTACCTCTTCCCCTAAATTCTTGGGCAGTGTTCCATTACTGACTTCCTTTTTATAGAATAGGAGATCTTGCTCCATTTATAGACATCAGATTTAGGCTGTAAAATAATAAAGCACATGAATATATAGTGACTAGACTATATTGTGCTTTCATTCTGTGCCTTATGAGGTGTTGGACATTTTCCATTCTTTCTTTTTTGATTTGTTTAAAATATATATATATATATATATATATATATATATATATATATATGGATTCTTTTTTTCTTATTCTTTTCTCATACAATACATCCCAACCACAGCCTCCTCTCCCTCCAGTCCTTTGAGTTCCCTCCCCTCCCTCAGATCCATTGCTCCTCCATTTCCCTTCAGAAAAGAGTAGGCCTCCCAGAGATATCAACTGAACATGGCATAACAAGATGCAATAAGACTAGGCACAAAACCTCATCTCAAGTCTGTACAAGACAGCCCAATAGGAGGAAAAGGGTCCTAAGAGCAACCAAAAGAGTCAGAGACATCTCCCACTCTCACTGTTATGAATCTCACAAAAAACCCAAGCTAAACAATTATATCCTGTATACAGAGGGCCTAGCACAGACCCTTGCAGGCTCCACGACTGCTGCTTCAGTCTTGAGCCCTTATGAGCCCCGCTTAGTTGGTTCTGTGGGCCATGTTCTTCTGATGTTCTTGACCCCTCTAGATTGTAGAATCTAGAGAAATTGGCATTCCAGGGTGTCAACAGCCAAGGAGAGCATCAGCAGGACTATAGGTGGTGCTCCCCCCAGTTTGTGCTGACTGATATTATAGACTGGTCCAGTAGGTTGAGTCTAGACTTCATACTGGAACAGCTGGGACTACAGATAGCTCTGATCTTCAGGGAACAATCTCGCATAGCCTACAATTAGGAAAGACCTGAGTTGAAAGCTTTTCTGGGAACAAAAAGTGGTAAGGATTTTCTATTTCCAAGTCCAGAAAAAGTCTTGGTGGCTTGAAATCTTGTGGTCATCAGGCTAGTTTCATTCTCACTTACATATCCCTCCCACTTCCCTCCCTCCCTTTCTCCCTCCCTCTCTCCATCCACCTATACACTTACTCATTTTAGTATCATCCACCAGCCGTCTATCCACCCACCTACCTATATCTTCCAGTCATCCACCTACCCTTATATCCATCTGCCAACAGACACCTATAGCCATCCATCTGTATATCCATCCATTGTTGCCGTGGTCCATTGATGCATCTCATTTAAAAGTACTATAATAGAAAGTTCTTCTCTGCTCTTCTAATTTTAAAAGAAAGACTGAAACTTCGAAACATGTAGTGTGCCCCATTTTATCCCACTCACCCTTGCTGCGTATGCTCTAACAATTACTCCTTCCATGTAGTCAGTTTCTCAAACAGCATGCTGAAAGATGATGGAACAAGACACAAAAAAGTCAAGTGGTTGATTAGTAGGTTCATTGTTAGGCAGTT
Organism: Onychomys torridus; assembly: GCF_903995425.1. Taxonomy (NCBI): domain Eukaryota; kingdom Metazoa; phylum Chordata; class Mammalia; order Rodentia; family Cricetidae; genus Onychomys; species Onychomys torridus. The sequence goes on along the minus strand of NC_050458.1, from coordinate 37,247,885 downwards.
GGCTGGGTCTTTTGTTTCATTTATTAAAGTCAACACCATGAAAGACCATGTGTTATGAACTGGCCCTGTGAGGATCAAGACTGTTCCACTCTCTACTTTGTGGGGAGAGAATGGAGTTACAGTTGGACTACCCAGGAGACAAGTCCATGGGATCATGGTGAGCTTTCCCTGTCCAGATGCCATCAGGGAAGCTTAGAGTAGAAGATGCATAAAGTATAGTTGAAGGTTGCATAGGAGAGAAGCAAGAGAAAGGAGAGCTTGCTTTTATAATAGAAAAACTACATGCTGAAATTAGAGATCAACCCAGGTGAATGTGGAATTCCTTTAGACTGTAGGTCACTGAGTATGAACCCACCAAGTGGCCACATGTTTTTATTCACCCTTCCATGCAGAGCCCTCAGTGGACCTTAGCTAGTGCATTTACTTTGCATTCATTGGTTAATGCCTACCAATCTTCAAGTTCATGCAGGCAGTGATCTCAAAGATCAGCACAGCATGCAGCAGACCAGAGGCTTTGCAAGTATCTTTACAAGAGTGCTTTCTCTGAATGAATAGTGGGTCAATAACAATGCCTGAATGTCCTGGGCATTGTCTACCTGGTCTCACCATTTTCTTAGTGTTTCTTCATGCTTTCTTATTTAATTTTACTATAAGAGGAGGTAGGGAAGATGGGAGAATGGATAGAGGAGCTTAGGAGGAGGAGGTGATCCAAGAGAGGAGTGTTGGAGGTGACTCCAGCGTAGTCTACTGACTTGGTACTTAGCATGCTGTGAACTTTTCAGATCTAGAGGTGACACAGACGGGTCTGAAAGCTTACATTTACTCCTGGAACAGCATTTGCCTGTCTTGAAGAACAAAGCTGAGCTCCTAGGAACATTTATTAAATGCCTGTCCAGGGAAAAGAACAGTGCTAAGCACGGCAGAGCAAGGCTTTGTGTCCCCGCCAGTACACACTGTGCTAGGTGCCTGTGGCCCACTTTGTTCTCCTTCCTTAGGAAGGCACACCACAGAGACTGTCCTTCCCAGCTTTGTTTGACTCTGTCCTCAGGGCATAGCATTCTATTTCCAGTAACACTAAATGTTTGCCTTCAATGTGCACTCTTAATGTTTTTGTTCATGCCCACAGGCATCTTTATATGCATTTTGACATCATTTTCTCGGGCCATACTTCCAGCCAGGTGACTGGCTAGAACTCAAGAAAAATTGGGTAACAATCCAGATGCATTTGTGCTTAAATAAATTTGGACACAAAGACAATCCATTAATTTGTTTTTCCATTTTGTTGGCATTTATAACCAAATATCACCCAAAGGGGTAGGACCTGGGGCCACTTTGTCTTGTAAGTAGCTATATTACTTACCAAATTTCTTTTTCTTCTCTAAGGACGTGTGCAATGACTGCCCTCCTGGTGCCCCAGGCCTCCCAGGTCTTCCAGGTTTCAAAGGGGACAAAGGGCTCCCAGGAAAGCCAGGAAGAGAAGGGACAGAAGGCAAAAAGGTAAGGAAAAGGGGAACCGAGGCTCTATTCCTGCAATGAAGAATTCCACTAGATCCCAGCATGGCCCTCGTTTCTCTAGAAGGATTCAGGCTTGGGGACTGTTTAGAACACAGGGGAGTGCAAACTGGATATCTGCAGATCTTTGCCATTTTATGGAAATACTGCCTGTGGCATTCCAGTGTGTGGTGATATCTCAACATCCATGCTCCTTTGATGGGTCTTCTCACTACCTCTTGCCATTCCATCTTTTTGATAGTGAGTTATCTAGTATGTCTAGTTGCCACAGTGGACCTTCACACCCATGTTTGCCTGTCACATAGACAAAGCCCAGGAGGTGAAGAAATGGTGCCTTCTTTAGAGCCAGCAGTCTGGGAACTCGGGGCAAACTCTGCCTTCCAGATTTTCTTTCTCTTTAGCATTTTTATAGAGAACCAGATCAGAGGCAATCAATCAATCCAAATTTAGTTGTGTTCTTCTGGGTTTAGTTTCTGAGATTTTCCTCTCTGTTATCATCTTTTAGTGGCAGGGCAGAGACACACCAAGCCCACTGGGTTTTACATACATCCTAAGACATCTTGTGACACCTAGAATTAAGGTTAACCCAGCATAAACCACCCATAAGTAGTGTGTACGTAAAGATTCCTTTCTTCAGGATAAAGTCCAAATGTATTCTTCTAATATAGAGTGTAATCTGCTGTTCTCACCCTTTTATCCATATATTCACTTCATCACTACCTATTTTTGATACTCCATTAAATGTGTGCTAAGACACAGTGGCACACACCTGTAACTTCAGTACTTGTGAGGTTGAAGAGGAGGATCACAAGTTCGAAGCTATCCTGGACTGTATAAGTTACAGGCCAGCCCAGACACATAGTGAGGCCATCTATCACTCCCCTACTCCACAAAAATGTGTATTCTGTATGTTAGTCAATATGTAGACACTGGAGAGACCCAAAATCAAAAGCTTGAGGTCAGTTTTCATGGGGTTCAAGGGCTGGCTTGGGTATAGGTAGTTTCTCCTAGAGTAGAAGGATAAAATTGAGAGCAAAATCTCACTCTAGCAGTGAAAACTATTCCACAAATGCAGAAAAGAGGAAAAAAACAGTTTTGATATTGAATAAGCATCCAACCAGAATATGTGGCACACTACAGGCAATATGTTAAGAGATGGCTAAGGAAGGAGAATTCTCACTTCATATAGCCAAGCAAGCCATTGTAGGCATATTGTAGGCATTTTCTCAAGAAAAGCCACAGTAAGCCCTTTAAAAAGAGTGCTCAACAATACCATGTATATATATATATATATATATATATATATATATATATATATATATATATATATACACACACACACTTGCCATATATTCACCTGGTAACTGTGACACTGTGTCAGCTGATTGGCTTTATCTGGAGTTGAGAGAATGTTTTCCCTCTGTGTGATGGGAGGAAGCTATGAAACTTGGGAATGTGGATTGTGTTAGCATTCTACAGAAATCAGATGTTAGAGTCACTTCCTTGCTGATTGTATTCCAGAGATGACCCTCGAGATAAAGACACTCATGGGGTCAAAATCTGACCAAAAAAAAAAAAAAAAAAAACCATTTAGCTTTGAAAATCATTTGTGTATGTTTCAATGTGAGAACTCAAAATGACATTATCCAAAGTGCATGCTCAGGAAATGGGTTTGCAGGGGCGGCAGGGGTGGTGGTGGTATCTCTTTTCTTATTATAAAAAAGAAGAGTCATGCCAGGCAGTGGTGGTGCACGCCTTTAATCCCAGCACTCAGGAGGCAGAGCCAGGAGGATCTCTGTGAGTTCAAGGCCAGCCTGGGCTACCAAGTGAGTTCCAGGAAAGGCGCAAAGCTACACAGAGAAACCCTGTCTTGAAAAACCAAAAAAAAAAAAAAAAAGGAGTCAAGTTCCTAATTAATAATAAGTTCCATACTTATATGGGACAGATAGAAACACAGATCTGAGGTATAGTCTTTATTATCTCTCCTGTACCTTAAACACTCACTGTCTGTTTCTCTGAAGAGATCACACATGTAGGTGCATTTGGCTTGTGCATGTATGACAGGAACCCAGACATCTCTTTAGATACTCTGGAACTAGGGTCAGAAAACGAATCCTAGAATCACCTTAAGTAAGAATACTTGCCCTTGATCCAGTTCCCCAAGCTATCAAGTCATCAAAGTAAATGGGTTTGTTTGTGACATTTCTCATGCAACATCTTATAGGCTGTGAAGTGGGCATGTTGGATTCTTACAGAGCTTTCTTCCCCTGGCTTATTTTTAATAACACAAGGAACTTTTCAATTTAGTCTGTAGGCCTGCAAGAAGAAAGGAGATAAGAGAAAGTGTTCTAAAGGGATGGGGTAGGGATAGGAGACCGTAATAGAATATATGCGACATGGAAACAGGGTTGTTGCAGGAGACAGGGGACCAGTGATATGAGGGCAGCGAAGGGCAGCACATGGGTAAATAAGAATAAAGTATAACAACATAAAGATGTGAACATACCACAACAAAGTCCGTAACTCTGCATACCAAACAATTAGTTTTAAAACCAAAATAAAGAAACAAATGAATAAAGGAAGAAATGAAGACAGGGAGAGAAAGAAGGAAGGAAGGAAGGAAGAAGAAAGAAAAAAAAGGCAGCCTCTGGTTTAAGTTGAGCATGTTATGGTTACTCTCAGGAGCCCTCACTTTGGGGTGCTGCCAGCAGGTGGCTCTCAGGGTGACTGTTCCAAATCACTGAGGGAACATTTTAGATAAATCCTTTCAGGACTTCCCACAACAGACCCCTTCATCATAGTGCCAGCAAAGGGATATGCATACTGGGGGTTGAAAACCACTAGCAACAGCAGTTACAACTCAAGCCCTTCTGAAGTTCAGACCCACTCTGCTCTGTTCCTTCTGGAGGAGCTGGTGGATATCTGTGATCCCCATCCTGCCCTCTGGGAAGCCCCTCTTCAGAGTTGAACATCTGTTGTTCTAGGTTTTATAAGGCAAGAACAGCCATCCCAAAGTGCCTACTGTGTATAGTCATGTATGTATATGTACATACAAAGCACATGGACGTACACCGTGAGGCACTCCATGATCCCAACTTCATCACCCACCTTGAGTACACTGGATATTTCATTATACTTTTGCTCAAAGCAATAGGTGTATGTGGCCATGTTGTTCAGTTCTGTATCAGGTCTCCTGTGTGGTGGTCCTCAATCCCTGAACTATAATTTAAGTTCTGTATGACAGACAGGCAAGGTCTTTCCATTGCTTTCAGCTCAGTGCTGGTCTCTACACTGTCCTCGTCCATCCCTCTCTTCCCACATGAATGTGCCATAGAGCTGTCTAGTGAGATCAGGACTAAGAAGCTGGTTTTCCTAGAATGAGTGGTTTGGCAAGGAGCGAAGATGAAGGAGGCAGTACAAGGTGGAGCTCCCAGAAGTCTAGTCAATGAGAGAGAAGAGGATTCTATGAGCAAGGGGCATCAAGATCATTATGGGGAATCCTACAGAGACAACCAAACCAAACTAGTGGGAACTCATGACCTTTAGATCAACAGCTGGAGCCTGCATGGAACCAGACTGGGCCCTTTGCATAGGCGAGACAGTTGTGTAGCTTGATCTGCTTAAGGGACCCCCTGGCAATAGGATCAGGATCCATCCCTGGTGCATGAGCTTTTTTTTGGACGCCTCTTGCAGCTTTGAGGCAGGGGGAAGGGCTTGGACCTGCCTCAACTGAATGTACCAGGATCTGCTGACTCCTCATGGGAGGTCTTACCTTCTTGTAGGAGGGAATGGGGGGTGAGTTGGGGGAGGCAGAGGCTGGAGGAGCGGGAGGAGGGAAGAGGGGGATCTTTGAATAGTATGTAAAATGAATAAAAAAATTCTTAATAATAATAAAAAACACCCAAGGTGGGAGCTTCTCATATTTTTCATTTTCCTGATTGCAGAAAAGTACACTATTAATTCCTACCCTATTCTGCTGGCCACAGAGACCGATTATGATTCATGTGAACATGGGAGGCAGGAGATATCAGGCTACCTTGGAACCTGGATACCACACTGTCACTAGCTAGATGTATTAGTGGTGGTTAGGCCTGTGATTTCATGGCCACGTTTGATCCCATTGCTTGCCTAGACCCTTTGTCCACGTGTTAGAAAGCCTGGCTGCATTGTAAGGCTGATGCCTGATGATGACTTCAATTTGAGCACCTCTTTGGATTTACTATTTTCTTGGTTTTCTTTGTCCTTTTGCCTCTGTTCCAGGGAGATACTGGGCCCCAAGGCCTCCCAGGGCCTCCAGGAGTAGCTGGACCACAGGTCAGTGAATCCCAGTAAACATCCTATATTTTCTTACTTCACTGCTTCATCTAAGTTTGAGGTAAATAATGCCTAATAGCCTTAACATCTGGGAAGTCAGGTCTCAGGTTGTGTATCTGATGTTCTAGTGACATGGGAAACTCAATATAGCTCACTGAGCCTCAGTTTCTCACTTACAAATACCTGGTATGCACACTATGACCATGAAGGGCTCTGGAATGTGTGGTACTTCTAATAATGAATTTGGTATCAGCCACCTCAACTTCACTGCATGGAATAAGACAGCATTCAGAGGAGTGTCAGCACTGAGTTGTAGGATGCATAAAATAATGGGTGTTCAATGATAAAGGTGATCATTGATAAAGCAGTGAGGAAAGTGCTCCGTAGGTGTGATTGGGCTCTGCTACCCCCATGGGAACATGAGACACACATTTAAAGTCAGCTGTGTGAAGCCACAAAGATAGAGTGGGGAAGGCCACCACAGAGAAGGAAGGTATGGTCTCAACCAAAAAGCAGACAGGGAAATGCTCTCTGGCTGTCAGAACAGGTGTTCCTGGCCTGGAATCACAGGGGTTGTCAGGGTCAGTACTCAGCTATAAGAAGAGAATGCACAGAGCTGGGATAGGAACAGAGAGGTAGGCTCACCTTCCACCCTCATTCCCCTTGGTACTCACTGGTGAGTACTCTCTGGTGTCCTATGGCCTCAAGGCCAATGGTTAAGGAGGATTGGTTCTGTGTGTCTCTTCCCGTGTCCTGCCTGAGTGGAGTGCCACTCTTCAAATAGTGTGGGTAGTAGGAGTAGGGATTTGAGGTCAGGAGGGAGACATGGGTTTGGACTCTCAGCCTGCCATCTTAGAGTTTCTTAACTTTTCTGCCTTGCTGTTTTAATAAACTGGGGAATGTCATCTTGACAGCCAAAGGCAAAATGCTGTCATCAGCATCTGGCAGCTTGAAGACTCCCAGTTTATTATTCTTTAAGTCCCTGGAGTCACAGCCTGTGGAGGGGCCGAAAAAGATGGTAGGTAGAAAATCTAAGAGTTAGCCAGAAATATCAGTAACCAAGGTAGAAGAAAATACTTTCATGTAATACCTTTGGGAAACTTGAAATGAATATAGTAGATTCAAAAGTAACAAAAAAAAAATCAAAATTTAAACAAAGGCAGGACTAAACCCCACTTCACTGACTGTCCTCACCCACTTTCTGCTAGTTCCAGGTGGTCAGAACCCCTGCCTGGTTACATTTTGAAATTCTGTTCATTTTGGTTTCTCTTAATTTATTTTAGATTTTTAAAAATATTTCTTGGGTTGCACTTTAATCTTGGTTACTAAAAAAAATTTTTTTTAGCAAAGTGTTTGGGCTATTTAGATGGCCCACTGGGTAAAAGTCACTTGTTTCCAGACCTAATAACCTGGGTTTGATCCCCAGAATGCATCTGGTAGAAGGAGAGAACCAACTTCTGAAAGCTGTCCTCTGACGAGCAAACATTCACTGTGGTGTGTGACCCCCTCAAAATAAATAAATGTGAAAAATATTCAAAGGTGAATGCTTGCCTTGCCTTAATCTAGACCCATCCCTTTCACATGGTGTTGATTTATTTTAGGTTTATCCATGTTTATTTTGTTGGAATGTAAGTGTATACACTACATGTGTGAAATGCCTGGGTAGGCTAGAAGAGGTTGTTGGATCCTCTGGACCTAGAGTTACAGATAGTTGTAAGCTGCTACAAGCTGAACCCAGGTCCTCTGCAAGAGCAGCCAGTACTCCCAACAGCTTCATACTTACTACGATCACAAAGCAATAAATCAAGCAAGTAAAAACAAGCACTCTGACCAAAACCAGACCTTAGTTGGATCATGATGAGAAAATCTAGGTCTCCCGGGCCCTGCCTGGCAGCTTGAGATGGCTAGCATTTGTGATCCATATACTTTGTCAAGATTTAGATGGTTTTGATGCTGTTAAGAGTTTGGTTTCAAAAACTGCCATTATTAGTTCCCATTGTACAGACCAGGAGATTTTGCCAAGGGCACTTTTATATATTGAGCAATACTGAGAAAGTGTAGCATCACTGAATGTCCCACTAGCCATTGTATGTGAATCTCCTTCTCTGATCCTGCAGGGAAGGCTCAGCTATTCCCCTGGAGAATTCTGTGCAGCGCCTTCAGCTTTTCCTTAGTTGACCTTTGCTGCCATTATGCTGGCTGATGGCCTTAGTTCCTGACAAGAAGGAGCCTTTATCCAGAGAGACAAAAGCAAATCAATTAAACCAGTGCACTTCCTGCATTGAGAAGAGATGATTTCTCTGTCATTTCAACCTGGCAGCAAGCACTGATCTTTTAGGATGGAAGTCTCCATTCTTGTTCTCTCATGACTTACTGTAAGGGAGGACATTCTTTAAATATTTTGAAAGAGCTCTCCCCAGAAAAAGAACAAAGCTTGGTGCTGCATCTAAAAGCCAAGGCCCTTGCTCCTCCTGTTGGTTTCTGGTTAGTGATCTTGAAAAGTCTTTGGTGTTCAAGGAGAGCCCCCACAGTAGCAATGTCCTAAAGGTCCAGGCTATTGCCTAGATGATGTGGCCTCCTGCAGAACTAAACATGATCCTGCAAGGGGGACCTTTTCTCATCTTAGAGATGAGGAAGCTAGAGTTTAGCAATACAAGACGCGAGGAACCAAGCCTACAGCTAGTATAGCTGAAGTTGACCTACAAGTACACAGGCCATCATATTTCTAACTAATATCAACACCAGCACCAGCACCCAGAACGGCTTCCAGTGGAGACCAGTGTTCCTTCATTCTAGGCTGAAAGTAAGACCCTTGGGGTTGCCTGTCCTTGTCACCATGGAGTGTTAATAAATGAGTCACAGAGGCATTGGTGCCTCTTTTGAAAGCCCACAGGTTGGTGTCTTGGTTATTAGTTTTGAAATCAAGCTACTTTTTTTGAACTTCAGTTTCCCCATGCCTCTTTCCAGAAAACAGACTTGTTTCTTCTCTGTTCATTCTCACCCATCAAACAACAGCTTTGCAAGATTTACGGACACAAAGATGAATTTATTCAGCAGAAAATGCTCCCCATGACAGAGAAGCAATAGCCACTTTAAGCGTCCTTTGGCCACTGAAGACCTTGAGTGTTCACGGGTCTCCCTGCATTGCCAAGACCGCCTGCCTGGCTCTTGGTTTGCTGCTGTGACTCAGTATCTGGCCAGCAGCCTCCTGTGATTCATCCTGCCTGCCTCTGTGTTAGGCTGTCTTGCAGAAGCTGAGGCAGGGCAATGCAGAGCTCAGCACCATGGACAGCTTTAGAGTTCCATCCTGAGTTTCAAAACTCTGGGCCAGAGACCAGAGACTGGGTGCTGTTGTGCTCCATGTCCTTGTAGGGGAGGAACAGGGAGTAAGGTGGCAGTCATGGTGACATCTTGGGAGCACGTGTTTCTTCATTCAGCTACAGGAGCTTCTTGGCATTGGTCATGGTGATTGTTTAACAGCTGCCTCTGCAAAGCATTTTATTCCCTGCTCATTGCGTATTCTCAACCAGTCCATGGGTCTAATGGGACCCTAAAATGGACCTGGAGATATCCCAGAGAGCAGACATCCTCTTTGGGAAGTTCCAAATAATTTTGTGGAGGCAGAGGTAATGCTTATTGCTGTTCTTATTGACAGATAGTACCCAGCAACCCCATCTGTCAGAAGTCAGCAGGGCCATTCGCTCCATGATTTCTTTATGAGCAGGCAAATCTTCCATCCACAGGTGCTCAGTCCTGGGGCCTATCACATGCTCCCTTTAACATCTTTCTTCCAAGTCAGGTGGTACAGGGAGAGATGAGATATAGGCCATTCTTTTGATGCAGGGAAGAAACCAACCGTCTGGTGGGGGCACACAGAGAAGGCAGTGTGGCTGGAGACCCTTATATTGGCAGTTATAGGCTTGGCTTTAGAAGCTGGTACCTCTCCAAACTCCCCTGCCTTCTGCTACCTGAATGAATTGACTCACTAATTACAGTAATTGGACATTTAGTCAACTTCTCCTACTCTTCAGTCGGCTATTTAAAGATTCTGCCTGGACAGATGGTTTGCTCATGAGTTTCAGTAGCCCAAACCTGATTATAACTCTCTTTGTAAAATGTAAGTGTCAAGGAATGTCTAGGAACCAAACAAAAGAACATTTATAAAGTCTGGCATGTAGGAAGCATTTAATACACATGACTGATGGTGGTCCTTATGGCTCTTAGGTCATTGGACTTGATAACAAACACAACAGGAATCTGGAGAAGAGCAGATAACTTTAAAGAAACCAGTGTCATGGGATAAGGGGTGACCCATGATGCCCCCCTGAGGAGGTGGATTTTAGTTGTACAGAGGGATTAGGCAGGATTTGCCATGCATATGGTGGGGATGGTGTGTGTGGGGGCATTCTAGGTAGGAAACTGCTGGGCCTCATGCGAGAGGAGCAAAGCCTTATTTGCTTAAGGAGTTCATGCCTTCTCCACAGCTTACAGATCCCATGAGGAGATTGATCCAGCAGATTTGACTTACAAAGGATAGCACAAAGGCAGACTGTAAATAGTGGAAATATAAATAAAATGGTACCACGGTTTGAAAATTAATGCTTATATTAATTCATAATTTTTATAAAAGCAAATCAAAGTCTTTTTCCAGCTTAAGAAACTTCTCCTCAAATGTAGAAAAAGAAACAATCTTATCAGCACCCAAACACTGATCCAGAATGCAGTGCTTACCACATGCTCAGTAGGAGACTGGGGATTAGAGAAACTTCAGTCTTAGGGAGCCAATCTGTATGGTTGACCTCAGCATGTATACATATCTCAGGGAGTGCTAACTGCTGCTAAGATAGAGGATATGGTGACCCCATTTGTCAACCACATTTATTCCATATGTGCTAGGTACTTGGGTAGTCATCAATAAGCTCCCTGGCTTACTTGTTGTAGAACCAAGGGTACATACAAGCATCTCCAGTCTCTGTCACAGGGGGGAGTTTTGTGCCTGTGGTCTAGACTTCTGCCAATGTTAGTTCCTGCCTTCCAGCAGGAACAGGGAAAGGGAGAGTTTTTTCCCCATGTTTATTAAATTCCAAAGAGATGATTACTAGGTTCTGAGAAAGACATAATTAGTTCCTGGCAATAAATAGAAGATTTGTATATTAGTTTTATAGCTGAGATAAAACACAGCAATGGAAAGTGGGTCATCAGGCCCTTGGAGTATGCCTTGCCCCAGATCCCTCCTGTGCCCCCATTCTCTGTTCTCTGCTTCAAGACTTCCCTGATACAGACTTTTTTGCTCTTGCATGCTGCTTCTACCATGATGACTAATACCTCTGAAAATGTGAGCCAAAATAAATAATTCATCTCTTTCTCTCAGGTATTTGTTCATAACTATACAAAAATAACCAATACACAGGTATTTTAAGAAAACTGTATTGTGGAGTGATATAATATTTTATTATTTATTTATTTATTTTTTTACTATGGAATCAAGTTTATTGCTGTTCTGTAATTAGCTCTTTAAAACATATCAGGCAAAATGTACCCAATCCTACTTATTTTTTTAAATCTTCTTTTTAAATTTGAGATTATAATTACAACATTTCTTCCTTCCTCCATTTCCTCCCTTCAAGTCCCCCATATGTCCCTCCTTACTGTCATTGAAATTCATCTCCTCTTTTGTGATTGATTTTTCTGCATGCATCTATGTATATACATATATATTCCTAAGTATAACCTGCTTGGTCTGTATAATCTTACTCATATATATGTTTTCAGGGCTGACCACTTGGTATAGACAAGCAATTGGTGTGCTCTTCCCTGGGGTAGACTATTTATCCCACTCTCCTCACTCCTTAGTTGCCTGGAGTACTTTCTTTAGGGTTGAATTGAGAAACAAAAATGAAGCCTTTGGAAAGGTTGCTCAATAAATATCTAAAGAGAACTGGATGGATGAAATGGTCCTGTAGCTTTGTAAGGAGAAAGACCGTGGGAAGATGGGATTTAGAACTGTCTTTAGAATGTGGTGCTTTCAGTGAACAACCATGTGCTCCATCTGCTGTTAATGGGGTTGCTCTGCTTTCTCCACCATCAATCAAATCTTAGGATGCCAGAAACCACCTAAACCAAGCATCATGGCCTCAGAAAAGAGTCAGGAGAGTAACTTGGTTGGGGAGAGGCTGCTGCTTGGATATTTGATAATCAGACAGATTGACCTAGCTAAGATCCCAGAGCTTACTGGTGTTCTGTGACCGCAGGTGGTGCTTGGACCTGCTTATTGACTGATTTATTTTTTTTAATGAGGTAGGGTCTCATGTTGCCTAGCCTAGTCTGGAACTCACTATGTAAATGCTAATTATCTGTAACTTCTTAACCCCCTGCCTTCCTTGTCCAAGTATGGGAATTATAGCAGGTGCCACAGTTCTCAGCCCAGATTTCTTATCAGTCTGCAAAGATCAAGGTCAAAAGCAGTTTCAGTGCTAAAAAATCAGGTGTCTTAGACATGTTACACACTTAGCCATGAGCTCAGCCTACAGACAAAAAGCTGCATGGAACAGGATCTTTTGTGGAAAGCTCTGACACTGTGCCCAGCAAGGCAGGGTATCCATAAATGTCAGACCCCTTCCTGCAAGGAAGTGAGTCATGTTTGGAGGTGGCTGTGTTTGCACAGCTCCTGGGCTGTAGTGGGCACAGAGTCAGGGACAACTGTGAGGATTCTGAGATGCTGGCATTTTTATTGTTGCCAGCTGCACGTTGAAACCACTCTACAGCTGGGCTGAGGACTGGGATTTAAAAGAGATCCATTTACCTTTACGGCCAGTTGTCCTGAATGTCACTGAAGCAGCATGCAAGCTCTAGGACACTTCTTTGATTTTGCAGTGGCTGCAGACAGAATGCCAACTTTAGACACCAAGCAACACTAGATATAATAGCATGCAAAGATATTGGAATGAGTGTTTTTCCTATGCCTTCCTCTAAACAATGGCCCCTAGCACTTTATAAGGGTCAATTCATCTAACTCTCATAGCACAGCCTGGGGACTGTGAGAAAGACTGTCATTAGCATGACATCAGTGAGCCACTGTGTACTAGAGTGGACTGGATGGGAAGAGGACTGGACTTCATACCTCATGAGAAACTGTGGCTCTAGACTCTCTCCATTCTCACACGTTGACCTGCTCCCATCCCTAGTCATTCTGGATGGACAGATTGAGATCTAGGGAGAGGTATGACCTGCTTAAATGCAGAGATGAGGGGGAAGGAATGAAACCAGTACTAGACTGATTCACTGCCAAGGACTCTTCATAGCCCAGTAGATTATTTTAAAGGAACCAAAGAGATGCTGTACTAAAGTTTACTTTAATACAGTTGTTGATACAGTAAGTATACTTGGTGTGGTGGCTCCCTTCTGTGATCTTAGCACTTGGAAGGCTGAGGCAAGAATAATGGTACAAGTTTGAGCCCAGCCTATGCTACATAATGAGTCCCAGGGCTGTCTTGGATACAGAGCCTGTCCTATTAAAAAAAGCCACATCTGGTGGCTCACACTTGTATTTCTAGTACTCATAAGGCAAATGCAGGAGCATTGCTGTAAGTTTGAGGCCAATTTCAGCTACATAGTGCCAGGATAGCCTGGGCTATAGTTCAAGAACTTATATCAAAATCAAACTAAGACAAAAAACACAGAAAAAAAAAACAAATCAAAAGACTTAACAAGTAAACTGGATGAAGTGGCCATTTCTGTAACCCGAACATTAGTGGAGGCTGGAGAATTAGGAGTTCAAGGCTTGCCTCAGCTACATAGTGAGTTTGAGGTCAGTTTGAGCTTTATGCAATTCTGTCTCAAGGAACAAAACAAAACAAAAATACCAACATGACTGCCCAAACATGAGCTGAACAAGGATGATACCAACATACATGCCAAAGTGGATGAGAAAAAGCCGACAAGGCCTCAACCCTATACAAAGAATTATAGACAGCTAAGAAATGCTAGGAACAGAAGAGGTGGCCTTCCCTTGGGAAGAGCACACCAATTAGTTGTCCAGTGCCAAATGGCCAGCCCTGAAAAACATATATACAAATAACATTATATGGACTGAGTAAGTAATATTTAGGGATATTTAGGCATATATATTACATATATACATGTAATAACTATTAATGATAAAAGAGGCCATGGATTTGAAGGAGAGAAGGAGAGTTTGAAGTGGGGGGAATGAAAGGGAGAAATATTATAATCTCAAAATAATTTGAAAACTACCCACAGAACCAGGAGAGGTGACAGTTAAAATTTTGAAAATTTGAATCATAACTTTTAACTTGAGTCTATAAAAATACTTCCCATAGGTTGCATACTCTAAGTGTTGTGGTGACTATGGTGATAATAATGGTGATAAGAAGGGGGTAGGGATGGGGTGATGATTGTTAGGTACTGGTGCTGGTGGTGGTGTTGGTGGTGGTGCTGGTGGTCACCATGGTGATGGTTGTGATGCTAGTGATGAAAAGGGGATGGTGATGATCATGTTGACAGTGGTGCTGATGATGGTAACCATAGTGATAGTGATGGTAGTGATGATTGTAGTGAGATGGGGATGGTGATGGAGGTGATGATTAGGATTATAGTGATGCTGCTGACCATGGTGATGGTCCTGACAGTGGTGAGGATGATGCAGATGGTCACTAAGTACTCTCACTGAGCCTATCACTGGCCTGTGAACTTCACGGATTTTTAGGTCACTTATAGTTTTCACTGTAGCTCCTTAACAGATGCATCATTATCACCATTCTCATGTAGACATTAGGGAGGGTCCAAGCCCTCTTCCCAGTGACAGGCAGCAAAAGATAAAGTGAGGATCAAAGTGCCAAATAAGAAAATGATAATTGTAACAAATGGTTATAATAGTACCCTCTCTATGTGAAGTGCTTCCGTGCGTCATCCAACAGTTTAATCTGGGCATTCTCTGAGGTGGTTATTGTTAGTTTTTTTTTGTCATTGTTGGTAATTTGTGAAGAAAAGTACTACTGAGTGTTTGAGTGGTTCTTTCAGGTTCCACAGTCAGTACTAGAGGCCTATGGAACATGTATGTGGAGAAAGTGATCACAGAGTTCAGTGTGCAGTGTTCCCTGGTCTCTACCTTCCTCACACACCTGCTCTTCAAGACCCACTGACCCTCCCTTCTTCCTCTGTCTCACCTTTGTGGAAGACCTCATACTTTCTCTTTCCCTCAGCCTGGACCTTCTTGTCCACCTCTCACTGTGGTTACAGATACAATCTAGGACCATCATCCACTCTCCTAGTGATATCCGCCATCCATCACTATGTTCAGGTTCAGGAGTGATGTACCAGGCTCAGAGAACTCAATCCTGCCTTCCTCCCAGCCCTGTTTCCTTATGCTTCCCCAAGGGATCGGAAATGCAACTAAACAATGTCACCAGCAGTCTTTCAATCAGGGCTTGCATACGTCTGCTGTCACCCTGGTTGGTGTGCAGCAATAATCTGCTAAGAATTTGAAGAGTGAGCGAAAGCACCGAGGCGTACTTGTATACTTGCAGTATACAAGCTCTAGTGAAATGTCTTGTGACCTGACTTGTCTTTTCTGTTTTCTTTCCAAGGGAAACCAAGGAGAGCGTGGCGCAGAGGGTGAGGTGGGGCAGAAAGGCGATCAGGTAAAGCCGGTTTCTATCGTAAAGAAGCTTGCATTGGTTGTAAGAAAGGCCTTGCTCTCAGCTGCGTCCACCCACTGCTTCTGATGCCACCCTTGCCTCTTCTGAGCCTGCAGAGGAATGTTGAGGTCTTGATTTCCTGCTTTCCATCATGACTGCTCTGCTTCCTCTCATCCTGATCCATCTCCCAGTTGTCCGAGGAGCCTTCACCTTTTCATTTTCTCCCCTCTCTCCCCATGATTGCTTCTTCCTCACTGGTATTTTCATTCTCCAGGAAGCAACCCTTTATCCCTCCCTCCATTTCTTGAGCACTTCTTTTTACACACATGGTGCTGTTTGAAATGCTTCACGGCACTTCTTGAGCCAGTTCAGACTTGTTGGACCCTTCTACTAATGTGTCGGAGGCTGGCACCAATACGGAAGTGCTCTTTCCCCATATGATTCTGAAATACTGCTTCCCCACTGTCCCCCAAACCGGTGGCACTGGCTGATTCCGTACAGCCTTGCTTGGGCAGCTTTCGTGATTACTAAGTGACCTGTGTATTGTCTCCACAGCCATCATTTTCCCTTCCTTCTCCTTCCCAGTCTCTACTAGCTCTCCCCTTTCTGCTTTCACATGCTCTGCATCTCACTCCAGTGCTCACAGTAACTAATTCCATGTCGGGCACTGCTCCAGAATCTGAGATACAAAATGAGTGCATCCTGACCTCAGGGCATATTGATACAAGTGGGTGGAGGGTGAGCCACCGAGCCAGTGATCCTCAAGCAGGCAAAGGAGAGCTGTGCTTAAGGTTTTCTCCCCTGTATTTAGAAAAACAAAATGTATCTGGGTTATCATACCGAGGACAGCATGTCAGCAACAAATACTCTGTGCATTGTAATGAGTATTATTTGTGTTTTCCAATTGCAGGTTTGGAGACATAGGAGAGAGAAAGATTAAATTCTACATTATAAAAAAAAATGAATGGCTCATTCTATAACTCATAGGAAACTCCAGATGTGAAAATAGATTATTCCTGTAATATTGTCATAGTGTTGTTGTCATAGCTAAATTACTCCAAGCTTATTCTGTTAAGGAGGAACACACGCATACACGCACATGGATACACACACACACACACACACACACACACACACACACACAGATAGAAACAGAGAAAGCACACACTATAGGTATAGAGCTTGATGGGTAACAGTAAATACTTATCTTGAAAGCATGAGGGATGAGCTTGATTCCCCAAGGCCCATGTTAAAAACAAACAACAAACAAACAAACAGAAAGCTGTTGTGGTGACCTGCAGTTGTAATACCAGCACTGGGATAGTGCAAACACGTGATCCTTGGGGTTTGCTGGCCAGTAAGCCTAGCCTGCTTGGCAAATGCCAGGGCAATGAGAAACTACCTATCAAAAAAAAGTTAGTATGCATATCTGCAAAGTTGGGAGTATTAAAAAAAATTTCAGGTTCCATTTAAATATAAGATACAGTCCCTTTTATTTGACCCCTGAGGGACATTACTGGACCTTGTTCTTTGGTCTGTACATGCATCTCTCTCTCTCTCTCTCTCTCTCTCTCTCTCTCTCTCTCTCTCTCTCACACACACACACACACACACACACACACACACACACACACACACACACCACTTTACATCCTTGGCCTTGCTAGCCATAGAATAAACCAACCGTGACTGAAAATGTTTTTAGGCTTTTGTCCTTCTTATTAAATAATGCGATAACAGCTCTTCCTTTAGTATTTCATTGCAGTAAGTAGTACAGGTTGTCCAGAGATAGTTAAAAGTATGTGAACAGGTGTGTAGGACTCATAGGTCATTCTGTATAAAGGACTTGAGCACCCCTGAATTCTGGTTTCCTTGGGAAGATATCCCAGAACCAAGCCCTGTAAAGGTGACAACTCTGTATAAATGTACATACCCACATTTATTTATTTATATATTGATTGATTGATTGATTCATTCATTCGTTCATTCATTCTTTAATGGGACATTGCATGCATATCTGGAAGGTTGGGAGTATAATATAAATCATTTTTCAGGTTCCATGTAGATATAAGATATAGTCCATTTTGTTTTGATCTATATCCTCAGCTACTTCCATATGCCTTTTCCCCACCCCAGATTATTTTGAAGCAAATCCTCTTTCAAGACATACTCATTTTTATAAATATTATGATTAACTTTTCTTAACCTATGAAGTCACTAAAGGTACATGATGAAGAGACCCTTTGTGCTTAGAGTCTTTCAACCAGACTTGTCACTCAGCTTAAGAGGGAGACTCTGGATTGGTTGTGGAAACTACCTTGTTTCAATTGAAAACTGTTGTTGTTTCAAGTTGAAAGCTTTTTTAAGGAATCACTTTTGAATAATTATCTTCTGTGTATTTACTAGGGTCACCCTGGAGTTCCTGGCTTCATGGGCCCACCAGGGAATCCTGGGCCACCAGTAAGTAGACTCTCTAATGACCTTTGTTTCTTGGTTTTGGCATTCAAGGCATGTATCCATTCGCCATGGAGATTGCATCACACTAGCCCTATCTTATTTGAAGGGATGGGCTTACCCTTAAAGTGTCCAGGGGTAAGAAAGAAGTGAATGGAATGAATATTGAGGGATTTGAGTAGCCTTGAAAGATGGGCTACTCAGGGTGATCTTAGGCCTGAGGGTCTCTGGTAAGCAGTGATGAAGCCAGTATTACAAAGTAGTATCTTGAGTAAAGAACTCCTTTACATTGAACTTGAAGATGCCCATAGAAACCTAGATCCTCCCCAGTTTTCTGGAATCAATAACTAGCAGTTATAAATTATTGTTCACTATTATTCTTTTTAAGCACTTATTGTTATTCTCTGGCATTTTGATAACTATAAATGTCTACTAATCCTACCATCCAATTTTTTGTGCCACTTAAGCAAAGAATTTCCTTGCTCTTGTAGAAACTGTAGCCATGACATTGACACAGGGCCTTGGCATTTTTCTGTTCCTACAAATTAGTCATGTTGTTTCTCTGCTTGGAGCTAACTGCAGTTGCAGCTCTTAGATTCATGGAAGGTAGCCATGACAACCAGCAGTGGCAATTACTGTTCCTGCTGGGCCCAGGACCCCAGAGATTTTCATGGATTCTTTATAAAACTCTGTCTCTCAGACTTTGCAAACAAGGCCACTTCACATGACTCAAAGCCTACTGAAAAGGAACCTGGGCCTAACAGAAACCAGAATTTTAAAATAAATTTTGTAAAAACGAGTCAGTTTGGATTTTAAAGTTAAAGTTTAAAAATTAAGCTTGATTTGTTTGTTTGTTTGTTTGTTTTTGCTTTTTATAGACTGTGTGTGTGAGTGTATGTGTATGTTTGTGTATATGTGTATGCATGTGTACATGTATGTGCATGGAGATGCCTGCAGAGTCCAGGAAGAGGGCATCAGAGCTCCTCAAACTGGAGTGACAGATAATTATAAGATGCTATGTGGGTGCGATGAACCAAACCCATGTCCTCTGCAAGAGCAGAAAATGTTCTTAGCCATTGGACCATCTCTTCTGTCCCTGCTTTGTCTTTTTAAATACCAACTCACTGACTTCTAGTTGTGTTAATTGATTAAAAAAATCAAATTTTAAAAAGTATTTGTTCAATGAAATCATGTAAGAGCATGAAACAGCAATTGGCCTTTCGTAGTAAACCTCTACATCAAGTTCACAATAAAATCAGTCATTTCAAAGATGAAAAGTTCACTTTAAATCTTGGATATCATCTCCCCACTCATAGTATCTCTGATGTCAACAGCTTTTTTTAAATTCCCCAGCCTCAATTCCTACCTGATCTTGTTCTGCTATGTGCTTTTGTGGGGGAAATCATAAGAGACTGATTCATTTGTTGTCATTGAACTGCATAGAATTTTAAAATTCTTTCAAGGTTTATAATTTTCCTTAGTAAATCATGTTGCATTATATTTGCATATTGTCCCAGTAAGCTTTCTATTGCTGTGATAAAACACCATGACGAGAAGCAACATGGGGATAAAGAATTTATTTGGTTCACGCATCCCATCACTGAGAGAAGTCAGGGCAGGAACTCAAGGCAGGAACTGAAGCAGAGGACATAGAAGAACTCTGCTTACTGGCTTACTCTCTAAAACTTACTTAAGCTGCTTCCTTGTAGCACCTAGGACCACCTTCCCAGGGATGGTACTGCCATAAGTGGGCTGGCCCTCTAATATCAATCATTAATCAAGAAAATGTTCCATAGATATGCATAGAGTCCCATCTAATGGAGACATTTTATCAGTTGAGGTTCCTCTTTTTCCCCAGAAAACTTTAGCTGTGCCAAGTTGACAAGAAAAGAAAGAGAGAGAGAGAGAGAAAGAAACACACACACATACACACACACACACACACACACACACACACACACACACACCCCAAACCACAACCTAACCAGCATACCTATTTTATTGTTAGATCCAGAAATCAGGCAGATCAAATCCTGACAAAGGTGGGACTCTAGTGGATATTGAGGAATGCCATTAGCATTAATCAAAAAAGATCACATGAGAGACAGGTGGCTTTATTAAAAATCAGTTCATTGGTGAATTATTTCTTGTCATGGTAGCTTCAACTTTCAAGTGCACCCCATCAGCTGAGAATCACAGGGGATGGACCCAGCCTTAAACCTTCTTTCCTTCATCCTGAGAGTTCCAAAATGGGTACATGGTTCTAGTACCTTCCCACCAGAAATGGCTACTAACTTAGAGCTCCTTGATACCTATAAAGCCCAGGTCCTGTCTTTGAATGCTCATGCTAAAGGTCTGAGACACACAGGCAGTCACAGTCAGAAGCCAGTGGGTCTGTTTCCGGTTGAGGAATGCTTTCAGCTTATGTAAATGCTTACTGAGCATCTGTTTTATGCTTTGTGCTGCTGTGCTGGAGCTTAGGTGGAGTCAGCCCATAGGCTCAGTGGCTGGTCCCACAGAAGCAACTGGAGAGCAGAGAAGCAACCAGCTTGGCCATTTGTGCAGAAGTGCTTACTGCTTGGCAGGTCCCATCCAGGGTATCCCATGGTCTGGGCTCCAAGCCCTCAGAGCTCTTCCAGCATTTACTTTCTACTCTCAGCCAGTGTGCCTCCACCAAATAAAACTTCTACCACTTTCCTATTATGCTTTTGATTCCAACTTCATGAAGTCCAGGGTGTGGGGAAAGAAACTTTTGCTAAATTTTTGTAGAAAAACAAAACAGATTTGAGATTAAAAAAAAAAACAAAACTTCACTTAGCTTTGGACTAAATGTGTAATTTCACCAAGAACTTCATGCTATTTCTTTAACTATTACTGGTGTCCCTATAGTTCATGAACATTATTTGGTTTCTTATCTAGCTTAAGAGATGTAGGCAAATCAAACAGCATTCTAAGAACTTGCAATCCATAGAAAATCAGTCATAATTTACAGCGTCAAGCTTCGTTGAAGTGCAAGGCTATAATATGGTTATTTCTCTGTTGCTATAATATGGCTAGCACCTAAGGGGGGAAAAACCCACCAACAACATTGAATTGGTACATATAAATCAATCAAAAGCCTCTGAATAGTTTTCAATAAAGTTCTGTGAGAACTTGTTTGTGCATGCTTCCATGGGTTAGTCAATAACTGCTGTGGCTTGGATGGAAGATAGACATTTGGTATTAGATGGCCCTTTGTGCAGAGAACGTCCTTGGGGTGTTTTTGGTGATGGCCAGTTCTTTATGTGTGCTGCCCTTTTCAACCCATTCAACAACCCATATGTGGTGGTTGCTCTCTTTGTCAGCATTTCACAAAGGAACTCGGATGTGGAGGGGTAACGTCACTTGCACTAGGTTGCAGAGCTACTCTGTGAAGAGGCAGGATGCACACCCAGAATTCTGAGGTTCTGTCTGAGCCAGCCCCCCTGCCCTGTACCCAGCACTTCTTCCAGCCCGTCTCAAACATTCCCCATCTCCTTAGGATAGAGGCAGTTTCCATACGTTCAGAGACGCAGAAACCGAGCTTGGATCACACGCAGTTTATGAACGCTAGCAAGAGGCAAATGCCTAAATTCTCCTAAAGAATTGCTCCCTTCATCTCCTAGCTCATTCTGCCCCCTACGCCCATCTGATTATTCAAAAATATTGACTAAGTATCCAGTATACTGCAGGAGCTTCTTAAGTTCCCAGGAAGAGAAGAACTCGTGGAAGTTGTGATGTAGGACAGGTTGGAAAAGAGGAATATAGGCAATAAATGAATTTGAAGTTATTGAACACTGGGGTATCAGATATTGATACATGCTACAGTAAAAAATAGCTACAAAAGGGGGAAAGACATTACTACAGTTTGTGAAGGGCCAGTGCTTGAACTTCTCAATCTTGCAGGTATCAAGAATATCTCTTAGAAATTGATGCCCGAGGTGAGCCTGTGGACATGGGACAAGGCTGTAGGCAGAAGCCCTCAAAGCAGTGGTATAGACTCATGTCTGGGGCTCATCCTGCACTACCTACTCACTTCTCTGGAACTCTTCTACTATCTTTTTTGCAAGTGTGAAGATTTTCTGTTGTCTTAGGGATGACGGGTTGATCAATGCTTCGCCCCTTCCTGAACTGTGGTTGCTCCCCCAGCCTCATTCCAGCTGCTCTGAAACTGGTCTTCTGCCTTGTCTTTGTAGGGAGCAGATGGAAATGCAGGCCCTGCAGGACCACCAGGACTTCAAGGGCCCCCGGTAAGTTCTGTGGGAGACAGAATCATCCTTATGCTGACCATTAGGACTTTTTAGAGCCCCATGTTGGCCAGCTCTGTTCCTGTCCTCTCATATTGAGAGCCTCCATATTCCTGAGTCTTTGTTCACTGCCATGATTTCTTGTAGGGAAAATGCAGGGCAAATTGCCTTCTGCTAGGTGTCTGATTACTTTACCATTAAAATGAAATAGAGTGGTCTGGTGACCTGTGATTCCCCAGTGAAAACAAGCTCTAAATGTCCATTCCATCTCTCCTTGTCAGTGTAGTGTCTGAGTGTGGTTCTGAGTAACCACAGGTGATGGAGATGCCCAACCTGTGCTGTGGTATGCTCAGCTGTGTTTCAGGCTGGCAACAGCTCTTTTATCACAACTGATAACAGAGGAAGGTACCAGTTGGAAAGGACGGTCATTGCTCAAGATCCCCAAAATCACAGCTGCTGTTGTTTGCTGTTGAACTCAGTGCTTTTTAATCTCAAAACTTAGAATTCTTTTATTTTCATCAAGCTGCTAGAACCACATCTGGATTCAGCGCCATAAAGCAAAAGCTGAAATACAGCTTGGGGATAGGGTGGGGCATCGTGCTGGCTGAATACATGCATAGCATTTAAAGATATACATCCAAGCACCACTTATCCTTCTGGCTTCTCTCCAGCCATTTCACCCTTGTAATTCAGAGAAGCCTAGAATTGTCCTACCCATTTTATGAATAAGGAAAGTGAAACTGGAAAAGCAGTCAACATTTAACAGAAGAGTCAGAGCCAACAGCTGGTTAAGGAAACCCAGCAGCTTTGTCACAAAGCATGAGGTTGGGCTCCTGCTCTTGTGTCTCTGGCAAGCTTCTGTGCAGAAGGACCCTGAGGGTGTAGTTAGCAACAGCACATCACTCTTTGCCAGCATGGAAAAGTGGTGCCCAGCAGACAAAGGCATACAGGAAATTAATGTTCAGCTTGGGACTTCAGTCAATGTGAAGACATCACTTTGGTGTTCTTTCGACTATTTCACCCCAGCTCACCATGGAGCGCTGAGATTGAATAGCTGGCAGCCCCACAGCCCTTTGTAGGATCATCCCGCGGTCAATCCGTTTGAAGCAACCCATGCATAAATCCCAGGGTAGAAAGCACCACAGGCAGCTTTTTATTGATTCTCAGACCATAAAAGATTTTCCCAATAAAACTAATGGACTGTTTGCCTGAGGAGAATAAGATACTGAGCCCAGTTGTAAAATCATTACATTGCTACAAATTAAACTCTATTAAATAAAACTTTGATTCTATCATGGGACCCCTTGGTAAGCTATGGGAGCAGTTGGAGCTGCCCATAGTGCTGATAAATTACTATAAATATTAAATTCGGGAATGGGCAAAGTTTTCTTAGGTGAAATGATGTTGACTGGGTAATATGGTTACACACAGTTCATGAAATCCTGAGTATTCTCATTGTTTTGAATTAAAACATACAAACCATCCACCATTATTTTGATATGACATGAAGGGCCACAGTATGACATTGAGTCCCCAAATGGCACCTCTTATAATTATTCTTATAGAACCCGATGTCTAAATAGCCACTCCTTGTTACTAAAAGTGGTTTGAGGACATAGCTCCTCTGAAGCAACATAAATGGAGAATTTTAGATTGTCAGAGTTTTTGTTGATCTTTTATTTACATGGCAAGGAGCTCGAATTTTCAAAGCTGAATTGATTTAAAAAAATCGTTATTTTCTATTTTCTGCCTGATTTCAATTAGTTGCTTAATAAATATTTAAATGTGTTAATTCCACAGCAAGTGATTGGTACAAGCAAACTTAAGGGGGAAAGTCCTGTGTCACCTTGTGAGCATTCAACTCTTAAGAGAGATTGGGGAGATGCTGTGTGCAGACTGGGCCAGGGTGTTCGGGAAGATTGGCAGAGCTGGCTCTGTGTGCTGGAATTTGTTGCTGGAGGCTAGTTAGAGAGTGTCTGACTCCTGCTCTCAGTCAAGTGAACTGCTTTGTAAATACTAGAGAAGTGTTTATGATGGCTGGGATGTCAAGAGGCAGAGTCCTCTCCTGAACTAGCCTCCCTCACCTGAAAATCAAGTGAATGGTTTAGCTCAAAGCTTAGCAAACTTTATCTATGAAGAAACAAATAGGAGACATTTCATACTTTGTGACACACAATTCTCTGTTGGAGCTACTGGACTGAGCTTCAGTAAGGCAGCATGAGCCATAGACCATACATATACTGATAGGGTATGAAGTTCTGCTAATAAAACTTTATTTGCAAGAACAGACAGAGGACTAGAAATTGTTGACCCTGTTCTGGAATCACTGTTTTTCTATTTGAAAGTTCTTGGAACAAGGAGCATTTAGAGAGGTATCCAGAATGTTCCATTATCAGTATTTAAAGTTCCCCAGTGTTAATGCAATATTTGATAGTATATATCTACACTATTTGCATATGTGGTGGTAGATTCTGTAATGGAGGAGAGATGCTGTATTTCACTGGATCAGTTATTCCGCATAGATCTGAGAGGCAGTATGTCCAGATTGTCCTAAATGTCTTGCAGCAAATTGAAATCAACCCAAAGGCACCTTCTCTATATTATTTTAGTAACTTTTTTCCATGCATATGAAAAATGTGAATACATTGCAGAAGCTTTTAACAGTGATAAAAATAAAGCATGATCCTTCCTGCACCAAACTCAAGTATCTTTACAGCAATCCCTCTGTATTGTAAGCATGTGTTGCTATCTTCTTCATGGTTTAGATTTGACTAAAACACAGTCATGCAGTTTACATACAGTACAAATAGTGCTTAATAAAGGAACCGTGTTTTAGTTTGCTGATGGGGCCATTGAAAAAAATCTATATAAATGTAGAATAAATACACACTTTTGCTTGTTTTCACTTATATTTTGATGGTAAAATCATAACCCTTTAGAACAGAGGTTCTCAACTTGTGGGTCATAAGCCTTTGGGGGTCGAATGTCCCTTTCACAAGAGTTGCCTAAGACCATCAGAAAGCAAAGATATTTACATTGTCATTCATAACAGTAGCAAAATTGCAGTTGGGAAGTAGCAACAATAATAATTCTATGGTTGGGGGTCACCACAGCATAAGGAACTGCATTAAAGGGTCGCAGCATTAGGAAGGTTGAGAACCACTGCTTTAGACTATCCCATTTTATGTGATTAGAGGCATCAGAATCTTGTCTTGCAAAGGCACTGGCAGAGATTGGAAAGTTGTCAAGAGCCCTACATACTCATGGCAGAGACATGGGGTCTTAGGAAGCTGAGCAGTGTGATTAGAACAGAGGCTGAAGCCCTGGTGGCAGCTATAGGCCTTCATGAATAAAATGGGAAATGAAATACCAATTGATGCAATTTGGCAATACAGACATTCAAAATACCATACATTTTTTTCATGGAGGGAATACTGACTTGTGGCTATTTCTGGTTAGAGGTTTGGGAATCTCTGGGAAAAATACACAATGAAAATAATGAGACCATAGATCACACAGGCCTTCTGACCAGGCTTTCACTTGTGCCGGGCTCTGTAGGTGAAGACCATAGTTCTAGATGGTTCTGTGGGAAGGAACAAATGCTGAGTTGGATCTGGAGCCAAGTCTTGTGAACTCCAATGCCCCAGGTAGATTCCCCAGGTCTCTGTAATGTAGAGTGGGTCTCTCTGTGCCAGCACTGTGTGAGCATGCTTTGTTGACGCTATCACAGTCCTTGATGGGGCATAGCCTGTGAAGCAAGGAGGCTGCAGGTACACCCTAGCTTTTAATCAACTCCTCCTAGCTCACAGGACAGCCCCCTGTGAGATTTCTTTCCAGAGAAGTTGACTAAAGATTTCATGATGTTTTTATGTCTTGGCTCTTTCAGGGTAAAGAAGGCCCTCCTGGTCCCCAAGGCCCATCAGGCATTCCAGGACTCCAAGTAAGTATCACTTTAAAGGGTCTGGTTTCTCATCAGAAAGTTAGCAAACTGAAATGTATCCCAGCCAGATGTGGTGGTGCATACCTATAATCCTAGTGCTAAGGAGGTGAGGCAGGGTTGAAGGCTAGCTTAAGGTACATGAGATGCTGTCTTAAAAAATTTCCCTCTTCCCTCAAAAAATGCATCATAATAGCAAGATGTGGCCATTAGTGGATTTTATGGTATTTTAGAAGGTTATAAGAAAAAAATCTTATACCTGGTTATTACAAAGGATATCTAAGCTTGTGTGGAGCATGTCTTAAATGTCTTAGCCTCCTCTTAGGCTAAAAATTGGGGTTTTGTACTGCTTTAAATAATTCTCATTTTCTTTCTCCTCCTATAGTTTTATATATATACATACATACACAAACATAATTTTTTATTTACAGTACTGCTGTTATATATGTAATGGATACTGCATTAAATGTGATGCTCCTCTGTTGCCTCATAAAACCAATTATTTCATTTAGAAACATACAGTGGGCAGCTTCACATGTGGAGCAGTAATCCAGTTTCTTTGGGATGATGCCCTAGAGTGGAGTTTAATTATTATACTGTAGTTATAGCCAATGACTTTTTATACATGCCGGAATGACCTCACACAAATGTTTGTTCTCAGCTCTGCAATTTAATATACACCTCAGTAGGGTTGAGATCTCCAGCTTACACTAATTGTCTGTCTGGGAAGATCTTATCTTGTGAGAATGAGCTCTTGTGATTAACGCCCCCACAGCATCCCCATCCTGCTCTCCATCATGCATTCTTTTATTCCAGCCTCACTGATATTCTTTTGTCTCCTAGGACACAATATAGACTCCCCTGCCCCAATTGCATACATTTTTGTCTGCCCAAAATGACCCCTGATCACTGTTCTTTATTAGGTGATACTCCTCAACCCCTAGGTACTGGGAATGGATTCTAGGGTTTCATATACACTAAGCAAATATTCTACCACCGAGTCACGTTCTATACTCTAATTCAGTTTGTCTTCTCTTTGGATTTATTATATATATGAAATCATGCATGTGTGTGCAAGTACACACACAGACACACGTTGTTACTATTCACTGATTCTGATCAGACCTAGTATGTTGAACAGGCTAGGCAGTTGCAGCCCCCACTTGGTTGAAGCCTTTGGTCTTAATCCTAATCCCAGCTCAGGCATCCATTCCTGCTTCCTTCTCAGCCAGGGTCAACTCTTAGTCTCTAGTCTCTTTTTTCTTTGTTTATGAATCTCTACTCTGGCTCTGGTCATACTCCCTCTTTTATTATCATTCAGTATCTCTAGTTAGGAAGTTCCTGTACACTAGAGTGGAGAACATAATAAGGAAGCATAATTGGGAATTATATTACGGGTTTCAGCTCCTCTAATGAGGGCATCTACTTGTGTTCACCCGTGGGTCCCCACACAGCAAAGGGTAATAAAAGAAATGTGGGAGTAGGTTAATAGCTCTCTGAGGTCCCTTCCTATCCACCTGTATAACAGTCATGACCCCCAATGGAAGAGCCCTCTCCTAGGCAGCTATCAGGTAAGCCATTGTAACCCTAGAAGTTAAGGAACCTGTAGTGATTTGATTCTATCAGTGGTAAAGCCAAGTAAAGAAAATCTCCAGTGCAGGTTTTGCACCCACCCCTTATCATTAGTATGAGACTAGAGGAAGGAAGCCATAGCTAGAATCAGGCTGTTTTCTTCCATCTGTCCAGTCCTCTGTCTCACTCTTCTCCTTTCTGGCCTTTAACACAGAGGTTAAAGGTCTTACTTTCCTTGCTTTCTCTACTTATCCTCCCCTCTCCCTCTTCCCCTTCAGTGTAGCCCTAATCATACCACTGTCTTTCTAGTGCTTGCTGTCACCATTATACCAAGATTGGCTTCCATCTGTGCTTAGCTGTGGGCCCTCCTCCCTGTGGATTATGTACAAAGGGCGGATTAAAGTTATTGTTTCTCCTTAGCCCATGTTACCCAGCCTTCTTTCCTCTCCAGCTCATTCTTATCCATTTCTCTTACCTCCCTCCCTAGTTGCCCAATCATTCCAGCTACTTTTCCTTCCTCTCTCAAGTAGTTCCTCCTCCTTTGCTTTGTACCCGGACAGCAAGAACCACTATGACTTCCAGGTGCGTCAAGTTCCCCATAGTGTGCTGTGTACACAGTACCTTCCACACATGAGTGTATCCCTCTCATTACTAAACCACACTGTTAGACATCATGTACTCTTGAGATATTCCTGTGACCTCCAAGCAGAGTTAGGTATGAACTTGAACTAGACTTAAAACCAGAGGCTGGAGAGATGTCTTAATTCTTTAAGAGTGCTTGCTGTCCTTCTAGAGAACATGAGTTCAGGTGCCAATATTCACATTGGGAAGTTCACAATCATCTGTAGTTCTAGGGGATTCAATGCCTTTTCCTGGCCTGTGTGGTCATGCATACACATGTGGTAAGCACACACACACATTAATAAAAATGAAATTAAAATTAAAAAATGAAACCCAAACTTAATACCAGCTTTTGAAAGCGCTATCACAAAATTTAGGATGTAGCCTTGGACGTCTCTTCCTTCTCTGTCCCAAGTTAGTACATTCTCAATCCAGGCTAAATGGTGGGACAAGCCAAGTGAGTGACACATGAATGACAGAAAGCCTCTGAACTGTACATGCCAAGTCCCAGTTCCACAGTAGACTGAATTTTCATGAAAAGACAAATCAAAGAGCGAGAAGCATTGATAGAGAACAAGATGTACTGAGTTATCTTTGAGACCATAAAGACTATAGGGATTCAGGGATGGGCACCCAAGCTGGACCAATGAGACTCCTGGAGCTTCCTGAGAAGGGTACAGGAGAGTTCAGTCAAGGTCTGAACCTTGTATGTATGCAAAGAAGATTTAATGGGGTAAGGAAGAAGATGTGACAGGTAGAAGCAGCTGCAGACAGACATGACTATGTATGTATGTATGTATGTATGTATGTATGTATGTATGAATGAATGAATGTATTACTGATAGGCAGAATTTACTTCTGCTTCTGTTAGTTGCCATGAGGGTCACAAGAATCAGGAAGCTGACTAATATCTGAGGACCAACACCAGGAAGTGAAACAATGAGTCTCTTCATTTATTGAGGGCCATCTCCTTGCCATTCTTGCTGCATAAAACTCTCTGCATGTGTGGTATTTTATAAAATCTTAACCCTGCAGTACAGACTCAAATGCATGTCTATTAATTTAAAGTGAAGAAGCAAAGGTTAGGAATTGCCCATTCAAGCAACTCCCAAAAGGCAGCTTTCCTGTCTTGTGAAGTCCTGTTTATTTCTCAGATTACACAGGAGGCCAAGAACACTCTCAAGTCACTACATTCAGGGTCAGAGGGTCACATCTGAAGTCCTCAGACATTGTCTTCTCTAGCCTGAGTTTGCTGGTGTCCTTCCTTCCCATGGCCTCTATCAAACTGGTTGTACAGCTCTCTGAACTCCCCTCCCCATAGCCTCTGTGTGGAGGGAGGAACAATTGAACTTTTTAATCTTCGCATATTTTTAATTAAAATATAAATTACATCATTTCCCCATCCCTTCTCTTCCTTCTACATGTCTTCCACAAACTCATTTTCAAATTAATGGCCTCTTTTTATTTAATTATTATATAGCTATATGTATACATATATATATATAATGTTATATATAAATGTATAAATAATTATATATTTACATGTATATGTGAATACAACCTTCTGAGTACATTTAGTGTTGCTTGGCTTGTGTGTATATGATTTTAAGGCCATTTGGTATGGATAGTCAGTTGGGGGCATCATCCCTGGGGATGACTAATTCTCTCTCTTCCAGCATTCCTGGGTTTCCTGTAGTTTTTTGTCTGGTAGCGGTAGCCTGAGATTTCTTCCTTCTACATTAGTATGTGCATTGGTGTTACCGGCTCTTGTTTAGGCTGCTGTATTGTTGTGGTATCATTGGTGAGGCTTTCCGGTCATTTCTAGGAGGTACAATTTCACAGCCGACTTCCTGATTCTCTGGCTGATATTGTCTTTCTGCTCGTTCTTCCTTGATGTTCCTGGAGCTTTTAACTGCAGAGAAGATGGGTCCATAAGTTGGTTTATTTGAAGTTCACGCAATAATGCTGGGAACAGCATACATAAAAAATGACAGGAGCCAATGAAGCAAGCAATGAGACAGCATCCAGATAGGCAGTACATTCTGATCACTGCTTTCAGCAGCATCCTCCATGCCCAGACACTACAGGCTAAGGGCACTAGTGGAGAAAATGCACACTTGCCTTGGCAGCTGTCTGTAAGTGGCTGACTCACTGGACAGTGCCAGTGTTTTGCTGAGCATTGGGAGCGGGAGCCTGTGACTCAATGCTGGGCATATTTAGTATGTATTCTTAGGTTAAAAGGCACCAAGAGGCCAAGTACCTATGCCTCAGGGGTGCAAGTAAAATTCACTCCTCACTTGACTGAATTCTTCTTTTTTTTCTCAGCTTTGCTACTTCCTTTTGAATTCAGATGGCCTGGGATTGCACGCTCTTCTGTCTTGTCTTTGCTGTCTTCTGAGAGCCTGAGTGTGTACTTAGCTATCAAACAAATGTCAAGGTTACAGTATCCTCATCTAAAGCTGAGATAATCTGGGGTACAGGGACTAGAGAGAGACTCATAGCTTGGTTTTGTGGAGAGATGTATAAAGCATCACTGGACTTTCTAGAGCCAAGCAACACCAGCCTTCATTCCCTGTACCCCATAATGCCTCAGGACTATTGATAAGTGTTTCTCTGTGTGATTTCTTCTTTCTCCCATCACCTATACCCTAGTCAACTTACTCATTAAAAAGCCCCCCCTCTGGGTGAGGAACAAAATGGGTGCTTTGTAGATAAATAAAAAGATTCACAATGCAATTGCAAAAGGTCTGCTTTTCTATGATGTCAGGTTCTGACTCAGAAATCCTCATCCAGACTCCAAGAGTTGGGGGAGATGCCCATGTACTGCTAACAGAACACAAAGCTGCTGCTGCTGCTGCTGCTGCTGCTGCTGTTGCACAGAGAGATGCACATGGTTGCCTTTGTGGTTGTCCTTCCTTCTCACTAACCTTCCTTGACTCACTAAGCAATTTGAGTTTATCTTTCAGGGAGAAGAAGGCAAACAGGGCAGAGATGGAAAGCCGGGTCCCCCTGGAGAACCGGTAAGGGACTCTACACTTACCCTCATGTCAAATATAACATGAATCTTAAAAGGTCTTATAATAATAATAATAAAAAAAAAACCGGAGCCAGATATCAAGGTAAAAGCTGAAAGATCAGAGAAGTAGAACAAGCCACAGCCAACCTCACCTCACTAACTCCTCAGCCTCAGATTGGAAGCCTCTGAGTTCTCACCTGAAAGGATCAGCTGAAATGCTTTAGTTCCTGTTTTCTCGTACCTTATATAACTTTCTCTGCCCTCCCAGTCACTTCCTGGGATTAAAGGTGTGTGTGCTTCCCAGTACTGGGAGTAAAGGTGTGTGCCACCACTGCCTGCCTCTGTTTCCAGTGTGGTCTTGAACCCAGAGATCCAAATGGATCTCTGCCTCCCAGTGATAGGATTAAGGGTGTGTGCTACCACTGTCTGGCCTCTATGTCTAATCCAGTGGCTGGCTCTATCTTCCAATCCCCAGGTAAGTTTATTAGGGTACACAATGTGTCACCACATTGTCAGATCTGTCCATTCTCAACAGCTCTTCTGAGATGTTGAAGGGCTACTTTGATCCAGACACACAGTCATGACCCATATATCATTTCCCTTACTTCTCATAGTCCTGCAAGGAAAACAGCCCTGCTTTGCAACTGAAATAAGAAACTATTTAGGTTGCAAGTTGACCAGCCTAAAGTCATGTAATAGTCTGATAAACAGCCCAGAAATTCTGAGTTCAGGTCTCCCATCCTTCCACACTGTACTTTACTGCCCACATAGCCTCAGCCCTGTGGGTATGGAAGAGAATTTGGGGGCAAAGTGAGCTTCACTGGCTCCTGGTTTTGCGAGCTGCTTCCCAGCTTCATGTTTTAAATCTGGCTGCAGGTGTTTGTTGCTGCTTTTATTTTTTATGTAATGACATTCATTAGGAGCCTCCAGTGAGGTGGACAGACATGGTACTCCTAAGGTTATCTTGGTGGTCCCATAGCTTCATGACTTAACTATGAGCTCAAAGTCTATTCCCAGGGGTCAGGGAACTCTCTTGCCCAATTCAGGGTTTTGAAATGATGATGATGATGATGGCTCCAGAGTTTCTGGCATTACTTTTGTCTTCAAAAATCTAGAGCTGTGGTGTGGCTCAGTGGAGTGTTCTCCTGTCATGTGGGGCCCTGGGTCCACTGCAGCAAAGGGAAGCAATGCACCATAAATCAGAACAATACTCTAGCAAATCACACACATGGTGGGGCGAGATATAAAAGGCAGCAGGGATAGGGAGAGAGAGGCCAGGGTTCTCCCCATGTCTGCCTGCTTACATAACAGGAGTGCATCTACTAGAACATGGGGCAGCTCTGAGAAGAGTGAAGGCTCCACCCATGGAAGGACTGTTCTGCATGAAGGGAATAGGCAGGTGACTTTATGCCCTATGATATTTTAGTTACTTTGCTTTAAAAAGTTTTTTAAATTGCATTTGCTTGTTGATTTGTGTATGTTTGTGAAGCACACAGGCAAAGGTCAGAAGTCAGCTTGCAGAAATTAGTTCTCTCCTTCTAACATATGGGTCCCAGAGATCTAATTTAGGTTGTCAGGCTTAGTGGCAAGTACCTTTACCTGCCAGACATCTCATTGGGCTGATTTCTCTCTTTTAAATTAGCCAGTTTAATTAATGGATGGATGTTTATCTTCTGCGTTTGTTTATGTGTACTGTGACTGTGCAGTGCCAGAGGGCAGGGCATACAAGGGCATCCGATCCCCAGGAACTAGCACCTGATATGGGTGGTGGTAGCAAAACTCTGATCTTTCAGAAGAACAGCAAGGACTTTTAGCAGCTAAGCCATCTCTCCAGTCCCTCTTTCAATATTTTAAAGCAATCTCTGTGTACTACTTATTGATAGAACTAAATTTAATGGAAGAAATGCAATTCTTTTTATGCCCAGCCCCAGCAGTAACAATAGTAACAAAGTGGTGTTGGAGGCTGGCGTCCCTCCTCATAAGCTATGTGACCTTGAGTGAGTCAAATAACCTCCCTGAGCTTCTGTCGTCTTCAATTAGATGGAGGGTAATGTACTAACTTGCTAGAATTTGGAGATCAAATGAGGTGAGGAACGCACAGTGCACCAGGTTTATCTAACTCTTAATTATTTTACGGAGGTCCTCTTTGCAACTGCCCTACTTTAACTGCTGGTGAGGTTGGAACTGTGGAGCCTTTACAGCCACTAAATGGGATTACATAAAAGTTTTTCTAGCAAGGTTCATGGTCTGTTTAATTTGCTCGGCTGTAAACTATTATGACTCATTCCGAATCTTACACAGCTTGCCCGAAGCACCTTCTTCATCACTTTATACTGTTTGCCGGTTGCAACAGCCCAAGCTCACTGCTGAGGGGAAAAGAAAGAGCCTTGCCAGGGAGAACAAAGTGGGGTGCTCTGTGGAGTTGCCCAAAGAGGCAAAGGGTAGACAGATGGTGGAGGGATTGGGAGGGGGTGCATGAGGGACAGAGAGGCATTCTTGGGAATATGTGGGGCCAGGAGCAGCTAGCCCTTCACTCCATTTCCACCTCAGAAAAGCCCAGGGTTATGTATGCACTTATTGTCCCCAGATGAGGAAACAGGATACACAGAGGCTAAGAGCTGGACCAAGGTTCTCCAGCTGGTGAGTGAAGTCTCTGGGAATCGTGTCTCTGAGGCTGACCCAGAGCTCAGTGCTCAGATCTCAGAGTCAGGAACTACCTTTGTGCTGAATGAGTATTGTCCCTATAGTGTAGGGTCACTAGTCTTTCTTCCATCAGTTTATTGAATACCTGCTCTGGGGTCTGTCATTAAGATACAAGACCAGTCCTGCTCCAGGCCATCAAGGATCACACAGGAGGTAGCTGGTTCTCATGGACCAGGTCAGACTCAGTGATCCCGCAAAGATAGTGGGACTCTGATAACTTGAATTATGTATCCCAGAGTCGTCCTGGCTTGCTGTGGAATTTCACTGCAGAGTCATTCTGATAGTTTATGACTCTGAGCTGTGTTAGGAGGAAGTTGGCATTGGATGGGCAGAGTCTAAGATCCCCTGAGATCTTGAGGTAGAGACTCTGATTCCAGAAGGGTATTCTACCCAGTGGAGCCTCACAGAGTGAGGGAACAAATGGACCATGGGGAAGGGAGGTCATAAAAGACAGGCTGTTGAGTGGTACCTCTAGAAACAGCTAGGATCCAGGCTCCCTTGGGTCTCCCGAGAAACTGTAAGGAGCACACTGAGAACATCTCTATTTTCCACTGCAGCAGGTGCCCTTATGTCTGAGGCTGGGGTAGGAGGGTAGCGAATGGCAGCAGTTAGTACATGGCTCTTCTCCACTTTGATCCATTCTCATGTGAGGGGAGTACATGGAGAAATAGACTGATGGACAGATAAGTGGTAGATAATAACTCAGTGGATGAATGAACATTTCAATGTGTAGATAGACAGATAGACAACATTTCAAATTGTTAAGTGTTTTAATGTAGTTGAGCATCCAATTGTTGTTTAGGATGAAGCACAGAGTTTCAGTTATCCTTCCAATTACAACCCTCACTGTGTGTTCCTCTGCCCCTGTGGTTTTCCTAAGGGGTATCTTCCATTGGTTCTCAGTGAGGATGCATCATAATTCCAAAAACACTTTAGTTATGTCTAATGCAGGAATAACTCTCCTTTGATACTTGCTGTTTGTCTGCTAGTAACTGGACTAGTAATGACAGGCATCTTGATTATGGGTCAAGGCCAAGACCTATAAGGGAGGACCATCTGAAAGTTAAAACTACAGAAACAGATGCTGGATGAAATGACACCCAACACCACACAGCTAGACTTAGATAAGTTGGGCCAGAAAGCCATAAGAAAGATAACTTGAAAGCCAACCTTTGCTCCCCAACTTCTGTCCAAAATTTCCCTCTAAATTTAGGAATGTTCCATTCTCTCTCCCTTCTCTTGTAATGTGAACTCACTTCACATAAGTCCTAAAAATTCACTCTGTAAAACGAGGTGCAGATTATTTTTAGGAGGGCCATGTTCTCAAGGTACAATGAAGAGAGATCCAGAACTGGCCCAGCTGCCCATCAAACAGCAACCTTTCACCTCTTCCTCTCCCCTACCTCTGAGACATTTATCTGGACCTCAGTTGCCTTTCTTCATGGCTTGGTTCCGTCTGGGGTTATACCAAACTGTAGGCAGCAATTTTGTGTAGCAACTGTATCCTTGTATTCCTTTGTATCTGAGAACATAGGGTATGGAAAGGGCTGTGTAAATCAGATCACAGGCCCCTATGAGTGGTGCCCCTGGTGGCTTGAGCAGAGCCTCTGCCTGGGTGACAGGAAGCTGAGATATTATTTAGCTTTATCGTTAGAAGTCTGGTAAAAATAAAACTGCTCTGATATTCAGTGTGGCCATTGGAAAAATGTAGTAGTTCATAGTGCTCTTGCGAATCAAGTCATTAATAACTAAGATGGTTTTATAGTTTTTCATCTGGGCAGGGCACTCTGACAGTGAAGCATCCTTATGAATGGTTAACTGGGGGATAAGGCTTGAACTATCATCACAGCAGAAAACTAGGAATACACCAGGCCTGAATGTGCTGTGGAGGCTGGACTAGAGGAAATACATTAGGAATGCTGGCACAAAGGCTGATAGCCTGCTTGGCCAGTGACGTGTGGGAATGCAATAGTATGAAGGACAGGCAGCCGAACATCTAAAGATCCTAAAGATGGGAGCCTGAGCTTCTTCTTTTCTTCCTCAATTCAGGGAAAGGCAGGAGAGCCAGGCCTAGCAGGAGCAGAGGGAGCCAGAGGTCCACAGGTAAGTGTCAATCTGGTCTTGTGCCACTGTCCCCAGGAATGAATGTGTGCAGGCCTTCTGAGTTCCCAAAGTTTGTCTCCCAACACTCCGGTGCTTGTGTAACCAGTTCTGCTTCCTCTGCAGGCTGCTCTAGCTTCTGTCTATCCCTAGATCACAGGTCATCTCAGGCTAGTTAGCCTTTTAAAGTTGCTTCATTCTTTCCCTCATTTTCCCAACATGAGTGTTCTCTACTCTGAATAATTGAAGAAAAAAACAGGGTATTTTGTTTGTTCCTGGGTTTTTGTTTGTTTTGACTTTAGTGTTTTTTTTTTTTTTTTAACTTGTGTTTGGAGACATGGTTGCATGTAACCCAGGCTGGTCTTGAACTCATTATGTTACTGAGGATGACCTTCAAGTTCTGATATTGCTTCTCCCTTCTGCTTGCTGGGATTATAGGCACACAGCACTATGCTGAGTTTTGCATTGCTGGGGATGGAGGGCCTAGGGCCCTGGGCATGCTTGCACTTGGTCACTGGAAGAACATCTCCTGCCCTTTCCTTCAGTGCCCTAACTAACCCTTTTCCAGTTGTGGAAATCCATTCTAACGGTACACTGTTGTGATGGCGACATTAGAAAGAAAGGCGAGCGTGGTGTACAAAGGAAAGTGACCTGCTTCTGCCTCCCCAACAGAAGGAAGGACCGTCAGCATGTACTGTGTTACCACATTTATTATTTCTTGAGTGAATTACAGCCTTTCTATTCATTTTTCCTTTTTAAATGGAAAATAGATTATTTTAATATAATAAATTCTGGTCACTGTTCCCCCTTTCCCAGATCCCCTCCATCTCTCCATCCACCCAAACCCACATCCTTTTTTTCTCTCTCACTAGAAAACAAACAAGCAACTTAAAAAGCCACAAACCAACCAACCACAATATGACAAAACAATCAGGAGGGAGGAAGGGAAGGAGGGAGGGGGGTAGAGAGAGAGAGAGAGACAACAGAAACACTTAAAGGCAGGGACACACACTTGCACACACAGAAATCCCATAAAAACACAAAATCAGAAACTATAAGCAAAAGACCTGTAGGTTTAAAAAAAAATGCCCAGAAAGCATTATGAGGGAAAAAAACCCTCCAAAAAAATTATTGATGTTGTTTTGTGTTGGCTATCTACTGCTGGGCATGGGTGTACCCTGAAATGTGGTGTATGCCCACTATGATTCCATTGGAGAAAACTAATTTTTCCTTTGCAAGAGGTTTTCAGCTGGAGATAGCTTCTGGGTTAGAGATGGAGCTTGTGTCCACTTCCCATCTTAGCACTGGGACCCCATGTGGCTTAGACCCCTGGAGGCCATGTAGATGCTGCCATGGTCTCCGTGAGTTCATATGTGCGTCAGCCCTGTTGTGTCTAGAAGGCCTTGTTTCCATGGTGTTCTCCGTACCCTCTGGCTCTTACAATCTTTCCACTGCCTCTTCTGCTAAGTTCCTTGAGCCCATGTGGGGAAGTATTTAATGAGGACATCCCATTTAGAACTGAAATGTTTCAAGGTCTCTCACTGTCTATGGGTCTCTGTATTTGTTCCCATTTGCTACAGGAGGAAGTTTCTCTGATGGTGGCTGAGCAAGCGTCTGATCTACAAGTATAGAAGAATGTCATTAGGAATCATTGTATTGCTATGCCCCTTTAGCAGAGCAATAGGGTTTGGTTTGCCCCTGGTCCTGTGGCCTATTTAGTCTCAGGTTCTTGGCTACCTGAGCAGTCACATGCATGGGATTGATCTCATGGAGTGCACCTAACTACAATCAGATAGTGGTTGGCTACTCCCACAACTATTGTTCCATTTTGGCACCAGCTTATCATGCAGGCTGGACACCACTTTAGACAGAATGCCTTTTCCTCTGGTAGTGTACACAGCACCTTCCAGTATCATGAACACTAGGGGTGAGGGCTTAGAGTAGGCACTAACTCATCTTTTCCATGTTGAATGAGTTATGTAGGTGTGTGGTTGTCTAGACCTCTTCAACAGTAGGTCTTATCATCAGTTTGTGGAGACAAACCCATAACTTAGGCAATCTGGGTTCATTGTGGGTGTCCTTGAAATCTCTTCGGCCAAGAATTCAATTAGATGTAACCCATTCCTGGCACTGAAAATTTCATTTGGTGGCAAGAGACATCTAGTTGGGGCTTTGTCTCCTCCATTATTTGGTAATTCCAATTAGATTTTTTTTTCATATACATGTATTTTAAGAAGCATCTACTGGAGTGGTTTCCATATGACTCTTCTGTCCCTCCCCATATTTCCTTCCTTCCCCCCTCCCCTCAATACTTCCACCCCAGTAGCCCCAACCCCACTCCATTAATTCATAACTATGTATTTATTCTATTTTCTGTTTCTCAGGAGATCCTTCCCTCTCCCTAGTCCCTTTCTTTATGCCTAACATCTATGGTTATATGGTTATATTTAAATCTGCATCTAATTATTGCACTAAACACAGGTTATTTTCTGTAATAATAAAAATATTTTTAAGGTTTTAGTTTTTAAATGCTTTCCCTCTTCATGCTGTTGAATTTTTAATACAATTTTTTTATTTAAAAAAATGATGTTTAATGAAAATCCTGAAATCCAATTATCTGTCCAGAGGTAACGGATCAGAACACCACCTCTGTTTCCTTTGTGTTATTTTTCTTTTGAAAAATCAATAAATCATCTGGCAACTATTCATTAAGGAGGAAACAAAACATGAAAATCAATTGTTCCTTTTCCCCAATGCCCCTGCTTCTCCTGCATGCAGCAGGAGGAACCCAGGCAGAGAGATGAATGCTTTGGCCTATGCAGACTACAACCATGAATCTGTGGCTGGCTGTTTTGTTTGTTTGTTTGTTTGTTTGTTTGTTTTTTGTTTTTTGTTTGTTTGTTTTTCCAAAACATACTTTAAGTTGATGGTCCCATTAAATCCTTTCTTAAAGCATCTTAAATATGGCAGATGGTTGCATACTGTGGCTCACAGTCTATTCTCTTTCACTAAGTGATTCTGGTGAATAATAGCCCAGTTTTACCAGGTGGCTCCTGGATTCAAGGGATAAGAGGCACTCCCTGTTAGCTAGAGGGACCCATTTGCTGGGTTCTGACTTAGGAGTTGGATCCACTTCTGCACTGGGAATCTCAAGGTAGGGGTGCAGTGTAGAGACCTAAGCTGGTGAAAGAGGACCAGGTTCCTCTGGTTGGCTTTGAGTTTGGATAAAGATATACCTGGGTCCTTTCCTTTGTCATTTATTGATCAAAGAGGGCACTTCTGGATCTGATTCCTCATCTATGTAATGGAGATGATAGTAGTTGTCACACCTATGCAGTGGCTACACATGTTAAAGGAGAGTAGGATACCTATAAAGCTCTCAGCTCAGTGCCTGGCAGTGTGGGACACCCCTACTTGGGGCTTTTGTCTTGAGTTTATGGAACAAGAGCAAGTTAGAGACCCATCTTTGGAGCTAGCTGGCTGTGGGATTCAGTCCTTTAAAGATGGTTCCAGAACCTTGCCAAGTTCTGAATAATTGAAGAGCTTTGCTTTATTCATCCCGGACAGCAGCCCTAAAGAAATGGGGCTCACCCTCATGATCATTCATGGAAACTGAACCCTAGCAAAGAGAAGTGAAGCACTTCAGTCCCACTTTGGCAGAGGAGAGCAGAGACTTGATTTACTGCCAGCCCATGATTAGCCCTGGTGCATCAGATGCAGGGGCACAGAGGGCATTTGCAGCTGGAAAGAGAGAGCTAGGCATCACAGTATTTCCGTTATCTTACACATAGTGATATTAGGGATCCAGAGACAGATATCCTTTCTGAGGTGTGGCATAGAGTGGTTGAAACTGAATCTAATTCTCAGGTGACTCCATCCCCCTCAGAGCCTCCCCTACTTCATCTTTCCCCATCAATGGACACAATGTTCTAACAGCTTACAGTGTAGTTGCTAGACAGACCATCATTGAACCCCTATTATAAGCCAAGATTTGGATGAAGAAATCCTCATATATTTAGACTGGGGCTTCCTGTCTACTGCCCCTACTGGGTTCTAGAGGGACCACATTCTGCTACCTCATCCTACTGTCTCATCTTCTAGAGGATAGGAGATTGTATATTCTGGTCAGCCATGGTGGGTGCAGATGTGCAGTGCATTTCTCAGTTGTGACTTTAATACCCTGAAGGGCCTTTTAAGATGGAGTTCTTCTTGGATGGCCTCTATGGAGGGGCTACCCACCCCCACCCCCACATTTTCCCAGAGTGCTCTTGAGTAGGAGCAGCTGGAAGTATTACATAGAAAGATTAGAGAAGGGAGATAAAGATAGAAAATACAGGATAGCCTCGAGGGGGCCTGGAACCTAGTCCATTGGGCCCTGACTATCTTTGCCCTAGGGTATTTATAGGAATGCCAAGGGGTGGAGCAAAAGACCTCCCCCCCCCTCCCCAGCACAGCCAAATGGAGACCAACTCAGACATCTGCACTTAGGCCTGTGGTCCAATCATCCTCTCTATGCAGACCTGCTGGGTAAAGCCACTGGGAACCTGAAAATGGGCTCCCACAGGCCTCGCCCTAGGGCTTTCTGCTCCCTGGTTGTGTCTTCATTTGCTTGTGTTGTCAGGAGATGAAATCAAAGTAGAGCCTGGTGGATGCAGCTAGGTGGTGATTTGAATCCATGGACTCCCTGTCCTTCTTGTATTGAGAATGGTCATGGAGAGGTATCCTCTATATCAGATGGGCCCGTGTGAGAATCACAGAACCTCTTCACTATCTGAGTGATACACAGGACTGAACTTGGGTTTCTTTATCAAACAGGGTAAACAGAACCCATGTTTCAGGGCTTCAAGACCATGGTATGAGTGCTTTTAATGGTTCTATCACCATGCAAAGTGGGGCCTTATAGAAAAGACCTGCTCTCTTCCCTGTTTCTTGCCTCCCCTCCCTGCTTTTCTTCTACCCACTCATGACACCCTGAAACTGGTGGCAAGTGAGAGGCAACAGGGTAAACATGACAGGAAGAAGGGATGATGCAGGACATCTTTACAGTGCTCTGCCTTTGTGCTCCCCCAGCCTATTCTTTGGTAGAGTCATAACTTCCTCATATTTATTCCAGGGCTTCAAGGGACACACAGGTGATCCTGGCCCACCTGGTCTGAGGGTAAGTAGGTGACTCTGAGATGACACTCACCAGGGAGAGGATTCCAGGGTTTGCCGGACACCATCTTGGTGTTCTACTTAGGAAAGAACAGTAGACATACTAGCATGGTGTCACAATGGGTGGCACCATCCCATCTTTTGATTTGAATCTTATAAATGGTTCTTCTGGGCCCACAGTGACATGCAGCCAAATTAGCCAAAGGAACCTGAACTCAGGTTGCCTGTATTATGTGGGCTGTTCACATGTCCCCTAAGCCCTGTGAAGCAAGCCATGGTATTAGGCTTCGTTTACAGAGGAGCAAATTCAGGTCAGAGGTCATGGGTAACTTTCCCGGGCCATAGAGGATGTATGTTAACACATAGGCCTTATCCCAGGTGGGTAGCCCCTAGAACCTTTTTTTATTATCTAACACCTGTCTTTTCAAAATGCTCCAAACTGAAGAGACTGTAAGGTCAGTGGTCAGATTCCTTGAGTGTTGTGGATAACCAGGACAGAGCTATCCTATAGAGAGAAGCCAGTGAGAAGCAGGTAACAGGGGGCTCAAATAGGTTTACCTGACCCATCATCTTGTTTTCTTCCTGCCTTCCCTGTTGCGAGGCACTTAAAGGTCCACTTACTCTCCTGGGATCCAGTTCTGCTGCAGAGGCTGCCATACTCTGTGGGGGACACTTCTGTCTGACATCCCTCTGGGGCTTTGGATCTCTCCCACACCCTTAGATACCATGTGTTTGAGATGGCCTAAATCTAAATCAGCCCTGTCCCTAACAGTATTTTTTTGTTCCTAGGGAGAACCTGGGACTATTGGCCCCCCTGGAAGGGAAGGATCACCAGGAAAAGATGTAAGTTGGGTTGCCTTGCCCTTCAGTGGTTGAGAGAACAAGGGAGGGGCATCTAGGGACCCTACCACAGTGGCAGGTGGCAGTTATGTGAAGGACTTGACATAATTGCTTTTCATTGAGACTTGAGCTTCTTCCATTCTTGGGGTCAGCATTTATTTCACAGTTTATGGAGGCCTTTCTGGGTTCGTTTGATTTGTCTAGTGACTAATGGTGGGCCCACTGGATCTATCCTACACGAGTTGGGAGGCATTTCATGTTTTCCCCACAATTGTTTCTCCATCTCTTGATCATTTTGGTGCTCATAGCAATTCTGA
Source organism: Onychomys torridus (assembly GCF_903995425.1). NCBI lineage: Eukaryota > Metazoa > Chordata > Mammalia > Rodentia > Cricetidae > Onychomys > Onychomys torridus. The sequence continues at coordinate 37,205,424 of NC_050458.1, read as the reverse complement.
ATCCCTCAAACTCCTTACTATCATTTGACATCAACATGTTTGCCTTCACCAGCACCACCATTGCCATCTCTATGGTTACCACCATTATCAACAACATCACTGCAACACATCCCTCATCATTGCTGCCATTGCTGTGACTAATGCCATCACTATTATCACCACGACCGTCATTAAGCCATCACTAATTCTAGCACTTTCATTATCACTACCACTGACACCATCACCACCATCACAGAGACCACCATCAGCAGCAGCAGCAACAGCAGCAACTGTTGCTGCTGCTGCTATCGCCTCTTGGGCTGTATCTCACTTTCGACAGCTCAGATGTCTCTCACTTTTATTTGGTCTTGAAATCAGGACAGAGAAAGTAGAGGTTTCCTCTGGAAGGTACAAATGAGAATACTGTCATGAAGAGACCCAGGTAGAAGAAGCCACCCTAGAGTCAATATTTGTAGCTTACCCTCCATGACTGAACTACCTGTTGTACATGACATTTTGCCAGGTCTTCTGAATGTGGGTATCTAGATTGTTCTCCTAGTAATAGGAAACTTGTTGGAAGCATGGAGACAGAGTGCTGAGGTCCCAAATGGTCTCTTTCTAGACCTTTATATCTTTCATGACCTCCATGGGGACCTACTTAGCATTGTTTCTCTTGATGCTGTAGCATATTGACTGTTTGGTGGATCTGCTTTGAAAGATCTAGAAGGAATCACATGGGAAAGTCATTCTAGTTCCCCGTTTTCTTCCAGCAGTTTGTCCTGGTTAGTTTTATGTCAACTTGACACAAGCTGGAATCATCCAAAAGAGGAGGGAACCCCAACTGAGAAAATGCCTCCCTAAGATTGGATTGTAGACAAGCCTGTTGTTCATTTTCTTAATTAGTGACCGGTGTGTGAGGGCCAAGCCCATTGTGGGTGATACCACCCTTGGTTTCGTGGTCCTGGCTTTTAGAAGAAAGCAGGCCGAGGAAGCCATGAGGAGCGCACTATCAAGCAGGACTTCTTAATGTCCTCTGCATCAGTTTCTGCCCTGACTGCCTAGCATAGATGATGAACTGTGATAAAGAAGAGTAAAATAAACTCTTTCCTCTCTGGGTTGTTCTTGGTTATGGTGTTTCATCACACAGCAATAGTAACCCTAACTGAGACATACTTATGGAACCAATCTAGCCATTGAGCCTACTTGAGACGCAGTGTGGGCTGGTGGTACTGTTGCGTGGTAGGTTTCATACTGTGGTGACTCAGGCAGGAATGGTTCTAGGTTATTGACCAGGGAATTTATCATTTTGACTTTCTTGGTTCGAGATTTGACTACCTTAAACTACTGGGGAAACAGGTAAACTATGCCTATGCCGGGAAATAAACGTACTCATTTATAAATATGAACTGAAAAGTATCTCCTCATCTGAGGGAAACAAACTTGTACATGTCTGAAGTCCTTGGCACTCAAAAGGAAGTGTTTGGACACAGTGCTGGCTTCCTGGGTCTGCTGGTAAAAATCTGGTCCAAATTAGAGCTTTGTCATCTTCTCATGTGGCTCAGTGATTTTATTACCCCTCTCTGTTCCAGGGTGACACTGGACCTGTAGGACCACAGGGTCCCAGAGGACCAAGGGGCCCACCGGTGAGTTTTCTTTTGACATTAACTTGCTGTATAGTTCTGCAGAGCTGTTACCATGGTGTCTCACCCTGGCATGGATACATGCATTATTTTAAAATGATGCTATGTCCTAGAGGATGCTAAACAGCCACTGCCCTTTGCCCCAAGTGCTTTCCTACATATGCCCTAGGACAACCCATTGACAGTCTACCCACAGGGACCCCATGAGCTGCCATACTTCCAGTTTGGGGCCATTACCTAGTTTTATGTACCACACATGAGTTTCCTGTACATACCACAACTAGTAGCTTCTATACATTAATATTCACATTTGATTATGGAGGCCATAATCAATGAAGGTACCAGCCACAAGGGAGAGCATGCCTGCATGTTCAGCTTCCTAGGGTATTCAGGGCTATGTGAAGGGACCAACAGGCAACATTGGCACTCATGGAACATGGCTGGGTGGTTGGCAAAGCCATACCTGAGTGAGCCTTGGAGAGGCAAGGCCCCAAGGATTGTGTGTCCTAAGGATCTCATGCTGTTATTGCGCACAGCTCTGATTGTTGCCTTCATGGGCACCACATCCATCATTATCTATGGGTTGTATAAAAACTCTCAGGGTTTTCTAACACCTTACTGGGTAGTGTTACTGGTACTTACAATAACAGTGACTGACTTTTTCCAAGCATTGCTTCTGGAGCAGATTAATGATGCAACCACTACCCTTAGAATTTAGACATGTAAATTGTTAGTAAGGTTAGGATAAGATGTTTTGGTTAATAGATTTGAGGTGGAAAATCTTGGGGGAACAGTTTAAAGTTTATAAAGATACACTTTTAATAGTTGAACAGGGGACTTGTTGAGGTCCACAAACAGGAACAGTGGCAGTGTGGCTATTGCTGGCTTATGTACTTTTCTTGCTAGGATAGGTTGATGATCAAATTTCTTGTACTCATTTCTGCCCTTGGTTTTCACATATATATATATATATATATTTTTGTCTGTTGATGGGTGGGTATACACCCTGAGTAAAGTAGAGCTGACAGTTTTTCATGTATAAAAGTTTAGATATGTGATTCTTTTAAGTTTTTTTTTTATAAGATTGCCTTTTGAGGTGAATAGTAAAATGATTGATCCTTTCTTTATAATGGCAAAATGCAGCCTACCAGTAAAAGAACTAACTGAGAAAAATAGCTTGCTTGCTTACACTTGTTAATCTATAACAATTTACTTGGGTATGAGTGTATGTGGGTTCTTGGGGCAACTTGTTTTTCATCTGTAATATGTAAAATACTTAACCATGTAAGGGATATGGAAAACACGCTTTTTAAAAAAAAAAAAAAAAAAACTTGTATTCATTGTAATCACTCATTTGAAATACGGAATGTAACCACATTGTAATTTTTATACAGCTTCAAAGATTTTTCTGGAGCATATAAACTGTAAAGGAAAAATAAAGTTAGTTATAAGGGAAAAATTAAGAAGAGACAGAGGGAAACATCAAGGTAGAAGGACAGAAAAGGAATAGTGTAGAGCAAGCAAGAGAAAGACTAATAAAGAACTAAGCTTTAGCCTTCGGGAACGTCCTGTGCGTCTGTCTGTGTGTCCAGTAGTTCGCCTGCTCTGCATTTCCTCTTCTGTTTCTCTGACCTGCTGAAGGCTTTCCATTCATCAGCACCCTAGGTGAGGTCCTGACATGTTGGAGGTGTGTGTGTGTGTGTGTGTGTAGTCATTAGTGTTTCCCCTCCTTTTTTTTTTCTGCTGGCCCTAAAGAATTAATTTTACTCCCTCAGATAGAAAAATCAAGTTGAGTAAATAGTTTGCTGACTCTATGGATCCCCCTCAATATCTGAGCTGCTGAAGGCTGATCCTCACAGCAGCAGTATTAGAAATGACTGACTATAATTACATCCCTTGGCTTAGAGAGGTTTCACTCCATCTATGCTTCTGTCTTCATGGAATATTCCTCCTGTATATATGGGGTGTGTGTGTGTGTGTGTGTGTGTGTGTGTGTGTGTGTGTGTGTGTGTACATGTACATATGTATCCCAAATTCCCCTTACATACAGGCATTGGTCCTATTGAATTAAGGGTCTAAAACTATTATACCATAAACTCACTTAACTGATTATATTTTTGATGATTCTGTTAACAAATTCAAATTCAAATTCCAAGGGCCTAGGTATTAGCATTTCAACATGTGAATTTAACACACCATATTCCATATTGGTAAATATTTGGGGTTTACCTATTTCCATTCATTTACCTAGGCAAATCCATAGAGTATGAGCAAAGGTAGAAAGTAGGTATCAGGATGCCCAGTATTGTATAAAGAGAAAAGCCTTGGAGACCCATGAGAGGCAGCCGTGCATGTAACTTAGCATACTATGAACAGTAAACTTTGCTTCTAGTAAGTACGAGTGTACTCTAAAAGATGAAAGGTATATCATTTGAAATACGCAAACTAGTGCAGTGATTTATTGTTATTGGCAAGTATAGTGTTTCATGGATCACTTTAGCTTGTAGCATTTTTATACCTGTTGCTATAGCTTGTTTGCTCAATGCAGTTGCTAATGTCTAAGTGATGTACTATGCTGTGACAATGGGATGGATATGATGTTACTCAGAAATGTGAACTTTTAAGCTCTGCTGCATGCTTCTGGGGCCACTTTTGGACACATGATCTGTCAGTGTTGTGTGTGTGTACCTTTCTTGTGCATGATCATATTTGCAGATCCATTTCATTCACATTGTGGTCATTGTAGATATGTACATCTACAAATTCTTCACTTTGCTTTCTTTAAAATCTACACTCACACAGGCATGGGTAAAGCTCATATGATGACTACCTCACAGCCACTGGCTTCAAAGAAAGATGGGAGTGTTTACTGTGCAAAGCACAGATATCATTCATTTGGTTTCCTCCTAAGACTTCTGAGTTATGAAACTACATTATGAATCTGCCTGTGCAAAGGCAAGGGATGAAGGTGTAGAGATGCTTATAGTTTTCCCAAGATCACACAGCTCATCAGCAATTGATGTCAGCCTTTGGGTTCAAACAGTCTGGGCCAAGAGTCTGAAGTTTAAGACCCTACCTTAAATGTCTATGGACTAGATTGTCTTGCAGGAAAAGTTGTCCTGGATGAAAGGGCTTGAAACAGGAGTTTGGAGACCAGAAGTTTGGAAAGGTGACTACTATGGACAGCATAGTACCCAGAGGGGCTCCTTGTTGGTAGATGATAGATTGATAGATAGATAGATAGATAGATAGGCTCCTTGTTGGTAGATGATAGATAGATAGATAGATAGATAGATAGATAGATAGATAGATAGACAGATAGATAGACAGACAGGTAGATAGATAGATAGATAGATAGATAGATAGATAGATAGATAGACAGACAGATAGATAGACAGACAGGTAGATAGATAGATAGATAGATAGATAGATAGATAGATAGATAGATAGACAGACAGACAGGTAGATAGATAAATAGATAGATAGATAGATAGACAGATAGATAGACAGACAGGTAGATAGATAGATAGATAGATAGATAGATAGATAGATAGATAGACAGACAGGTAGATAGATAGATAGATAGATAGATAGACAGATAGATAGACAGACAGGTAGATAGATAGATAGATAGATAGATAGATAGATAGATAGATAGATAGATAGATAGATAGATAGACAGATAGATAGACAGACAGACAGGTAGATAGATAGATAGATAGATAGATAGATAGATAGATAGATAGATAGATAGATAGATAGATAGACAGACAGACAGGTAGATAGATAGATAGATAGATAGATAGATAGATAGATAGATAGATAGATAGATATGGAGGGAGGGAAGAAGGGAGGAAGAGAGGGAGAGAGAGAGCAGAGAGAAGAGAGACAGACTGTAGTTCTGTGGCTAAGGGAGGACCAGGTCCTAACATCAAAAGGCCAAAGTTCACAGGGAACTAAAACAGGTGACCACCAAAACTAGTGTTGGCACCATGTGCTAATGTCTGGTGGTCTTCCTCCTTCCAATGTACTAATGTCTGGTGGTCCCCCTCCTTCTGCAGAGGCAGAGAGAGGACTAGAGCAAGAAGCAGGAGAGATATCATTTCCATAGGGATGAGCCAAATTACATATTTTTAGAGAGACACAGATGGGTTGGTGGGTGGAAGGAGTATAGGGAGGGGCAGCAGACAGCTCTGACTAGAAGGTCTGAGTGCGCCTGCCAATCAGAAATAATGCTCAGGGCTTCCATTCTGCACTTACTAGCACAGATCCCAGGCAGAGCTTGGACTTGCTCTGTGTCTTGCTTATGAAATAAGGTTATCTATGCTGCAATTTTTCTGGGTGCATCTGCTGAGATGAGGTGTTTGAATACCCGTGGTCCCATGGGCACATTTTAGGCAAAAGGCAGAGACTGTCTTTCTGGTTACTGATCTACAAACACATCTGTAATGAGGGCAGTACAGTACAGGGTGGGCTCAGTACTGATTATGCTCAGAACTCAGCTTTTCCACTTCTCTCTCAGGTGTGTGGCTTAGCATTTCTGTGCCTCAGTTTCTGCACATGGAAAATGGTAACAACATTTTCATTTGGTGTGAGAAGGGAATGATTTATAAGAGGGACTGGTACGTAATATAAGAGGTCCTGGCTGGGGTCAGCTGAAGGTTGTTGACTCTATCAAATTTTGGGGATGTTGACACCTTCATGAGTACACAATTTACAGTTGCAAGACATCATTCAAATCTTGCATTTTCAGGATTAACACTGAATAGATCACTGTGATGTTCTTGGTCTTTTCAATAAACAGAGAGCTCCAGTGTCTGTCACTCACTTGATGGTGGAGATATAAGAGCCACAAGCCACAGACTGATGGCAGGGATGTGAGCTGAGCAGAGAGAGCATCCCTGTAGGAAGTCTGGTGGGCAGAAAGTGTTGAGCCTTGGGAAGTTGAGCTGTGCATTTTAGGCAATAGGGATTTATTTGGGAGTAAAACGGGGTAGCTAGGAGAATTCTTCAGCTTCCTGATATTTACTCTATAATGGATCTTTCTGTATGTGTTAACTTTGACAAATGGTCTCATATAGCTGAGGCAGACTTCTAACTCACTGTGCAGCCGAGGATGACTTTGAATTCCTGACCCCCCGCCACTACTCTCAGAATGGCTGGCATCACAAGTGAATGCCACTATGAGAAATCTTACTGAGAAGTATTTGCCAAGATTATAAATATGCTCAAAATGACTGTCAAGTTAGAGAATAGTAGATTTGAGACAGTCAATCCTAGAACCTGGAATTCTTTCAATCTCCAGCTGCATGACAGAACAAGCCAGTGTTTACCCTAGTCCCCTGATACCTCTGTGCTTTAATGTAGTCACTGCATTTGTGATCATGCTCTGGGGGAGGCAGTTTGCAAGGGGAAGAGAAGGCAGAGCTGCTTTCTGACACGCCTTATAATGTAAGCAACTATTTCTGAGTTGGGTTGTATGACATGGCTGTTGTTCATAACCCAGCCTGTGTGAGTTGAAGGATGAATGGAAGACTGAATGAAGCTGGTCCTCCTTATTTACTGGGCAGTGCAGTGGGCTCCAGTCAGTGAGCTAGGCCTTTCCATGCCCACGGACTCATTTCACTCCATAATAATGTTATGAATTAAATATCATAGGTTCCTTTTACATGTTGAAAGACATCCTCTGCAAAATGAAGTGGTTTTTCAGAGAGCCATACCAGCCGGAGTGAGAACAGCCTGTGTAATGAAGTCATCTACCTGCAGCCACATGTGCTCCAGTGCCCTGCTTGGTGATGCCCTGGCACAGATTGCTGGCAGGAATAAACATTTCTGTTTCTCCCACCAGGGTAGCAGTGGATCACCTGGAGCCCCAGGAGACCCTGGCCGTCCAGGAGCCCCAGTGAGTGCTCCTCCCCAGCTTCCTGATGGTGTTGGGGCAAGAAGGGTCTAATGTCACAGGTTGTTTGTTCTCTATCCCTGAAAACACTGGAGAGTGAGTCCTTATTTAAATGGAACAAATAGTCCTGAAGCCAGAGAATCAGAGTATTTAGCTCTTGACAAGATTACCATACATTTAACTACCTCACTCAATCATGGTCTAAATCATGGATACCTCCAAATATTCAATGTCAAAATTGTGTAGTAAGGTTCACAGTGAGTGTCTAATGACTAAAATACAGGGCAGGGTCACACCAAGCAACCTTGTTCATGTCAGGTGACAGGGGTTATGCAGCCTGAAACAGAGAGGGGAGTCATGGGTGGAGAGCAAGTAAGTTCAGTGGTAGGTAGTGGAAAGAGTATGGCAGGTAGACTCCTGGACACTGACTAGATTCTGGTTTTGAGGTTCATGCCAGGTCAGTGGGGAGACATAATAGGGCAGATGGTTCTTTATGGATTTATACGTTCAAGTGTAGGTATGAATTTCCTTCTTGTCAAGCCTGCTATATTTTTATTTGCTTATATTGAGATCTATTCAGGAGACACTTGAAAGTATAAAAGGTCATTTAAAAATTGGCCAGAACAGTGTGTTAGACAATGCTTTCCATATAATTGCTAGGACTGTAGAAACCATGGTGACCAGAAACCTACAAAATCCCAGGATGACTAGTCACAGCAGGTAGTCACCATGCTGGTCCAGGGATAGATAACAACAGGGAGTGTCTATCATTCTGACAATTCCAGTCATCTTCACCAGGAGCTTCTATGTAGGATCTGTCAGTCCTACTGAGACACAGTAGATAGGGTAGGGGTGGATCCTGAGGAATAGGCCCATGCAGGGGAGGAGCTAGCCCCAGAGGAGCCAACCCATTTGTGGGCACTTGGTGAAAAACTAAAGCATCGGACTGCAAATGTTGCAACCATCACACCTTGAGCCTTGGGAGCATCACGGAAAGCTGTGACCACTTTAGAGAGGCTGCACACATCTAGATCTAGGCATTGCTTCTAAGAATCCCTTCCATAAGATGACACCACTTGAATGGAAAGGCTAGCCTCTGTCTGTGGAGATTTCACCTCATCTCATCTTTCTTCCCTGACCCTCTTTGATGATGACAAGTTTCACAAGTTTCTTGATGACCCATCCTTTCTCCAATGCAGGGAAGGAATGGGGGTGTCAGGGTTCCACAGATTGGGAATATCATCAAGTTTCTGTATCTGGTGGACTCTTACTTGACCTTGAATAATTAATTCCCTGTTTTTCCTTCACAGGGCCAGAAGGGAAACAAAGGAGAAAATGGCAGCCCAGGACTTCCAGGTTTTCTAGGTCCCCGCGGGCCTCCGGTAAGCAGAGAACCTAATGGGGCCAAGGTGCCTAGATCTAGAGGTGACCTGGAGTTTCACTACTGTCCCTGCCAACTCATGTGTTAAGGGCCACTATTTTTTCATGTCATGATGGGATAGTGTGGAGTCAGAGTGCCTCATGATTTAGGAGACAGTTGAGGCTCATAATTGACATTTCCATGGGATCCACTGCTCTAATTATGAGACCTTAGGAACGTGGTGTAAAATCTCATTATGTGGCTATTGCCTTAATCTAGTGGTATGACAGAATCACTCATTAAATGCTATAGTCCACATAAAGGATTGTGGCAGTGTCCAGCCCATTGTAGTGATCAATAAATGCAGGTGATTGTGATGGTATTTGTTGGTGCTTGTGGTAGATAGTGCTGGCAATGATGGCCCTGGAACTTGAAGGATGCCTATAATGATTGTGAAGATGAACAAGTTTGGGTCACAGGGTCAGAACGTATAGGTGATTGACTCAAGGTCACAGTATACATATCTGTACCTATCTGAAGTTTTATTCTGGGTCCCCTGACTTGACCTTGTAGTGTATATTGAAGCTGTTAAAAAGATATTGAGGACTCATTCATAGCCACACTGAAGTCATTGGAATGTGCTGCAGACTCTGGCCTGCACTGATGGATGGATAAAAGTTGTATGTGACATTTCAAGATGGATATGCTCCCATAGACCTGCATATACCCTCCAGTTTGATTCTGCCCTTTCTGTGTGACCACAGGGCCAGCTGGATCCATCCTTTCCTCATGGTATCCTGTCCATTGTTTTCTACTTCTGTTCCAAGATGTGTATGGATGGTTTCTCTAGTCACGTGCATTTGCTCAACTGTTCCTTTTTCCAGTCCTGGTTTATAATTTGGCTGCCACTCAGCAGCCAATTATATACTTTCTGCAGAATGGAAATAAGTAACACTGTAACCTATGACATAGATGACATGACTCCTCTTACTTTATAGATGAGTAAACTGAAGCATAGTGAACTTAAGGGATTAGCAAGGGGGTCATCTAAGGTTAGAAAGCCAATCAATAGAAGAATCAATTTAAAGTCAGAACCCACCATCTTATTTAACACATTGTCCCCTGTTGATAAGAGTGGCCTCCCTCACTCTAGACAACTGGTGAAATTATCTTCTTAAAGATATGCTTAGTACAGATACATCGACCCCATTGACAAAGAGCCCAGAAGCAGAGTTTGTTCACATGCTAGGGCAATTCTCTACCTTCTCCTGCATAAACTGACCAGAAGGCTGCATGTGGGATGGCCTTGTCAGGTAGACTATTTGGACCACTGATTGTTTTCTTTTCTGGAACATGATGTATGAAATGTCTGTCATGAAGATTGACGTGTACTAAGCTGATGCTGTTGAGCATTCCTGACCTCATGGTTTTTTTTTTTTGTGTGTTTTTTTTTTTTAAAGGGAGAAGCAGGAGAGTTAGGAGCTCCAGGCAAGGAGGCAAGTATTACCCAACCCTACCCTCCCACTTGGTAGCCCTTTCCTGTGGAAACCACAGAGAGGTGATAAGACTGAGAAGTAATTCCTGAGCTTATCAAAACCCCTCCACCAGCTTCAGTGTACTCTTGGGGACCGGGGGCTTACATTTTAACTTCACAAAATCTCAGGTTATACAGCCACCAGGGACACCAGGTAGATGACTCTATCTCCTTAGCCACCCTCCTTTAGTATCCTTGTCAACAAATCCTTCCATCTTTGTCTTTGTGAGAATGCTTCTCAATTCTGTCCGTGGAGCCTGTCCAATCCCGAGTCCTTTTCTACAGAGACCATTGCTGTTGTCTCCCTAATGGTTTCCTTTGTCCAGCCATGACCTTCTACAACAGCTGGAGATCTGTGGGACAGTGATATTTCATGTCACTCTACAGCTCAAATGACACTTGTACTCTCCCCTTGCAGTGCAAATGGCCCCTGAGGTGCCCTGGTCCTTCCCATTTTTCTTCCTCCTATCAGCTCCATCCACTTTTGTCTGTTCCTGAAATACTAAATTAGTTTTCAGGCTCCCCCCCCCCCATTTTTTTTTTCCAAAATGCCTTCTTCTACTATCCCATTTCCTTCTCCTGTGAACTTCTGTGGATTTCTGTAGACTTCTCTGGACCACCAGAGGGATGCACTTGTTGACCTGCTCTACTGGTCACATGCTCTGCTCTGTCCCAGAGAAGACACTAAGTGTTCCACGATGAAGGAGTGGATGAACAGAAATGGAGAAAAGACTTTCAGGGAAATTGCTCATGTGTATATCAAAGCCTGCACTCTTGCCCTGAAAGAGAATACCTTTGTCACTGTGTGTTTTGGCGCCACTGTTAGAAGTGATTGCCTTCTTTGAGGCTGAATAAAATATTCCAAATCAGAGTACCCTGTGCTTTGGCCCAGACATAGTTTGTCCTCACTTATTGACCAGTCCCTGCTCTTGCTTACTGGCTTGAGTTGGAGGTAATAATCCCAGCTCCCGTTTCTCAGGGTTGCCTCAACTCTGTGAGGTTTCAGTTGAGATGCTACATATGTGAATTCTCTCTACCTTTTCATTGTTCCCCAGAATAAAATTTGGGCTAACCAGGCCTAGCAAATTTTCCTTTAACCTGATCCACATTCTCTTTCAAATGCGATTTCCTCCTTTTTGGTGGGCTATACACAAAGGGCCCTTTTTAAAACACAGATTTATTTGACTTTTAATTATGTGTTATCTGTGTGTGTCTTTGGGTGGATATATGCAGGTGAGTACCCTTGAAGGCCAGAAGAAGATATCAGATCCCCCAGAGCTGGAGTGACAGGTTGCTGTGAGCCCTCTGAAAGGATGCTTGGAACTGAGCTCAATTTTCTGCAAAATTGAGTACATGCCCTTAACTTTTAAGCCATCTCTCCAGATCATGTGTGCATTCTGAATGTATACTGTGTCTATCATCTATGCCAAGCTAGGCTGTACTGATTGTTGCAGTGGCAAACCTTGGTATTGGCATATTTTGAACACCTGCAAGTTCAGGGTATGCAGTGTGAATCCTAATTGGTTTTAATAATAAAAACCTGGAGCCAGATATTGGGGTAAATGATGAAAGATCAGTAAAGGAGCCACACTAGAGAGACTTCTTTCTACTACTGAATCCTCAGGCTGAAGGCAGGAGGGAGATTCTCTCTCTGTGAATCCCCAGACTGAATGGACTGAGATCATGTCTCCATCTGCCTTATATTCCTGTCTCCACATCCCTAGTTCTGGGATTAAAGGTGTGAGCCACCACCACCATGTGGCTCTGTTTCTCTTTTAGGCAGAGTAAATTTTGTGTAGCCCAGGGTGGCCTTGAACTCCTGATCTTCCTGCTTCCTCCTCCCAAGTGCTAGTATTAAAGGTGTGTGCCACCACTGTCTGGCCTCTAGTGGCTAGCTCTGCCCTCTGATCTTCAGGCAAGCTTTACTTGTTAGAGCACAAACAAAATATCACCACAAGGGTAGGTTTTGGGGTAGAAATATGATGCCCTCGTTTAATAAATAAGCATAGGCCCTGCTTACCAAACTTTTGCTGTCTATGGATGAGCAAACAAGTATGTCTGTGTTCCCACATCTGGGAAGAAGAAAGCTAGGAGGCAACAGGAAGGAAGGTGACCTCTGTCTGAGGGTAGATGTTGGTCAGAGATCACAGCCAAAGCTTTGCAGAAGGGATGCCAAGAGTCTGGAGGAGAGGAAAAGGAAGGAGGGATTGAAGGGAAGAAAGGGAGAAAGAGAAAGGAGGAGGAATGGAGGGAGGGAAGGAAATGATATCCCATGTGGAGAGGATGGCAGTAGCATAGGCTGAAAGGAAAGCAGTGTCTCAGCAGTAAGAAGTGTGGGGATGTCTTTTATTCCTCATGTGACTATCCCCATACCCCGAGAGGGCTGTGAGAACATAGCAATAGATTTTTTCATAGGTTGGGTGAGAAGAGAGAGCTTTCTGGATAGGGAAGTGTGAGGCCAGGCCAGGTCATCTAGGATGAAGGGTCCAGGGCAGATGGTAGGCAGAGGCTGTGAAACTGCAGACCATCAGGCTCTCTGCTTTGGGAACCCAAGGTTACTATGTTTGGCTGCAGAGGAGTGAGCCAGAACATCAGAGGTGATGTTAGTTCATCCAAAGGCCAGTTTGGGGAAGGCGCCAGGGGTGTTCCAAGGTGGGTTGGGTTTTTCTCAAGAGAAGTAGAAGACATCAAAGAAGCCACACCATTGGCTCATGTTGTCCCAGATCAAGAATGGACAGGATCAGGAGTAATAGAATGAAGAGGAAGAGGTTTAGTTGCCTATCTAGACTGACCTGGTAGGAGTTCTGGGGAGGGTGGGGTGGGCTTTTCTTCTCCAGTCTCCCTTCCCCCCAACAAGGGCTGTGTAGAAAAACCAAGAAAGGCAAAGATGGAGGCACAGAAGGCTGCGGTGAAGTGACTCCTGTCCTGTTATCCCATTGCAGGGTGCTCCTGGGAAGCCTGGAGAGCCGGGATTGAAAGGAGAGAGGGTAAGTGGGGGTTGTGCAGCCATCTGAGCATGCTCAAGGTGACCTTCCTCCAGTCGCAAAGCTGGAATTTATTCAGGACAGTTCATAAGCAGCCCAGCTGAACTGCCATCCCCTGCAGTGACTTTCCATGAACCAGCTCAAGCCCTTTGAGCAGTAGGGCTCTTTTCCCCCAATAGTTCCATAGTCAGTCTTCTCTCTTGTTTCTTTTTGGTTGTTATTTTGAGGAATAAAATCATGACCGTAATTATCAATGCAAGGCAAGTGTTGGGAGACTCTGACAGATTCCATGCTCACCATGTGTGAAGGCGCGTGCAGGATGTGCCTGGCTCCCTGAGTGCCGATTTGCTGTGAGCCAGATTTGTCACTGGAGGTGACAAGGGAACAGATTTTCCCATAATGAGTCGCCTTGGCGCTACACTCTGAAAGCCTTTCTTTACATTTCATTTCTCCAAAAACCAACAGGGAAGAGTCATTTTTTTTTTTTTTTTTTTTTTTTTTTCTTGCGGAAGTACTAGGGTGGGGGCAGGGAGCGTTCTCATGTTCATGCTCACACTCGCGGCGGGCTCTTGCTCCATTCAGGGCTCTGCAGGGATAGTTTGCCCACAGTCCTGTGTCTGGTCAGCTGTCAGGATGTTGTACTACATGGATGGTACCCGACTCTTCCCCTACCCCCTCGCCCGCCCATGCTTGTTTTCCGTGGTCCTGCAAAGAATTTATCTCAGCTTTCTTCACAAGTTGGATGGGTAGTGAGCTGGCAGGCTTTTCCCTGCAGTTTGGGAAGAGAAAAATGGAAGTGGTCTCTGGCATTCTTCCCTTCCTCTCCTGTCTCTCCTTCTGATGACTTGTGCCCCTGTTCTGTGGCTGTTTGATCTTGAATATTGGAACCGTGTACTTGCCTGGCACTGAGATGATTTTCTCCTGAGAGTGCCACTCCAGGGTCTTGAGAGCGATTGCCAAGGAGTTTGAGCCTGAGTCCTGGGTCAGAGCCAGGGCATTCACCCCCCAGACAGGAAGCTGTTCTTCATACACAATCAATAGCTAGGGATCTTGTCCGTCCTCTGGTACATGGTTCCATGGAACCTTGTCACCGAGCCCTTAGATTCCTCAGTTCTTCATCCTGGGAATGTTTAAAATAGGGAATTGGGGCCTGGAGAGATGACTCAGCAGTTAAGAGCACTGACTGCTCTTCCAGACAGCCTGAGTTCAATTCCCAGCAACCATGTGGCAGCTCACAATTGTCTGTAACTCCAGCTCCAGAAGATTTGGTACCCTGATACCCTCACACAGACATGCATACAGACAAAACACCATGGCACATAAAATGCAAATAAATACAATAGAGGATCATATCTTTTCATAGCAAATTGATAGAGATAAAAGGGTTGTTAGATAGAAAAGCTGTGCCACATGTGTGATGGTACCTGGCATCCAGGTAACTCAGAAACAGGGTATTCCAGACCCCTGAATCCAAGATCATCCAGTGGATTTCAAGACCCCATGAAGTGCATCAGACCTGAAAGACTGGAGCAACTCCCTTGGGTTTGCCTAAATTATAATGTAAAAAGTCATTGATACTTTGGTTATTGTTGAAAAATTGAAAGCCATGCAGGGGCCTGGTTAAAACACAGAAATTACAAGAGTGAATGCAGTGTATCTCAGGTATCCCTCCCACCTTGCCTCAAAGCTCTCTTTTCTGTATACCTGTCTTTCATTCTGGGGTCTGGGTACACAGATGAGGGTGTTCCAAACATACATGTGCCTTCACCTTTATCCTCCCTGACTCCAGCACATCACACCTTCTCCATACCATGTTTCTGTCATTCCTTGTTTTAGCATGCACAATAATGGCATTTCAGAACTGTGAGCATGCTCTGATACTTCTCAGAGGCTCCTGACCTGCCTGTGGCAACACCACATGTGTGGTTCCATCTTGATTCTCCTTGTTTCTCCTGCCCCTCCCTTTCTGTGATATATCACAGTAGTTGTGGCTCCATTGTCCTCTGATGGCCTTAATAAGACTACTGTGTGTTCAGACCTAACTAGCCACAGAAGCTTGCTGTCCACACACACAGTAGTACAGAAGAGCAATGACTGGACTGTGTGCCCTGAGGTTGCTGTGCCCCAAATCACTGACCCAGAACTTTAGGATCTGATTCACTGAGTGGGGAAAAGGGGCCCAGGCAGTGCACCATACTGTGAGCCTGCCAATCTTCCATGGACCCGCTGGAGCTGAGGGAAGGCTGGAAAAGAGAGACTGCTGAGCTAATAGACTTTCCCTCCTATTGACAGAAGCCAAATCCACTCAGGAGTGTAATGACAGCATGGTCTCAGTTTCCACAGCTAGGCAGCCTTCTCCAGGGATTCATATTGCAGTTTGGCCTGGGACTAGGAAATTTGTGTGTGTGTGTGTGTGTGTGTGTGTGTGTGTGTGTGTGAGAGAGAGAGAGAGAGAGAGAGAGAGAGAGAGAGTGTGTGTGTGTGTGTGTGTGTGTGTGTGTGTGTGTGTGTGTGTGTGTGTTCGTGCGCAAGTGCTGTGGTAATACAGATTGAATGTAGGGCCTTATGCATGCTAAGGAAGTACTTTATAGCTGAATTATGTCCTTTGACATTGTAGTTTGTGACTTAATAGTCTCACTAAGTTGTCCGGTCTGGCTTTGAACACAATTGCAGCCTCACTGGCCTTGATCTTGCAATCTTTCCACCTTGGTCTCCTGAGTGGTTATCATGACAAGCCTATGCCGCTAAGTTCATTGAAAATTCTTCCTTTTTAAAATTTGTGTAAAATGACAGCTGTGTTTCTATCCTTTTCCTTGTTACACTTGTGTGTATGTGTGGTGTATGATATATATGGCATATGTATATGGCATATGTGGTATGTAGGTGAATGCATTTGTGAATGTGTACATGTGTGTGTTCAGACCAGGGGTTGGCATTGGCTGTCTTTCTCAATCACTCTCCATTGTTTGAGATTATAGGTTCTCTTATCGAATCCAGATATTAGCAAATTGCTTGGCTGGCTGGTTAGTCAGCCCCAGAGTTCTGCCTGTCTATCTATGGCCCCAGATAGAAGCAGTCACACTTGGTTTTTGTGTGGGTACTTGAGTTCCAAATTCAGAGTCTCACACTTGTGAGGCAGACTACAGAGTTATCTCTTTAGTTCCTTCCCTGTCATCCTTGCAATTACCTACTTATGGAGCCTTTTTCAATGTTTTAGGCCCACAAAGAAAATTTGTGGATATTTTTATGCTTCTCCAACTCTTGCATACTGTGGATACTGTTCTACAGTTTGAACTTTTCATATAATAATGATACCTGGTGGTTGGTCCATGTAGTCCCTGATGAGCAGCCCCAGTGCTGACAACTGTAGTGTGTTCTGTGGTATGAGAATGCCAGTATGCCTTGCTGCTCGTATGGTGTCAGCCCTGTTGTTAGTGTCTTTGGTGTGGGTTTGAAAATAAAAGTTCTCCTTCTGACTTGCACACATACTGTGTAAGATAGGATTCTATCTCTGGGCTCCCTTGCTCTGTTTTGTACAATCAGGACTATGGATGAGGTAATTCTGGGCCCTTCTTACTGGAGTGTTCCATGACTCATTCAGTACTGAGATCCCCCGCTCTCTACCAATGCCAGAGCCCCAGCAGGAAGATGGTGGTGTCTTGAGCTGCAGCTTGTGTATCCAGGCCATTTTCAAGCACATACCCATTTGCTGATATTCTTCTCTCCTATTTAGGGAGACCCTGGAACCAAAGGTGACAAAGGATTACCAGGCGGGAAGGGACAGCCTGGAGACCCTGGAATCCCAGGCCACAAGGGTCATACTGGCCTGATGGGTCCCCAAGGACAACCAGGGGAAAGTGGTCCTCCTGGGCCTCCAGGGCCACCTGGCCAGCCAGGATTTCCAGGTCTTCGGGTAAGGATGATGATCACATTTCAGACACAGATTCTATGAGAATGGAGGGAAAGCAGAATCTGTAACCTTCAAGGTATACGGCATGTGGGTACCAGGCTTCTGGGGACTGGCTACATGGCAGGGGCCAGGGTACTCCCTCTCTCTGAGCCTATCCTATTTAGAAAATGCTCTTTAGACTTGTTAGGATGAAGTGATGCAATGCACGTAACTTAAGGGGTGCTCAGAAAGAGATTCTCTCCTCTGTTGTGCCCTCCACCCCAGGGATGATGAATTGCAAGGCTTCATTTATTAGGCTGTAAATCCCTTTGGTCTTGGCAGAGGTAATTGAGAAGATGGGATCTCAGTGGTCCAACCTGCATTGTAGATGGCTTACCATCAATTTGTGGCAGGCCTTGACCTTCTTCTCTGTGCTGTCCTTGCCACTGAGTGTCAGCAGAGACCCTGGTTACTGTCTTCTCACATAGGTCATTCTAGTGGCAGAGCTCTTGTTTTAGCCTCTCTTGGATCACAGACACGGGTTGGCAGCTAGATGACAAGAGCTGAACTCTTGATGGGGTTTGTTGTCCAGTCCCTGTGACTGCCTCTTCTCCTAAGCACCAAACTTAGTCATCTGGAAAATTTTATGTTCTCTAAGCACAGATGGTCACTCCCTGTCCCTGCCAGAGCTGACACTCCATGGTTTCACTTGCTTCTGGTTGTGGTGACTCTAAGAATCTTGGTGCCCAGAGTCTGCCCTCTTAGATAAATCCAGGGGAAATCAAAAAGTCTCAGTTGGCATCCAAAACCCTTGTGAAGCTTGCTAAGCTCTGTGTGTCCTGTGCTGCGTGGGAGCAATGGACCATCTGAGGCTTTTACATCTGAGGTTTCTGGCCAGATAAGAGAAAGAGAGCAAGGGAATGGAGTCTATTCCATGCAACTTGTTGGCCTGATAGATGCACAGGGGGCCCCACTCTTGAGGGGAGCACTACCCTACAGGAGTCACACAGGAAGGGGTGGATCCTAATAGGGTATAGAGAATCCTTTCCTAGACCCTTTTGAGAACTGTTGTCATAATGTGAGCGTTCAGCCTTTCTTGTAGATAAATTCCTCAGCTTCCATGGATCATTCATTTACATGTGGCCAGTATAGACTTGAACAGGACATATCTGGCCCTGGGGGGTATAGGGACAAGATACCAATCAGGAGAGTTAAACATGAGCTTGTACAGCAGGCTGCTTATAAGCTATGTTCTGGAGGCGGGCAAGCTTTTGAGGCCATATTGTCTAGACCCAATGTGGGGCTGGTGTTATGAGCATAATGGTTTGTACTAGGAGGAAATAACCTGAAGAATAAATGAAGGTCTTGAGGGACGGACATTATAGATCTGAAAGCCTAAGGTCTAAGGCTGCTATGCTGATGGTATGGCATGGTCTGGATGGCAGAGAGGAAAGGAATGGGCTGCAGATGCGGAATGGGGTAGACAGAGAGTATGATTGCCCATATCTGTGCTGCTCACCAGCTTCTTGGTTTGGAGGGTGACACTGGGGTCTTTGATGAGAGTTCCTGGGAAGACAAGCTTCTCCCCTGTCTTAGTGTTTTATTGCTGTGAATAGACACCATGATCAGGGAAACTGTGAAGAAGGAAAACATTTAATTGGGGGTGGCTTATAGTTCAGAAGTTTAATCATGGCGGGAAGCATGGTGGTCCACAGGCAGATATGGCACTGGAGAGGTAGCTGAGAGTTGTACATCTGGATCATCAGGCAGCAGGAAGGGCAGAGACCTCCAAACCTTCCCCCAGTGACAGTTTCCCTCCAACAAGGCCTCACTGACTCCAAGGTCACACCTACTAAGAGTGCCCATGGGCCTAAAGGGGGCCATTTTCATTCAACTACCACACCTCCATCCTAGGGCGAGTCTCCATCCATTGACACCCTGCGGCGCCTCATTCAGGAAGAGCTTGGGAAGCAGCTAGAAGGTAAGTAGCTGGACTTCATTGCAGCTCCCAGGGTAAGATCCCCAAGCAACTGCTGCTTTCATTAAGTACCAGGACAGCACCCTGGGGGCCGGCTAATGTGGAGCCCCAGGCTTGAGAGGTTCCTTGAAGGCCCAGCCTTCCTTAAACTGAGGCCTGACTCTTCAGAGCCTCCCTCAAATGGGCCTGTAGCTTCTGCCTTGTCACCTCTAGTGAAGGTGACTCCTAGTAAATGATGATAGCACATATCACCATCTGCTGTGACTCTCCCTTGCCCCTCTGGAGTCTAGCTGAACATGGATGGGCTACGGATGAGGGAGATGAGGGAAGGCAGGAGATAGGCTGGAGAGAGTGTAAGCCCCACTGGGCAGGGCAGGTCCAAGGACTGACCGCTAAAGTGCCACGTTCTACCTCTTGAGTGTTAGAGCTGTTAGTGATGGGATGGCCTCTGCTCTAGTGCAGTGCCAGTGCCTGGTTTTAAGTGGATCTGGGAACATCTGCTGGGACGAGTCCCTTTTTCCAAACAGCCTTGGAGGAGAAAACATCAGCTTCCACTAAAAATAAGAAAATTGAGACTCTGAGAATTTCAGTCAATGGCCAAGATCACTGAGGTGGACTCCGTAGAGCCCTAGTGCCTTGTAAGGGTGCAGTGGCAGAGGGAGTCAGTGAGAAGTCCCACCTCTTCCTTACTCTTACCTATAACACGAATCTTAAAAGGTCTTATAATAAAATATCTGGAGCCAGGTTTTGGGGTGAACGCTGAAAGATCGGAGAAACAGAACAAGCCAAAACCAACCTCACCTGGCCAACTCCTCAGCTGATCCTGTTTCCTCAGATTGAAAGCCTCTGAGTCCTCACCTGAATGGATCTCAGCTGAACTGCTGCTAAAAAGCTTCTAGTTCCTGGTCCTCATGCCTTATATACCTTATATACCTTTCTGCTTCCTGCCATCACTTCCCTGGGATTAAAGGCATGTGTCCTTCCCAAGCAAAGACTTGAGATCTCAAGTGCTGGGATTAAAAGTGTGCCATCACGCCTGGCTCTGTTCCCAGTGTAGCTTTGAACTCACAGAGATCCAGAGGGATCTCTGCCTCTCGAGTGATAGGATTAAAGGTGTATGCCACCAGGCCTGACCTCTATGTCTAATTTGGTGGCTGGCTTTGTTCTCTGATCCCCAGATAAGTTTTATTGGGGTGCACGAATAACATATCACCACACTTACCAACCAAAATGGCAGTTGTTATCCTAGTCACTCCACCCATTGGACTGGCATTTGGATCCAGTTCTCCCTGACTATACAAACTAAGGTGGTTCTTGGCAACTGCTAGGTGAGCACTGGATACTTGTCCATCAGGAAAATGAGCCCACCTAGTTGGAGCTCTGGGTTTTAAATTAATTCTGTATTGCTTGTATCACAGATGTATAAGCATCTCCAATTAACAGCTCATTTGTCTCTTTAGTTATAGATGAGGGACCTGACACCCAAAAGATAAAAGTCAACAAATAGCTTTGTGTAAGCCACTTGAACATCCCAGGCCTCAGTTTCCCCAACTGACAGTCACAGTGACCATTACTGCTGCTGTCATCACAAACATCAATAATGCGGCTACCACCAGAGCCAATGCTATTGCATTGTTAATACTGCTATTAATTATCACTCCTACCGTGTATGCTGCAGTGCTCCCACAGAAGTGTGTGTACAGGAGCTGTCCCTTGTCCTTACTCCCAGTTGGTTTTGTTCCTTATTTCCAGCTTGTAGTGAGCTGCCACTCTGCCCCTCATCCTCAATCCATTCTTCATAAACATCTCTGATTTTCCTATTCCACAGCCAAACTTGCCTACCTCGTGGCCCAGATGCCTCCCGCACACATAAAATCCTCTCAAGGCAGACCTGGGCCCCCAGGACCCCCTGGAAAAGATGGGCTTCCAGGCAGGACAGGCCCCATAGGTGAGCCAGGCCGGCCTGGCCAAGGGGGTCTAGAAGGACCCTCTGGACCAATGGGCCCCAAAGGTGAGTGGACAGCATTTCAGAAACTGAGGGCTGAGTGGGGACTTTGTATGTGGCACATACCCAGCAGAGCCTGCATTATTCATCTTGTTTTCCTTCCCATCAGCTCAGCAACACTGAATTTTGGCATCGTGTAATTTTTTTTATACATTCAAGATTTTCATACTTGACAGTTTCGAGAAATTATGCCAGGAAGATTGAACCTGTTTTCTCTTACTTTCTCTCCATCTCCCTTGCTCAAGTTACAGGGGTGGTGCAAATGTTTTCCTCTTCCCCCACCCAGTTTGGAACTGTGACTGAATGATATGACATTTAATCTTCAGGCAATGGATATTAAATGTCAGCTTTAAAATCCAACCAAATGACTTTGAGCTACAGCTAAAATGGGCACTAACTGTCTGGCTGGCTGTCTAACCTATCTGAACACTGGAGCTCTGGACAATGGGAGGCTCTCCCTCAAGTGGAAGAGCCTGTCCCAGGTTGCCTGGTGACAAGAAGGTCAGAATGCTTTCCTTGCAGATAGGAAGATCAGAGAGGAAGAACAAGGCTCTAAACTTCCCAGCCTGGGGGCCACTCCCTCCTGGTGGTGGACTTTTGGGTTCATTTTACTGACCTTAGGCTAGGGAAATGGATGAACCTACTACCATCTTCTCTTTTGATCTCTCATATCCTTAAAATTATTTAGCCACTCATCCCCTGTGGTATTTATTCTATTTAAAAGAGTTTTTGTTAAGTTTGTGTGTTCGTGACTATTGATATTAGTTCATTCAACAAATAGTGTGTTCGTGACTATTGATATTAGTTCATTCAACAAACAGCACAAAATAAATATCCATAGAATGCATAATTTATAGACTACATTGGTTCGTGGCAGAATACTGACAATGTAACAGTTAAAACAGTGAAGACGAGGAGCTGGAAAGATGGCTCAGTGGTTAGGAGCTTTTGCTGCTCTTGGAGAGGACATGGGTTCAGTTCCCAATAACAACATGGCTGCTCACAACTGAAGTTCTGGGGTATCCAGTGCTAGCCTCTGTCCTTCTCAGGTACTAGGCACACATGTGGTACATGTTGAATTCATGTGTTTATCAACCCAGTTCCTTCTTCATGAAGGTTTGGATGAAAAGCTTTGAGTACACTGGCAAGGACACCAATAATAAGGGCACACATGCAGACTGGTGTTTGTGTGGGTGAGGGCACCAATAATAAGGGCACACATGCAGACTGGTGTGTGTGTGTGTGTGTGTGTGTGTGTGTGTGTGTACACCAATAATATGCGCACACACACAGACTGATGTGTGTGTGAGTGAAGACACCAATAACAAGCACACATGCAGACTGATGTGTGTGAGTGAGGACACCAATAATAAGGGCACACATAAAGACTGATTGATATGTGTGTGTGTGTTGTGGGTGTGGGAACTTAGTTGCCTGTGGTTTAGTGAATATGTCGGTGTAGATCTGTGAACTTTGGATTTACCTCAGGTTGTGTGAATGTGTAAATATGTATGTAACTGGATAGATAGGTGCTTGAGTGAATGTGTTTGTATAAAGAAGTGTATCTGAGGATGTGTTCAGGAGAAAGTATCTGCTTCCTTTAGTGTTTGCATGTACATATTTTGAGTCTGAAAAATATGCCTGTCTGTCTGTGTGTGTGTGTGTGTGTGTGTGTGTGTGTGTGTGTGTGTGTGTACATGAGAGAGCTGGGGTATTTTACCAGAGTGGATTGGACAGACAGGCAGACAGGCTGGTGTGAGCGGAACGCTTCTGTGATACTGGGTTGCATCTGTGCCCTGTGGGTTGCAACTCCCTGTCTCCACTCTCATCATGAGTCTGCACCACTCAAGGTGTACATATTCTTCCCGTCAGGTGAAAGAGGAGTCAAAGGTGACCCTGGCACACCTGGAATTGGCCTCCGAGGAGAGATGGGTCCCCCTGGAATACCAGGTATGAAGGTTCAGGGTCTCAGGCTGGGTGGACATCAACCATAGAGGCAGGGGGCACACAGCGGTACCCTTGCTTGTGGGAAGAAAAGGAGCTGGGCCACTCTAAGGAGAAACATGAGCACTCATTGTTTCATGAAATATTTCTCAAGTCCTCAAGGTATACCTCCTAAGTCAGAAGTCTCAATCACTTAATTATTGTTTCAAAATAACCAGAAGAAAAGATACTGGTGTTTCCAACATAAAAATATGACAAATATTTGGGATGGTATAGAAGCTAATTGTGTGTGGATTTGTTTGTTTTGGATTTGTTCATTACATATTGTACCCATGTCCTGAAAAGAAATCACATTGGGGGCCTGAACATTTGGCTCAGGGATTAGGAGCCCTGTCTGCTCTTGTGGAGGAACTGGGTTTGATTCCCAGCACTCACAGGGCAGCTCACAATATCTGTGACTCCAGTTCCAGGGGATTTACTGCCGTTTCCTGGTATCCACCAGGATGGAAGCACATGGTACACATACATACATGCAAGAAAAACAGAATGTACATAAAATATAAATCAGTATTCCTCAAAAAACAAGTCATGCAACATACAGAATTAGTATGTTCCAATTAAAAATAATAAATGACCAAATATGAGAAATGGTCTGAGGGGAGAGAGGGATCAGCATATGCTAAATGAGCCTAGGCATGTTGGGATACATCTCTCTTTAGGAATTTACTTCTACACTTCAACTCACCTGAAGTGTTAAGACTGCACTGTCAAGGTGATATTCATCTTCTTAAACTCCACATCCATTCATGCCCCATTAGCCTTTCTCAGAATATGCCAGGGATCCTTAACCAAAGGTTCAGCCAAAGGTGAGCCTCCTAAGGCTGAGGGGTTGTGGGGTCTTGGGACTTTGACTTCTGAAATCTAGAAATAATGGGGAAAATGGCAACTGGTCAACCACCATGCCTGATGTCTGGCTATCCTGGGAGAGCTCCTGAGGGGACAGGAGCTGTTACCTTGGAAAGGGGGTATGAGTATAGAAGACCCTCAACTCTAGGTTGTCAAATTCTACCTCACAAGCAGTCATGTGCATGTGTGTGTATATTTTGTGTGTGTGTGTGTGTGTGTGTGTGTGTGTGTGTGTGTGTGTGTGTGTGTTTGGGAGGCAGTGCTAGAAATTGAACGTAGGCCTCATGCATGTTCTACCATCAAACTCTCCCCCTACCCCAGCCCTGAGGATTCTGCTTTTTAAACTTAACTCTTAACTTTTATGCTTACTCTGAATCACTTAAGAACATTTGACCTATTTTTAATTTAACTTTAGTTTTATTCTTCTGTGATTTTCCAGATTTGCTACAGTTGGACATGTGGTCTGATTTTTATTAGAGATGATGGTTTGACATAAATCTTGTTTATATCCTGCCGAGTTTCAGATAGAATGTAGTAGAAATACTATGCTGAAATGGGCGTACTTGTAGGAAAGGGAACAGAAGGGGCCGTGTGTGGAATGTCCGGTAGGTTACACCAGTGTGAGGATGAGTCAGGGGCCATTCTCAGGGCATCCCAGTAGAAGGCATGATTAGCACTGCGGAAACAAGGACTTCTCACAAGCAGGGTTGTGCATTAAGTAACTCCTGCTGGACCATCAGCAGAGTTCCTGAATTCTAAAGACACTCACAGTGGAAAGGTTCGCGGCTTGTTTACTTTATTATAAAATACTTTGACAGAGTGCTAAGAAGTGAAGGAAAATGTGACATACCCAAGTTGGCCACCACATCTAGCACCAAGCTTTTTCTTGTTGAGGCAAAAGAGGGAGCTAGATTAATTACATATGACACCATAGTACTCGGTAAGTGCAGGCATTGAAGTTTATTTATAGGTAATATTCTCTCAGTCTAAAGAGAGATTTTGGACTCTATAATGACCAGTCATGTATATCCTGGATTCATGTGGTATAATAAAATAATATAGTTCAAGTACCTGGTTCAAGTCTAGCATGTAGATAAGACTGAAAAAAGATAGCAGATCTCAGACAGTTTGAATGTTGAATTATACAGGGTCACCAGGTGTCCCTGTAAGGTACAGTGGGCTGAGGCTCACTATTTTGGCATCCCACTCAGAATTCAGATGTGCCATATAAGAGCAGAGGGCCCTGCTTTCTCATCTGACTGGAGTGGAAAGCTTGCACCCCGAAAGACCACTAAAGAGTGTCTGCTTCCCCTCCATGGTGTCTGGATTCCTTCTCCAGCTCAGACAGTGAAGATGCTCCCCCGCTGCTGTTCTACCTGATGCTCACGTGGGCTATTCTCTCTCTCAGCCTACAGCATCAGGCAGAGGCTATTCTCTCTGAGTACATGTTGAATCCTACTTCATATCATGTAGTCACAAAGATCACAGGATCTTTCACTCCTGGATATAAACCTGCTTCCGAATGTGAATGCCTTCTGTTTGTTTTGCTTCTTGGTCTAGGTCAACCTGGGGAACCTGGCTATGCTAAAGATGGACTCCCAGGAAGCCCTGGCCCTCAAGGAGAGACAGGACCAGCTGGACATCCTGGTCCCCCAGGCCCTCCCGGCCCTCCTGGCCAGTGTGACCCCTCCCAGTGTGCATACTTCGCCAGCCTTGCTGCCCGGCCAAGTAATGTGAAGGGCCCATAGAAGATTCTAGAACATCAAAACACTACGATGGATTTCTGAAACTTGAACTCGGAGCTCAGTGGGAAGCCAGAAGCCTTGAACATTTCAGATCCTTTTTTTTCTCTCCTCCCTCTTCCTCCCACCTTTTCATCCTGTTTCCCTCCCTCATACTCTTGCCTCCTTGACTGCCTACCCTCAATTCTCTCTTCCCTTCCTCAGAGACCTCACAGTTATTAAAACCAACAGATGCTGTCAGTCAGATTATTATTAATATTATTGTTATTGTTTGTTATTTCAAATGCTAATGGTTCTGGGGGAAGCATCCTTGTGGACAGGAAGTGGTTTCCTGGCTCAGCTCCCCTGTCAGCAGTATCAGAAGTGTGGCAGTCAATTCTGAGGAACCCTCGGTGCTATGCAGCCCTGCCCACACACTTGCTGAATTTACCTCTTTCTTGGAAAGGAAACTTTAAAGGATTGGAGCCCATGAGCTTCTTTTCTCAGTGTGCCTAGAGATGGCCCAGGGAAAAGTAAGTTTGGAACCCCACCTCCCAGGAGAGACTTGAAGCAGAAAGAGGAAGAATTTGCAGCCTGGACGAATGCATTGACCTCTGGACACAAGGTGCACATCTGGAGTTCAGAACTACCCTGGGGGTAGCATCCTTGGTGCTTCAAGCTACCAGAACCAAAAGGAGTCACACAGGGGGTTGGCAGTGGCTTGTGTCTGCGCCCTCAATGGACAAGGTACTGCTGAAGAAGAGTTCCAGGGTATGAATTTGCTTTTGAGACAGGGCCTGGACCCCTTTAAGATCCTCATGCTGGTTTCAGTTGTGTGAATTGCAAAATAAAGGTTTCCAGTGGCCACTTGCTTATCTTACTTGGGGTAGTTCTTTACTGCATACCTGGGGATCTGTATCATTTACGTGTGTGTGTGTGTGTGTGTGTGTGTGTGTGTGTGTGTGTGTGTGTGTGTGTGTGTGTTGTGAGTGATATGTACATACCATGAACAGATGCTCAATGAATCAGTTTGTCTCTCAGTTGCTCTCCAGCATTCTTTTCCCTTCTCTAGCATC
Organism: Onychomys torridus; assembly: GCF_903995425.1. NCBI lineage: Eukaryota > Metazoa > Chordata > Mammalia > Rodentia > Cricetidae > Onychomys > Onychomys torridus. The sequence continues at coordinate 37,178,509 of NC_050458.1, read as the reverse complement.
TCCTGGACTTCTTGAGCACTACTAAGTCTTCTTGGAATGGCATAACCTTGCCTACCTATTCCCTCCAGATGTTGGGACAAACAAGTATGACATGGAGCCAGCAGGGGGTACTTCATCCCCATGCCTTTTTTGGATGCATTCTTCTGTTTTGCGTATGGAAAAAAAGCCCTTTTCCTATGCTCAGAACAACTGTGGGCAGGGTCTGTTGCAAACTGGAGAGTTGACTTCATTAGGATGTTTTCTGCATCCTCATCAGCAGCCTGAAAGAATTGCTCTTCCTGCCTGTGTTCTCCACTTCACTGAGGACACTGATGGATTGTCTGATGAAGCTGTCCATTCATATGTTGCCTTTGTTGGGGTTTCAATTGCTGTGATAAAACACCGTGACCAAAGACAAGTAGTGGAGGAAAGGGTTCAGCTTTCAGCTCTCAGTTCACACTCCATCACTGAGGGAACTCAGGTAGGAACCTAGAGGCAGGAACCTAAGTAGAAGCCATGAATGAATGCTGCTTACTGGCTTTCTCTCCATGTCTTGCACAGGTTTCTTATACCATCAAGGACTACCTTCCTTTGGAAGGAACAACCCCAAGGGAGCTGAGCTCACCCACATCAGTCATTAGTCAAGAAAATGCACTATAGACTTGGCTACAGGCCAGTTTTATGGGAGAATTTTCTCAATTGAGTCCCTCTTCTTAAACGACTCTTAGCTTGTGTCAAGTTGATATAAAATTAACCAACATACATCTCCACACATCTAAGTGGCCACACTTAGACAGCATTGGTCTGCTGCACCCCTCCATTGCATCCTTGACTTAGACAATTCTGATTGATTTGGGAACCAGAAGTATAAGCATCCAAAGAAGGCTGACTATTGCTTAGGTAGAGAAGTATTACTGTAGTAATTTTAAGATAAAATATGAGACTTGTTCCTCCTGTTAGGCAAATTGATGTTGATGCAGAAGGTGGATTTTTGGTAGGTCTGAGGGGGTAGCATATGTTAGTGTAGGATAGGGTTCCCCTGGAGCCTCTTTCACATCTACACCTCAGTTTTCTTCAATACCATATGAGATGCCAAAGTAATGTAATATTTTTGTTTGAAGAAATCTCAAGGACTTAAAACTCTTCTCCAGTGAGAACATGACCCACAGCAAGAGGTACATTTACACTCTCTGTCTCCGTCTCCATCTCTGTCTCTCTGTCTCTGCCTCTCTGTCTCTCTCTGTCTCTCTGTCTCTCTGTCTCTCTCTCTCTCTCTCTCTCTCTCTCTCTCTCTCTCTCTGTATGCCTACCAAGAATTTTGAGATAAAATGTTTACCCTGACAAAGAAGTCCTCTAACATTTATTTTTTGTTTTATTTTTTGTTGCTATTTTAAATAGAATACGTTTAGGGAAAATTTAAATCCATAACAAAAGATTAAGGAGAAAGTAGTAAAATTTCCTATGTATGCCCTGTCCCCAAGCACACATAGCCTCCTCCTATCAAAACTCCACTGTAGAGTACGAATTTGTTACAATGATTACAACTAGGTCCTACAATACATGGACCCACCATTATAGTTTCACATAGAAAAGTTCCATTGTCCCAAAAGTCTGTTGTACTCTTTCAGATCATTCATTTCTCCTCCATGACTCCCAATAAATGATGATCTCTATGTTCTTCCTGTACTTTTTCTTTTTCCAGAATCCCATAGTTAGGGTCATATAGATTGGAGCCTTTTCAAACTAGCTTCTTTCACTTAGCAATGTGCATTTAATATTCTTCTGTCTTTTTGTGGCTGGATGGCTCATTCCTTTTTTCTGAATAATCCTCATTCTGAATAATATTCCATTGTTCAGACATACCATAGCTTTTGTATCACCTCATCCACTGACTGCCATCTTGGTTGATTCCTAGTTGTAATAATTGTAACTATTATAATAAATAATAGTATTAGTAAATAGACTCCTGTAAGCATACATTCATTAAATGTGAAGGAGAGTTCTTGTTCACATTCTGTGTGGTCAGCGTTTTTGCATCTTGGTTCTTCTCTTGTGTGGAAGTACTACTTGTTTTGCTTAGCAGTTCCATGATGACAGAAAGAAGCAAGCATCTTTGCCCACTTTCATTTCTCATGCATGTTTTCTTTGGTAAGATGTCTGTTGAGAGGTTTTTGTCATTTTTTAAAAAAACCTGGTTTTAGTATTGGGGTTTTTTGTATATAGTAGCTCATGGCTATTTCTCAGAAGCCTGACCGTCTTTGGGCCCTGGATTGCTGCAGAACCAGATATCCTTGTCTCAACCCAGGGGAATCAAGGTTGAAAAAACAAAACCAAATATTAAAAGTAGAAAGGGTGGTCCTTCATCATGAAACCGAGGTTTGTCTGTTTTTTGAAGTTTAAAATGACTCATTCTGGAACATACACAAGTCACGTGCCCAGCTGCCAGGAAAGAGTTTCCCTCTCCCCAGTCAGTGATGCAAGCTGCAGGAACATCTGCATCCCCTGCAGCCCAAGGCTGGGGGCTCTGGGCCTCTCTGCCATCATTTTCTAAAGAGCACCTGAGCACACCTGATTGTATGCAGAGGGCTTGGCAAATGTGCTTCTCAGATATGCCACACAGGTAAAGGAAATGTCTGATCTGATGGGGTGTACTTCTAGCTGCTCTATGATGTGGCTGGAGGTGCTGCTTCAGGATTATTGTTGCATCCTTGCTTTCTCTCTGACACATTGTGAAAATCCATCTCAGGGTCCTCTTTTCACTAGTATCCTTAGAAGCAATGTATGCCGTGATGAATAAAGTTATATAGATAGTAAGCTAGTGAAGCTATTTAAAACCTCAGACCCAGCTGAGGTGTGTGATGTGAGGGCTAAGATTGTCCTCAAGATATTGGTGTCCTGAAAAGGTGCAGAGAAACCAAGTGTTGCCTCACCAACCACATCAAGATCTGTTCTCTGTTACTACATATGGACATATTCAGGTGTTCTCAGTGGCTAATTGAGTCACTGTTTTCAAATCTCACAGTCCTGTGTTGGGGAAAGAGATACTGACAAGGAAGATGAACATTTCTGAGGGATGTGCTGGGAAAGAAAGCCTCACCTGGACAACTTGACCTTTGACAAGCTAGTATCTTTTGCTTAATGGACAAGCTGTTGTCATGGAGATATCTCTCAGTTTGGCTGGCCTGCTGTCACCTTGGCTTCCTTCTGTAATGCCCTCTGTAGTCACACAAGAATAGAGATGCTGGCAGGAAGTTCTGTGCTGGCTGCCAAGGCAGAGCCTCTGCTCTAAAGGTCCCAGTGGGTGGGATGCAGCAGCCCTGAACATCCTTTAAGCCCTACAAACCCAGCCCCTGGTGCTGAGATACTAAAGAGAACAAGTCACAGGCCACTTTTGAAGGAGCTCAAAGTCTGGTGAGATTAGTGCCTTGGTAACTTCAAAAAAAGTGTTCCTAAGCAACACACAGTGGGACAGACATACAGACAGAATCTCCCAATTTAATTAATTGCATGAATGATAAGATCTACAAATATTACTGAATTCTGGATAGGTATAAATGTTACCTGGCAATTGTACCTATTTTGTGTCCTTATCCTTTGTTTCACAATTGCAAGGGAGTGATTATTTCTAGCCTTGTTATTGATAACTAACAATATAACAATTGGAGAGATGTATTGCTCTGGCCACACAGCAGTTGGTAGTCAAGCCCTGTATACCCTGTGGGTCTCAGGGGACCCGGTCCTCGCTTCAACATGATGGCTGTGCTGAGTTTGAGACTGATATAGTTTTAATTATTCAGTAAAGAGTTGTCCCTTCCATTTGATAGACAGCCACATTGAAGCTGTTTGGTTCCAGTAATCTGTCCAGGGAGTAGCAGTGTCCTGATTTTGATTGGAACCCAAAGAAGGAAATCATTTCTGGGTAGGCGGAAGTTCTACAGAATGTGACACATCCCTCCTCATTATAGATGGGGTGCTGGATATCATAGATGGAAGGGCAGCCTGCTGCCACAGCCAACTCCCACCTGCTGGAGCAGAGAAGGCACTGAGGGGAACCAAAAGGTGAGTGAGAAGAGTCTGGATAAGGCCTGTGGTCCATAAGGACCTGTGATGCCCCACCTGCAGGAGATGCTGCCAGGCTTGGCAGCTGGAGTAGACACCTGAGAGGAGAGTCAGAGAAGGGATGGGTGGACAGAGTGAAATAATGGTGGCTTTCAACTGGCATCCATGGAGGCCCTTTAACAGGAAGAGTAAGCCACAGAGGACATGGTGCCTTTCCTGGGAGGACCCTTCAGGGGACAGCAGGTGCTGTCAGGGGCTAGGGAACATTTCAGGATAGAAACTATCTGGAGGTAATGCCATTGCTCTGGAAGTTGTGTTCAGGAATAACACAGGGACAGGTCACAGGATACCAGACAATGATCAAGAGAAGCACAGATGAAACAGGTCCCAGGTTGGTCAGGGCTGAGTAGGATGTGGAGAGGAGGGAGGAGGTTATTATGAGTTGTCTTCTAAGTGGTGGACGGTAGCTAAGACACTGAGCAGAATTTATTTCATGTGTCCCTGGTGTCAATAGCTTGGAGGCAGCTATGTAAGCCACTTTCATGAGAAAGATGAATCCTACAAGAATTGTGAGAGGTAAAGCAACCTATGCAAGGCCCAGCAGCACGTGTGTAGCAGAATCAGGACAAAGCCTGTGTGATCCTCTCTCTTTCTCGTGGGACAGCTACACTCTAAGTTCTACTTCCATGGAACTCAAGGGCAGGTGATAATGTGATGAAAATCTGGAGGTGCTGCCATCTGATAAGCCAAATCAACAGTTGCAAGGTCAGAGGCTCAGATCTCCCCAGGGTCCCAGTGGATGTGACTCATTCTTGCCCCCACTGGAGTTGAAGTAAGTAAGGCCTTGGAAGACGCTTGGACTGGCATCATGTACAGATTAGTGAGGCCAAGTCCCCTGGGGTTATTTTTTTCCATGTCTTTTGGGGAGTCTGTAGGAGAGTCAAGACTGGTGGTGATGACAGCCAGGAGCATTCATGATCCAGGCAAAGGTAAGACACACATATTCAAAGCCCGAGGTAACACACAGGGTCAATCTGCCCTGACTCCAAAGTGATCATGAGCTTCTGTAAGGTATTAATAATGACTTTACCTGGGCAAAATATCCATGCTGCAGGGCAGCTGAGAGCAACTCCATAGCAGGAACAACCAGGACTCAGAAGAGGGATGTGAATTGCCTGAGGGAAATGATGAAGAAGTAGCTGCAGAACCCATCTTGCCGCCCTATCCAGGAGTCACCTTGGCCCCTTTACTTAATTCAGTACCCTTATTTTACCTTAACTAATTTGGATTCTTTATAAGTGGTAATATTATAGTGCTTAGTTTTAATTGTCAGAATAACACAATGTAGAATCACCTGTAGGAAGGAATTCTGAGAATGTGAGAGATTACCTTAATTGCCTCAATTGATGTGGGGGGGACCAGTCTATTATGAGGGGTACCATTCCTTGGGCTTGGTGTCTTGAACTTTATGGAAGGTGGAAGCCATAAAAAGACCAACATGCATGAAGTATCTCTTTGTTCTCTGCCCTTGACTAATGTGTTTAGTTGCTTCTAATTCCTGCTGTCTTGACTTCCCTACAACAGTGCCCTGTAGCCTTGACTACTAACATAAATAAATCCTTCCTCTCTATGTTGCTTTGGTCAAGGTATTTTACCACAGCAACAGGGAACATAACTGAGGTAAATACCTGAAAATTCTGAACGTCTGTTGAATATGCTAATCCTATCACAGATTAAAGTGGAAGCATAATTACTAAGAGAAACTATGTTCTCTGCTCATTCAGGACTTGTGGGCATCTTTAGCCTAGCATCACAGGAACGAAGATGCATATGTGGACATGGGTGTCAGAGGAAACTGGCCAACAGTCAGGAGCTACCAGGCAAAGTCATATGACCTCTTTGCCTGTAAGTGGAGAGGTAATCATGGTTGGTCCCTGAGGTTTTCAGTGAGGTTGTAGGGAGTCAATAATATGAAATACAGTGGTGTATATCAAGACAGGATCAAGAAAGATGCTGTGTCAAGCCATTTTTATTTTTTGCCTAAAGCAGAGGAGTTAGTTAAAAACATCAATTCTGTCCTTATTTTGAGTGGAATAATTTATTCTCTGTGGATTTTCTGCATTGATTTAAAGTTAGAAAAACTTCCACTTATTATTTATTCATTTAATATTATTCCTAGCATGTGTTTAAAGATCTGTGGCATACCTATTATTCTACCTCACTCCCAGTAAATGCCTCTTTGGGATGGGATGTCTGGTATCAAGAGTCAGTGCACGTAGCAGGAAAACCAAACTGTCTTCCTGGCTTGGTGGGTTAACAGTCAAGTTTACCTGACAAGTTGGCCAGATTATCAAGTACAGAAATTAACTGGGCTATTAGACAAAGTACAGAAGGCTCTGGATCTGTGTATGCCCCAGTACAGAGCACAGACAGGAAGCTGAGGCCCAGAGTGAGGAGTGGATATCCAAGATGACAACAGTCTAGCACTTCAAGGAACTCCCTCCTGTTATATGCATGGTCCTAGGCTAGAGGAACCTCACAGCAACCTGTGGCAGCTTCAACTGTAGTACCTTCATGAGTCGAGATGCACCTCAGAGATGGAACTAGCTTGTGGTGCATTCTTTCCAGACCCAGTAGAGGCTTCTGTCTGCCACAGGACTCACTCTACCCAGCTTATAGCTGCCAGCTGAGCTGCCTCAGAAATGGGCTCAGTGTGTATGTCTAGTGTTCATCTATTACTGACAACCCCTTGCTGTCCCTTTTGCCCCTTAACCTAGTACTTTTAGAGACCCACAGGATCAGCAGTTGGCCGGAGATAGCTGCCTGAACTATGGTTAGCTGTGGGGGCCTTAGGGAGAGATAGCATGGGGCCCCTGAGTTTGAGTTTGCTGAGCCTTGAAAAAAAGAGATGGCAAGTTTCCTGAGTGTAGCCAGAAGGTTTCTCTGTTTCTGTATGGTCACACCTGGCCCAGTGGTCCTGCAGCTACTTATAAAATAACCACTCAGAGGCTTAATATTATTTACAAATTGTATGGCCTATTTCAGGCCTCTTGCTAACTAGCTCTTATATCTTAAATTAACCCATTTCTATTAATCTATGTATTGCCACTTGTTCCCCGTGGCTTTACCTGTGTCCCATTACATGTTGCTCCTTCAGCAGCTGGCTCATCTCTCTAGACTCTGCCTTTCTCTTTCCTGTCTCTCTCCTTGGATTTCCCACCTACCTGTATGCTGCCTTGCCATAGGCCAAAGCAGCTTATTTATGGGAACAACCTATATTCACAGTGTACAGAAAGACATTTCCCAGCACCTGAGGAATGTTCAACCTCTATATAATGTCAGGTTCACTTTTCTCAGGGTCAACTTGACTGGATTTATAAACACCTAGAACACATCCCACTGGGTATGTCTATGAAGAAGTTTCCAGAGATGTTTAATCGAGGAAGAAAGATCCTATCAATTCTTGGTGGTATTATCTCATTAGCTGGGATGTATTTTGGTCACATACATCCCCTCTCCTAGCTCCTTATTTACTTTTCCTACCCATATAACATTGTGTCCTTTTTGTTTGATCTGTCAAGTATAGTTGGTGCTTCTCATATACTCTTGGATATGTGGCCATCTACTGTGATCAACACACTAGGGCGCTATCCTTAAAAACATTGACTCTCCCTCTCTCAGAAGCTATCAATTGTCAATAGCTCTCTAGGGATTGAATCTCCTGCCCACCTCTCCTCTCTCTACTGGGATTTTGTCTGCCTTGAGTTTGAACAGAACTTGTGCACAGTGTCCAAACTTCTGTGAGTTCATATGTGCAACTGCCCTTTTGTGTCCAGAAACCACCATTTCCCTGTAGTCCACATCTTCTTTTACTATCTTTCTCTCCCCTCTTCCACAAAGTTTCATGAGCCTTGAGTAGAAGATATATGATAATAGATGTCCTCTTTTGGGATGCATATTATGCAGCCCCATTCTCTGCACTTTTTACAGTCTTGGATCTCTTTGTTCATTACTATCTGCTGCAAAAAGATTTTGTTATGAAGGTTAAGTGATGCACTCACCTATGAATGGAACAAGTTATTAAAAGTCAGTTTAGCACTGCTCCCATTTAGCAGAACAGTAGTAGTAGGTTTTGCCCTAGGGCCTAGGGCCTATCTAGTGACAAGTTCTTGACTTGAATGTGAGTTCCAGGTGTGGGCTTTAACTCATGGAGTAGGCCTTAAATTCAATAAGAAAGTGGTTGTTACTCCTGTGACATTCGGATGACTATTGCACCAGTGGGCATGGCTTGCCAGGTTAGGGTTGTAGATTGTAATGTTCACAGTTGAGTAAGACAGATGGTCACTTTCCCCTCTGGTAGTGTTCAAGCACTTCCCAGCACTATAAAAGCTAGCCAGTAGGGGTCAAGCTTCCAAATGAGAAGCTCCTTGATATCTTCACGTTTTATAAGTCAATTATGAAGTATCTTCAGCAATGGGGTTTTACTATCAGGTTCTCAGAGATAACCCAAAGCAATGGCAATACTCTTCAATGATTAAGGTTCTATGGTATCTCACTGACTAGCAACTCCTAAAGAGTTAACCTATCCTTGACACTGGGATTTTTATGTGTTAGCCTATGGCATCTTGTAGGGGCATCGTTGCCCCATTATAGAGTTAACTCCATTTAAACTTTGTTTTTATACGTGTATGTAGATATTTGAAGAGGCTGCTGCAGTACTAGGTGTCCATATGACTTTCACAATGTCAGTAGTGTTAGTATTCCCTCTTCTACAATGCCCTCACCCCCCCCACTCTATTTAACCCCTTTTGTTCCATTGTTCCCTTTAACCATTTATAGCACTGTCTTCTCTTTCTCCATTGCAATCCCCTCCCATGACTCTTTAGTAGTTCCCTAACCTCCATGAACATTTAAAATAGAACACACATATCTGAAGATTCAAAACGAACATCTAACGCAAACAATATTAGGTCCAGCCTATATTGCTTGCTCCCAGGATCCAGGGAAGAGTCTACCAACCAGCTGAGGATTCTAATCTGAGGGATATTCAATGAATCTAAGCACACTGAGTTCTTTAGTCTATTCACTTTATTCTTCTATGATGATTGTATCTACATAGTTTCTTTTCTGCTCTCTTACTTAGCTCCTCCCGGTCCCTCTTGCTCCCAGTCCCTCTTGCTCCCGGTCCCTCCCGCTCCCGGTCCCTCCCGCTCCCGGTCCCTCCCGCTCTCGGTCCCCCCCCCCCCCCCCCCCCCGCTCTCGGTCCCCCCCGCTCTCGGTCCCCCCTGCTCTCGGTCCCTCCTGCTGTTCTCTCATCATTCTATCTAGTTCTTTCCATCTCCATCCTCATCTTTGCTCTTCTCCATCAATCTCTTCTCCCAGTGCTCTCAGAGAACCAGCATATATACCCACACAGTAATTTTTTTGGTAAAGCAATGTGAGGCTTGAAGTTTTCAGGGTCTCAGAGAGAGGTGATAAGGACCCACACATAATTAATTGTCAGCTTCCAATTATAACCCAAAAGGGGAGTGACTAAAGGGGAGTTCTCTGGTAGGGTCAACTAAAGGCTAAGATCAATTAGGGAATTTATGTGCTCAAACTATAATCTAGAAATGGCTAGGTAAAATGTTTGGGGTCAATAAGTCACAAGAAAGTAACTGTCTGGTGCCGCTTTTCCTGCTTGTCCCAGCTGCAGCTGCTTTCTGATAGGGAGGGGGACATATGCTGGGTGGCTAAGCAACCAATGTCAGAGTGTGTAGTGTTTGGTTAGTAAAAGCACTTTCACTCAGAGTAATTGCTGAGGAGAAAATCCAGGAATAGCACCTGGCTGAGGAGGAATAAAAACTTAATTTGCACAAGAAAGAAGCTTGGACCCTACTGCCTGCCTGGCCTGGAGGCAATCTCCTTAGGTCAGTGGGAAACTACTGCCTTAACTCAGTATCTAGCAAATGGTTAAAACCTCATCCCAGGAATGTAAGCAGTAAATCTCTTAAGTTAGGGTCTTGTGTAAATAACTCAGAATGAAGGTAAGGGGTTGAGGATTTAATTGTTAGTGGTTCTTTTCTCTATCTGTGAGTGAGATAAGCTAATGTTTATGTATGTGCAGTTTTGTCCTTGGAAAAAGCTATCTTTGCTGAAATACTTTTGTCTGGGGAATGGCCCTGGCCAGATATATGTTAATGAAAGATAAACACAGCTGGGGACAGTTGTCCAATTACCCCAAGTGTATAGGGAAAGTTGTGCCTAAGATTGAGATGCAATCATGAGATTACATGTACACGTAACATGGAAATGCATGGTAAATGGGGAGAATCATAGCTGTTATTGCACAAGAAGTTTACAACAAGAGACAGCCAGTTCATTCAAAAGGCAATAATTCCATAAAGCCTTGATGATTTCCTCTAACAGAACTCTTAGTTCTGATAGGTTGACCTTCTGAACTCTTAGTTGTCACTGCTGTAAACTCTCATGGACTTTCACTACCAGTGGCTCTCAATAAACATACACAAATGAAAGAAAATGTGTGATGTTTATCTTTCTGAATCTACAGAATGGGACCAAAAAAAAGTGTTACCAGCTACATCTGAGGGTGTGTTAGCATCTAGAATATACAAAGAAGTAAAGAACATAAGCATCAAGAAACTAAACAACCCAATTAGAAATGTGGCATGGAATTTAACATACAGTTCTCAAAGATGAAATACAAGTGGCTGAGAAACATTCTAAAAAATGTTCGCCATACTCCTATCAAGGAAATGTAAACTAAAGTTACTTTGAGATTCCATGTCCTCCTTGTTTGATAAAATCTCAAAGAATCATATTACTTTGTATTTACCTATTTACACACAATACACATAAGTGTCTTTTATTTTTGAGATTATAATTGTAACATTTCCCATTTCCTTTCCTTCTTCTGAACAGTCCCATATAGACCCCCTTGCCCTCTTCCAAATTCATGGCATCTTCCCCCATAAAAAAGTATGTCCCTTTTTTAACAGGCTCAGTCCGTTAATGATTTCATTTTTTTTTTTTTTTAAGTAAAGGAATACTAACATGACAATGAAAAGGGGAAGAATATTAAGGTGGCAGACTTTCTTAAAACAGAGAGGAGGCTGCAGTGCAGAGAAAAGGACCAGAAAGTGGGGGAATGCCGAGTCAGGAGTGATGCATAAACCTAGACCTTCTAAAACCCAGAGTACTGAACAGGCAGCCTTGGGGTTTCCTGGATAAGAGCACCCCAAGAAACCAACCATACTTCCTTCTATAAAAACAAGTCTCTCGTCTCTATGCCAATCCCTTTAATCTAGAACTTTTCCCTCTTTACGCCCATCCATGTAACTTTTGCCCCCCTTCCTCTCAAGCACTGGATTTTCACAGTTCCCCAGTTGAGAGAGCCTTGGAAGAAGATAAATAGCATAATTACCTATGTGTCAATCCATGTGCTGTTATTGCACTGAGAAAACATGAACTTGATCTGTTGCTGCTAAAACAATATTAAAATCTAATCAAGATGTTCAAGAACTACTCATCCCACCTGCAATTTGTAGTATGAATCATGGTTAATATTTTTTTCTTTTCTCTCAGTTGCTCATTATAACCTATGCTGTTCACTTGAGAAATGCGAGCACCTGCTCTCCCTGTCCAGTTGTATATAGAGATCAATTGATCTTTCACATGTATATAAGTGGAGGGGGGGGTCTCATGTCTTTTTATAACATCTGTTTATAACTTGAGCTATAATTGTTTGCTCCAGCTTGGAGTACATCCCTTTCTTCAGTGTGATCTAGGACGATCTTAGTCACAGCAAACTTTTAAAGCACCCTATTCTTCCAGAGGTCCTGGTCCAGGAACAGTAGCATGATGTCTGTTGCACAGTCAGTTGGGGAAGAAACAAGAAAATAGGAGGAAGATAGGATACTAGAGATGTGACTTGACAGATAGGGATGCCCCATACAAAACCTGTCAAGAGTTCTAGGAAATAGGATGATAGGAACTATGGCAAAGCTCAAAGAGATTTTTTTTTCCCTACAAAAATTGAATAAAGTCCCACTCGACTTGAGGAATCACAGATTGGGGAGTAACTGTGAACTTGACCATCTCTGTCCTGATGCATGGAGAAGAAAAGCCTTGATTCAATGGCTATATGTAGTGCAAATTCTAAATGGTCTTAATAATAAAAACCTGGAGTCAGATATTGGGGTAAATGGTGAAAGATTAGAGAAGCAAAGCAGCCAGCCACTAGAGAGACTTCTTACTTCTACGGAATCCTCAGACCAAAAGGGCCAAGCTCTTGTCTCCACTCTGCCTTATCACTTCCTCTCTCCACCCAGCCATATCACTTCCTGTTTCCTCCTCCCAGTGCTGGGATTAAAGGTGTGTGCCAACACTGCCTGGCCTCTAGTTGCTAGCTCCACACTCTGATCTTCAGGCAAGCTTTATTTGTGAGAGCACAAACAAAATATCACCACAGTTACATGCATGTTGAGCATGAGGAACTTTTCCACAATAACTCTTACAGCTGTCTTCAGGACCCTAGGAATCCCTTTGTTCAGTTTTGGCAATATGGCATCCCTAAAGTGGAACTCTACTCTTCACTCTCTCTGCCACCCTCCTAATCCCTCTGCTTCCAGACATGGGTTACACTTGTGTCAACTCAGACAGCATCCCTACCACTGCTTCGGGTGCCTGCCTCTCTCTCAGCCTTCGAAATCATTTCTTAGGAGAATCATTTGCATATACTTCCTTCTGCCAGAAGCTTTCTTTGAGGCATCATAAATGCAAATAAAATCATTAAAGTGTTTTTGAATGTTTAGGTAGCGTTGCTTCTCTAAAAATACTGTACGACAGTAGATTCTCGATTCTGTGTGCTTGTCTGCTTTTCCTCCATCTATTCATTTCTGAAGGCTCAAAATCCCACTTCTCTTCAGTCCTGAATGCTGCCACTCTGCAGGTTGTCCTTCATTAGGCAAATATGTGGCTTCAACACTCTCTGAGAGTCTTCTTTATCCTCATGTCTTACTTTATTTCCCCCTTGTCCTCCTCCTCCTTCTCAGCCTTCTCAGGAGTGGATCTTTTCCTGCCTGGCTACCCACCATTTGGCCTGGTAGAATCCTTGACAGCTATTATCAATTCCTCCCACAAATCCCCCGCACCCCCCCCAAAAAAAGGATTTGAAGCATGTGCCATCAGACCTTATCTAGCCCCATTTAACCCCTATGGCTATAGTTGTTATTAGATTTTTCTCATTCCCTGAAGATTTTGTTGCCTCACTACTGTTCATAATTATTGATGTGCGTTCCTGCCTCACAAGCAAGCAGTTAGCACCTCATCCTCTAGACTACTTGACTCTTCTCTAGTGGTCTCAACTTGATTACCACCTTGCTTCAGTCATTCACTGCATTGAAGTTTACTCTAATTTTCACAGTGACAGCAGATCTCCTTACACAGCATCACTTCAGTCATTCCCTTCTTCAATCATCTCTTCCATCTTCAACTCTGTTTTCTCTTCTGCTCTGTGTCTTACTCTCAGTCTAGTGACAAAGCCCCCCAGTCCACTGACCCTGCCTTCTTTCTTTACCAAGCTTTGACACATGGCCCTTCATGATCACAGCCTCTATGTTCATCTGTGCCCCTTCTTTCTCACTACTACTGCAGGAGCAGAGGCACCAGTGTTTCTAACTCTCACTTTTCCTATTTTCTTGTTTTTCTACTAGAACAGCCACCCAAAGTGGAGGAAGTCCTATCATACCAGTCAGTGTTTCTTTGTATTAGTCATAACTAATACTGATTGCTTGGTCCTAAATTGGTCAGCATTGTTATATTTTCTTGCTCTGGTCCACATTTCTTGGTTTTTCTTAACCCACTAACTTCTTTTTAAAATTTGTTTTAATGTTGCTTTAAAATATTTTTATTTAATCTTTGAAAATTTCATACATGCATAGAATGCATTTTAAGCTATAAACATTTTTATTTATTATTTGAGAATTGCATACAACCTACTATGAAAATATGCACCCTTACTTCTTCCCCTTTTTCCTGTCACATCTACCTCCACCCCCTTCCCCAACTCCATGACTCTGTATTTCTACTCATTGGCTCCAGTTTGTTCTGATGCCCATAGAGTTCTGAGTGTCAGGTATCCACTGGACTGTGGTTGATCTTCCAGAGCCATGCTCTTAAAGAAAACTGCCTCCCACAAGAAATCATCAACCTTCTGTAGCTCCTCAGCTAGTAGTGAGGGCTCACAAGCCCCGCCCATTCCATGCTAGAATGCTGACTGGCTTGATCTTGTGCCAGTCTTGTGTAGTTTCCCCGCAGCTGCTATGAGTTCGTGAATGCGTTGGTCCTGTCACATCTAGAAGATACTGTTTTTCTCTGGTCCTCCCTGACCTCTGGCTTTTATAATCATTCCATCCCCTTTTCCATGATGATGATAGTGATTCTTGGGGATGAGGCATAATATACATGTTTCATTTGTGACTGAGTTCTCCATAGTCACTGATTCTTTGCTCCTTGACCAGTTGTGATTTTATCCACTGCCTACTGTAAGGAACTCCTCTGATAAGATCTGAGAGCTGCATCAGTCTATAGGTATAGAGATAGAAATTTAGAGAGCTGTTTGATAGTATGCCCATTTAGCAAAATAATAATAGTCAGCTTTTCCCTGGGCATATGAGATTTCCAGCCGTGGGTGCTTGGCCAGGTTTACCTTACAAGGAATATGCTTCTTACAATAGTTCTGGTCTTAAATCTAATTAGGAAGTGATTGGTTACCCCAATAGCATTAGTACACCCATGGGCATATGTGCAGGCTGGTTATTATTGCAACTCATGGGGTTCAAATTTGGGTAAAATGGCTTTTCTGCCTCAGCAGTCTGCAAATGACCTTCCAGGACCGTGAAAGGTAGCCACCAGGGAAGATACTTCCTGTTTATGATGAACTTGATTTGTGTGACAGAAGTGTGTTGTCTCCTCAGCAATAGGTCTTACAATCACATTCTGGTGGGCAACTAAGAGCAATGGCAATGGCCTATATTGTTTGGGGGCTGTCCAACAACTGGAGAGGAGATGTCCGTGTTGGTACCAGACTTTTTATTTGGCAACCCATGCCTTCCATCTGCTTAAAAATATCTCCACTTTGAGCTGAAATGGTTCATTTCTGTTTTCCTGAAGTGGGAGAGAAGATCTCACACTGCCCCAGCCTCATGCATCTAATGCACCACCACTATCACCTCCTGATGCTCAGAGTGAGCTCACTTTACTCTTTCTTGCAGAAGAGCTCTGTTGTTTATGCCCCATCTCCAAAATAAAGTACAACAGGTATTCTCTAACTCCTCCCTCCTGCCTCATGCCTGTCCCTTTCTTTAGAGTAGTCATTCTCAACCTTCCTAATGCTATGACCCTTATGTTGTGGTAACCCCCCCAACCATAAAATTGTTTTAATTTGTACTTCATAACTGTATTTTTGTTACTGTTATATATCATAAATATTTTTGGAGACAGAAGGTTGCCAAAGAGGTCACAACCCACAGGTTGAGAACCTCTCCCTTAGATGGTTACAATAAGCATGCTCTCATAATATCTTTCAATTTAAAATCACCTACAGTATTTCCTGATGCCATGCTCTTTTTAGTTGTTCCTCAGTAGGTAGTTTCGTTCCTTTTCCAATAAATTTTTCTAAAGAGTTATCTTTATTCACTGCATCCCAATCTCTCTTTAACCTGTCCTGGTCAACCAGCATCTAATGATCTGATTTTTGCTAAACTCACCCATTTTATCTCAATGTTGAGGATTCATTGATCAGGCTTCATTTGAAATGCAAAAATTAGAAATACTTGGTTAGGATCACATTTTCACTCTACTGAAGTCTGTTTCCATTCTGCTTCTATGAGACCTCCCATGTCAATGATGGATCTTCAGCCTGTCTCTTCTTTTGTCTTTCTCTCTCCTTAGTCATGCTTCCTCTCCTCCACTCTCATCAATGCATAATCTCAGGATCCAGGTCCTAAACCTCACTTCTATCTTCATGGCATTATTCATCTTGTGATCTGCAATCCCCAATGCATGGAGATGACATCCCAGTTTAGATCTCTCAGTGTCTTCCCTGAACTCCACATGCTTTTCCTGTTGCTTCCTCACATTTCCTTCTGGACACCCACCAATCTTAAATAGTATTACTGGTTTAAGACCATGTGTTCTCTTTCCACTTTCTTGTGCCTGTATCTGTTCTTCCTAACTTCTCATAGCGATCCCTTGACATGAGTATTGCAAGATTCCTGAACTCATGATAGATAGTCTCTATAGAAAACTTAACATCAGTTTGTTAGCTAAACATACAGTCTTAGAAGAAAGAGATGACACTGTGTAGGTCTCTGCTAGGGTTTCACTTGAGTACAAGAACAAAGGTCATAGAAGTCAGGCTGTCCTGTGAACAAAGGGCAAGTTGTCCCTCAGTTCCTATGGGAAGATATAGCTGGTTTCTTTGAATAACACTGCAGGCTGGTAGGAACCAAACCGAAACCTGTTATTTTGAGGACTAGATGTCCTGCTGATCTAGCTTGTGGGGAGCTCATGAGTGGAAAGCCTCTTTTTCTATATGAGGAAAAGTATCCTGTTGGGATCACAACTGCCAATGTAGAAAATGGGAGCTTAGGTTTTATAACACACCATTCATGCATGGAGATTCCATTTTGCAGTTATTTAGGCTAAAATCTTAGTCACCTGGACCTCTCTGGTACTTTAGAATTACCTGAAGTAGATGTCTGAGGTAGGAAATACTCCTGTGGCATCTTTTTTTCACCAAAATGAAAAAGACTAAATAAAGACAGTAACACTAATCACCAAGCCTTCAGCATGTGAATGGAACAGTATGATTTTAGACTCAACCTTCTTAGCCATAGTGGCCTTAAGTTCTGCCATTGAAGCCTTCTGTCCCTTCCTTTTGAACATGGCGTGTGCATTTATCCCTCTGTCCCCTGAAGTTGCCAATGCCTCCTGATTCTTTCTGACCAAGGAAATGTGACTGATGTTACCTACATTATTCCTAGGTTGTTTTCAGGGTGTATCAGTGGCCTCTCTTCCTCACAGGTAGTAGGAGGGATTCTATCTTAAGATCACAGGATGGTCAGGTGAAGGACTCTGGGAACTTAGAGGTACATGTGATTGATTGATCCTTCAGGCTGGCTAGGAACTGAATTCCAGTAGTCAGTGATGAGCTGTAAATGCACAGGGTGCCATTAATATGGATGGTGGCCTGGCTAGAGAGACATACTTTGCAGAGGAAAGGCAGGAAAAGGCCTTCCCAGCTTCAACTAAACTTTGGGTGGCATGAAATATTGAGCTTCCATGGTAGTTTTTAGCACAGTCAAAGAAGATCTGCGTATGTGTTCTAACCTCATGGTGGAAGGATGTGTGGGGATGAAATGGCTCTGGATTGTGTCCCTACCAGGATTTGAGCTGCGGAGTAGTCTTACAGCACACAGAAAGCCAGTCTCACCTTTGAAAGCTGTACTTCTGTTACTTGAGAATCCTCTCCAAAATAGGACAAGCCTGGGATTCTTACCCCCAGATATGCACAGCTCTCATGTAATTAACCCACTTCTCATCTGAAACGGGGTGTTTGAAGATATAATTAAGATTCTTAATCACTTGTCTTGCACAGTTGGGCCCTTCAGAGAGGTCAGACACTTTGAAATGGGAGCGTGTATGAAAGTGGATGAGATTCATGATAAGAAATTGAGGGGAGATACTAGGAATTAAGAGAGGTCCTGATTGATGCAAAAAAAAATTTAGAAGGGTCCTTTAGCCCTATGTGAGAATGAATTCTGCCAGCAGCATAAGGGAACTAGCTCATTTACCATTCTCTAGTCTAGCTTACAGATGAGGACACAGATGCAATCTGTATCTTGGTTACCCTTTGTGTATCTCTGAGTAGAGGACTCTGCTAATGTCTGCTGGACTCCTGAGTGAGGTGATGACCTTGTGCTGTCATAATATTATATTTATCATAGTTTGTTAACATAGACTGCTGCATTAGCTTAGCTTTTTTGGGTTAGCAATGTTAAAATTTGATTGTCAGTCATGGTGGGATTATCACAGCATGACCTTTCCATTTTGCCTAGTGGATGCATTTTGGACCATACCCTCCTTTACAACATGGAGCCCATCAGTAGTTATCTAACTATACAATTATTATTTCTCTAACACAATGGGGTATTTCACAAGTAGAAGTAGAGTTTGGTTGTTTTAATAGCTTTGAATACTCAGTGTTCTACTTGGTGGGTATTGAATGAATCTGTGTGAAAGGAATGTAAGAAAGAAATTAAGAAGTTCATATCCTACAGAGGCACCAAGCAAGGATTATCCATGATCATGCAGGGAGGTGAAGAACTAAGAGTGGGTTGACAAGGTAGGGAGGAATTCTTGGCAGAAATGAAAACACAAACAGGAGGCTGGCAGTAGCACAGCCTGTGTGAGCCTTTGCCACGTGTGGCATGGAGCTACAGGATGGAGTTATTGAGATGGAAATTTTGAGTCCATAGTTTAGACTCTGAAAACTGCCTCTTCACAGGGAGTACACCAACATATTTTAAATGTTTCACCTGATTTCTCAGAATTTCAATCCGAGTGGTGAAAGCTGTCAGAAGATATCAAATAGTATCTAGCTAGTGTGACATTACAAGGTTTTCCTCCAATAAAAGTACCAAATATTTTTTTTTTGCCCAAAATACCAAATAAAAATCTTGACCAATCATTTCAGGTCAAGTTTTTGTAATATCTCAAAGTTGAAATCTTACAAAGATAACTTTGGTCTAATGGTCATCTATGATGAGAAGACACAATGGCCTGGGCCACTGGGACGCAAATGTACATTCTCTGGAGTGCAGTTGAGACTTCTCTCTATTTGGAAAACCTGACTGGAAGACTGTACCTAAGCATACGTTTCAGAGGCTGACCTGCCAAGACTCATGGCTTAAACAAAACGAGTAGCTTTTGTTTCTCTAGCTCCTACTATGTGTCAGAAATTTGTATACAACTTTTTTATAATGTTGTGTCAGAGCCTTGTTCATAGTTAAGGGATGGAGGGAGAATGGAGGTACATGTGGAACACCAAGGTGTGTAAAGGTGAAGCCTAGATAGTTATGGATGTAAGCCTATATTTATTTTCTCTACTCTCTTCTTCCATCTCTCCTTCCCAGTTCTTCTTCCCTTCCTTCCCATGCTTTTTCCCCTCTATAATGCATTAGTCAGAAAGCTAGAAGAAATCAGAAGTAAAGGGACTGGAGAGATGCCTTAGTGTTTAAGAGTACTGGCTGCACATCCAGAGGTCCTGGGCTCAGTTTCCAGCATCTGCATATCAGCTCACAACTGTCTGTAACTGTAGTTTCTTGAGATCTGAAGCCCCCTTCTTCAGTGTGCTAACATATGCAGGCAAAATACTCAGACACAGAAAATGAAATGGAGAATGAATGCCCTGAACCCACTGAGCTCAGAATTGGTGTACAAATGTGATTTAGACATTGCAATACTCACAGCACAAAGTGGAAATGCTATGACCAAAGAATGTGAACATTTAGCTGGTCTACAGAAATGGGAATGGACTGTGCTGAGGATTACACAGGGTGGTGGATGAGTTGTGATGGGTGAGTGGCATTCTCTAGGAGTATGAGGCATGCATGGGTTCCCCTAAAGTAAGAAAAGGTGTGGACAGCCAAGATATCTTGTGTACTCACTGGAAATTATCAGAAGATAGTATGAGTCAAGTGTCAAGGGAGGTCTGGGCATCAGTGGTATCCTAAATGGATGCCTGTTTCCAAGACTCATGGCTTTTAATGTATTGTCACTAAAAGAGAGTATATGGACTCTACAAGAATCACATCCCCTTTTGTTATTAAATAGGTAAGTATTTTATTGGGGAAAATGTCTATGTAAATCAAAGTAAGCAAGAAGCAAGAGGAGGCTAGTGATATGCAGACAGGGATTCAGGTCTAATGTGAAATGGAAGGAGCAAAAGGTTGGACAAAGTTTCCTAGGTTTCTGTGTTATGCACCCCAAGCTAGCGGCCTGTAGAGACTAAGTCTCCTGGTGTCAGGACTGTCCTGAACTCCTGGTACACTTGATCAAAGTAGGCATCTAGAGTAGATATGGATGGTCCTGTTGCATAGCTGATGGATATCAAAACATCAGAGCTAGGTCTTCCATCTTTAAGTATCTCTCTCCTGCTAGAGGACAGGGATGAGCTATTCTTTTGGTCACCACAAAAACCACTCAAAGCGTATAGGCATCCATCCACATTCATAACTGATATTGGGCTCTACGAGAGCATGAAATGAGTTAGCCTAGTCATGACAAAAAGAGCCCTTGGGGAGGTGGTGACTGGGCTAATGTAAAAAGGACCCAAAAAGGGGAAGGACTCAGGGCTGGAGTGTGAGAATTATTAACAGAGTAATATTATGTCACTGCTGTAAGCAGAAATCTGCAAAGGAAACTACAGATATACCTGGTGAGCCGGAGATAGCCTTGGTGCCTGAGGAGGCGCAGATAGCCAGGGGTTTTGGGGAGCTTTCTTTGGGGATAAGAACAGACTGCTAGCTATTAGTCCAAGGTGGTGAAAAGTCATATGAAGGTTAGATTTGCCAAACCCTAGCAGTAGATATTTGGTTGCCCTTAAGATGGACAACAGGGATATTAAACAAGGAGCTAAGAGATGGAGCAAGAGGCTACTCTGAAACCAGGTGCTTAAAGTGGGTGACCATTGAGATCCATGGAGGGACAAGTAGCAGCTGGTTAAAGAGACAGATGAGGTATTAGGAAAATGTGCCCTATTAGAACCAGGGGAATGGGTGGCCTGTGCAGAGACAGAGAGATGAAGAGACACACCAAGGACAAAGCTTGCTGCATAAGACCTACCTTCTTGTCTGAACTCCTGTATTTAGCTCTGGACACACCTCAGCACATGGCTGATGTTCAGAGTATCGAGTCAATGAGCCTCAGGTCTTATTCTGCAGAGGGAAAGAGAAAAACTGCCAGTTCTCACTATCCCATTTGTCAGTACAGAAAAGTGAATTGCTTGAGGTCAGAGAGAAATTACATCAGGGAGAAAAAATTTCATCAGAATTATATTAAAGGTACACATCACTAAGATGGAATCTTGATGATTGCTTTTACTACAAAATATAACACTGTGTGTGCATGTGTTCTTGCTTTTGTGTGTGTGTGTGTGTGTGTGTGTGTGTGTGTGTGTGTGTGTGTGCATATTTCTGGAGTATGATATAGGTGTTACTCATAAAAATTTTTACACATTTTCTTGATAAAATTGATTCCGACTTATTCCAGTATTTTGTTGTTTCTCTCCTGGGAATTTTGATAATTCTACTCATCCGTTTTCCCACTTGTGTTTTAAAGGCAATTGATTCTTGCACATAAATTTCATACATCTGAAGTCCTCTTCTTTAGTGTGTTAACACATATGCTGGCAAAATACTTACACACAGAAAATAAAATGGAGAATGAACTCTCTGAACTCAATGACTCAAATTGGTATACAAATGTGATTTAGAAATTACAATACTTACAGCACAAAGTGGAAACGCTATAACAGAATGTGAAACATTCTACAGAAGTGGGAATAAAGACTTGACCCTTGGCTGTATCTAGAAGTTTCTCTGGTCCTGCCTGGGCCCTGCAGTCCCATGGCCTGCTTATAAAATAACTACATGGAGGCTTAATATTATTTATAACTGCTTGGCCATTAGCTCAGGCTAACTACTGACTAGCTCTTACACTTAAACTCAGCCCATTTCTGTTAATCTATGTCACCACGTGTTCCATGGCTTTACTTGTATGCCATTACATGCTGCTCCCTGGATGGATGGATGGTATCTCCTCACTCAGCCTTCCTCTTCCTAGAATTCTCCTTGTCTGCTTATCCTGCCTATACTTCCTGCCTGGCTACTGGCCAATCAGCATTTTATTTATTAATCAATCAGAGCAACACATATTCATAGCATACAAAACAACATCCCACAGCACTTGGCTCTAAGTTATCCCAGAAATAAATCTCTCTTGATTACCAGATAAATTATGTGGAATTGCCTCATTAAATACAGCAATACTTGGCATTACTGAGGATTGCACAGGGTGGTAAATGAGTTATGATGAATATGTGGCATGAGTGATATGAAGTTTATACTTCAGCTTCTAACTGAGTTAGCTTGTTTGAGGTAGGTTTTTGCTAAGTCTCTTAAGAATTGCCAATCAACTCATTTGTGCAAACTGATAAATACACAACTTGTATTCCAAGTATTATGCATCCAATCATTCCTCTTCTCTAATTTCACTAGATAGTTATTTCCTGTGTGACACACTGACTTTATTAAATGTGATGGAGTATGAATTAACACTTTTGTAAAATGCTTATGTAGACTTTATGGAAAAGGAAAACTCACTTGCATTGGTTTTGATAATAAGAAAAACATACCGTTAAATACCAAGCCATCCTTGAATTCTGGAATAAACATCATTAGGTCATGGAATACTATTTTGTGAACTGAGTTATGTAAAATTTCACTTAAGGTTTTGAATTGATACTTCTAAACAGCACATGCTTTATCTTTTAAAATATAGTTTTGTTTTGGTATCAATGTTGCATTCTGTAAAGATAATGTTAAAACCCCTTCTTTTCTATGGTCTCTAGAATGGTTTATGATACTGAATTTAAATGATCTTTATGACTTTTGGGGATAAAGAATGTATTTTGATTTTTGTATTATCTATTTCTTAATTATATTTATCTAGGACTATAAGTACTTTCCTGAATTTCATTTTTATTTCTATAGAGCTAAGAAGGTATCTCTTGCAACTCTTTTTAATGTGGCCTGCCTCCAGTGGTTATTTTATTCTTGGTATTCATTCTAAAACATTATCTCTTATGATAGATCTAGATTTTTATTTTCATTAAGAAGGGTACTTGTCCCAGGAAACGGATGAAGCTCCTGAGGAAAAATCAACAGGAATAAAGTGAAGCTCATGGAGACTTTGTTTCAATTAAGGAAAAGTGTTGAAAGGATGGTATATGAACATAAAGAGCTTGGGCAGTTAAGAGTCAGTGGGAAACACCCACACCAGTAGAAAGGTGCTGTAGAGGAAGCCTAGGTAGTGGTCAAGGAGTTCATCAGGGCCAGGCAGGCTAGGGTCTGAAGCACAAGGTGAGGGTGGACTCTGCTCTATATTTCTCACTAGACTAGTGGAGAGATTTAAATAGAGGGGTTCATGATCAAATGCGGGTTGTGATGGTTCCTTTGGCTCCTCTGGTCAGCCAGAGTAACGTGGAAGGAGCAGAGACAAGACAAGGTTGGGAAGTTTGCTGTGTCCAGATGAGAGTTTGCAGTGGCCAAGTGGAGGTTGGCAGCTACAGTTTAGAGGAAGGGTTGGCTCTGAAAATGAAATAAATGTAGAAGACATAGAATGTCTTGGTTATTTTTATCAACGTTTTTTTCTTTGGGACTTTTATATATTGTATATGGATACTTTACTTGCATGTGTATGTTTACCACATGTGTTCCCAGTGCCTACTTAGACCCAAAGAGAGCCTTGGATCCTCTATAACTGGAATTACAAATGGTTGTAAGTTGCTACGTGGTCCTGCAAACTGAGCTTAGGTTCTTTGCAAAGGCAGCTAGTATTCTTAACCACTGAGCCATCTCTTCAGCCATGCTTAGGGCCTTTGCAACATGGTTTTGTGTAGCCCAGGCTGGACTCAAATTCACTATGTAGCTGAGGATGGCCTTGAACTCTTGATCATCTTGCCATACCTCCCAGTTGCTGGGATTACAGGCCAGCACCATCATACCCAGCTATAACTTGCATTTTGTCGGCACCTCTTGCATGCCAGCTTTCTTACAAGACTGTAACTAAGTACAGGATACTTGTTAGTGGGAGAAATAATGTTGACCATATTTTAGGAGCAGGGATGGGCCTTGAGAAGGCTTGAAAATATTCAGGTTTGTATTTCATATTTCAAGCTACATGTTCAGTGGAACCAAACCAAGAGGCTTAATCAGAAAACCTTTTGTTTCCTTCTAGACAGTTACCCCACATGCAGTGGCAGGGCTGTTGGCTTAACTGCCATGAGAACAGGATAGATCTGTGTTTAGGTCTTAGGAAAATCCTTTGTCTGTTGATACTTCCTGAGGGTGTGGGGGTGGAAGAGACATAAAACACAAGCTGTTAACACTAGTTACATTACCTTCTACTGGCATCATGAAAGACCTGGGATACTTGACATCTGTCTGGATACCATATTCAGTGTCCAAAGACACTGGGAGGAAGCTTAGTAGTCTTGGCCTCACTGATACATTTAAAAAAAAAACATGTTGTAGCTTTTCACATAGGACAGATGTACATGCAAATATGTAAGAATAATCTAGTACTACTCAGGAAGAATTTTCTAGCTTTTGTTCTTGATATGCCTGGTGTTGGGAGAACATTGCAGAAGAGGAGACAGGAGGAATGTCAGAGCAGGATGATGGGGAGCACTGCTGTGAAGTGCAGATTCTGGATATGATGTGGTGGTGGCTCTGAAGAGTTCACAACATCTGTAGTTATTTGTACAAGACCCAAACAAGATCAATCTACCCAAAATTCTAGCATAGATAGGAGGGATAGGAGGGACATGCTTTCCACACCCCACTAGTTACAGAAGAGCTGTTGATGGTTGATAGCTGTTAAGGGAAGGAGAATCTCTCTCTCTCTCTCTCTCTCTCTCTCTCTCTCTCTCTCTCTCTCTCTTTTGAATATGGGATCCCTCATAAATTCCTCAAGCTCTGATGGGTGGCCTCACACCCATATATGTGTGGGTGGAACTAATTTGACTAAATGAATCATCAACACATAAAACTAGAGGCATAAAAGAACATGAAGTTGGGAGGGGACTGGATTGAGAGTGGGGGACTTGAGAGGAGAAGGCGAATAAAAATAAGCAAAAGTGGGTATGATCATTTTGTATTTTATGCACGTATGAAATTATCAAAAATAAAGAAAGATTAATATAAAGACAAAACAAATTCAGTGATTTGTGAAAATAAATAAAACATAACTTAAAATAAACTACATGATGTACATGTTCTTTAGAATTTCTTAAAAAAAAAAAAAAAAAAAAAAAACTATGCCTGGCTGTGTAAGGACTATGGTCACCTTGAGGTGTAAGAATTAGATGTGTGTGATGGTAAGAATTAGAGATATATCATTTATTTGCATGCTTGCTTTGCTTTGGTTCCAATACAGAAAACCATGTTTGTGTTAGAACTAAAACATCACTGAACACCAAGTGATAGAACTTACTGCCCTGATGAATTTGTTAGTCCTGTTTAGGTTGTGTATCATTTTTGCAAAAAGATCACACTTATAAGCTAAAAAACGAAAATCAATTGGTTATTAATCCATACATTTATTTCTGTTCTCCATTTGCTCGCTTTGGGCTCAATGCCTGTTTTCTGTTTTGATAACCAGAGCTTTGTCGTAGATTTTGAGATCCTGTAGCACAGGACTTCTAGGTGTGTTCCTTTTGCTCAAGATTTTGTTAGTTATCCAGAATAAAGTTGTGTTTCTGTATGAATCTTAAGAATACCTTTTCTATTTCTTTGACTAAGTCATTGAGATTGTTGCTGTGTTATACAAAATCTGTAGATCACTTGAGATACTTTAGAAATTCTAATAATCATCTCTCTTCCAGTCTATGAATACAGGTTATATTTTCATTCATGACAGATCTATAGGATTCACACTTAACATAAACACCAACAGTGTTCCACACAAGAACAAATTGTCCAAACACAAATCAAATAATTCTATGTATAACAGCAGCATTAGATTGTTGTTAAGAATAAATTCAACCAAAGAGCTCTTGCTATTCCTAAATCTGAGTTCTTTCATGGGGGAACCCTTGTGCAGGAGTCAAAAGCCTGGGAGTTCTTTGAACACAACTCAGGGTCTAATGGGTTCCTTTGTGGTGGGAGAATTTCTTCAGATTCCCAGTGAGCTCTGTGGAAGTTTGTGATGGGTCAGATTGACTTTCTAGAGCCATATTTCCCAGAATACCCTTCTCTGCTTGGTTCTTACCTGGTGCTGACAATAAGGGAAGGAGTGAAGTGGAACCTAATTTTGTGATCTGGACATTAGTACTGGGCACAGGTTTTATGGAAACTACTCACACTCTCATGTATCTTCTAGAGACAAAATAGGTTATGATTCCCACATTCCTCACCAGGTTACCTTCAACTTCTGGGCCTTCATTCAGATATATGTAGATCTTGACAAATTTCCCTGTAAGTCATCAAATCATTGAATGTGGTGGACTGTCATTGTGAGTTCCAGTTCACCTTCATGAGTTCCCTTTCTCCGTATTCAGTTCTGCTTTGTGTTTAACTTTAATCTCCAACTATAGTGATGATCATGGAAGAATTGTTCATGGACTTTGTGACAATCTCCCCTAATGGTAAAATGCTGAATGCAGTGACAGCTTCTTCCTTATACACCTCTTTCTTTTGTCCCAATTCTCTAATCAAACTTGGATGACATAAGGTACATGACTCACAAATGTTGTAAGAGCAAAGCAGAATACAACTTTATATTTCAAGACTATAGTTTATATCTGCCCATAAAATTATGAAGAGTTAACTAGACAAAATAAATAAAACATTTTATAATATGTGTGTACTTGTTTCTGATCACTGGGCTATTTGAAATCATGGGAAAGAGGGACTTAGGGGAAAATGGAGTTACACATGTAATGAACAAACCCTTCACAATGATACATTTATGAGACAAACTTAAAATGATAGCATTCTTCAGTGTTTGCAAATTGGTTAGGAAATACAATAAATGTGATTTACTTTTTAAAAAGACCTGGCCTAGGGTTTGCTTGTGAACATGGTTTACAGCAAAGCTCTGGTGTCATTGGAAGACTGCTTATCTAATATGATTTGTGTGCTAACAGGTTAGATGCTCCTATCTACAGAGTCAGGGAAGTCAGAGATATGACTGAGGAGAACAGGAAAGAGGTCACTGCTGTAACTCAGGTGGTAACCATGGAGGAGGGGAGAGGTTAGGAAAGGCTAAGAGATGATGGGTGAGTTTGATGACAGGATTGGCTGATGTATTTGACATGGACTATGAGATAGAGGCAGAGTAGGGGCATGAATGGTAGATAACACTGGAGGATTTTAAAGAAATTTGCATTGTTTAGACTTGGTCACAGCTTGTTGTGCTCAGAAAGAGCGATGTGATCTGATATGGAGGCCATCACATGGCAAAGTGGCTGAATCTGAAGATGTACCCTGGAGGTAGTCAGACATGCTCCTTTAATATCCAGGATTTAGATAAACTTAGAAAACTAATTTGATTTCCTTGAGACCCTGTCTACAGCTGGATAAAAGCCTATTATAATCTTCTACCTCAAATGTTTTTGACATTCATTAAAGGAAACACTTCAGCAAAGCACCAAGCTCTATACTCTTATCATTTGACAACAGCAGAAAAAACAAAACTTACTGATTAAGACTAGAAAGATCCTGCAGAAACAGCAAGCTAACAGCCATATCACATAGGCAGAGGATATGGTGCCTAACAATGGAAGCTGGTGGATCTCTGGCTCTGTTGCCTGCTCTCTTGTAACTCTTTTTCTTCTATTGGTTACCTTGTCCTGCCTCAATATGAGGGCTTTTGCCTTGACTTATTGTATATTGTTTTGTCCTGTTTGGCTGTCATTTCTTGGAGACCTGCTCTTTTCTGAAGAAAAAATGGAGGGAGAGTAGATCTGGAGGAGAGGAGAGGTAGGGAGGAGCTGAGAGGAGTAGCAGGAGGGGAATTTGTGGTCAGGATATATTGTGTGAGCAAAATCTATTTTCAGTAAAAAAAAAAAAAAAAAATTAAAATACCTAAACTATGAAAAAAAAAAGACTAGAGAGATTTATATGTCATGGATCCTTTGGGAAAAACCTACTACCATTGTCCTGCTAAATGAACATAGAAGTTAAATGACTCAGTGACATTCTGCTATACCCATAGATCAGTGCATCTCTCACACCTTATCAGAGAAGCTTCTTGCAGTAGATAGGAATTAACACAAGAGGCCCATGACTGTGCAAAGAGTGAGAGACCTTGGAATGCTCAACCCCAAATGGGGTATCCTTAATACACCTTTCCCTTCAGAGCTCAAGGATCTATGTGGAGAGAAGGCAGAATGATTGCAAGAGCCAGAGATGGTGGATACCTCCAAGGAAACAGTCTTCACGATGCAACAGGACTGATACACATATGAACTCACCAAGACTGTGGCAATAAGTACAAGACCTGCACAAGTTCAAACCAGACAGAATGCCTGCAAGGAGAAAGGGAAGTGGACATAAAGTTCCATCCCTAACCAAGAAGCTGTTTACAGTTGATATTTTCTAGGACAGGAAAATCAGTTTTTCCCAGTGAAGTGACACTGGGCGTATCAGCCACACTGAGGATAGACCTCACGTTCAGGAGCAGTTGACCAACACAAAATGGACTGGGTTCTTTTGTGTGATTTCTTTGCTTTTGGTTTGGTGTTTTGTTTTGTTTTGTTTGAGAGAGATAGAGATAGATAGATAGATAGATAGATAGAGAGATAGATAGAGAGATAGATAGATGGATATGGATAGATAGATGATAGATAGATAGATAGATACATAGATAGATAGATGATAGGTAGATAGATAGATAGATAGATAGATAGATAGATAGATAGATGATAGATAGATAGATGGAAGATGGGGGAGAGTAAGAGAAGTGAAGTTGAGGTGAGGTTGAATATGTTCTGGGAGGATTTGGGAGAGGAGAAAGAAAAGGAAAGGAATATGATCTAAACTTATTGTATGAAAACTTAAAAAAAACTAAAAATGTAATAAAAAAATGACCAAGCGATCATATCTAGAGTGCAGTCTTACTGCCAAAGAGAGAGATGCCTTATAGATACTGTCTGTACTGAGCAATGTCTCAAAACAATGGGCACCCAATCTTGCTTCAGACATCATGTGAGTCAGTTTTCCTTCAGCCTTGGTTACACTATCTGTAAGGATAGTGGGTTATTCATCTCTAGTTTAGAAGGGCTTAGTGAATATAAAGTAAATTCTGCCTCATTTAAAATACCTAGCATACAGTCTCACTGGAGGGTAGATGCCTCTCAAATTGAATGAACACGTTAGGCACTAGCCAGGGGGGATTTTATGTGGTTCAATGAGGGGAACATCTTGAAACAGGTTTTTAAAATCTGGTCATTGTCATCTTTTCCTAAAAGACCATAGTTCATAATTGCTAATGATTCCATCTTGCCAGTCCCTAAAGCCACAGCCCTACCTGTGTGGAGAGAAATAATACTAAGAAAGATTGGCCATCAACCTTAGTACATTAATTTCCAGAATCTGCCAGCTGCCTAGCAATCACCAAGTGTCTCTTTATCCTTTATTCTAGTGTGACCTAGTCAGTAAAAACCCATGTTCCATCCTGCTTGAGGGAAAGTAGTATTTGATGCCTGAGTGGACTGATGTCACCACTTCTCATCCTACCTTCTGTTAGGAAAGTACATCCTGCCATGAAGATGACCACTCATCACTAATCTTCCCCAGAATGAATCTTGTCATGTGTCCTCTTCATGCATCCACACTATGCTTCTGAAAGTGATCTCTGAGTAGCCCTGAGAGGATGAATCAATAAATATCTCAGGTAACCATATTTCCATCTGTAACTCATTCATGGAGCCAGGAAGGGTAGCTATTCTTAGTGACCCTGATCAGCTCTCTCAAGCTGAAGTCCAGAGAGGAGGGTTCTTCCTGGGCACACTTAGTGATCTGCTACCAGTAGTAGGGTCAGCTCATATCCTTTGACTTCTTCATTTTTTGGTCTTGTTGCTTTTTTATTTAAATTTTTATTGTTTTTAGAATTCTATACATGAGTAGTATATTTAAAATTTTTTCCTTCCTCTCTTCTTCCTCAGTTCCTCCTATGTCCCCCAAACTCCCTCTCAAATTTGTGATCTCTTTTGCTTGGGTTATTATTGTTACACAATATACACATACATATATTTGTAACCTACTGAATCTATTTAACATAATTCATGTGTATTTGTGTTTAGGGCTGACCATTTGGGATTGGATAGTGTATCAGGGAGCTATTCTGTGGATTTTCCCTCTCTTATCAGCCTTTGGTTGCCTCTTGTTCTTCATCTAGGGGTGGAGCCTTGTAAAATTTCCTCCATCTACATTGGCGTGTCAGCTGTCATGTGTTATTGATGTACAATAACATTATAGCATTATTGTGCAGGGCTTGTTTAGGCAACTGTATTGTTGAGGTTCTATAGGTGTGACTTCCTTACCACATCTATCTAACTGCAGATGTCCTCATGGTCTTTTGGTTCTTACAATAGTTCTGTGCCTTTGTGTGTAATCTTTCCATGAACCTTAGGTACAAGGGTTGTGTTGTAGATTTATTAATTGGGGCTCGGCACACTGGCTCTCTGCAATTTGACTATCCTGCGAATTTCTTCAATAATCTCTATTGCAAAAATAAGCTTTTTGAGCTGAGGACCGAACCCAGGGCCTTGCGCTTGCTAGGCAAGCGCTCTACCACTGAGAGTTATACCTCTAATCCTGTGGGTATATTGATAAGTATTTTGAGTACTGTTAGAAGTTATATTAGTTCAAGAAATTGGCAATAGGGAGTTCTCCTGTAGGGTTCATTACCTCACTGACCACAGGTATCTGGGAGAGTTTATAGCACTAAACTTTAATTCCTATCTTAAGTCTAATTAGACAGCTTTTGGTTACTCCCTAGATAAAAGTTCCACTATTGCCCAATTGTGGATAGCTTGCTGGGCTGGTTATTGTTGTAGCTCTGAAACTGGTTAGGACTAATGATTGCTTTTATCCCCTGGTAGCATGTATAGCACCTTCTGATATTGTGAGAACTAGTAGTCAGGAATGAGGCTTCCAGATCAATTTCAGCTCTATTCCTCTAAGACCTATGTCTTAAGTGTGTGGTGTTTACAGCAAGAGGGTCTTAACTTCAAATTCTGGGAGGCAACCAAGGGCAATGATAATAGCCTGTATTATTTTGGGAGTCTCTTGAGCTATCCTGACCAACACCTTGAAGGGAGGTTTCCTATGCCGGACACCTGGAGTTTTATTAGATCGCCTATGACTCTTGGGAAGAACATTTTCACCCGTGTTGCATAATTCCATTTAAACTACACACCTACACAATACTAAGTATACACATTTGAAGTAAGTTTATAAAATAATGTTTCCTTGTGGCTTTTTCAAAGATCTTCAGTGCTATTTCTCTCTCTCTCTCTCTCTCTCTCTCTCTCTCTCTCCCTCCCTCCCTCCTCTCCTTCTCTACTGCTGCCCTCCTTCCCAGCTAAAGCCTCCCCCCACTTTCCTCACTTACAGTACCTGTATCCTGCTCTTGCCTTTTCTAGAACTTATCCTCCACCGATTGTTCCTCTTTGCTTTCCTGGCTTCTGTGCTTACTTTGGGTTACGTACTCTTATCTAAAAACTTTGGAGCTAGGATCCACAAATGGAACTGAATATTCAACATTTTCTGTCTGGCTCTGTGTTTACTCCCTCAGTGTAATAACCCTTTGACTTTTAGCTCATGGTCTTCTGTGACTGTGGTGCCCCTTTGGTTGGGTACAACATTTGGATCTTGCACATGTTTGAACATGGAAGCTCCATACACACATAAGTGTCAGAAAAGACTGGAGTATGAACTTCTCAAGGTCAGGCAATATGTCTCATTCATCTCTACCTAAGGGTCAAAGCAACACATAATGGATCAAGACAGTAAATAATTGTTGGGGTAAAATCCAAGAGTGAGCAGGAGGATGGGTAGTGTCTTGAGTCTGGAGACTTAATTGGGGCTCAGCACCACTGGCTCTCTGCAATTTGACCATCTGTGAATCTCTTTAATAATCTCCATCTATTGCAAAAATTAAGCTTTTTGATGAGGGATGAGAGTTATACTTACCTGTGGGTATAATGATAAGTATTTTGAGTACAGTTAAAAAGTATATTGGTTCAAGAAAAGTGTAATCAAATCTGTACTTCATTCTATGGAACAGACCAAGACCATTTGCAAGACCAGCTGTTATGTGAAGGAGTAGGAAAGTTGATGCAACCTTGCAGGGAGACAAGAGAAGCTGATTGACTATTAAGCAGCAGGCATCATCATTGTTTGCTGTTGGGACTCTTGGGTTGCTCAAGAATCCCACATATGGAGCTGACAGGTGCTGACAGCAGAGGAATAGAGTGTTTCCTGAGGGTCATCCCATGCAGGATAAACAATAACATACGATCTTTCAATAGCAACATAGAGAAACTGATGCCCACTGTTAGCAGCCCATCAATCTCATCTTGCCACAGCAGTCCACTCACTCTTCTCTCTTCCCCTTTCCCCTAAAGCTGGTGCTATGCTGGGGATGAAGTGTAAGCAAGCTTGTTTCTCTCCCTGTCATGTGTCCTTTCACCAGGTAAGTACCAGTTAGCTTTCCGAGGTCATGGGCGGCAGGGTAGAGCTATAGAGACCCCTAGATTAGATATGAAGTAGAGGAGTAAATGGGCACAATGAGAGTCATATAGACTATCATAGTATAACGATGTGAGTGCATCACTTTGTGTTCATTAACAATTTAAAGTGATAAACTCTAGATTGTTAATGTAATAAGTGAAATTCATTATATATAACAAACCAATAATTTTTACATACTTGATGCATATTGAATCTGGCTTACCCTCATTTTCTATAAAGACCCCAAATTAGGGATTGTCCCTGAGCTGTTCATTAAACTTCAAAAGTCAATGAATAATGAATAGGAAATCCATTTGTTCATTAACTTGTAAAATGGAAAGAATTATATATTTTCCTCTCTGGCATGTCTTGGATTAATTTGGCCTTGAAGCAAGTTACTGGGTCTGTGACCCTCTCCCTGGGGTTATTTCTGGCCCAGGAACCTCTATTTCTCAAAAGGATGCAAGCCTGTCTGCTCTTTTTGCAAGATTTGTTTGGGGCCAGGTGGGAGTTATCTGGGCTTTCATCTGTATGCAGTTTGCTTTATTGAGAGTCAGGGGGTTGTCTGTCAGCAACACTGAGGACACTCCTTGGGGAGTGTCTCATTGGAGGACAGTCATGCTTATTAGTGGCCACTTGCTTTCTTTAGGTTCTCCAGAAGTGTGAAACCCCAAGTTAGCATGCAACAGGAACAGCCAACAGAAACTCCATTTGGATCTCCTCTGTGGAACTGTGATCCTTTTTAGATTTAATTCTATATCAAACACTGCAGAATGTTAATTAAAGGGATTTGACCACATCCCTTTAATTAACTGCTCCCCCTCCCAACTATGCCTCTACTGGTTGGGCTTCATCCATTCAGTAATAATGACCTCTTTGAATGAGTTGTGGAACAACACCTATAAGCAGACAGAATTCTGAGTTATACATTAGGCAAACAAAGATTCTGACCCAAGGAACTTATTTACATTCTGTTGGGAACAAATAACCAAAGCAATAGGCCAAGCAACTTCACATAGTGATAGGTGTAATGCAGAACCCAAATGGGGCATTCAGCGTTGCAGGGGTTCACAAGCTGCAGGGTGCCCTGTGGAATATTTAGAAACCCAGCCTTAAGGAAAATGTTCAAACTCCTGACCCCCTTCTCCAGCCAAATTCAAGGGAGGTAGAAAAAGTGGGCAAAGAATGAAAGCGGGGGACCAATAAAAGTTGCTAGAGGAGGAACAAAAGATGAGAAGAGTAAGTGGCGTCTCATGGTTCGGTATTTAGTGCACTGCAACTCAGAGAAGCTGATTCTTCAAGACTGAACATATAGGAACGAAGATAACTGGTGTTTCCAGGAGCAGGTGTAATATGGAGGTAGGAAAGGTGAGAGAGAAAGGCAAAGGTCTGAGAAGGACACAGGTCAGCAGGTAAGCACACATAAGGATAAGGAGAGCAACAAGGTGCCTGCTTCTTACCAGATTTCAAACAAGTTTCCAGGATTTGACAGCTAGCTGCAAGGAAATGAATTCTCCCTATAACATAAGGAAGTCTGAAACTGGATCCTTCCACATGAGGAGGCTAGTCAAGTGAATAATTTGAGCTTGGAACTGTTGGACCTTGGCTTCTGGCGCACTCCTGACCCTTGAGACTGTGGGGAAAAAAACCAAACCAAGACAACATAACTGAATGTTGTGTTAAGACTGTGATTTTGGGATAAGTTGCTACACAACATCAGAAATGTGCTCATCATTCTATTTAAGCACTTCCTTTGTGACAGGGACAGGGGATACCCACTTCCTCACAGAGCTTAGAAAGATAGGAGCTACAATTCCCATGTAGAGAAAAGACACTGATTCATGTATATGATGGAAGTAGTTTGCATCTAGGATAGATGCATTTCTCAAATTACAACAGGACCCAGTCCTCAAACACGCAAGTATGACCAATCTGTTGGAGACTGATTTAAGAACACAGATGTCTTTAGAACATCTGACATTTATGTGGCAAGCAAGACACTTTCTCTGACTCTTGGGTCCCTCGTGTGTTTGAAACAGAAAGAAGAGCAACAAAAGAATATTGTTCTCTATGACCATCATACAAATTGTCCCAAAGTGACTTACCATAACATACATTAGGCATCTTACATCCTCAATAGTTAGGAGTTGCCCATGAATCTCCCTGGGCTGACATCAAGGTGTGAGTGGTAGTGGTGGGCCCCCATGAGCTGGCATCAAATTGTGAGTGGTGGTGGTGAGCCCCATGGGCTGGATCAACATGTAGGTGGTGATAGGCCTCCTTGGGCTGGCATCAAGATGTGGGTGATAATAGGCCTCCTTGGGTTGGCATCAAATTGTGTTGGAGATGTTTACTTTATGAGGTTCTAGAATAAATACCACTTTCTCTTGCAAAGCTTTTCCTTGAAAGAACCAAGCAGATGCCATAACAGGCTTCTCAGTCTTTTCTCAGAGATCAGGCCTCAATTTCAGTTTCCTGAGACTTGAGCAAGTAGTTTCTGAGAGGGCCATGAACAAAAGACATAGTCCTTGCAGTAGCTCTCTTTCTGCACATACTCTGACTGCTCAAGGTTCAGCCAATTGTTTACTGTCTGGGACTCTTCACCAATTTAGAGCTTTGTACATGAGTCAAGGACAAAGCCTGGGCCCCTGAGTCAGCCCCCACAGTCAGTATGTGCTAGGCCAGCCAGTCTCTATGGTAGCTCAAGGACAAAGCCTGGGATTTGTCCAAGCCTGCCCAAAAAAATGGTAACTGTAACCCCCAACTAACCCTAGCCAATTAAAAGTTACTAACATGATAGCCACTCATAAATCAGTCCTGAGTCTGTTCCAATGTAATCTGTAGAAACCAAGCCCCTTTGTTTTAAAAACCCTTCCCCATTGCTACTTGGGGTCTTTCCTGCTCTGCTGCTGCATCAGATGGACGGAGAGTCCCAAGTTTACTAGTAACAATACAAAGACACTTTGCTTTTGCATTGGACTCAGTCTTTTGGTGGTCTTTGGGGAACTCTGTGTATAACATCCTCAGCTTTGGGAAATTGAAAACTCATGGTCCTTGGTCTCTTCTAGCACCTTTCAAGCTGGCAACAGTGGCCAAAGTCCCTGAATGTCTTTCCTCAGAACTTGAACCGTGGTGACATCTTTCTCCAATTCTGTTTTCTACCTTTAAGAACTCCTGTTGACATTGGGCCACAGCAGTGATTTTTTTTCTTCAACACCATTCTCCTCTACAACTCACTTCCCTTTGCATATAGTGTGACTATTATCAGGTTTCAGGACTAAGATATGTGGGGGCAGTAATGATCCTAGCTACTATGCCTTGCAGGAAAACTGTAAGGATCCAATAATCTATTGGAAATGAAAATGGCTTGTCATGTGTTGGGCACATAGTAAGGGCTCAAGAAATTGTAGAGGTCATTTACAGCTTCTTGTTTTAAAATCTGATTCTCTCAATGAACTTGGGAAGTGGAATGAGTTAGTGTAACCACTCATTTTCCTAGAGAATAAATTGAAGCCCAGAGAAGTGCAGAATCTTGCTCAAGGTCACCAACAAGTGGAGAAGCTACTTTCAGATCTGCCTCAATCACCCTGGCCTTAGGATTGTGGGATGGGATCAAAGAAATGCTCTGAGGGACAAAACAGTTCCTCGATTTTACTGAGGCCCCAGCCATGCCTCTCTGCTGGGCCATGCCAGAACTCTAATGGAAAGCATTAGTCAAATTGGAAACAGGCTGTTCTCATTAACCACAGAGAAAACCCTATTTCACGCCCAGATGGAAAACATCCCATTATTCTCGTCGGGCTGTGCTTCTCCTGGCTGCAGTCAGGATGGATAATTCCTTCTACAATCTTCACCTCGGGGGATGTTGAGGCCCACTACCAAGGACACCCAGTGAGGTTAGGAGCACTCTGAGGATTCACGGAGGCCTGAGCATCAGCTCCTCAGGTCACTCTCTGCCCTGACAGTAAATACTTGGAAGGGTTTGGAGCAAGAGTGGCAAGCTCCTAGCTGGAATTTGGGCACTGGGATGTGCTGACATTGGAATCAATGGAGCCATCCATATTACAAAAGAGTGTAAGAGGGAGACAGGAAGGAAGCATCCCTCGGATTTGTAGCAAGAGTTTCATGAGTGCCCCTAAAAAGAGCTGAGTACAGAGCTGTGTGGAGATACTGGGAAAAAGTCTGTGCTTGAGGACCGTGTAGGCCAGGGGGCTGGCAGAGGTACATGTAGCAATGCCCTCTGCTGTGCTTGCAAAGAGGGAGTCCAGACTGTATCAGTCTCCCTTGTGTAGGCCGGGAGTGGAGGGATAGAAATGCTAGAAAGATGTGGGTTACCCCCAGAAGAGTCTGTTCTAATGGATCTACACACTCTTTCTACATCCAATCTCAATGCTAGTAGGTATTCACAACCCTGGGGGAGGTGGAAGGGCTGGGAAGATGTTATGGGCAGTCTTTCACAGCCTAGAACAGTGGTTCTCAACCTTCCTAAGGCTGTGACCCTCTAGTACAGTTTCTCCAATTGTGGTGACCCCCGACCATAAAATTATTTTGCTTCTACTTCGTGACTGTAATTTTGCTACTGTTATAAATTGTAATGTTAATATCTGAAATGCAGGATATCTGACATGAGATTCCTAAAGGGGTCCAGACCCACAGGTTGAGAACTACTCATCTAGACTGATCCAGAAGTCCAGGATCTTCTCTATCTAATTGTTCTCTGGTCCTAAGAGCCTAGCATATAGTAACGGCCCTCCACTGCTGGAATAAAATGAGACCATTTGGAAAATATCGAAGTGCTGATGTAAGTACAAAGGATTTTGTGAAATTTGAAAGAAAACAACACTAAGATGTTAACACCATAAACCAAAGCATCTACAGTTGCCGTATTTTGCTGACAGTAAAAATTATGCTCACATGTCTAAGCAAGGTTGGACAAGATGCTTATAAAATGAGAAAACCATAAAATGCTAATTATTAATTTGTGTAATACTATTTTGAGGTGAAATATAACCTAGGAAATTTCTTGTTAAAATCTATAAAGAGAAAAAGCAACGTTGGAAGGAAAAGATAGTAAAACAGCAGTATGTTTTTGGCTGGCAGGTGAGTATATTTTTTTCTTCTTTGATATACTTTATATAGTCTTTCAATGAATGCATACAGCTTTCTGAATGGATCAAATAAGTCAGTAACACTACTACAATGTGTGCTGGGGTGTGTGTGCCAGTGTTTCCTTCCTACCCATCTAACTGTGTCTGCTCACAATATGACACAATGCAGACCACACCTTCTTCATCAAGGAAATACACCTGCCTGCCTTGTGGCACAGACTCATGACCACAGGGAGTCAGAGTCTCCTTCCTGACATTTGTTCCTCACTGCACAATAGAGAGTCTCCATATTATCTCAGTATTCCTACGGGGTTGGCTTTCTTTTATTGCTGCAATAGCTGTCCACATTTGGAGACTCTTCCATGTCCCAGGCCCTATAAAAGATTGTTTATTAAGAATTCACCTGATTCCATGGTTCAATGCAATCCAGATCTGAAGCTCGCTGAATTAAAGTGGCAGAATTAAAGCTATTAAGTGATTGTTAGCCACACACCCAGGGTTTGAATCCTACCTTTAGGGGATGGGTATTCTTTTTCTTCTTGTCACTCCTTTCTTTTCCTTTCATCTGTCTGTCTGACCATCCATCTTTTTCCCTTCTCTTCTTCCCCTCCCTCCCTTCATTCCTATCTTCCTTTCCCCTCTCTCCCTTTCTTTCCATTCCTCTTCCCCCTTATCCTGTTTTCTCTTTTATTTCTCTAAATATTTCTTTCTCTGTCTTCTTCTCTTTCTGTCTCCCTTCACTACCCCCAGTTTGTATTTATATAAAAAAGGGGAAGCTATAACTATTGAGCGAGATTATCTTTTAACCCATTCTTTTACTTTTTGACTGGTGGCAGCAACATTCCAGGTCCCTAGATCAGAGAAGCAATATCTGCCTTAGTGTCCAAAGGCCCTGGTTAATTCCTTATGTCCCTCTACTCTTGGTCTTCTGATGTGAATGTGGACATATCTCCTCTTGCTTGGTAGTGATTCCCAGACCCCCGGTGAAGCATCTAGCTAGAGCTGGTCATTAATACCTGCAATGGCTCCTCTGACTCCATTCTCTTTTTTTTTTTCTTACTCTTCAGTGCCAAAAGATAGCATTCAAACTGTCTCCACAGTGCAGCTGTGGAGTGAATCCCATATGGTTTATAAATGCAAGGAGTGGCTGGCCCTGTGAGGGCTCCCTCCCTCCGTACTGTGAAGAGCAGCATGTGTATCACACCAGCCAGAGGAAAAAGTGAGTGCCTGAAGAAGCATATTCACCTCAGAGTTGGAATTCTCTAGGAATCAGCAGAGGTGGTTGGTCCCTTCTGGTGACAGGGCTGGAGAACAGTTTTCCTGGAAGCTGACTGAGCAACCTGAAGCCTACTGGTAGCTCTGGCTGCTCCACAACTGCAGACACAAGGAACCAATCAGGTCACTCATTCTCAAACTATGCCTGGGACTTCCTTTGCTCTGGGGTACAAGGGTGCTAATCACTTTGAGAAAGCCAGGTTCCTGCCTTGATGGTGCTGTAAATGAAAAAAGGGAATAAAGAGCACTTCATATTTGTTCTTGCCTTTCTCTCTGGTTTTGGCTTTCATTGTACAAATATGATACTGAATTCTTTCCAGGTTTTATGCTGCCTTTTCCCCTCAACCTGAATGTGAGCTACAACTTCAGTGTCAATTTCAGTTATAAGAAGACCTATGCTATAACTTAGCCATGAATTATGCATCCATGTACATCTCAAGTAGTTCAGGGTCTATCCTCTTGTAGGTATACCTGCCCCTTAGCCTCCCACTCTTTCTTCATCAATTTCCCCATCTCCAACACAGCACTGTTCTTCAGGTCATGAATAGGACACAGATCTACAGTTCTAGATGGTCAATGTTTTGAGTGTGATATGCAGCAGAAGGTCAATTCTGGTGACTACCCATTGTACATACGTAGTACCTAGTAATGTAGATGCTGATTCCAAAATTCCTATAGAAGACCATGTAGATTGACCACTATCCAGTGCTAAGATGTCATCTTTGTTATAGGCCATGTGCCATACACCTCCAAAGTTTGGTTGCAACCTCTGTGGCTACTCCCAGTCTCCCTGGGGAAATGGTCACTCTTGTTTCTATTACCAGTAGCTGACAAGGCCTTAGGTACTGGAATGTTGGAACTGAATTAGAATGTGTGTTTATCCAACATGCCAATGCTAACAGCATCTCTCTGTGACCCCAGTCAGTTCTCCTGCTCCACTGAAGGGAATGTGGAGCCAAGGAGCCTTTGTCTGATATCATCTAGTAGAATGTCACCTTTCTATGCTAATGGCTTTAACTGTGTTAAGAGGAGTTTTTGCACGCATGCATTAACGTCATTTATGGCTGTAGTGGGTTACAAATGGGTCAGTAGCACTGTGTTCTTTTGAGAAGATCTAAGGGAGAACCCCTCTCTTGCCTTTTCTAGTTTCTAAGAGTTACTTGGAACACTTGGCTGATGACCCATGTAGTGGGTAGCTTTGACCTTGAAACACTGCCCCTAGAGTGACAGCAGGTATCCGCCACACCTGCCTATGACCTGCCCCTGGGGTGTGGCTGAGAGGGAGCCCCTTAAGACTCACAGTGCATACATATTGATCTCTTCTGGATACCTCCTGGTCCTGGAAGCTGAATGGGAGACCAAGCCAGAGTTCTCTGCTGGATGGTACCTCATCTCTCCTGGATCCTGTAACCAACCCCTATTGGCTGTAAATTACCCCAGAAATAAACCTCTCTTGATTACCAGATAAATTGCATGGAATTGCCTCATTAATTACAGTTATAGACCCACACCAGTCTGATCTCTTTCTTTTACACTCTTAATTCTGCTTTTCTTCTGGCTGTCCTTTGCTCTGTTATTTATAAGGTTATATCTTACTGATAAGGGTATTTCTTACCTATAAGGGTTAAGATAATTTACAATAACCTCCCCATCTCAAGATCTTTCACTTAATAACATATATACCATTCTTGTGGTTATGCAAGGTATCCCAGGATCTAGGAATTAGCAAGTGGTTATCCTTGGAAGAGGATACATCCCATACATCCCAAAGGAAACTCCCTGTCACACTAACCAAAGTCTTTTCATTTTTTTCTATGTATAGTCTTTTATTCCTTTTGTTTCTTTATTATTATTATTTTTTTTTTTAAATTTTATTGTTTAATTTAATTTTACATATCAGTCACGGATTCCCCTGTCCTCCCTCCTCCCTCCCCCTCCTCCCTATCCATGCCCCCCCCCCCATTCCCATCTCCTCCAGGGCAAGCACTTCCCTGGGGATTCAGCTCAGCCTGGAAGATTCATTGGAGGCAGGTCCAGTCCTCTCCTCCCTTCACCCAGGCTGAGCAAAGTGTCCCTGCATAGGCCCCAGGCTCCAAGAAGCCAGCTCATGCACTGAGGACAGGTCCCAGTCCCACTGCCTGGGTGCCTCCCAAACAGTTCAAGCTAATTGACTGTCTCACTTATCCAGAGGGCCTGATCCAGTTGGGGCCTCCTCAGCTATCCGTTGCCTGGCAGGGGTGATACCATGATCAAGACTTTTTATTGTCAGTTTTCCATGTTCTGCTTCCAATTTAGACTTTATTCAGAGGCACTTCTGAAAGGGAAAGTAGAAATCTAGTTTAAAATGGCAGTTGTTTAGGTTACTTACAACTCAGAGATTATATGCTGTATTTGGAGTTTTCCTGTCCCACAGCTGCTCTCAAATAAACACATTGAGGGTTATATTAATTATAAATTATTGGCCAGTAGCTCAGGCTTATTGCTAACTAGGTCTTACTTTTTAAGTTAACCCATATTCTTTATTTACACTCTGCCACAGCTGTACCTTTATTAGTGTGGCATATTCATCACCTGTTCCCTCTGCATCTGGCTGGCAATTTCAGTCTCCTCTTCTTCCTTCTAACATTCTCTTAGTCTGGTTCTCCTGCCTAACATTATTCTG
The DNA here is from genome assembly GCF_903995425.1 of Onychomys torridus. Taxonomy (NCBI): domain Eukaryota; kingdom Metazoa; phylum Chordata; class Mammalia; order Rodentia; family Cricetidae; genus Onychomys; species Onychomys torridus. The sequence continues at coordinate 37,136,840 of NC_050458.1, read as the reverse complement.
TTCAGCTATTGGCCAGTCAGCCTCTTTATTAAACCAATCACAGTGACAAATCTCTACAGTGTATGAAAGGATTATTACACAGCAATATGCCTTTGATTCAGAGACTTAAGAGGGTCTTTCTTTGCAATCTTGTCTGTCTAGGCAGAAGCCCTCTCCTCATGTGCCTCTCTATAGAAGGAATACAGTTCAGTGTATCCGAGAGCATTCTCTCTCACATTTTAATTATTATTTTTAATTCCAGGGAATTTGGAAGGGCATCATGCATCCAAAGCCCTTCCTACCTCAGCAACTTCCTGGAAGGAGGGGCAGGACCATGGCAATGTGTTTGCTAGGCATCTGGTAGCTACTGGAAGCTGTGAAACCCATATGTAAATTTAACTCTCATGGTACCTTTGATGTTTCATTGTTATTTCCATTTGATAGTGGCAAGGCTGAAAGATCTCAAAAAAGCCTTCTTTGCAAAGCTAGTGAGACTGGACAGAGGAAGACCTAGGTTTATCCAACATAAACTATGTACACATTTGTTCCTGTTGTATTTCCTCTAGGTTGCACATAACTGTAACCATCTTGTATCAGAGCAGCTGTGATCTCTCCTCATAAGATGGGCTCTTTTAATATTCTCTACCGGGAAAGGAGGAGCTATGTGACTCACAGGTCTCAGCTCACCAAGTTCTTAGAGTCACAGAGCTCATGAAATTCAGCATCTTTTGCAAAAACAAGAGGCCTTGGCTTTCCCCAGGTAATCTAAAAGATGAACAACTAACCAACTGAAGTGGAATTTTTCAGTAGATTCCCATAAGTTGACCAAGGAACTCCAAAAATGCAGTTTCTATGACTAGTCACTCTTGTTGGATTGGGGATTTTCATTATTGCAATGCTCAAGAGTCACCCACGATCCTGTATCTCATCATCTCACAAAGCTAGGCTTCCATGGAATCCTCTCTTTGGCTTATCTCTGTCAGTCGTGGTGAATAGGGTTTCTTTATATCTCCCTAGGAAGGTCATACGGTAGCTGGTAGACAATGTGGTCAAGATTTAACTGGAGTCCATTTAGCAAGTAGACTAAACTGGACTCAATGAGATCTCTGGGCAGAGAATCTGTGAAATAAGTCAAAGTGAGGGTGGGTTTGATGGGTAATAATGTTTCATTTGCACAGTATCTGCTAAAATATCCATTATATTCCATTTGGTTATTGTTTTCCTTTTAGCCCAAAATTTCTGTATAATTGTGTCAATTTTCCACTTTGCTCATTGTGTTTAAACATAGCCATAGCTTTCTCTTTTTCTCAAAGGAAAAATTGGACAACAGACAATGAAGCCGACACTGGACCAGTCATTATTTAGAGAAATAGACAGCTTCTGGTAAATTGTGTCATTTAAGCTGAACCTGAGGCCTCAATTTCCATTCTCAAAGCAAAGCAGCTTAATTGAGAAGCATTCTTTGCAAACAGACAAAGAGGGAGTAATAGGTAGGAGTCTGGTTAGAAATAATGGCAGGGAATGGAGTTTCTTAACCATGTATTCTAAATGTGCTTTCTTTTGAGAAAATTAGGAAAACAAATGGCATAATAATTTACCTTCAGTGCTAGCAGTAAGAAGCTTGTGGATGGATTTCAGAAGCAGCTCTCAGATAAAAAAAATTGTTGTTTCAAGCTCATCTCACCAGGAAATGCTTAGCAAACTATTTTCTAATACATAAAAGTAACCCAAGAAGGTCTGTGCATCCTCTTACTGCTCTGCCTGGGACATTCACAGAATGCATTGTTGTGTGGTATTTTCTCTGTCTTGGGATTCACGGTTGACTGGGACCCAGAATCTGAGGACATAGACTCCTTTGTAGATTCTGAGCACTCAAAATGGAAATGACTCCTTTATGGTGCCAAAGGTGACTTTAAAGGTAAAGGTTTAAGTGATCTGTAATGCATTAGTCAGGGTTGTGTTTAACTTAACACGCTTTCATCCTATAAAGTGAATTTGTTTATGCACAGCAGAAACATTCGGGGGGAAGTGATATTGATTGAGTGTTGTCCACATAAGAAAAATAGCAGCCACTTCAAAGGCTAAAGCCGGTTTATTCTGGAGTCAAATACGAGTGACTATGGCCAGGGGACCCAGATTTAGGTTACCCCAAGTCCATGTCCCAAAATAGTAATTTTTTGGCTTTTGTGGTAACACAACAAAAAGGTTATAAATCTAGACCTTCAAAAACATTGTGGGAACCTCTGCTGTAGGTCTCAGTGTTGACAACATTCTTAGATTTTGGATTGATGGAAGGTACATTGCAAAAGGTTTGCCTAATAGTCACAGCAAATTAACACATGAACAGAGGTGGGCAGTAAATAGCTATCAAGGGGGATAAAGATGGCCCCAAATAATTTGGCTTTGGCTCTGGTCTTGCAACATTTCAACAGTTCTGCATTATAGAAGTTCTGAGTAGGCAATCAGCCTTGGTAGGGGGAGCTTCATCATGGGAAATTTTGTGCCTGCAGTGTGTGTGTGTGTGTGTGTGTGTGTGTATGTACGTACATGTATGTCTGTGTGAGTATATATATGTGCACATACATGGAGTTCTGTTTCTTCATTTGTGTCAGCCTTACAGCCTTGCCAACTTCCAAGTTCATGGGTTACCTGTGTCTTTGACATTTTCTAATGTGTATGAGAACTTTTGAAAATACTATTTTGCCAGATAGGAAATGTTTAAACATACAGACAAACATATAGGTGAGCAATTGTAGGCAGTAGGGTAAGACAACCAAGATCAGGAGAGCTTAGAAGATAGTGTCAATTTAAAAGTAAGCCCCTTGTTGACTGCAGCCAGTGGTTGCCAAGGAGCCAAGGATTGTCATGCAGATGTCAATGTACCTGGTTTTTAAGGGAAGACAAAGATCCAGATTTTTATGGGAAATTTGTATTTTCCATCCCAGCAGTTTTGTTGGCAGAATCTGTCCTATAACTCACCACTATCCTGTCTTATAGTCTTACATACCAGTCCAGTGCTTTGCTTTATCTCCAAATTCATCCTCAAGGCCTCATACTGAGTGTGTTGGGGGGGGTTGTGTATGTGGACACCAGAGGTCATTAGGGGGGAGGTTGTGCATGTGGACACCAGAGGTCAATGTTGCATATCTTCTATAATCACTCTCTAGCTTATCATTTGAGATAGAGTCTCTTTCTGAATCTGTATCTCAGCAATTCAGAGAAGCTAGAAGGTTAGCAAGTCCCAGAGATTCTCCTGTCTCTGTCCAACTCCAGTATTGGAGTTATAGGCATGCATTTCCATGCATGTTTTTGTTTGATTGCTTTTTCTTTGACATGGGTGCTAATGATCCAAACTTGGGTCTTCATGCTTTCCAGGTAAGCACTCCACAGACTGTCATCTCCCTAGGTCCCAGAGATTCATAATCTCAGCTTGTGCTTCTCCTCCACTCCCTGGGCTCCTACAGCTGCTTGCTAGCTGGTGTTGCCACAGCCAGTGTTGGCTATTTCCAGTCCATTCTCTGTAAGAACAGGTCTCACCCTGTTCCATCTGTTGCTTTCAGGATAAAGAATGAAACTCTTATGTTGATCCCAAGGGCAGCTTTTCTCCTGTCTTACTTTTTACCCCATCTGTGGTAAGATGTGTTCTTTGAGTACCTTGGACCAGTTAAGAGTTCCTTGTGTGTATTTCTCACCACCTAAAATTTCCTTGTCCCCACCCAGACTCTCATGGACTTAGCTTTTGTTTGTAGTTTAGAACTCATTTAATTGTTTCCTCTACTTTTCCTGCTTTATTTAATAATATAGACCCAATGGCTGCAACCCCATTGCTTTTGAAATAGACTTTAATGTTTAGGTTGCCCAGAAACCATAGTTTTCATTGGAAGCCAGGAGAAAATCTGAAACTATGATTAGTCAAAGCACTTGGCCATTATTCTTTTAGGAGGATACAAGGTACACATGGAGCTAGAAAGTAAAAACTAGAGTCCTCATCTCATTGTCCTAAACTGTGACTAATGTCTGTTTTCTAATGAAGGATTTTTTTTTCCATGTAGTCCAAGGTTGAGTTTTATCTACTTTTTTTAAATTAGTTCAATTGAAAGTAGCACACAGAATACTGGGATTCATTCTGACTTTTTTTCATGTAGACTTGGTTTTTGTTGAACCTCTTCCTCTACATTCCCTCATTCCCTCCCTTTCCCTACTGCTCTGACCTTCTGCTAGCCCCCTTTCCCCGCCACTAACCTCTGTTCTGCTTTCTCATCACATGTAATTTATTACTGTCCCCTCCAAACTCTTCCTTCCATATATATGTATATGTGTATATATATGGTCCAGGATAATGCATGAGGTATTTTTTTATTTTTTTGGTTTTTTGAGACAGGGTTTCTCTGTGTAGCTTTGGAGCCTGTCCTGGAACTCACTCTATAGCCCAGGCTGGCCTTGAACTTACAGAGTTTCACCTGCCTCTGCCTCTCTAGTGCTGGGATTAAAGGCATACACCACCACTGCCCAGCTGCCTGCAGTATTTGCTGAGTATCTGAGCATGTGTGAGTTATACTTAGACATATCTGCTTATAACTTTTATACCACTGAAATTTCTTTCATGAAGCTATGCTGATGATCTTTGTGGCAGAGAATCACTCTTGCTAATTGAATGTCAGCTGTCTTTGTCAGAAGAGGTTATAGTTAGCACACACTCTTGCGGTAATTGGCTTGCATATCCTCAACCCACAGATCTTATAATAAATCAATAACACATATAAATTACTTGAAGCAATCTCTGCATCCTGAGGATTGGCTGGCTGCTAAGAGTGAATTTGCTAATGGCTGAGTCACAGATCTCATCATGAGTGATTATCAATATCTTTCCCTGAGCTTACACTTCCCTGTTGAAATACTAAAATTGATAAGAATAATATTCCATCAAACTTGGCAGGCAGGCAGAGAGCATACAGGGAACCCTTACAATGTTAGAGTATCCTTTTGCAAGTGCATCTGAGGTTTACCTAATTATCTAAGAGAATTTGCTTCATTGTGAAATGATACATAAAGCATCACACTCCATGTGACATTTTCTGCCAAGGTGTTGACCTTCTTGGGCAGTGGTATGAAATTGTTTCTGTCCTGTAGAAAGGATTGCTGCAAAGGTCATGGTCTATCAAGCAACAGAATACACGCCATTTTTGTTGCTAGTTCAGAATATTTATTGCACATGGTAGGACTTCTTGGAGACCACAGGCTGAGTACATGGAAAAACAACAAAAACCTCTGTTAAATGTGCTTAGATGGGGACAGAGCAAACTAAGCCAGGGGCTGGTGAGATGGCTCAGTGAGTTAGGGTGTTTGCTGAATAACCTGGCAACCTGAGTTCCATCCCAGGAATCCAGAGGAAGGACAGAGAATGCTCAGAGTTATCCTCGGATCTTTGCTTGTGAGTCATGATGTACAAACACATACAGAATAAATAATTTTTTTAAAGAATTAAAAAAAAACTGTGTCAGAATGAAGTATTTTCTAGGCTGCATCATTGCTAGTTATATTTAATTGTTTATTGCATCAATTAGTTTAAGCTGGACTAAGTCAGTTTATGGTGGAGAGTGATTTGATAGGCCATTTTGTTGTTTGGATTTCTGGAAGAAGAAGCACCAGCTATTTCTTAACAACAGTCACAAAGAAAAACAACCATGAATCAGACTTTTATTATTCTGCAAATAATCACTCGAATGCTCTCTTTTAGTCATAAATGCAAATAGTTAAGTGTTCTTTGTTGCAGGAGAAAGAATCTACAAAGCTGATGACTGGAGATGCAGCCTGGTTATCTGTGGAATTAGCCCAAGTAAATTAGGAGCCCCACTGGGAACACAGAAAAGGGCTGTGTGTCTCTTGTATTAAAGTGAGGTTTGCCTAAAGGTGTAGGCTAGTACTAAGATAAAGGCTCATCAACATCAGCAGGATGACTGTGGGAGGCTTGTGCTCTTACCTCCCTGTAATACTATTCTTTAATGATGTTCTATTATGTTGATTCTCAACTTAGCCATGTTCCTTGCTTTGGTCAAACAAATAGTAATACTTGTGATACCAATGGAATCTGCATTATGTGTATACATTTATGTCTGTATGTGCATTTATGCATGTAAGTACAGTGTCCTCAGTGGCCAGAAGACATATTCAATCTCTTGGAGCTGGAGTTATAGTTGGTTATGAGTTACCTGAATTGTGTGCTTGGAATCAAACTTGTGTCTTCTGGAAGAGTAGCATGTACTCCTAATCACTAATCACCTCTCCAGGCTCCAGGTCTTGCTTTTATTTATTACTCTTGCAATCCTACTGCCAAGTAAACAGACTCAGAAAAACCTGCAGAAAGATGAGGGAAAGGTGGCACACTTGCTCCTCTTATCCCTCCACATCCCAGTAATTCAAGTTGGTTTTCTTATCCCCAGGGACAGCCCTCCAGTACTCTGCCACAAACAGATGTATGTGAAAACCCAACCCAGGCTAGCAGAGGAACCACTGAGCTGAATGCAGCTTCCCAGCTCAGGCTAATTGTTCTGTGACACCCTGAGTTTGGGCTTGTATTACACAGCAAAAGCTATTTGATACAAAATCTATTTGTGGCACACATTCAACTGAGGCTAGACGACCTGCAGATTAGAGTAACCCTGCTTCAGTGCTATGCCTTGGTAAACAACACTGGTGAGAAATAAGCATGGATCCTGGAACACTAAAATAGCTTGTAGTTGGTGTGTTTTCTGAGAAACTACAACCTAAAACAGTGGACAAAGTTTGCCTACTGTAAGGTGCATCCCAGTTCACTTTCTGTGCTTCTAACACCATGAAATAGCAGTGGGATGATTAGATCCAAGTTCCTTTTCCATTCGACAGCTAAATGCAGCTCTTGAAAATCTGGTGGGGCCATGTAAACACATGGCTAGCTGGAACATTTAACTCTGGCTGTGATAGGTTTGTATTGGCTATGCAAGTATCTGAAAAATAACTGAAAACATGAGATACTACCACCATATAAGTTGCCCTGTTCTTGGGATGTGTCATATAGTCCCACACACTGTTATTATATGGATATTTTGCAAATAGAATCTTAGGTGGGATGAAAAGGAAACAAAGTGAAAGGAAGCAGAGGCTTTCAACCATAAATGTAAACCAGCAGGGAAGGAAGAATGAGATTTTTAGTGTTGGCGATTAACATCACTGTGGACTTGGAGAATGCTGCAGGCAACTTCACACACAGCTGGAAACACCAGGAGTACAGATCCTGGTGCTGTAAAAAAGATGGCAAGCACAGTAGAAAGGAGAGAAGGGTTCTGCTTCAAATCAGTGTCTGTCATTGCCTGCCCATGTGCTGATGGGAGAGATAATTAATTGATCTGTGCTTCCCGGTTCTCATTTAGAGAATTGATTGTAAATATCTCAGTGGTGACAGTTTTACATGTTTAGAGAAAAAATGCACTGGAAAACATAACATGCAGAGTGCAGGACAGGAAAGCTGCTCAGTGGGTTTTGTTTGAGCCTGATGCTGATGGAAGCCAGTTGCACCCAGCATCTCTACAGCAGAGGTAGGGGAGGATGGTTGGCCCTGTGGGGTGGGGAAAGCTGGCCTGCATATAGAACAGAGATGAGTTGGAGTTGGTGGACAGTGACAGGGATTTGACACTGAAGTCATCACAAAAGTGAAATTGTTTTCTCTAGCTGAGGAGCTATTAGCAGTCAATAGCTGCTGGGGGAGTGAAAGTCACTTATTTTTATGGAGGTGGCCAATGATGGATTGCATATGCTCCAGGAGATGATATTTACCCATGTGTAATGGGTAGCATTACTGGTACTAAGTGGGTTAAAATTTCACAAATAAATAAGCATAATACTTACAAAAGAAGACACAGAGATAGGGGAGAAATGTGTTGTAGGATTTCTGGAGGCAGTTGGAAGTTATGGTAGATATGATAAAGATACATTGTGTGGATACATTAATTATTCAAGGAATAAATTAAAAGTATCATTAAAAATGTATTCAAGAGGTTTAAAATACAGAAGTCAGACTGATAAACCATCCTGCCTCCATCTTAGGCTTGAAAGCCATCATCATATAGTGAAAACAAACTAGATTCATTCCTGTTTATGATTAAATCTCTGTTTCTCAAGGATCAGGCTATGCCCCACCCATAACCTTAACTACAAATGGTTCTGTACTGCCTGTTCCAGGCAACCATGTGTTTGCTATGACCAGCTTGTTATGACTACCTTGTTATAACTACCTTGCAACCATGCCTTTGTTTCAGGAGGTTGTTATGACCAACTTGTTATGCTTATGTTCTGCTTCTGTAAGCTCGCCTATTTGTCATCCAAATCTCCCATTTGGAAACCGCCTACTCCTGAACTATAAAAACCTTTATCTTCCCATGTCCAATGCTGATTACATGAACCCTGCCTTAGGGAGAGACAGCCTGTGTACACAAAAAAAGTTTGCTTTAATTAATTCAGCCGTGATTTGGGTCAATGGTCTTTCTCCTCACATCTGTGGGATTAACAAGATAACACAGGAGAAGCCAAGTCTACGGTGGAGACTTGAAAGACAGTTAGCAGTTAGTAATACACAAACTGTAGAGATTCCCATAATTCCTACCTGCTGGTCCCTGTAAGTACTGGCAGGGACTGTGACTTCTGCCTAGCCTGAAGAGCACAACGAAGGATTTAGGGAAGGATTGCCTGGCTATAATTTCAATGTAGAAAGCTGTAATGCCCCCTTCACCACAGAAACACACATGTGCAACACACACACACACACTGAAAACAAAAGGCTAAGATTTCATGAGTGGCAAGAAACTGTACCTACACCCTTACAACTTCCGCCTTTCCAATATCTAGCAACCAACCCAGCTCAATAACTTCAGTTACTAGGTTTTGCTATTCATGAGTGAACTACTGTTTATACATTCCTCAACTTCTTTCCAACTAGCAACACTGTTTATGTCAATATTTATTGATCATTTGTAAGGTGGTAGAAATGTTAAAAAGCACAATGAACTCTGCAAGCCTCAGCAATGCTTGCCTGTGCTCTGCATGCAGGAGTCCACATGCATGTCCACTAAAAGGTCCTAATTCCAGAGGTGACTGTCTTTGGAGAGCATAACCAATTCTCAGACAGCGATTAGGCAACTTTTTCCTCCTTCTATATTTGCAGTCCTTCTATATTAGTTATGTTCTACTGCTTTGATAAAAAAGACACCACAGCCAAAGACAACTTAATAAAGAGAGAGTCACTTGGGCTTATGGATTCAGAAAGAAACTTCATAATGACAGGGGAGGCATGACAGCAGGCAGTTGTAACAGGAAGCTGGGAAGGTCACATATCAACCATACAAAGGAAACAGAGAGAGCAAATAAAGTAGGGAGAGTTGGTCCTCTGTCAAGGCTCCACATCCCAAAAGTTTCATGACATCCCCAAACAGCACCACCAATTGGGGACCAAGTTTCCAAATACACGAATCTGTGGGGATATTATCCATTCAAATCAGCACACCCCTCTCTCCCTTTTTGCAGATTATCCAGTCTTGGCACTCATTAGAAAATAAGCCACAGACAAAAGCTTACAGGCATCACATCCAGTTTAACATAGATGAACAGTCAGAGAAGCAAGGAGTCTTGCCTCAGACCACAAACTGTTCATTTGATACCCAAATGTGTCTGAATGAAGTCCCTGATTAGGGCACAGTGCCTTTTACATCTTTATGAATCCCCTGATAAGGGCACAGTGCCTTTTACATCTTCCAACAAGGTCACTGAAGAGCTGGCTCTCTGGATGTTCTCAACAAATTCTGTGCAGTAGGCTGTCCAATATGTGGGCATGATGTATCATGATATTTTAGAGGTCAGTATGCATATAGACATTCATATATATATATATATATTAATATTTTATGAAAATTCTTTGAGTCGATTTTAGGTCTAATTATCTTTAGTAGGGACTTGCTCCTTGTGAGTTTAAATCCTTGCTTGTTTTAAAGGAAGAAAATTAACAAGCATTTTTTAAAAGACATGGTCAAATAAGGGCTGTACCTTAGAAATGGGTTATTTGGTGTTTTCTGGTACTTCACTTGACCTCCAGAAACTTAGCACTTTAGTGTTGGGCTCTCATGGGCTCATAGTGTGGAACTTGTAAGGCTGGAGTGTTGAGGTAATTGAGCTGACAGAGAGCCATCTATAGTTTTTTTGAAGTGGTGTCTCATATCCTTACTCCACTGAAACCTCCCTCTGTTCTCTCCCCCTTTCCTCCCTGCCCCCTCTTTCTCTCAGACACATTGTGACTACCTTGCGAAGCTCTTGTATCCTAGAATGTGTGTTAAGTTTCCAACTCCTTAGAATGTACAAGGACAGTCCTACATTCCACACCCCAAAACTTTTTCAATAAATTTTCTGAGAATCTCTCAATTATTTAACACATTGCTAATTTCCTCATGAATAAGTAAAATACTGACACACACTCAGTTTCCATTTTTTTTTAATGACAACCAAACTCATACCTTTAAAAATGTCTTATCTAGCCGGGCGGTGGTGGTGCACGCCTTTAATCCCAGCACTCGGGAGGCAGAGCCAGGCGGATCTCTGTGAGTTTGAGGCCAGCCTGGGCTACCAAGTGATTTCTAGGAAAGGCACAAAGCTACACAGAGAAACCCTGTCTCAAAAAACAAACAAACAAACAAACAAACAAACAAACAAACAAGTAAATAAAAATGTCTTATCTTTTCACAGTTGAGTATTTTAACCTCATGGACATTATAATAATCTCTGTCCAGTATCCTCTTAAGTTTTGAGCTTCAGTGTAGCAGGCATGCCTCCTGAATAGGGCGAATTCTAAAACCATCTTTTGCTTGCATACAACAGGTGCCTAATCAATAATAGAAGATTTGAATTAAATATTTCCTGATACTCTTAGCAAAATAACAGTCCTCTCATTTCAATAAAGAAACAGGAGAAAAATTAGTCATGTGATTCCAAATCTGTTCCACATATTTCATGGCAAGTGAAATGATGTGTCAATTAAATGTCTGATTATGCAACAGATATGTAATTTTCATATTCATAAAGCAATCATCCATTATTAAGATTTCTTCTTTTAAATGAAAAGGGTCCTTTATGTAGGATGTTAGTAAATTACTTTTTATGTGGGGAGAGATGGAGTGCATTTCTTTCAGACATCAAAATCTTAATTGGGGCCTTCACAGCTTCCAAAGATGCATTTGTGTGGAAACTGGTACTTTAGGGGATGGCTTGAGTTGCTGCAAAATGAAGTGTCTATGCGTGAAGCTAGCTTGGGTTGTGAAACTAACAGGACACACATGTGGAGAGTAGACAGTTTAATGCACATATGTACTTTTGTCCCTTTGTTGCTTAGAAGTACCCCCAGATGCAGGCAAAGCTGAAGCCATTGCTCTCCTTTATATTTGTAAGTGAAGAAAGAAGCTGAGCAGTTCCTTGGGAATCAGAATATCCAATGGTGATTTGTACATCAGGCATCAGTGAGATCCTGAGACAAAGATGGAGAGAGGCCTCTTTATCAGGCTTTATCTTCTGGTATCCAGGGGTCAGAGATGCTCTGAGATTCATTCTCCTTTTCAGAACAAATGAAATCCCTGCATAGGACCAAGGAAGCCTGGTGGATAAAGCCTGCTAAGGACTTTGTTCAATTACAACCAGCTCCCGTTTTCAAGACCACCCTATAGCAACCCTTTCACTATCATTTCTGTCTCCTAGATCCCAGGCCAGGGGCTGGCTCAGAAGTGATATTGAACCTTGCCCCGCCTGAGTGTGCTCCACTGATCCCTCATTCTGCTGGTCCTGATAAGGAACAAGAAACTGCTTATTGTGCAGTTCATCAGGTAACAGTGAAATGCAAAGCCAGACATGGTGCAAGGGGTTTCCACCATCCTTCCACCATGTTGTTTGCACCTGTGCGTTCCCGACCCTCTCTTTGCTCCACCTGTAAATGAGTAGAGGCAACAATAGGACCAAATCAGTAGCATCTATCCTATCCATAAGAAGAGTGAATGTAAGGATGAATGACTTAAAATACAGAAATTTTTAGAGTACAAACTTGGGGACATATAAATTGAAGTGATTAAAAATAATCCAGTTACTTTTGCCTTGATGATAAAGAGAGAATGCATTCTCCTGTGATGTCTGGATTGTGTGAAGAATGGACAGAATAGAGAGCACTTTGGATTCCCCACCTATCTTGGTTTTGTGCATTTTCAAGTTGTTTTCTTTTGTTTTATTAGGTTTGCACAAAATTGGGATCATACCATAACTGTTTGCTAAATCTTTTTTTTCACTTTGTTATTAGACACAATTAAAGAATATTTAGGATAGTTGATTTTAACCTGTATTGTGCATGACAACCCATCTCCCCAACTTTGTCATTAAAAAGATGCAGGATGCCCCTTCTCCCTGCATTGCAAGAAAAGGGCCATCTATGACTTGGTGCTCTACTTAGATAATTTGCAAATAGAAGCAGCAAAGGAGACCTATGATTATGTCTTGCATGTTAAGTTATTAGGAGCAAGGAGCATGTTGAAGAGAAGTAACAGAATTATAGAATAAATAAGGCAAAATTATCTACAGGTTCATTTGTGGCAGCTGATGGCGTATACCCTGTTCCTGATTGCCCATGGAATATAGGTGTCCAGTTCTGACAAACAAGAATGTAATGGGTGCCAAACAGCAGGCAGAGCTTCAGGAGTGCAGTCAAAGAGAGAGAAGAGGGATTCTATGAACAAGTACATTAGGATCACGATGGGGAAGCCTGCAGAGATGACCAAGCCAAACTAGTGGGAACTCATGAAAGTTGGATCAATGGCTGTGGAGCTTGCATGGGACTGGACTAGGCCCTCTGTATGGTGAGACAATTGTGTAGCTTGATCTGCTTGAGAGGTACTCTCGTGGTAGGATCAGAATCTGTCCCTGGTGCATGAGGGGGCTTTTTGGATCCCACTACCTATTATGGGACACCTTGTGCAGTCTTGAGGCATGGGGAAGGGTATGGACTTGCCTCTGCTGGGTGTGCCTCTCCATGGGCGGCCTTGCTTTCTTGTGAGGGGGAGCGGGGGATGGGCTATGATGAGTAGGCTGGGGGGTGGGAGGACGGAAGAGGGAGATCTTCGATTGGTGTGTAAAATGAATGAAAAATTGCTTAATAAATAAAAAAGGGGAAAAAACCCTTTATTTCCCTTACAAAAAATGATAAGGTGTGATCAGACATGGGGCATGTGTGGTGGTGAGGCCCCCAAAGGTCTGAAACATGGACTACAATGGTAATAAAACCTGTGTTGGCCTGCCTTGATATCAGGCTAAGCAATTTGAATTCTGTCACATCTCAGGGCAAACATCCACTTATTGATATTTAACATTCATAAAACAACCCATGTTGTACAGAGTTCCTCTGAAGCTTTCAGGGTGCTCCCAACCATGCCTACTAGCATGGCTTATCAAGCATTAATCAGCAGATATTTGCCCCAAGTCTCCTCTTCAGAAAGTGCTTGGTAGATCCAAGCTGAGTGTGAGTGTGTGTGCTAACCAGCAGAGAACCTCCACAAACAAGTCTATGTTGTAGTGCCCACTGCTGTGGGCTGTTAACATATGTCCTAACTGGCCCTGAGACCTCACATTTTCAGAGCATCCATAGTGCTTGGACCAGCGTCAAGCCCCTGACTTGAATGAATACATGCTTAATCTTGGTGCTCCCTCTTGCATTCTATGGGTTGAAATGTTCTCTTACCCACACTCTAATAAGCCTATCACCCCTCTGTATTCATCATGCCTGCCTCTCCCTGAAGCAGCACATAGGAGGACAGAGTGTGGGTGAAGGCACACCAGATACAGAGGTCATGGAAAGTATCACAGATAAGAATTGAGAAGGACTTAATAACTATTTTAATGCCATCCTCTGGTTGACTGACACAACCAACCAGTGTCTCAAGGGCATACCTGATGGCAGGAGGTTATCTTACTCTTGCCATCAGGAATTTCAGCTTCTTTATCTCAGCATGGAGTAAGAGACAAGCTACCCTGTTCTAGCCATTTGGCTTACAGATTAGGAGGATGCTACATGGAAACTAAGTATGGTTGGACTTTGGATAAAGGGAAGGAGTGTCCTGTTAAACAGCAGAGGGAATGGATGTACCTGGAGATTGTTACTGTGGTGGTCAGTCATGGCCAACCAGTCCTCTGGACATGTCTGTGAAGGAGTTTCTAGACTGGTTTAATGGAAGTAGAAAGACTCATCCTAAATGTGGGCAGCAGCACCTTCCTCAGGGTGGAATAAAAAGGAGAAAGTGGGCTGGGGAGCAACATTCGTGGCTTTCTGCTTCCCAAATGTAGGTACAGTGACTTGCTTCCTTAAGCTACTGTCCCTATGCCTTTCCTGCCGTGAGGGGCTGGATCCCAGCCTCTGAGCCAAAATAAAAGCCATCTTTAGTTGATGTTCTCAGTTATTTCTGCCACAGCAACAAGATAGTTCTTAAGAAAAGATGTTTCAGTCTCCCCTCCTTCCCTCCCTTTCTCCTACCCCCTCTTTGTCCTTTATCTCCTATTTTATTTTATTTGTTTATTTTTGAACATGGTTTGGGTAAATCACAGATCATATGTAACTCAAATCAAACCCAGATAGAGGATTTTTAGCCAGGACCAATCTCTATAACACTTGCCACATGCTATTGCTTCTGGCCACAGACTTGGGGGTGCTACCACACACCCCTCTTCAGGGGTGTTGAACCTACAAAGATGACATATGTCTAGAGTAGTACAAAATATATAGTGAGCTACTTCTTTCTTCCTTTTTATATTCTCCAATTACAGAAGATATATGAAGCTAGACAAATCTCTTGATCTCTGGGCTTATGTTGTATTGCCAGTGGAGTGGGAATAATAACATTCAAGCCACATGACTGACAAAGGGGATTCAGGACAGACATTCAATCTGAAATGCCCATTCATTTCTCTTGCTCATCATGAGACCTGATAAGTGAACTATGGATGAATAAACAATAAAGAACCTGAATGCTTTTTTTTGGAGGTCAGGGAATGGAGGAAGGAAGACCCTCAAATTGCACGCAGGAAAAAGCTGATTTTACAGAACATTAGGCTGTGAAAGTTGCTTTTTGGTTTTTAAAACTCACCAAGGGCACCTACTTGTGAAGCACTTATCTTAACTTGCCTGATGAGAAAGCACTGGGGCGAGACCCAATGATCTTACCCTCAGCTCTCTGGTAGAAGGGCTCCATGCTGTGCATGACAGGATTACTTGGATTACTTTGCAGTTAGCTCTGGAAAGAGGTTGATAGAAGCATCCACCAGAGTATCTCCACCTTTTAATAATCCTTCCTGGGCATGGGAAACGTCCCTTCTCAGAGACTTTTCAGGACAGTGCCGTCTGTCCTCTCACTGGGAATGTTTTCCTCACCTCCTCTTATTTGCTCAGCAGTCACCCACTCATCTAACATTTCTTCAGATTCTGTGCAAACATCGCCTCCTCTGTGAAGCCTCGTGGGCAAAGCTAGGCAATGACTCGCTGGGATCCACAGCTCTGTGCATATCCTCATTATGATTGCACTGATAGGGGACCCGAAGCATCCATCCCCTGCCGCTATCATTGTCAGAGGGGTCCACTCTCTGCCAATTACACCTCCACACAAACCTCCCTCATGCTTTGGCCTCTGTGAAAGATGGTTAGCTTCTGTGAGACCCACACTTCTTTATACCCTGTATTTTTTCTATCAGAAAGGCCACTAAGTCTTTCTGGAAAAACGCTTATGCTTTAAACTTAAGTTCAAGTATCACTTACTTTTGGGAGATGCTCCATTTACCACAAGGCAGAATATCTACCCAGGGTGCAATACTAGCTGGTTGTATATGCCATTGCCCATACCAGGTAGTCTTAAATCATATCTTAGCCTTTAAGGTGAGTACTCAGGTGGGGACTTGTGTTGACTCTAAATGAAGAGACATCCATTCAGAGCTGCTTCAGGATGGCAGACACATGATGGACATCTGCCTGCCTTTGTTGGTGCTTTCTCTCCCTGTAATCATCTCCATGGAATACATCTCTTGCTCTGGTTCTTCGTGGACTCTAGGTCTTATTCCCCACCATGCAGCAGTTTCTCACAGAAGGGACTCGAACCAGCCCAAGCATGGCAACCATGGCTCTGGAAGACTTTGCCCTTCTTTCCTATTCCCTATTCCTTTCTAAAAATCATTAGATTACATTCCTAAAGCTAGCCACTAAGATCTATTCCTTTATTTGGCCAATTCTTCCTTCTGAGGCTGAGTACCCAGGTCCAGATATCAAAGTATTGAAGTCCAGCAATGAATAGCCCCTGTTTGGCTCATCTAATTAACATGCCCAATTCAAATTAAACAGCTCATCCTAACATGGGGTTTGTCCTTTTACCTTTATAAACTGCCATTTGCCTATGGGCTGAGTCTGTCTCCTCTTTATCCAGAGGCAGTCCTTTGTCCTCTGAGACAAATATCACTCCCTCCTCTACCTTGTTCCCTTCCCCTTCTCCCTCATCCTCTGTCTCCTCTCTTTGTCTTTTATTCCCTGCCTTCTGTCCTTCTGGGGCAAATAAATCTCCTTTGTGCTGAGAACTTGGTCTTGGGTGTATTGTGCTGAATTCCAATCCCTTCACTTGGTGTCTGTGGAAGTATTTTTTCTCACTTACCCACTGGTCCAAACTCTGACATTACTGGCACAGGGACTTTCTCTCCTATTCTTACTCTGGGAGATTTGCATGTGTTAAGAATTAAACACCCCAATCTCTGACCTCTCTAATAGTGTGGGATCATGGTTAAGAGGAGAGATCCTAGGGTCAGAAAGACCTGGGATCAAATGATGTCAGAAATATGCAAAGTGTGTATGGTGCTATGCCTCTCTGGGGATCAGCTTTTTGTCTCTAAGCCTGTTAGGTCCCCCTTCACTGTGTTGTGGTGATGATTACATTATACAAGTATGTGAATTCTATAATGTCCTGAAGGGAAGATCATAAGGGTGCAGTTTGTTTGCACAACATTGGCTCCATCATGATTTTCCACAAAAACTCCTCTGTCTCCTTTCCTATGATGTCACTCAGGATTGACCCTACATCTAAGCCAACCCCAAACCAAGAACTTTCAATCATATAAGGATGAATTTACCCTCTTCTTCTTTTTTGTTTGTGTGCAGGTGTGCATTTGTGTGTGTGTGTGTGTGTGTGTGTGTGTGTGTGTGTGTGTGTGTGTGTGTGGAGAGAGAGAGATCAGCATTGAGTGCATTCCTCAATTGCTTTCTGCCTTAGCTGTTGAGGCAGGGTCTCTCACTGAGTGATTTGCTGATTTGGTTGGACTGCCTGATCAGTGAGCCTCAGGGAGCTTCCTGGTTCCTTTTCCCTCCCGTTGCTGGTACTGTAGGCACATGCCACGGTCCCAGCTTTTTCATGGCTGCTGTGGATCAAACATAGATCTTCATACTTGCAATGAAAATATACTTTACTGACTGAGCCATTGCCCTACCTGTTAACCTCCTCGACCTCTTTTTTTCTGGTCATCTGCCTTTTCTTGTTATGGTACTATAGACAATCTGTTTGAACTTTCCTTTTTAGTATTTGACAATTCTACACATATACATAATGTATTGTTGTCATCTTCCCCACACTCTTCTCTTCTACCTTCTATCATACTCCTGGTAACCTCCTTTTTCATTCCCAATTGCACCCCTCCAAATTTCATGGCTGTTTTGGGGCAGGCAGTCACAGCGGCTGTGGGTCCAGGTACGCAACATGTGTAATATCCAGAGGATATTTCCCAGCACCCCACCTCCCATCTTGCCTGTCTCTAAGCTTCAGCTTTCTTTCCTACTATTTAGGCTCTTTAAATTTTTCCTTCATCATCTCCATTCCCAGTTCTCTTATCATTTCCCAGTTACTTGTATTCTGTCTCTTGCCAACATCTTAAAATTTCCCTTAATTTTTAAATCTCAAACTCTCTTCACCTACAGATGCTATAGTCCCTCTGGAATCCATGGTCTGCCTTTGTCCCCTCACAACAAACCACACCATTCTGAAGTCCCATGTTTTTAAACACCAGATCTCATTCCCCATTTCACTCAAAACTCATCTATCTATCTATCTATCTATCTATCTATCTATCTATCTATCTATCTATATCTTCTATCATCTATCATCTATCTCTCTATCTTCTACTTATCCATATACTATCTATCTATCTATCTATCTATCTATCTATCTATCTATCTATCTATCTATCTATCATCTATTTATCCATCTCCTATCCATCCATCTATCATCTATCTGCCTATCTATCTCCCAAATAAAATGTCCCATCAGGCAACAATGTTTTTGCTCTCTGTCCCATGTCTGATAAGAAAGAACTCTTCCTTCTTCCCAGTCTCTGCAGAGTAGAGGTGGTCCCTCTTTCTGAGATGAATCTTCCCACCCAAGCTTAGGGCACTGAAACCATCCTCTCATCTCCTGCCATTTGAGGACCTCCCCATGCTTCCTTCTTCCTCTCATCCTTTGTGGGTCTTTCTTCTTGGCTTATAAATGGGCTCTAGTTATTTCAATTCAAAGGAGCTGTTTCATCTCTGAAATTTCATTTAGTGACTTTATTCTTCCATTTAGCAACTGAATCACTGATGAACAGTCCTCTTGCCAAGAAAATGTTAGGCCTACAGTGATTTCATAGAAGTATTCAGGAATCAGACGTCATGAATACAGTGCTCAACACTTCAAAGAAATGAACCACAGGGATGGTTGTAGAACTTGGTGTTAAGTGTCTGGTATAACAAATTCCATACTCAGACAAGTTTGGTAGAACAAAGGGAAATTATGCTTGAATCTCATTCATATACATAAAATATTTCTACATACAGCCATGGTAGTGAGAACAAAAAAAGTTTGTAAAATTATGGTACATTTTCAAGAGAGACTTATTCCAGGAGTGTAAATGTGTATTAACATTACAGAACTCATTAATAGAATTTATTATATTAATATAGGTGAGGGAAAGTAGCCCCCTTATCTTAATAGATATAGAACGGAATGTTTAGTACAACTAAAAAGAAAGTGTTTCAAAACTTACTATTGTAAAGACAAAATAAATGTACTTTAGCTGATAATTAGTAATTATCTACCAGTAAAATAAATCATATATACAATATTGAATCACTGGCAAGCATTCTCTTTAAAGGGAGATTAAGTTAAGATCATACACTATTAATTCCTCTGTTTTATACTCAGCAAGGGAACAATGGCATGGAAAAGAAATGATTTGTATAAAGTACAAAAATATTCACAACTGTAATTATTTGCAGATACTACTACTGCAGCCATAAGAAACATAATGCATCAACAAAGAAATTGGAAGAATCAGTACTACATTATAGGAGAACGATAGATACACTCCAATTTCTCTCCTCCCAAAAATCATATGTTGAAACATAATCCCCATTGTGTCTGGTGTTAGTTAGGGGAAGTTTGAGGGGCAATGGCAGTATGCATGGGCTTACTCCAGTCATAAAAGCCAGGGACAGGCAGCTTGTTTGCCCCTCATACTGTGAGGGCTCAGCTAGGATGCTCTTTCATGGAAACAGAGAGCCCTTACATGGCATCAGCTGCAAGCCCCTTGATCAATTTTCCAGATTCTATAATTGTCAAAAATTTTGTCTTTATAAGCCAATTAGTTTGTGGCATTTTATAGAAATCCACAGCAATTCAGAAAATAGTCAATAAAAACAAATGTTTCCTGCAATCACATTTCACCCATCAATGGTTAGACAGTTATATTTTTAAAGGGACATGTTTTTAAAGCAGAAGTCATGGAAGAGGAAACGATGCTGGGAAAAGCAACCCAGATTCTGGAAGATAAACATTGTGCATTTCCTGGCAGATGCAGAGCCAAGATTTTTACATTTGTCTGTGGTGCTGGTGGAATGCAAGAGGAGAGAAAGAGAGTCTGTGGGGAAGGAAAAAGTTAACAGAATACAGGAGACATGCAGCAAAAGTGGCAGGTAGGGAGAGAAGTGAGAAGGAGCTATAAAAATGAAGTATGTGAACCCCCTTTTGTGTGCTAATAAAGACTTATTAAATGTGATAACACATATATATGTATATATATAATTCCTAGATTAAAATAAAAAATAACCAAATGAACTGGGCAGTGGGGTGCATGCCTTTAATCCCAGCACTTGGGAGGCAGAAGCAAGCGGATCTCTGTGAGTTCGAGGCCAGCCTGGACTACAGAGCGAGATCCAGGAAAGGCACAAAGCTACACAGAGAAATCCTGTCTCAAAAATAAAACCAAATAAAAATAACCCAAATGAATAAAGCATAAAATTATATTATTATATAGGAATATATATATATATATATATATATATATATATATGCTACATATAACCATATATATGTATATGGTTATTTTTGTAAACATGATAGTCACCACTAAATACTTTGTAGATTCAATAAAATTCTAATGAACAAAAACCAGAGAAGCATGGAACCTAACAAAGTCTTTTCTAACAATATAGAGGAATTCCCTCCTTCCAGAATCCCTGCTATTCTGAATGGTCGAGAATAACAGATATACTCCAAGGAAGAGCCAGGTGTGTTGGAATACCCCACTAGACAGCAGAGCCCAGTGTAAAACTGAGTGTCATGAGGGGTAGCATCTTTCCAGGAAGAAGTCTACCTAACACTAATGGAGAAAACAGTGATCCCTGACTCAGTCTCCTTGTGTCAGAAAACCTGACCCTGACAGGGCTGGTGAGAGTCAGTAGGATGGTCTCACAATGGGAAGGGCTGCTTGATGGGAGAGAAGTTTTTAAAGGTGAAAGACTTTAAAGGCAAAGGCTTAGGGATAATATGAGTATATATAACTGTGCGCACACACATATGTGATGTAAGTGTATGAGATCATAACATTCTGAATATAGAAAGTGTCTCAAGAAGCCTTGACATAAACAAAGAAAGCCAGGACAAAATATACAAGGACGGCTTTAACAATATCAAGAAGCTCACTCATTCAGAGACCCCAAAGCAGGGGCTGTCTCTGACTTTGTTGCTGGCTTCGGGACCGTTTCCTCCTACCAGATTGCCTGGTCCAGCAACTTGTTGTACCATGGTTGGCTGATATCCCTGGGTGGTCCTCCCTTTTCTGAAGAGAAACAAAGGAGGAGGAGTGAATGCAGGGTGGGGCAGGGTGGGGGAGGGACTGGGAAGAGAGGAGAGAGGGGAAACTTAGATCCAGATGTAAAAACAAATAAATAAATACCAAAAAAAGAAACCATGGAAATGTGGACAAACAAGAGCTAGTGTTCTGAGACAGTGTTTGAACACCTGCTGTGTTTGTCAAATGTGTTGCTCTGATTGGTTAATAAATAAAACACTGATTGGCCAGTAGCCAGGCAGGAAGTACAGGTGGGACAAGCAGAGAGGAGAATTCTGGGAAGTGAAAGGCTGAGGCAGGGAGACACTGCCAGCTGCTGCCATGACAAGGGAGATGTAAGGTACCGGTAAGCCATGAGCCATGTGGCAAAGTATAGATTAATAGAAATGGGTTAATTTAAGATATAAGAACTAGATAACTGGGTTGGTTATTTAGCTCAATGGTAGAGCACTCACCTAGCAAGCGCAAGACCCTGGGTTCGATCCTCAGCTAAAAAAAAAAGAACTAGCCTGCCATGACCATACAGTTTATAAGTAATTTAAGAATCTGTGTGTTTATTTTATAAGTGGGCTACGGGAATGCTGGGGCTTGGTGGGACCTGAAAAGAAGCTCTCCAGCTACAAACACCTAAACAACAATATAGAGGGAATTCCTGTAGATCTACAACCAAAGGACAAACAATCCAAAAAGAAGAATCAGCATTTTAGAGAACAGGAAACATGAATGGCCAGAAAGTGAAGATAAAGACCTGGTATCATTTATAATCAGAAATTAAAAAAAACACTAAATATCTCAATCAAAATGCCTTTTACACACATTAGACTAAAAAAAAAAATCAGAACCTGGTCATATCAGGTATGAGAAGGACACAGTGCTATGGGAATCCATGCTCCTCCTGATGAGAGTGTAAAGTAATACAAGTGTAAAATCCATGTGGAAGTAGCCAGTACACAGGGACATGCATGTGTTCCCTTAGCTCAGCAACTACCTTCCTAAATATAGATTTTGAGCCATCAGGCAGACACTAAAATAGCATTTCCAATGACACAGGGGGCCCTGGTGTGCACACACGGAGCCCAGATGTCCCTTGGCTGCAGAAACTCTTAAGTGAGTTACGCAAGATCTTCAGAATGGAATATTATGCAGCGAGAGCAGTGAGGGAGTTGTTAGCGTCACAGTCTGACTGACTCTCAGAAACATAGGTAGGGAAAAAGAAAAAAAGCAAAGGCTTTCGAAGCACACATATAATGTAACTCCAAAATATGTTCTACACGACACACACACTGCAAGAACAAAATTCAGAAGAGTGTGGAGGTGTGAGAAATCATGTGGGTGTGTATACTCTTGTATATATTTGGCCTGTTTAGTTATTAAAAGTTTTCTTAAGACATTAGAACATGCACTTGGTTATATTTGGTTGAGAGAAGAAAAGGTGACATCAAATGAGAATAACAGACTTAAGATGAATTTTGTGTTGAACTTGGAGTGCTTTCATTCCAGGCAATAAAGCACGGGGATAGTAAGATAGTGACATGCAGAATATCCAATAGCAGGGACTTAGCAGTTGCCTGAATAGAACTGCCCATTATAGGGTTGAGGAATCAGGGCTGGAGGCACTTTCCTGGCAGTTGTGGAGCTCCATAAGATGTGAGACCCTTGCATCATCCCTGGGAAGTTGTTTTATCACTTATGGTGTACTATAAAATCCCTTGCAACTTAGAGACAAAATAAGATTGCAGAGTCAGGAAGGAACGGGTTGTGGATATGCCAGGAGCCTGTTAGGTGCCGGCTTCCTGGTAGGGCAGCTGTATGCCAGTGTTACATTTAAAGTCCTGGACCACTTACAGGGAAAGGGTTCATATCTGATTACAAAGTGGAAGAAACAAGTCTTATAAATAAGGAGAAAGGAAACATCAGGCTCATGATAAACCTTACCCCTTCTTAATAACTCACCAAGGATATGCCTTGGAACAGGGCCCAGAGCTTCTGCAGGCAGAAACATTATTGAAGTCTCAAATGCTTTGATCAGAAGTGAAACTACCCTGGAATATTCCCAAGGCTATGTTCTTTACAAAAGGAAGAATTTGTCCCCAAAGTGCTACCATCATTAATGGAATGATTCATCAATCTTGGAAGATAGATATACATTCATATATATATACATATATATATATATGTATATGTATGTATATATATACAAATATATATGTATATATACATATATATATATGATTTTATTTATGGAGTTGCAAATAATATCATTAGCTCATACTTAAGATGTTTGTTTTTTAATGGAGCTCACTGTCTACTCAAAAGAAACCTTTCTTTCATTTTCAAAGTCACAGATATTCTCAAGGATACAAAAGGTTTCTTTCCAACTAACCTGTCTTGTTTTTATTACAGAAGCATTCTCAACAGTAAAGCAGTGGGCATAGTAATGGTGATAAATACATGTCATATAATACATGTCATATTCTTTGAATTTTATCAGCCATCCAGTCCACAGACATTTACTAAGGTTTATCAGAATGGGGATGGTCAAGTATATAGATGCTGAGGCCATACTTTTTGGATTAGAATAGCTCTATTAACAAGTTGTGCGTCAGTTTCCTCTTCTATGAAATGATTAAATGGTAAACCATGGAATTTCTTCCATGCTGTGGTCATGGGAAATCTGAGTGTGCTTTTGGGAAAATTGACTGGTGGTGAGAAGTCTGTTTTTCGGTTAACCTTAGTTAAATGGGGTACTTCAAGACACATATACAGGTAAACTCATGTCTCAGTGATATAAAATGAGTCCATTTCATCAACCTTCATTGTCTGTCTGTATTTGATTTTCATTGCTGTGATAACCACCCTGACTGAAAACAACTTGGGGAAGTTCTTCAGTTTACAGTTGTAGCCCATCATGAAAGGGAGTCAGATTAAGGACTCCAGGCAGGAGCTTGGAAGCAGCAGGAACTGAAGTAGAGACAATGGAAATATGCTGCTTACTGGCTTGCTCAGCCTGCTTTCTTATAGCTCCAAGGACCACAGTGAGTTGGACCCTCCTACATTAGTCATTAATAAAGAAAATGCCCCCACATACTTTTCCATGGGACAATCTAATGGGGACATTTTCTCCATTAAAATTCTCTCTTCCTCATTGAACACAGCTTGTGTCAAGTTGGCAGGAAAAAAAATCTAAGTAGGACATAGTCCGATGTGTCATTGCTGTTTGGAGCTTCAGAAAGGATTTCAGGAGTCTAATCAGGCCTGCTCTGAATGAATCCTGCCGGCTGCTTTTATGTAGCATTTTGTTTTCAGTCATGGGGATACAAGAGAAGATGCTTACATGCAGATGTGCTGTTCTTGGACCTATTTTTTATACATATGGGAGGTGACGTGTCACTTTTGTTCTTTGTATGGAAGTGAGGGCCCAGTTAGATTTATGGGACAATTGTCAGTTTCTGGAGATGGGTCATGATGAGGGGGTGGAAGTTCTCCTAGCATATAGTAGGTTGGTGTCTGGAATACTGCTAGGCATGCTACAGTGTATAGATGACCCCTTGAGGCTAAGGATCACTTGGATGCAACTCCTAAGGATGCTGAGGTTGAGAGCACTATATTGCACAATGCTGATAAGTCGCCTGGACAATATATGAATAGAAACTCCATCGAAAGTGGAAACAAATCCCAGGAGGCACCCTAAGGTGCTTATGCTATGGGAAGGAGCAAGGACTTACAATCCAATTCCTGACTTAACTACCATACTTGTGGAAACTCAACCAACTCTACCATTTTGCTTCAGTTTCCTCATCCCTCAGAATTACTGTAATGGCTCCACAAGGTTAGACACAGTATCTGGGACAGTGCTAGTTCCCAGGAAGCATTTTTCCATGTGTTTGCTATGGTCACTGTTACATGTACTCCAGAGAAAGCATGGATTGTAGCATGTGCTTCAAACAATGTGGAGTCAAGACTGTAGAGATGGCTCAGCATTTAGGAGCACTTAACTTTGCAGAAGACCTAGGTTCAGTTCCAGTGGGAGGTACACAGACACCTGTAACTCAAGTTTCAGAGGATCTGAAGCCATCCTCAGGCCCTGTGGGCATCAGGAACAGATATGGTGCATATACACACATGCAGGCAAAGCACTTACATACATAAGGCAAAAATAAATGCATCATCATTTTAAAAGCAGATTTTGGGGTTGAACTGCTATGTGGACAAAGAGCTCCCCCAAAGCTTAACAGAGTTACATCTCCTAGGTTGCCTCCAAAATCCATGCCAAACAAGCCAAGAGGAACCTAGGCATCCTTTCATCTTTTAGTCAATTGTTCAGACATAGCCACTGCACAACTGTCATAAAGACAGAAGTTTTTAAAATTAGCTTACTTATATTGGCAAGCAAGAAAACCACACTGGGGAAAAACACATCTTAAATCTATTCAAATACTGTTTTAAGTCTCTGAAATATCATCTATATGTTCTCCATATTGTGGTATAAGTTGGAAAAAGAAGGATAAAACAGAGACTATTTACTTAAGAATTCCATTAACAAACACAGCATAGATAGCACAGGGGTTAAAAGCACTGGCTGCTCTTGCAGAGGACCAGGCTCAGTTCCTAGCACCTCACCACCAACCTTAACTCCAGTTCCAGGGCATCTGAACCTACTTCTGGCCTTTGTAGCCACCAAACATATATGCAGTGCACATACATACGTGCAGGTAGAACACTCACATAACATAAAATAATCATTTCAGAAGCTTCTTTCTTTTTGTGTGTGTGTTCCTCCCAGATTGACCTGAAATCATGAGGCTTGTTCATTTCCAAGAAAAGGCCTTCTGGCTCTCTCCACCCATGCCTAGTGTGTTGTCTGAGAGTTCTTCGTGAAATTTGCTTCTCAGTACCACAGGGTGTCACTATTGAAAACTTGCCTCCCAACCAGGGATGCTGGCTGTTCTTCATGTATGTATCTTTGCTCACCCACAAGAATCTCAAGCCCCCTTTGCTTTTTTAAGGGAGAAGATCATGACCTGAACCCCAGAGTCAACCTCAGGGAAAGTGTTGGAAGTGTTGGACTCTTACATCCCAGACTTCATATTTTGATGCTCACACCTTCAAAGGACAGTTATTATCATCTAATTCTTTATCATCCCTGGGACTAGGTAACACAATACCTGTCATGGAATCAGTCTCCCTCTATCCAATATGACTGGTTACCTCTAAACATAAAGCTAAGGCTACACCTTTTTTTCTATTTTTTTTTTTTTTTTTTTATAACCAAAGCCCCTGATGAACTAGATTTAGAATTCTCACTGGCCTCCTCCATAGATGATTTTGAAAGACACACATATTGTGGAACTGGCAAGCTTATATTTAATGAGATGTTACTAGATGAGAGAAGCAAAGAGAAGGGTGCCTAGGAGACTCAGAGATCTCTGGCTTGTATGATTTGATGGGTAGGACTCATTCTCTGAGAAGGCCAATTAGTAGCATCTATGATTTCCACTTTAGATTAATTTTTAGTGAGCCTCAGTGTGGACTTAGGTGGGACTTCTCCTTAGAGGCTATTTGCATTGTCTAGTTTTTCTGGGCTTGGGAATTATCTTAGCTTCATCTCTTGTTGCTTTGATAAAATACCCAGACAAAAACAGCTTAGGGGAAAAAGGGCTTATTTTAGCTCAGAGTTCTGTGTTATGGTCTATGATGGCATGGAAATCCCAGGAACAAGAGCTTGAGGGAGTGGATAAAATCATCTACACTCCATAGCTGGGAAAAATTGATGTCCCTCTGCCTAGGCAATGGCGCCACCCACAGTGAACAGGTTTCCCACCATGATTAACATAATAAGGTAATATGGTAATATCCCTTTCATTGATATTCTCCTCACAGGTGTTCCTAGACTGTGTCAAGCTAACAATTTAAACAAGTGCGCCATCTAAGAAGTGGATGAGCCCAGCTACAAGGAGAGTATAATACAGAGGATGGCTGGACCCAGTTGCCATCACTCCAGCCAAAAGACTGATGGATATCATGATGGCTGATCCACAAGTAGGGTTTTAAGAGGAAGAGCTTCATAGAAATAATCTATAATGCCATTTTGCCATGAAGGGGACAGGAAGTGGGTTTGGTGATATATCTGATTGTAACATGTAACAGTTTACATGTGCACACACAATCTATGTAATTTTTTGCCTCAAAAATTAAAAACAGTTTTACAGAATTCAAGCCTGGTGACACAAGCCTGTAATCCCAGCCCTTGGGAGATAGAGACAGGAGGATCAGGAGTTCAAGACCAGCTTTGGCAACATACAAAGTTGAAGAGTAGGCTGAATTATATGAGATCCTCTCTCACACACACACTGTGAAAATGTGTTTTACAGATGAGTACTACATTGAAAGTCTCATTCCTACTCCAAATTTGTCTGCTCAGTTCTCTCCCTTACTGGCCTTGGCTGTTTCTCCAAGTTTCTTACCTGGCCCCTCCCTGCAATGTATTTCTATGCCAATACAAGCCAAGAAAATACAAATTTGCCTCATGGTTTCTCTCCTTGATTCAGGAGAGCTATGCTGTTTGAAACATTATTCTGCACTCTGCCTTTTTTTTCCACTTAATCTAGCATAGAGCTTTCTAATCCAGATGCCTGAGGCATGTTCCAATACAAGGGAACAATAATCCCAGCATACCTGCTATGCTGGAGACCGATAAGTACAGAGGGAAAAAAAAACACACACACACATTGGAGGCTTGCTTTGACTTTCAAAAGTAAGGTTGCATAGACCTGAAATGCAAAATAAATGTCATCTGATTTACATCATATTTCAAGGACAAATATTTGCAAAAGAAAGGCAAGCATTTTCCCTGATGGAGAAATAAATATTCCTTTATTAGCCATTCTTCCAGTATTTACTCGGGCATGCATTGTTCCAGGCTTGGCTAGATGCTGTGGGGAAGTATCAGCAAAGCAGATGGGTCATTTGCTCTGGTCTCTGTGTCAACAGTCCCTTCAGGGTAACACTGTGACAGCTTAACACTCACGGCCACGCCACAGTAGCCAAGCAGGGAATCTTCTTCATGTGATGGCCTAGCCTTTCCCTTGCTCAAATGTCTTCAGTGTCCTCACAGTGTTCAAGGTCAAGTCTAACCCTTTCTCTTGGCTCCCCAAGTCTTTGGTATGAACTTGGCTAGTGTCTCACCTTCCCTGGCTCCTTCTGCTTCCTTTGCCCTCCCTAACCTTACTGGATGTCCCCTGTGGTTAAAAACAAGCAAAAAAACAAAGAAACAAACAAAAAAATCAAAATGCAACCATCCTGCCTGTCTAGTTTGGGGGCTTCTGACTGCCCCTTTCAATCTGGATTGATCTTCCCCATTCATCACCATCACTCTCGATTATACCCCCACTTTCTTGCAAGTGTCTTCCCCCCATTTCCCTCTTGCTACAATCTGACTTTTAGGCTGCTGTGAGTTAGTGCAGCCTAGTCTAATAGAACACTGAGCTTCCAGTCCCAGCACTGCTTCCACCGTTACAGCTGATCTGTCACCTGTAACAAGTAGGACATACAAACTTCTTGACAGTCATGGTGAGATGATGCATTCCCAGGCAAACTGCCCTCTGAAGAATGACCAGCAGATGGGGGTTGGCTTATGTCTTCGATTGTTCTCATCTTTTCCATAGACCAAATTGGCACACCTCTAAACCTCCAGTGTCTAGCATGAAGTACATCTGCGGATGATGGG
This sequence comes from Onychomys torridus, assembly GCF_903995425.1. Lineage (NCBI taxonomy): Eukaryota > Metazoa > Chordata > Mammalia > Rodentia > Cricetidae > Onychomys > Onychomys torridus. The sequence continues at coordinate 37,107,910 of NC_050458.1, read as the reverse complement.
TGAGCTGTTGACTAAGGACTATTGAATATTTAGTAGTGGTGGTATGGGTCACTTGGCGCTTTCAGCCTTTCAGCGTGTACTTGTTGCCTCTCCTGACTTCTCCCAAGTTTAATAGCCCTGTCTCCTGGGGTCTGAAAAGAACCCTTTCCTTCCAGCTGCATCTTAGTCTTGGCTCTGGAGGACAGTCCCAGCGTGGGGACTGAGCATGCTCCTGGCCAGCTTGGGCTGGATGGGGCTGGACTTCTCCGGTCCAGCATCTTGCGCCCTCCACAGGCCGGGCTGGCTGGCAGGAGAGCCTGCAAGCAGGCGGGGTTTGGCCTCAGGGCAGCCTGGTGCGTCTAGGCTCTTCTGGCGGACAGGGGTGGGGGACAGGAGCGGCACCTCCCAGCCAGTCGCACAGCCTACCGCCCTGCGCAGAGGCTGCAGGAGCGGAGCCGAGCGGCAGGGAGGGCTCTTCAGGCCTTGAGCGCGCGCTGTGTGGTGCTCGAGTCTGGCCTTAGGTCCTGGTGGGGGAAGGAGAAGAGCAAGGGCGCTGAGGTGAGCAGAGCTCGGAGACCCAGCCAGGGCTCAAGTGCAGGCTCGCATTCTTCTCTTAGGCAGGGGAAGAATTCCCTTAACCACATTCACAACCTTGCCTCGGGCACCTTAGCTGGGGCTGCCAGGAGGCCGCGGTGGCCGGGCAGCTGTTGCACCAAGAGGGGGCAGCTGCGGAGTTCCATAACCATAGCAACCGCATCAGTACCAAGGCGGCATTGGCAGCGGCGGCAGTGGCGGCGGCGGCGGCGGCGGCGGGCGGTGAGGGCAGCATCCGCTTGCTCCTCCTCCAGGCAGCCTCACAGTGGAGACCTGAGACAGCTCGCAGGTGCCACGGACTCCTTGGTCCGCCCACAGTCGCTGCCAGTGTTGGCTGCTGGAGAAGGTGAGAAGAAGAGAGTGGGACCAGAGCTGGAACTGGGCCCTTAGGAGGTGAGAGAGAGCCCTGCAGTGGGAGACAGGTAGGTGAGAACGCTCTGGGGTCACCAGCTGTAAAACTCTCTCCTTTGTGGCAGTGACGTTTCTGGAAGCGTGGATGCTAGTTGGATGGCTTTCTATTACTAAGTGGGGATTCTGCCGCGAAATGTGTTTTTATCTTTCTCTATTTCCTTCCCCCAGATATCTCTGTCCTCTGATCTTGCCCCACATGTGGGCAAGTCTTGAGAGGATAAGAAGAAACACTGATGTGACTGGGTGAATTAGGTGGTTCCCCAGGGGCTCATTTAGACCTGTCTGTTCAGGTCCTTTGAGCCACTGAACCCAGGGCAAGCTCAAGAGAAGACCTTGTTGAGATGGAGGGGGTTATGGTCTCTGTTCTGTGTGGGGCAGTCTGACTCAGAGACCATCTCTTTTAGGGGTGGGGTGCAGTGTAGTTCAGCTGTGGCACAGACAGGGACCACAACACACAACAGCTCTTTATATGTAAAAGCAGCTTTAAACACAACCACTGCAGGTGATATTTAGATAAAGTAGTAGTAACTCTTAAGCTTTGGGAACCAAGGAGTACCCCTGAAGTTTACTGTGCTATAAATAAGATGCTTTGGTTGTGGGGGCATCAGATGGTAACAGAAATAAAATTTTCAGCCAGTGTTGAGAAGAGAGCCTCTTACATTCTCCTCACCTACTTTCTCTTCCTTCCCTGATGCCAGCAAAACAAAAACTGGATGGTGCTCAGAGACACCCTCTGGCTCTTGGCCACTGACAAATCACCCCACTTTTAGACAGCTAGAGAAAAGCACCCTACTTCAATCCCTAATATAAACTAGGGGGCAATATTTTCCACTGGGTTCCAATGCTCTTAATATTAAGTTTATTTTAAACCCTAAATTCACTTGAGATATATACACTATATAATGGACTGTTAACTGAATTTTTGGGCCAGGGAGAGGGCTGGAGTTTTTGGCACACGATTTAACCCAGTTCATTGGGGAGAAGAACCCCAGAAGACCCGATGGGAAGAACACATTGTGTTAGATGAATAATTTGCGTCAAAACCTCTTCATAGAGTTGAGCAGATTTCTGAAGAATTTCCAGGATGGGTAGCCACTGACTGTGAATGGGTTCTCTTTTTATATCCTAGCCTCAGGGGACTGTGGTAAGACCCAGTTAAAAGGGTATGTTCTTTAATTGGGCTTTTAATTTATGATGTAGTTATGTTACCCAAGAGGATGTGATCTGGCCAGCTTTTCAGCTGAGGATTTATACCACAACGAGGGCAATATATTATAGGGAGATGGTACACTGTAGTGTAGAGGAAAGAAGGTGAGATTCTGGAGTCAGGAGTGGGTCTGAACTCTGGTTTCCTCATACACCTGTTGTGTGACCTTGAATTGCTCCTACCTTGTTGGGACTTCTCTCATCTACAGAATGGGATTCTAGCAACCCTTAGAGTTTGCTAGGCTCTCATAACAACAAATAGGGAGGGATCTTAAATCCTGATGACTAATGCCGTTTTAAGACAAGCATCATTTTGTAAAGAAAAAGCCTCAGATTCGTAAGGCATTACAGAGATGTCACCTATGGAAAGAGAGGGAAGATTAGTCAGTGAGTTATGGCTGGAGTGCTGCCTTGTTCCAGAGACACCTGGGCAATATAAAGAGGGCTTTATGGGGAGGGGGGTAAACACTGTGTGTCCTCCTTGTTTATGTCTGCTGAAGGTCAAGAGCTTTGCCATGGAAGACGGTGCTCCATCCTCTACAAACAGTGAGTTCTGTGCAGCACAGAGTGGAACAAGCATCTGAGAGAGAAAAAGTGAGGAGCTCTTTAAATGTTGCACACACGGTGGGTTCTTTGTGAGCTGCAAGTGTTTCAGTCCAACTCTGCTCTGTAATGCCAGATGTATTTGATGAGCCTGTCCAAATCCGTACAGTTTGATTTCACTGCTGAGGGAACTGTCATCTCTGAGAGGAGGCAGGCCTTGGTGTTCAGCTCTTCTCCCTGCTTGTGTACACTTCTGCGTTTGCCCATGCTGGTGTCTTTGCAGAAAGTAACCATTTCTCACTTTTTCCTTCTTTTTGTGGCTCCGTACCAAGGCTCCATCATCTCTGGAGCCTTCCCTGATCCTTTCAAGTGCTTCCCTGACACTCTGTACCTGTTGTGACTGGAAGACTGTGTGTGTCATTGCCTACACACACATCTTTTCTCTCTAGACTCCATGCTCCATGAGGGCAAGGCCTCTGCCTCCCCTGCCTCCCTTGTGGCCCCACAACCGATGGTGAATGGTGCTGAGTGAGAGAATGGGCTTTATCAGCAACCTGACCACCTGTCCTGGGAGAGATGCCACAAATCCTGTCCCTGGGACCTTCCTGTCTCAGGGTGTGGCAAGGTTGAGGCATGCTTGCTGGTCTGCTGTACATTATTTAGGGTCAGCCTGCTGAAGCAGAGTGACGGGGACGCAGGCACAAACTTTGTCCCAGAATGTCCATTTCTTTGCAAGGGATACTTTAGAATTGTTGTAGTCTGGCACTAAATGGCTTTCATATAACATTTGCTGAGTATTCCAGATAGGGTATGCTCGATTCAGAATGTATTTCTGTTCCTTCCGTTTAACTTTTTTAACAGCTTTCATCAAATGGAAAGCCCTATAAACAGGCTTCAGAAAGCCTATGACTGAACCCAGACCCTAAGAGAACTGCAAGCTGGGGTGCTAGACCCCCCTTTTGCCTCGATTTCCTCAGATGTAGCATATGACTGTTGACATCAAACTCACAGTTGATTCTGAACTCTGAAAGAAAAGTAATAGCTTTGCAGAAAATAAAACCTTCCCATGACCCACAAAGTACTCAACACAAGCACATGCTCTCTCTTACCTCACTTCTTCTAGAAAATGAGCAGCTTCCCTGAGTTTAATTGCACAGTATCGGGTGAGGTGCTCTCCAAAGCCCTGCCTCCTCTTCTTGTTAGCTCCCTGTGACCTTCAGTAAATCATTCTATTCCCTCAGCCACTTGCCTTCTCTGTAAGATATCATAATGATGGTTACCTTCCTGGATAGGCTCAGAAGACATAAAGTAAGAAAAATGGCATGCGACTTCCCAATGAAAAATATAGTTGCCAATTATAGAAGGTTCTGGAATTATTTTAATTGCCCCAAATCTATTTCTTTCCCGTATTTCATTTACATTGAAATTGATGGATGGAGGGAAGGAGGGAGGAAGGGAGAGAAAAAACAGACGGAGGATAGGAGAACGGGAAGGAGGAGAGAAAGAGAGAGAGAGAGAGAAAGAGAGAGAGAGAGAGAGAGAGAGAGAGAGAGAGAGAGAGAGAGAGAGAGAATGAGAATACCTTTTGGTTAGATGGGAGAGTCCATGAGGGAGGGGAGTACAGTTAGCTCTCGTTCTGGTTTCTGATTCAGGAATGGGTTCATTTTCAGACCTTGGTTACATCATCTATAAATGATCTGGAGGATTTCAATAGCCCTGCTTACTTGTCTTTCAGTGCTCATATACACTGACCTATGCTCTCTTCACTGGGGTTTCATCTTGAAGCCTTCCATTTCTGATTCTCCATCTATCCTTTCCATCAAACCTTAGAACTTGTCCAAAACTCTACACTCAAAGCCTAATACCACCACTGCCACCAGGAACTCTTTACTCTCCTTGGGAAGCTGGGGTGTTGAACATGATCTTTGGCCTTTGGGATTTGTTGGATACCTCATTCCACCCTTCCTTCAGGTAAAATGTTTTGCCGCACTGTCCAGCCAGCAAAAGGTCCTTTATTTAAACAACTGGAAAGTGTCTATATCAATTCCGATGTTATTGGAGATAGCTAGTAGAATTCATGCCATCTCTAATGGTTTTGGGTTTCCTGGATCATGGGTGCTCAGCAACGTTGAATGTTTCTGCTAAACCACAAACCATTTTTAGGTGGCTGTACAGCAGTCTCTGGAGTTATAGCAGAAGATAATTGCACCATCACAAAGGTGGCTGACACTATCAACCAATCTGTGTGACCTTCCACCTTTAGTGTGGGTGGAGTAGGATCCTGCACATTCGGTGTGTGGAATTGATGCAAACTTCCTTGCCCTCTGTCCTTCCTCATGCCAGACCCAGAAGTTCCACCATGAACTAGGCAAGGGCCTGCCAATTAACTTAGTGTTTGTTGTGGGTATGACATATAGAAACTGAGAAGAATGCACCAGGGCCAAGTTCAGGTTATATGAGCCAGGGGAATGGCCTTCTACATGTTTCCTGGGAGAGGCTGTCAAGGTTGCTTTTGTATCATAGAAAAGATCTAAGCTCAGGCCTGAAAGAATTTGCATATTGAGAGTGGAGGGAAAGCTAATAGGTACAGGAGGTGACATGCAAATAGAGCAAGAAAGGCCATGAGGTGAGTGCGAGGTAGGGCTGGGGTGGAGTGCTGTCCTGGTTCTGGTGAGATGGAGAGAGGTGACATCACTGAGTCTGCGAACCAGCCTGGGAAGTGTCCTCTCTCCCCTGAAGGTCATGGGAGACCATGGAAAGAATTCTCTCTTCTCTCCAGATGCAGCGTAGAGGATAGGTTAGAGAAGCTAGATCAAATGAAACATAGGATGGCCTTGCAGGTTAAGAATTGCTTGCCATCAGGCCGTGGGACCCGGGATGCAGAGAACAGGAGGTAGCGAGTTGTGTGATAATGATGCCAGAGAAGTGAACATAACTGCTTCATCTCTCAGATAAATGTCTGAGTGGAGCACTGTAGGGACTGGGGAGCACTGAGGGAAAAGAAGGGAAGGGGCACAGTTGTCATCCTGGCTGTCTTTCCAGACTCACTACAATCACTCTGGGTCTGGTCCTATCACACTTTAGCTGGACTAATCAATCAGGCTCTGAGTTGACACTTTGGCCTCCCTGGTGAGCCTCTGCACACAGCAGCTGGCTAGATGGTTGGAAAATTGAAATCAAAATTGATAAATCAAAGCCCTTCTGTGTTTTTGTAACCCACAGCTGAAAACCTCTCTCCAAACTTTAACCTATTCCCACCCCAAGACAGACGCTTATCATAGCCACTATTACTGTCCCCACCTGTCACAACATTCATTTTTAACCTCTGGCCTTCTTGCTCATGCTCAGCAGTTGACAGAAATGCATCCTCCTGGGATCTTTTTTTCTTCCATAAGCAAATGGTCATTTGCAGCTTATTCTGGCAGCAGCTGCAGTGTCTCCTTATGAGAAAATTAGTCTACCCTCTCTCACCTACTTCTGAATGACATCTCTTCTTTGCTTTACCTTTCTTTGTAGTACTTTAAAAAGTTCACTGTGGGACTCCAATTGGAAGAACAAATTTTTTCAAGTGACATGTGCTCAGTGTATGCATAATTGAATAAATAGATTCGTGAATGAATATATCATTGGATTCTGGGAGCTACCGGAAGTACAACAGGTCCTCTCATGATGTGAGCCGAGTACATGTTTGTTGGGTGAAAGAATGTATGAATGACACAAGATTGCTAGAATCTAGGGTAAGTGATGATCCCAACATTCGGTATGATTCGGAAGATAAACAATGACATTCTCAATAATAGATTAAAAATTTAATCATTATTCATTACACATTACATCCCTCTGATTGCTATGCATATCCTGGCAGTTGGATGCGGTGATATTTTATTTGTGCTGAAATGTGATATTTTATTTGTATGTTAATAAATAAAGTTTGCCTGGAGATCAGAGATCATAGCCATAAACAGAAGTCAGGTGGTGGTAGTACACACCCTTAATCTGATCACATGGCAGGCAGAGTCTCTGTGAGTTCAAGGACACAGTCAAGTGTGGTGACACACACCTTTAATCCCAGTACCAAGCATAGAGACCTGGTGGTCTGTATAGACAGGCAGTGACGAGGAAGTGATGTGGCTGGGCTTAGAGCCAGTGAGAAGACAGAACAGGAAGGCAATAAAGGCACAGGTGAGACAAGAAGAGGTCCTCTTGGGAAGCTACAACAAAGTGGTAAGCTAAGATTAGTTGGTGGCTATTGCTCTGATCTCTACAGCTTGCAACTATGTATTTGGCTCTGTGTTTCTTATTTAATAAGACTGTTTAGAAATTTGTCTACAGTTAGATACCAAGACCACTCAGACTAAGTGCTTTATAAGACATTTCATGAGACATAGAAACCTAGAGGAGTCCCTGTTAGATGAGTCCATGGCTTGGCATTCACTGGAAGGTCTGACTGCTTGGTGCTTGCTCTCTCATACAGTAAATTTAGGCATTTTTTTCCACTCCAGTCTTTGATGCCATGCCTTATATTTTAATCAAAGTTACAGTTTTTCTTTGTTTGGCTTCACAACAGGGTGAGGTTGTTTCTTTTCCCCTGAGAACTTTCCTTCTAATTTTGTTTTAGTTGAACTGATGTTACAGTTTCTGAGCTCTCGGTCTTCAGCTATGGGGGATGGGTAAGGTAAGTGAGGAGAAGGAGTGTATGCCATCCTGAGTGAATATTGTGTACATGGCTATTCCAGAGGCAGAGCCCCCTGTTTCTCCCTGAGGAAGCTTCCAGGAGGAAGTTTCTGTATGGACATAAGCTATGGCTGGAATGGCAAAGAAGGATCTAATTCAGACTTGTCTACTTCCAACCAGGTGCACCCCTTAGTACTGTCTGAAGGAAAGGCTCCCATGGAGCCTTCACTGACATACCAGTGCCTCTCTTTATCTCCAACAGGCAGTCAAATTCCTTTGACTTCAGCTTTGACTTGAGTGTTTGATTTTTTTTATTTTATTTTTTTATGTCTAGACATTTATTCTTTTTGGGTTAGTTCATTTTAGTGAGCTTAGGACAAGAGGTCAACTTCTATGAGAAACTTGGTAGAAAAAAAACAGATAAAAGCATAAATATAGGTGCTGGTGATGCATCTCAGTTGGAATAGTGCTTACTTCTCAAGCATAAAGCCCAGGCTTTGACTATCTGTAACACACACACACACACACACACACACACACACACACACACACACTCATCTAAACATCTAAAACAGATAATCTATTGACTCTGAAACAAATAAACTGTGTCCCTGAAGTAGGGATCTTCATTCCCTGGGGTAATTGTCCCAACTTTTGCTGTGAAGGAGTTTGGATACCACCTAATTCATCTGGCCCACATACACTTCTTAAATACACTTTATGACCCCTGTTATGTACTAGAAGCTTGAAGGACTAAATATAATGTTTCTCTCCTTAAGAAATGTAGAGATTATGAAGAGGAACAGAGTGGAGAAATCACTTTGGTCAACCACAGAAGTGGCTCTTTCAGGGTTGTCCCATGAGAGTAGATTAGAAGGATATTCAGCCTGGACTAGGGGCTAGCAGGAGGCTTCTGGGAGGGAAAGGTGTCCAAAGGAGGACTAGAGGACATGAATGCCAGGTAGATGTTAGATAGACAAACATGTGGTGTTGTTGGTTGGTTTTGCTCTTTTTTTTTTAAACTCTTTTTTCTTTTGGCTCTTTGGGAGGCCTACCACCTAGCTCCCAAATAAATCACACAGGGAGGCTTATTCTTACTTATCAATGCCTGGTCTTAGCTTGGCTTATTTCTAGCTAGCTTTCCTTAAATTATCCCATCTATCTTTTATCTCTGGGTCATTTCCTTTTCTTACCTCTGTAATCTTACTTTCATTTTTACTCAGTGGCTGGCTGTGTGGCTGTCTGGCTGTGTGACTGTGTGGCTATGTGACTGGGTGGCTGTGTGGCTGTGTGGCTGACCCCTACTGTACCTCTGCTCTCTGTTCTCTCACTTCTTCTTATTTTCCTCCCAGAATTCTCCTCTTTATCTTCTCTGCCTGGCAGCCTGGCCTATCCTTTCTCCTGCCTTGCTATTGGCCATTCAACTCTTTATTAGACCATCAAGTGTTTTAGGCAGGCAAAGTAACACAGAGCTTCATGGAGTTAAACAAATGCAACATCAAAGAATGCAACATGGGAAGTGCCCTTCTTTCCTTGTTGTCGAAATGGGCAAGTTTATGAAACCCAGGAAAGTGGTGCTGGTCCTGGCTGGATGCTACTCCAGATACAAAGTCGTCATCATGAAGAACATTGATGATGGCACCTCAGACCGCCCTTATAGCCATGCCCTGGTGGCTGGAATTGACCACTATCCCCAAAAGTGACAGCTGCCACAGGCAAGAAGAAAATCACCAAGAGGTCAAAGATCAAGTCCTTTGTGAAAGTTTTTAACTACAATCACCTCATGCCCACAAGGTACTCTGTGGACATCCCCTTAGACCAAACAGTTGTTAACAAGGATGTCAGTAGAGACCCAGCCCTGAAACGCAAGGCCAAGGTCAAGTTTGAAGAACGATACAAGACAGGGAAGAACAAATGGTTTTTCCAGAAGCTTCGCTTTTAGGTATATATATTTTTTTCACATCATTAAAAAAAAAAATTGAAAAAAAAAGAATGCAACACATCTTTGCATCATTAGACAAATGTTCCACAGCATAAACAAATTAACACATATTAAAATAATATTGGACATCTTGGGGTATGGAGTTAAGAAGTGTTTCAGATAAAGGGTAAAGCCAATGTGGGGACCAGGAATTGCACAGGGCACTGCACACTGAGGGATATATGGGTGCGATTTGAGGTAAGGATGGAAGGAGAGAAGGGTAGATGGTTAAGCACAGACTGAGCCAAACAAGGTCTTGGGCACCTTAGAGAGGAATTTAATTTTATCTGAATCCAAATGTGAGTTGTGGGCAAATTTTACAGTGAGAAATATAGCTAAATTCTTGTCCTTTGAAGCTTTCCATTCTGTCTACAGTGTAGCAAATGTACAGAGAGAAGATAAGCAGTGTAGAGGTCAGAGACAGTGCTTGGAGGGGGAACTACAGGGTACATGGAAGCAAAGATGTCCCACCTCAAATCAAGGTAGTGGCGATGGAGGTGGTAAAAAGAACTGGAGATGTGCCAAGTCAATGGACTCTGAGGGCTTCGTTAGATGACTCAATACACCATGTAGGAGAGTAGACAGGGGTTACTGCCTTGTTCTTATGCATGGGCTTGTTGTTGACTTTTTTTTTTTTTTTTTACTTGAGGACATTTTTATTAGAGTTTAAATGAAAAACAGCCTAGGTCAAACAAGCTGGAAATCTCTGCAGTGCCAAGAGGAGGAAAATGGAAGCTAGAAGAAAAAAGCCTCCCCGTTTGAGCTTGCATGGAAGTTAGACACATGGCAGCAGTCAACCATGTGGTGGGAATGGGGCCTTTAGAGAAAGAGTTGACTTTTGATTAGGGGATACACAGCCAAGAAAGAAGGTTTTAAAGGGGAAAATGATTAATTCTCTTTGAAAAAAGTAATTTAAATTCTCTGAGGCTATCCATGTATATTTTATGTAAGTAGAGGTATATTAGAAATATCGGGGAAAAAGTACTTGGATGAATATGTAGAATTAAGAAGCCATGGGAAGACATTAATTGAGAGGACAGGAATGGAAGTTATCACCTAAGCAAGTCAATAAAGAGAAGAATGTGGAAGGAGAAAGGGGCTCCTGATTACCCATTCCTAGATGAGGAGCTAATGGTACTTGACAGCCACTGAGGTTGAGATAAGACATTTTTCTTTCTGAGAGATGGCCGTTGGTAAGTTGTTTATCTCCCACTGGATGATGCCCCCTGACATGTGCATATGAATATCATTAATTGGATTTAATGAGTTATTAAAAAAGACACAAAGTGAGGACAGAAAGGTCAGGGAGCTAGAGGGAGGGAGGGAGGGAATGAAGGATGGAGGTGACCGATGTACATGTACACACATATGAAATTTTAAAATGCTGTAACAAATATTTAAGTAAATAATTAAACATCTATCAATAATTTCTAAGGTGGATAGAATTCCATAAGTTAAAATATTGGCATTATTTGAGGAGAGATGAGACAACCAAGGGTGGGGTGGGGACAAGAGAGAGTAATGTGGAGGTCAGTATGATTGAAGTTTATTATACACACTTATGAAAATTCATAAACTCATGAATCTCTGAAATTAATATATGGTCATAAAGTGTAAAAGATTGAAAAAATCACTCTTCTAAACTCATAAGTTTCCACCTCTTTCCATCCAGAATGAAAATCACAATAAAATCTTCCTTGTATATAGCTTCCTTTTGTCTTAGGGACTTTGATCTTCATGATTAAGCTGCTGGCAGGGTCACACTATCCCTAAGGTCCCTATGGCTCATTTCTTCTCTTACTCAGGTCCTTTCTTCAAAGGGCTCTCTCTGGAAACTTCTTCACATTTCTAGGTACTGAAGTGGCTTTATTTTTATCCAGTGTTAATAATTCTATTATTTGTTGAAATAGTATTATAGACATACCAAATTATTATTTTAATGACTCTCTGTCTTACAAGACAGCAAGCTTAGAGGTACCTGGACTTTGCTATGTTTATAGCTGCATCCAATACTCAGGAGGGTTCCTGTACACAAATAGCATGCAATAAATAGTTATAAAATAATAATGAATTAATACTAGAAATCTCCAATAATAAAATGCTGCTTTCTATTTTCAGTTTAAGATCAGGAACCACAGCTCCACTGAAGCACACTTTAAGATACCAGATCCTGCTCCTTCTCAGAGGCAGGCTTCCTGGCCTGTATCTGCTGCCACCATTGGCAAATGTCTTTCCAGTTGCAGTTTAGTAGAAAATACACTGCAGCACAGCACCTCCTTCACCCCCAGGACTTCAATAGGGCAGATTGAGCCATCTAGCAGATGACTCTTACTGTGATACTGCTTAGCCCAGGGGCAAGTAGTTTCTTGGGAATCATTTCCTATTGAGACCAGTAATTATGGAGCAGTAGTATAGCCACCCTGTTCTACTTAGTCCAAAAATAAGATATATATTCTCCTGGATAATTATCTTAACTCTAATGATGTCAAGGATTCTTTGAACATGTGATAAAATACACAGCCACTCTTCTCACATGAACTTAATGAAACAAATCATGTCAAGCCTTACCAGAATTATCACAGAATCCCCAATTACCTCATGGTTCCCAGTGAAGAATGTATTTTTTAGGAGAGGGATGGGTCTTCCTTGGAACTCTGGATACCCTTGCATGTGTATCATATGGTGGATACATGTACATCGCATGCTGTTCACTCTTAGTGAACACCAGCACAGCATGTCCTCTGAGTGTATATGGTACAGGGGTATGTTGACAAAAAGCATTATCTTTAGAGGGAGGCATGTTTCCAGTTAAATCCCAATTCTGACTAGAGTTACCAACTTTTTCATCTTTCCTAGGATTGCCCAGTTCATAAATCTAAACATTTGTTTGCTGGGAAGCCACCCAGTCCTGGATAACACAGCTGGAATGGTCACACTAGTTCTAATACTTGTTAGCCCAAGGACCCTAGGCAGTTCCTTGGTCTCCATGTGGAGGGGCTTTGCAAATCTGTGTCTTTGGCCAAGACCCTGAGATACAGAGCCAGAAATAGGGTTCTTGAGAATGATCCACTGATGTTTTCTCTCTGTTGAAAGAAAGCAGCGATGGAGAGAAGGAATGTGGGAGGGAGGGGATGAGGGAGGGAGGGAGGGAGGGAGGGTGATGAGAGAGGAGACAGAGAGAGGAAGAGGAAGAGGAGAGCAGAGAAGGGGACAGGAGGAGAAAAGGGGAGGAGGGGAGGGGAAGAGAGAAGAAGGGAGAAGAAGAGAGGGAGGGGAGGGGAGGGGAGGGGAGGGGACAAGAGGAGAGGAAAGGAGAGGAGAGGAGAGGAGAGGAGAGGAGAGGAGAGGAGAAGAGAAGAGAAGAGAAGAGAAGAGAAGAGAAGAGAAGAGAAGAGAAGAGAAGAGAAGAGAAGAGAAGAGAAGAGGCAGAGATTTGGGTATAGCTCTGGTCACAGCCAGATTGTTCATAAGGCTCTGGGCTCCACCTGGCCCATAGCACAACGTCCAGGATTGTGTAATGGCCTGTGGATCTGTCTTTGGCCACATTTCTTCTCAAATAGTTGTGAGCAAAAAAGTTACTATCAGCTAGGAATAGTTCTCAGGAGACTATGTTAACTGTGCTCTGTTTATTAACAGCCAGCACAAGAATTTGGTGAAGGGCACATGATAAAAGGATGCTCACCACCTCTGGTACATTATAACCTTTTTCCATTGGTGCTCACCCAGAATGCCTTTGATACAAACCAGATCCTTAGGGGACCCTGAGAGCAAAGATAAAGAAACCACACTGCTGTGCAAAGGTCCCTAACCTTGGAGTGCCTGGAAGCCAGTCAGCCTTGTCTTGTCATTCTTTTCCATTGTAGATGCACTGTTTGTTGCTCGTCTCTCAAAACCATGAATACAAATATATTTTAGCTACAAATAAGAATGAAATATTGTCATTTAGATAAATATAGATGGAGGCCTTGATAGGTGAAATAGTTCACCACATACATTAAAGCAACCAAATGGATTTCATTCTATGTAAAAACTTACTGTTCGGGAGAGAGCACACCAATTTGTTGCTCAAGGCCAAATGGCTAGCCCTAAAAACATACATACTGAAGGAGACTTCTGCACAGCTGGGGCTCCCTTCCAGACCCCTGACTAGGCACAAACCACACCCAAACACCTGTTGTTATAGAGAGAGCCTTTATTCAGCAGGGAAGAAAAGTTAATATGGCTGCTTTGTGACTCTGGCAGAAAAACAGCAGCAATGCCCTTGCAGGTGTAATTTTAAGAAAAGAAAGAGGGAAGGTCTGTGTTGGGATGGGCTAGGATGCAGTGGTAGAGGAGATAGAGGATGAGGGAGAGCGGAAGGGGACAAGGGGGCAGGGATATTTGTCCTAGAGGGGGACAAAGGACTGCCTCTGGGTAGAGGGGAGACAGATGTGGTACATAGGCAAAGGGTGGTTTATAAAGGTAAAATGGGAAATCCCATGTTAGGATGAATTGTTTAATTTTAACTGGGCATGTTAATTAGGTGAGCCAAAGGGAGCTTTTGATGGCTGAACCTCGATAGTTTAGCTTCAGGAGGAGGAAATGGTCAAATAAGGGAATAGACCTTGGTGACTAGCTACAGAAATGTAATCTAACATTTATTTTAGCAAGGTAAATGCAATGGGGGAGAAGGGCAAGGCCTGCCGGAGCCATGCTAGCCACTCTGGAGCTGGCCAGGGTCCCTTCACATACAGGTAGCATATGAACAGAACATGTTACACTTAGAAATATATATGTGTATACATCTACAGTTACCCGTGCAACAGCAATTAGTAAAAGAGAGAGGGGGTCCTTGAACTGGAGGAAGAGCAGGAAGGGATATATGGGAGGATCTGAAGGGAGGAAAGGGAAGGAGAAATTTTGTAATTAAATTGTAACTTCAAAATATAAATAGAAAGGTTCTAAAGCTACAGAAAACAACAGAGCTGGAAAAAAAATAAAAACAAACAAAACAAAAACCAAAAACCTGAAATCAGACCAAAGATTGGAAGGGAATTGCTAGAACATGGGAAAGATTGGAAGTGGGGAGGGGGGAGGAAGTGTTGATGCCATGAACAAGGTGGCATGCATGCACATGTGAAAATATCACCATGGATCTCATTCATGCAAGTGATATATGTTAACTATGACAACATCAATCAGTGGAATGCCAGCTTTACTGGTACTGGCCAGCCTGGCCAGGCTGCACTAGCCACCTGGTCATGCATTCTCCATTCACTGGCAATGCTGATACCCAGAGTTTGGTTTCTCCAACAGCCAACTTTTATCTCTATCATGGTTGCCTTCTAAGTTCTGCTAGATGAGCTCTGTACTATGCTGACATCACCTTCCCAGCATAGAAAGCTTCTCTTCTACCCTGCTCAGTGACAAACTCCATCACATAGCAGTAGTTACACATCAGTTAACCTGTGGGTACAGCCTCCTCTCAGAACTCACCCATTGAATTTTGCCATTCTGCGATTCTACAACTTGCTCTGGCCAACCTTTGTTGGCTTTCCTTCTCAAGTCATTAGACTTTTTTCTCTATTGCTGCTTTACACGCTTGCCCCAGAGCTTCCATAGTCTGTGGATTCAACAACATTTTTCCCAAGGTCCTTGTTAAAAATCTCTGCTTCACCATGGGCTGTCCCACCACTTCAACTGTGTTATTGTACTTGGGTTAACTTTGGGTTCTTTACTCCTTAAGCAGCAAAAAAGTGCATCTCATGTGTGGAACTAGTAATAAAACTAGTAATAAGACAATACAAATAAAATTAAACAAATTCTATTACAATTTATGGTGTGTAGTGGGAGAGTATTCAGTGTTTGCTCTAATTAAAGAGTGGCCTGAATACTTCAATATTAATAAGAATTTAGAGGCATCATTTTACTTTTTAAGAGGGTTTTTTAAAAATTTTTATTGTGTGTGTATTGTTTTTGCCTGCATGTATGTACGTGTACCATGTGTGTGCTGTGCTCTCAAAGGCCAGAAGATGATCTTGTAACTCCTCATACAGGAGTTACAAATAGTTTGGAGAAACTGTATGGATGCCAGGAACTAAAGTTGAGTCCTCTGTAAGAATAGCAAGTGCTCCTAACCACTGAGCCACTCCTCCATTCCGGAGCCAAAACAAGGTGCATGAATCAGACTTTTACTTAAATAGCATATCTCATGGGATAGACGATGGGGTGATGATGCCTGTGTGGCATTTGGGAGATGATCATGCTTTAGGGGTTCTAGGACATCCATATGTCACCTCTTTAGGCAAGGACATATTCAGAAGCAGAACAGTGAGTCTACAAACAAACAAACAAACAAACAAACAAACAAAACTGAACTATGGTCTATAGACTTGGCTAGAGTAATACAGAAGAGAGATTTCTGAAATAAGTCGCATCTGACATTGATGAAATTAAATATTAAAGTATCTTCTATTTGAAAGATTGGATATAAGTTATCTAAAAATGGGTTTCTAGGGCACACATCATTTGAACTGTTACTGCAGGCAGATGAAATTGTGGCTTTTATGAAACCTTGCTGATTTTAAATGAGAGTGTAAAACACACTGAAGAATAAATTACCCTTTTCTGTTTGTTTAAAGAAAATATATGAAGATAAGATTATCGTTGGAATCTCAGGACCAGGGTAGAATCCGTCAAATGTGGCATTTCAGCCTACAGGCTTTGGTTGCCTTTGGGAGGAATAGGATGGTTATTTATATAATTGCTTCTGAATTACACAATAAGTTTCCCTTACTTTTCTTTGTTTCCTCTTAGTTTTTAAATTGCATAGATATTGGAAGTAAAGAGTGACCAATAAAATCACAGGGGACATTTTAGCCTTGAGTGTTCAGTTAGCAGTGAATACAGGGCAAAGGAAGTTCTTTCTAAGCCCTTTTGTGTGCCAGGGCTAAGGTTCATTCTTAGGTAACACTCTTACTCCCTCTGTATGTAGAAGCTATTGTCAGTAGAGGGGGAGGAGGGGAAGCACAGAGATGGCTAGAACCTGCTCTCAATTGCACAGCAAACAAGAATGGAAACCAGAACCTGATCTCCACAGTAGCTTAATCACTACAACTATGTTCTTTCCCTAACACTGCACAAGACTTTTGTGAAGTATGTTTAAAATTTAGCTTCTGATCATAAAACAACAACAACAAAAGCAAGGTTTAGAAATCACCCAAACTAAACCTCACCCTAGTTTACCAATGACTTTTTTAGCACTCAGTTGTGAGTTTGGAGGAAGTGATTAAATCTTTGTTTGATGACTTGGAGGAGGTGATTCATTTAGGGGGTTGTGGGTAATTATTAATGCCAGGTCTACTGCACCATCTTTTCACTGAGAACATGACTATGTAGAAAGATCATTCATAGGATTAACAAACTGCTCATGTTAAAATAAATAAAGAAATAACAGATGACAATAAATCCAGGGCAAATCATGTCCTTTGTACTTATTCAGGTAAGAAGTCAAAATTTTAGCTATTTATTTTTCAATATATTGTTAACTATTGAGTTAAAGATGAAGGGGACTGCATTCACAGGAATTCCTTCTCTGCCCTTTCTTCTCTGCTTGCATAGTTTAATTCAACTTCCCTCTGGTTGTTTTCTTTCAAACTCCAGTGAGTAATGTTTATGCTGGGACTTCTGCGATGTTAATGGAATATATTATGTACATCCAGACATAAAGTCAATATGCTATTTTTAAGATGTATCACATGTGAAGTTAAAACTGAGACTATGTTGAAACAGTGGAATGTAGCGGGAGACAGACATTGCAGAGATGAGGAGTGTGTGTGTGCTCAGGCCTGGAAGTTCCCTTTGCAGACTGATATTCCTGGAGTCCTGAGTTTGGTTTCCAGGGGCAGAGAAGTTGTGATGCCCCCCAAAAGAGACTGGTGGATTCATTTATACTTTTTGCACAACCCACTTCCTTTTAAATCATAGTCACATGTGCGCGCGTGCATACACACACACACACACACACACAGACACACACACACACACAGACACACACACACACCACCTTCATCTGGAACTTCCCTCACTGGTCCAGATCCATCTCAGGCTTCATCTCATCTGAGAAGCCTCCCCACCCCTCAGGGAGTTGAATTTCCACCAAAAATCCAATGTCACATTCAAATAACTAGCGAAAATAAATTTTGAAGTTGATGTGAGATCTCTCTCTCTCCCCCCCACACACACACATGCACACACACACACACACACACACACACACACACACACACACACACACAGAGAGAGAGAGAGAGAGAGAGAGAGAGAGAGAGAGAGAGAGAGAGAGAGAGAGAGAGAGTGTTAAATCATTCCAGAACAAAAAGCAATGATGGAGATATCACAGAACTCAACTGCAAATTATAAATTATACAAAAAAGACGTAACAGTGAAAGCAGATAAGAGGACCAAAGGGACATGTAGACTATTGGGATAGAATACGGGTCCCAGGAGTAACCTCAAGAATACTCAATGACGTGCTGGTGCATTTGCCCATGTGAACATGTGTGGAGACTAGAAGAGTTCATGAGGATCCTGCTGTTACCATTCCAGTCTTATTCCTTTGAGAACCCATAGGTAGGCTGAATGCCACAAGTCCTCACAGTCACCTTACCACCCCAGAGCTTTCCAGTTTCCTCCCAGCCCTGACTTATTTCAGTAAATCAGTGCCTGTTAGGTTTCAAACCTCTCTCTCTCTCTCTCTCTCTCTCTCTCTCTGTTATGCATATGCATATAGGTGTGCATGTAGAAGCCTGAGTTTGACATTGAGTATTTTCCTCCATAGCTCTCTATTTTTTTTTTTTTTTTGGAGGTAGAGTCTCTTACTAAACCAGATGATAATTAATTAGCTAGTCTGAATGTCCAATAACTGTCAGGGATTCACATATCTCCATGTCCTCTACCCAAAACCATGGTGTTACAGACACATGCTGCCATGCTTGACATGTTATTTGGGTTCTGGATATCCAAACTCTGGTCCTCTGCTTGTATGATGAGCACTGTGTTAAATGAGCCATCTCCCTAGCCTATGTCTAGACTTCTAATTTTATATATATATACATACACACACACACACACACACACACACACATACACACACACACGTGTGTGTGTGTATGTGTGTGTGTGTATTTATGTCTGGTTTGGATGTGGAATTGAATGGAATAAAGTGCTATTATCATTGAGTCACAGTTATAGACTAGTCTCTGAAGATTTATTTGACACTTCTCACTTGTCCCTCCCAAAATGTAACATAGAGGTGTCATTATTCTCATTGCATGGAATAGGAAGAGAGGCTCAGAAAGTCCAGCACTTGCAAATGGACACAGTTGGTAAGGTAAACGATGGAACTGCAATGTGTATTATTCCAGATTCAAAGTCCATACTTTTTTCCTAGCTATTTGCATCACTCTCCACAAATGGCCCAGGCGACACCGTCAGCTGTATTCACAGAGCAGATTAAGCATCCTCCGTGTTGCCAAGAAGGAATTGGGGCTATATTTATTTTCTGTTGACCAGCTGTCTTTTTACAATGAATTTGCAAATCTCAGATAAAAAATCACTGAATCTATTTAAAGTTTAGCTCAAGACACATTGATATGATCAAATAAAACATGGGATACTGGTCTTTATATAGTGTGCATAACAAATCTGTCCCATAGCACTCCTTGTCAAGGTCTCTAGGGATGGCTTATGTTTGAAGGACTCATTCTGTTTATAGTTTTATGTGCACTCACATAACACTTGGCTGAATCAAAACAGTAAATCACAATTTGATGGGAAAGTTTTCTTTCTATATCAGTGCATTAAAATGTATCTGAACATGACTACCAATTGATTGAGAATATTTTTCGCATATATTTTGCCATTGTATGTAAGTCCCTCTGATGACAGGATCATCTCTGGTAACCTCTTGATGAGGTAGCAGTATGTTGTTCTCATTGGCAACAAACAACTACCTTTGGCATCCAGAAAGGCTTAAAGAAATTGCATTCAATGATGTTAGTTAGATCTGTCTGGAGCATTTTAAGAAGGCTCATCTCCTCAAAGACAGAAATGAGATGGCCATGGAAATATAGAACTCATCAAGGTATCCATAGCCATGAGGTTTGTGAAGGGAAGAGCTGGGTAAGTACTAGAGCGTTAATGTGCCTCAAGACATCAGAAGATGCTACACTTTATCTTTTTGGCAATGCGTATCTTAGGAGGATATTCAGCAAAAAGCTTTTAGATTATTTTTGGTGAGTCCTGTAGCAGCAAAGGTGTTCCTGTGGGCCAGGGTAGGCTGGGCATTTGGTCAGGTTTAATGCTTAGTTTTGGGTTCCCCTTCTGGATACAGTTATCAGTCAAGAGCAAAGCTGGTCATACCACTGCACACCTAGGTGGAGCAAAAGATGGAAGTATTTTAAGTTTGAGGAGAGTTTACCTGATCATTTTATTCCTGTTTCCAGAATGTGCTGATTCCTATTAAGGGCTGTACTACTGAGAATAGTTCATGCTGTCTATGTGCTCTAATCAATGTAAGACTTAAATATGCCCCATTCATAATAAGCCATGTCCCCTTTGTCTTTAGGGAGATATACTAATCAACACATCAATTAGCAAACCAGGCAGATGGCTCTCTCAGGCTGCCCTGAAGCTGTCTGAGCTGCTGAGGAAGCCATACCTCTACCCCACTACCTCTCTGCAATGGTGTCAGCTAAAATCCAGTCTTTGTATTGTAAACTCAGCATGGTTCTTGATGTCCTTAAAAACCTCCATAAGATACTCTCCATCTCTCTTTTCCCTACTGGAACTGTAACAATTCAGAATCTTCTGAATCCTGTTCTCCTCAGGCTGAGCACCTTCCACAATGTTTCACTCACAGCTAAGTAAGAGCAACCTCATCCCTCTGCACTTGGAAAGAGAAATGAAACAGAGGCAAGATGGGTACCATCTCTTTCTTAGTACCCCCATCCTCAAACATGCCACTCCATAGTTGCACAGGTACAGTGGGAAAATAGGATTCTCTCTGAGGCCAAACCCTCCCTGCATCTACTGTTGTGGGTCCCAGCCCTAGAGAATGACATGGGGGAAGTCTATTGCCTACATCTTTTACTTGCTTCTTCAAGATAAGCAAAGCTTCCTTTCTCTTGGTCCTGGTTGGTCTACAGTTCAGGAGTGTCTGCAAATGATAGACATTTTCCTCCCTTTTCAAGAGATGTAAGCACAGATACATGCATGCAGTGATACCCTCCTGACCACAGATACATGTCCCACATGCATGCTATGCCCCCTCCTGCTCCTAGACTTTCATCCCCCTAAAAAAGCTCACCTCAGCTAGTTTGTCTAAACTGGATGGTCCCATTTCCTTACTCTTCATTACTCTCCTTCCACTGTGTCTGCTCCAGTGCAGATCACAGTGATTCTTAAGTGAGGCAAGCATCCAGGGAAAGTTTAAAGATACTCATTAGAACACAGACAGAAAATACTGCGACATTTTTTATTTCTTGGATTTGAGTGATGATTTTATTGGGGGGGGGCAGGGGTTGTGGCCTATTTCTTTTTTTAAAATTAAGTTAATTTATTTATTTTACTTCTTTTCTTATTCATTTATTTTTCTTTTCCTCCTTTCCTTCTATCCCCATTTCCTCTGCCCTTCCCACTCAATCCACTCCTCCTCTGTTTCTGTTTAGGAGGGGGCAGACCTCCCTTTTATCTCAATTAGCTGTCTCAGTGTAAAATAGATGAAAAATTAGATTTCTGACAACATTCTGCAGGCTACTTGTGCCTATACCCATCCACCTGTGAAGTCATAACACAGATATATTGAGGAAATGTGGGGGACTCCCTTTTAAGTCTGGTTGGAGTGGTGTCCTTATTCATTCTTTCCATTTCAGTGTACAGTTTGCAGGAACTCATTATATTGACTGGTTGATTGAGGTATTTTATTTTAACTAAACCACACATACAAATGAGCAAGTAGCTTTGATAGATTTCTATGGTGAAATTATAGGTGAAAACAATGCTGATAATTATATTCAGAGTGGAAATTGAGTAATGTTTTACCCTGTCACTCTACAAGCTAAACAACAAAGCTGACCTAATAAGGTTACTAATAAACCATAATGTATCTGAATTTGAAGGAGGGCCCCTTCTGGCCTGCACTCAGCATGAACCCCTGTCTCTAAACTGACTGATGTGTCGTTGGATGTATGACTATAAAAATCTGTACAGAACCTGGTATTTGTGGGTATGTGTGTGGGTTATGCATAGTTTCTGTTACCTACTGTGATGTGGTCTAACATGTTTCAGCAACACACCAGTAAAGCTATGCTTGCCTCCCATCACAGGTCCTCTGTGAGAAATACAGTATTCATTCTCATGGTGTCTTTCACCTTCCATCCAGACATCTCCTCCACAATCTCTAGCCTTATGTTGGCACTACCACTCATTTCTGTCATTATCTTATTACCTCAATTATTAGCTGATATGGCCCATGTAGAGGAGAATGTCTCTGCTTTTGCTTGAGCTTCAGCCCTTGCACATTGGCTACCAAATCCATATAGCAGCACCCAGTGACCCTGTGGGACAACGCATACATGGCTGGTGTCTTGCTGGCTGTGCCCTGGTTATCATTTACAGTCTGTGTTCCTAGTTGATGGATCTGCATGTGCGGAATACTGGTAGTTCCTTATTTGAACTGGTCAACAGGCCTGCTGAAATCTAAGGCAAAACCCACTCTCTTTCCCCAATACCATCGACCATTAGCTATGAGCATGATGCTTGTCATATGTTTCATGTGCTCATTTTGAGGGCATATTTGTTTCCCTGCACTTTTGCCTGAAGACACATGCAGTTTGCATGATTGATCAAAAAGGCTTTAGGTTCTTGGGCATGGGCTCCATGTTTATCTCTTGATGTCCCATGAAGTCCATCCTGTAGTGGTAATAAGTAGGTGTAATGCTTTTGACACCCTTGAGCCTTTTCTTGGTACTTGACTTTTCCATATTTAAGGTATCACACAGTACATGATCCCTCAGGGTTCCCAGTCAAGGCATGCAGTCTTTATGTAAATTCTCTGGCCCTGAAGAATTCTCTGCCTGCTTAAAGAAGTACCCTGTCCCATGTTGCCTTGTGAAAACCTCCTTATTTTCCCTAGGTCACATCTTACCAGCTCATTCAGAGCCCGTGACCAGCAAATGACTTGCATTCCCCTCTTCTTTACCCAACAGGAGGAGCTAGTCTGGTTTTTCAGTAAATATATTTAATTTTGACTTTTTTTGAAGTAATTTTTGACAATAAGTAGGAAACCTTCTTGTTACAGCTTTTGTGAGTCAAAAGCCATTGAGATAGACACAATTCAAGAAGCCAGCTGTCTCATATTTGATGGGCTGACAAAAATATTGCATGTAAATTCCAACATCCTGCCTGAAAAGTAAAAAGGAGGAAAAGGAGGAGGAGAATAAAGGCATTCTGTCCAGTGGGATTAAAAATGAAATTGATTGTTTCCAGAGTGGGAGGAGAATACAGAAGATTTCACACTCGTGTAATGTGAAGGCTTTCTTCCGTCCATGAATAGTGAGTCACTGAGAGCTAAAGGCTGAGGAATCATGAGACATGATGCAACTGTTCCTCTCAGCTGATCTCACACACGTGTGTAAATACGACAGTGCTAGAGGAATGGAACTATCATCTCACCCAGAATGGCAAGCACAGGGGCTTTCCAATACCAATGGGAGTTTTGACACTTGCTAGCTCTGTAAATTCCCCTGGGATGCTATGTCATGAAGACTTTCAAACAAAAAATTTTCAATCATGTAAAGAAGCTGCAGAAAGGTGGAATGGATTCCCAATGTTTTTTTAACCCAGATTTCACAGTTGTTAACATTTTATAATGTTTGCTTTAAAAAAAAATAAGAGTGTATGCATGTTTTTCTAGATTATTTAATACTAAATTATCTGTGTGTCATGGCATATACTTGCAGTCTTAGCACTCCAGGGGCTAGAAAATTTAAGCCCAGTCTGGGATGCATGAAAACACAGATAGATAACAAGACTATTATGTTAAAAGAAATATGTAAATGGGAGATAGGAGAGGGAGTTGAGAAATGTAGACTTCAGGGCAGTACAACCCAAATTCTTCTGCAGGCTTATTCTAAAAATTAAATTTTCTTCAATAACACCCCAACAATATACCTGCACTAAAACAAATCAGCAATTCTGTAATATTGTTCCATATTCATGCATTTCTATTACTTAAGGAAGCTGATGGTAATAAATACCTTTTGGAAGTGTTTTTGAAGTAGAATCTAGCCAGTGTTTATATTTATTTTGAAGTTAGGTTTACATTCGTTTCAGCTAATAAAGTTGTTTCCAAATTTTCAGCTTTTAAATCTTCACCCACAGCCTTCACTCTTGTCTTCTGAAATTCATTCTGGAGTCATCCAATTATGTCTTTGTGGTGTCTCTTACCTTGACTTTTTCTCCCCTGTATTTAAGAGACACTAGAAGCTGGAGCTAAGGGAATACTCTCCCCAAGAAAATGTTGTAATGATAAAAGTGCTCTAGATCCATAGTGCTGCGTGCTAGCAATGGGCAACATGTGGTTACTGAGCACTTGAAATGAGGCTATATGGAATTAGCAGATAAATGTAAAAAAAAAAATCTAGTTAACTCAAATTAATAACTCAAATTCAGTAACTACCTGTGACCATTGACTATTAATCTGTCACACAGTTCCAAAAATTTGAATAAACTCAGGTCAAATATTTTAGTGATTATGCCTGTGATTGGTTTATTTTGGCTCCCTTGTTTTAAAGGTTATAGCTCTGTTCACAATTGGATGGACACTGGGATCACCCACCCAGAGCAGTGAGTTCTCCAAAGCGGTAGGCCGTGAACCACAGACTTTGCTTTGCAATTCTTTCTGCATATTTGTAGAACAGGATGAGAGCAGTCTGCTCATCGCTATTGGGGGAAGATGATGATTTCGAAGAGTTTGATTGACCTAGTACTTCTTTGGAGCAAGGAGACGAGCTGCTGAGAAGCAACCAGGATGACGGTGAGCATCATCGTCACTTCTGGGATCTGCTACTGTCTTTCCCACTTGGCCTCACTTCCTTAACAGGCATTTGCCTGTGATCATAGTCAGCCTTTCAGTGGTGGCACAAGTGTCTGATCCCAAACCATCAAAGCAAAGTTAATGTAAATTCGCCACATCATTCTCATTAGGAAAAGAAAATCTTTAAGCGACTGGGGTGATGCAACCCTTTCATCTTCTGAACGAGACACGAAATAAATCACACTGAGCACCGCTGCCTGACATATAGTTAACTAAAAGCTTTGGGAGTCGGGAGGTTTCTGATAAGTCACTCTCTCTGCTGTCTGCAGATTATTAATTTGCTCTAACCACTCATCTTGTAACAATTATTCTTCCTTCGACTCTGCTGTTCGGTCATTAGTTCAGTCAGCAATTCCTGGCTAGCCAGATCCTGTGCCGCCGCCATTCTTCTATGAAGCTTCACATCCTGCATGCTGTCTTTCTCTGCTCTGTAGACTCGCCTGTCCACTGAGCCACCAGATCGCTCATTGTGTCTCATTCCTCACACTCGTCTACCAGGGATCCCTCTCCATTATCATCTCCAGGCTCACTTCACGATCAGCCTCATGCTGACCCACTTCTCCCACCTGACTGAGACTCTAACCCATTCTTTTTAACTGGGTCACAAGGCAGCCTTCCTTGTTTGCTCTGGCCTGTCTTCGCATCTGCACTAGGCAAGAGGTGTCAAGGACAGACCACTCAGTCGTTCATTGGTTTGTCCAAGGGGATCAACTTGACCTTCTAGTGTAGGTTTCCCAGGCCCTCTGCCTATGGGGGCAAGGCTGTCACTCATCCAGCTAAAGGGAGAATAAACTTGGTCCTGGCTGACACTTATGGTCAAATTTAAGAGATCAAATGACTCATGTACCAAGCTGTGAACTTAGAAGTTGGCAGTGAGGTTGACATTAACATACTGAGCAGGAAGCTTGGAACCAGAGCAGGTTCAGGTGAGGAGAAGCTGTTGCTGTTGGCAGAGCAGCCTCCTGCAGCTCCCATTTGCTGTATGCTGTATATTGGGGAGTGTAGGCTGCACTCACGTGCCAGGCTCATGCACAGCCCCCCAGTCATCCTGAAGAATGGAGATTGAATTGTTTGGGGTTAGGAGAGGACTGTGGGCATGAGAGGGGTTGGAAGAAGCCCTTTGATCATGAAATAACCTAGTATTTGGGAATGACCATCTTTCTTGTAATACCACAGAACTTACTGTGTGACCTTAGGACAAAGTAAGTGATGGGTCATGAACCTTGAGTTTTTCATCTGTAGATTGGGGAGCACTGAAGCTGAGGATGTCATGAGATGGTGTGTCTATAGGATCTTAGCATTGGGGTAACACGAGGAGCATTTCTCAGATGCCCACAAGGAAAGGGTTCTGGAGGGAACTCAACCTATGAGTCCGGTAGTGTCAAACATCCCACACTTGCAACTTCAACACACACTACAACCCCCTACGCCCAATTGAATCATGTTTTGATGTGGACTTGGAAGAGCACAGGATGAGGAGGATCAGTTTATATTTGTTTTTCTCCTGCTTTTAACTTGACAGTTTGTCTCCTGAAACTGCAGCCTCTAATTTTCTTAATTGCTAAATTGTCCCACAGCCTGTGATTCCAGCTTATTGCTGCTTCCTCATTAATTGTTCTTCAAACAATGAGTGCAGCCTGTTGATGTTCCCAACTTCTGCTCTTTTCTTCTGTGGCCTCAAAGGGTCCAACACAGAGGCATGGGTGGATTCTCAGTGCCTGGATGCACAGGGAAGAAGGTTCTGTGGTGTTGACCGCTGGCCTGAGGGATGGCGAAGGGGCACTTACTGCAGCTCTGCAGAGTACTGGACGGATCTCCCTGGAGGCTCCATGGTGCCTTGTTTTCAGTTCTGAGGATCTGGGCAGTGGGCCCACTGCCATCCAGCAGGCATCTCTGCTGGGATCATGGCCCAGTATTTTGAAATCCTTCCATTCTGTGTTTTTCCATCTTGGAAGTTCACTGTAGCTTCGGTAAACCTATGTTTGTCTCCTTCAAATGGTCGGTTAACCCATCCCCTGTTTGGAAGCCTCCTAAGGAACCTTATCTCTGTACAACCCTGAAGCCAGAGGGCTTAGAGATGCAAAATGAATTATGCTCCAAGGGGCATACCTTGTTTTACTCTCTTTTAATCCCCTGCCTCCAATGGGAGTCCTTAGAGAAATGAAAAACTGAGTTCTGAATCTCAGCGGAGGGTTATTTGGTGGATCCTACCTTGAGTTCAACATACAGACCAAGAAAGGGCTTCTCCTACCTCAGGAGAGAGAACCAAGCCTGGTCATCTGCCCAGTCCACAAACCCACCTAGTAAACCTTCTTACAGAGTATTGGACCATAACCAACTCACAGTCAAGATTGGCATTCACTTTATGTCTCGCTCCAGGTTTGATATCTAACAGAGAATGCCTAGCCCCTGGCGTCAAAGGTCTTGTATTTAGTGCAAGAATGGGAGAACATGGAGGTTTATGTCCCTAACATATGTTATATCTTTTTTTCCCTTAATGTAGGAGATCAGTATGTTTCTGCCACATGTTGAAAAGCTCGTTAAATGATATCATACAATCAGAATTCAGAGACAAGGCACATTTTTAAGTGCCCTGTGGCTGTCTGCATTTTAATTGTAATTATTATTGTTACCTTCCCACAATGAATTTACACATTTCCTTTGTAAAGCATCATTCTAATGGCTCCTTAGCAGCTTAAGTTTCCTCCTGAGTGTGACTTGTGCTGCTCTGTGAATGACCATCTTTCTGTGTGTCTTCACTAACTCTCTTCCTAGGAGCTGACCTGAATTGTTGCTAGGCTTAAGGGTCTCAATATATTTTTAATTTCTTGAATGGTAACTCAGGAAGTTTGTGATGAGAACCATGCTTTGACTTCCTTACAGCAACCTTAAAGACATATTCATGGGTCTACTGAGGTCTAACTGTAGTGATGAAGCTGGCATCTGTGTTTTCCTGCTTTACTGTGACTGACAAATTGTTGTGTGTGTGTGTGTGTGTGTGTGTGTGTGTGTGTGTGTGTGTGTGTGTCTGTGTGTGTGTCTGTGTGTGTCTGTGTGTGTGTGTGTGTGCTTCCGCTCATGTATGACAATGCCCTTGCACGAGAGTGCCCATGGAGGCCAGAGGAAGGCATCAGGTCCCTTGGAGCTGGAGCTACAGCAATTTTGAGCTACTGAACTACTGCTGGGTACTGAACTTGGATCCTCTATAAGAGCAGCAAGTGCTCTTAAACTCTTAGCCATCTTTCTAGCCCCAGGCTGGCATCTTCTTTCAGAAAGCTCTTGCTCTATGGCAAAGCCAAGTCCCATTAGTGATTGTATCACCTCTTACTCTTCTCAATGGCTTGGACAGCTCCTGTATGACTCCATCTTTCCTAGCTCATAGCCTCTGCTACGGTTGTCCTGTCTTGGATTGTGTCTACCTGGTAGTTTCCTGTTCCCCAACCACAAATCATGGTGAGGGGAAGGGGGGATTTTGTTTTTCCTACCTCTTTCCTTAATCTACTTAGCAAGAGAACCAGATGAAGCAAGTATGCAACACATGACAAAAATTACGTAGAAGATGCTATTTTTTTCAGGGCTGAGAGTTCTGTTAGCCTCAGACTTACTTGTTGCCCTAGAGATGTCTGTGACCTGAGACTGCAGAACATTACAGTTACGATGTTCTCTTTTTTTTCCGTTGAAAAACATTTCTTTCTTAAAAGCTCTAAATAATATGAACAGAATCACAGAGTGTCCCCTCTACCCAGCAAAGCTGTTTCCCAGCCTTAAATCAATGTTTCCAGATCAACAGAGATTGCGTTTCCAGACTACTCACTTTTAAAACGTATTCATTAGCTGTATTGTTGGTGTCACAAGCATTATGTTGCAGGTTAGCCCGGCTAATCAATATCTGTGTCGGTTGATTATGCCGCTCGTTCTTTCCCCTTGTTTCTTACTCTCTTGCTTTTAAAATGACATGTAAGTTTCCTGCTATCAGTTCATTTCTCTGTGAGCATAGAGCAAACTGTGGACCCTTCCAACTCGGAAATGTCAGAGCCCCCAGGAAACTCTTAATTGAAATCTCCAGGCTGGGCACTTGTCTGTGCCTCAGGTATTTGGGGAGACACTCCTCCCCAGCCCCGGCACACACCTTGCTTCAGTAGCTCCACTCACCTTGTTTCTTTGTCTCCTATGCTGGTTTTATCTGATGGAAAACTCCTTTGGGCTTTCTTTTTCTTTTTTCTTTTTTTTTTTTTTTTTACTTAGGAAAAACCATAAAAAAACAAAAACAAACAAACAAACAAAAAAAACCCTCTTTTTTCTTTCCCAATGAAGTTGAACAGAAACCTCCTTTACAGGAGGGGAAGAGAAGAGGTTTATTTGGGCTGTGTCGTGGACTGGGGGTCTTGAAGCTTTCTCTTGTGTGCTGTCAGGCAACTGTCGAAGGCCAGCCAGTTCTCAGGAGGAGGGCTGGAACCCCCATGGCTCTGAGTCTCTCTGCAGACTCGCATTACAAATAGCTACTCTGTGGTAAATCTGCCTCCCTTGGAGCTGACTTAGTTCCCATCACTACAGTGAAGCCTGCATCCCTGCTCTCTTAAAATCCTTGAAAGAATTTAGGTGTGACTTGCTCTTCTAAGAAGGCAAGATGCTGCAAAGCTACAAAAACAAAACTGAATTCAAAGAGTGATGGAATAAAATGTAAATAAAAATAAAATCCACAGATGGCCTTTGGTACAGTGGAAAGAAAAACGAAACAAAATATTGCATATGCATATATATGTATAGAAACATATATTCATCTGCATTTTCTGTGTGTAGATGAGTGTATATGAGGAGGAAGTAGTGCACTATTCTTCTTAGTACAGCATCAGTATCTTCATGTACCAAGCCAACCTTGGATCAGTGACTCAGCTGGTCATAACCTTGATTCAGACTTTTATTTTTGGGTTGGGGGAAGGGGTACTGACAGCACCACAATGGCCTATGCATCATTAAGCAAGATGACATACACATGAGTCATGGTGCTGTAGGTGGGTGGTTATTAGCAACCTTCTTTTACCATGGTGGGTTAGGCATAATGAAGAGAAATTCATCTTTGTTCGTGAACTGTTGGTTTTAAGAAAATTGGGGACAGTTCCAGTGTGGCCATGGCTGAATGAGGAAGCCAAGCCTGGGACTAGATCCCAACAGTCACAGTTGGAGGTGAGTTCCTGTGGTGATTTGTCTTGGCTTTGAGCTCTGAGCTCCATCTTTTGTTAAACAGAATTCCAACTTGGTTCTCATAAGGGTTAAATGAGTTATGTCCTAAAAATCTTGGTCATAAATGGGGTATCCTCATAGAAATTGCTTGTCCAATTAAAGTGCTTTTGCAAGCTTCAACCTGATTTTGAAAATCAGGAGAAATAACATGCCAACACGAGGCCATGCTTACATGATTTTTCTGGTAACTTCTTATATGCATGTTACCTGTATTATCTCACAGTATTGCTCAAAATCCTTTGCAGTCGCCCTTCAATGCAAAATAAAATAAAATAAAATATAATATAATAAAAATTATAATGTCTCAGAACTGGAATGGACCTTTAGTTTTTACTTCCTTCTTTTAGCAATGAGAATTGCTATTACAAAGGGTGAGTTTGCCCCTTGGGGTCCACTGCCTGACTCTCTCCATAAGAACTTAATACCCCTGCAGACTCAGAGGCTTGGCCTTGTCAGCCAGGATTGCTGTCAGCTCTAAGTAGGCTTCAGACTGTTCACTAAATAAACTAAACCTAGAGCTGCCCAAGACTAGAAGAGTCCAGGACTTTGCTTTTGTTCTTTGTTTCATACTTATACAAGGGACTGACCTGGGACTTATTAACCATAGGTGTTCCTTGCCATCCTTAGCTGCTCATTTGTAGCTCTCGATTGTGATACAATGGCCAATGCTCTGACATCACCAAGCCAAGGACATGCTGAGAGGCAAATATCTGCCTTCCTTTCTCCAGTCTTTGCAGACAGAAGCCTGGACAAAAAGGACTGAGAGTGAATAACCCCTGGGTTGGGCAGCCAGCAGCCCATGGCAGCATCTGCTATGCCTGGGTGAATATCTTCCAGCTTTGAACTGCCTTCAGAATGTCTGCCCCCCGATTCTTTCTCCTCTTCAATTGAGGGCATGGGGCAAGTTTCAGTCTAGACTGGGCCTGGGAGAAAGCTGAGACTCATGGTCTGTGGTTGTTTCAACTCCTGCAGTGTAGCACTCTGCCTTGGTTCCTTCACTGCCTTGAATCCAGATAGTCCATGGAATCTTCCATTCCTGCCTCCTCTGTCTACTGTCAACAAACTGTTTCCTTACAGAAGATGTGAGCCTCAATATCCTCATCTGCAGAACCAGGGCACTAAATCTGTCTATAGAAACCAATGTGTCAGTGAATGGAAACAAAAGGAATAATGAATGAAATAGACTTGCTAAGGAATGGGTAATGAGTACAAAGTGCTTAGTACAATGCTCCACTTGCAGTAAAGGTTGAAACTGTGAGTTGAGCAAAGGAACAATCACACTCACAGCCCAGCTCCATTGAAAGTGCTTGTGCACATATTAAATGAGTTCCCAAAAAAAGCTTAGAAGAGAACTTCTATTGTTATATTCATCCTGCAGCTGAAGAAGCAAGCAATGGTATGCCTAGTAACATTTTCAGGTCTTCTGCTTTTGTGCCAAGACTGTCTGGTACAATCATTCCAATGGTTTACTGGTACACTCATGTCTAATCATTATAGCAAAGAAAAGTTTACAGATTTCAAAGAGAACCTAGCTGTTATCTCTTGGTCTTCCTTTGCTCTAGATTAGAAAACAGGGAACCTGAGATCTCTGAATATTCAAGTTTTGGCTGCAGCATATCAAGACCCTGTTGGCCTCTTCCTTAGTCTACATTTGAACCAGAGTCTCTGAAGAACTGAGGTTCCGGGTGGAGTTGTCTTTCAAGAGGCTCACCCTTGAGAGTGAGCATTTCATTTCCATCTGCCAAATGGGAATCAATAAAGTCTGTGTTTCATGTTTTTTTCCTGTCCTCAGTGACAGTGTTAGTGTATTCCCATGGTGGCTCATTGAATGATCATAAATCCTCTCTGCAGTAGATTGAGGAGGATTTCAGATGGTCTCTGAAGTTCCTGTTCTATTGTATGCTTAAAATATCGTGGAGTCCTTGAAGTCTACTACCGACTCTGACACTATTGCCATTTCTGATTCATTTATCTGGTTTTCTTTTTTGTGATATTTTGGCAACTGTGAGCAGTGGCTCTGGACTAGTTTGTATAGCCTCCCTTTATGCCTGAAGGCTGGCCTTTAGGGAGTCTTGATGTCAGGGACAACATGGTCCAAGCTTTGTGATGTCCCCCTTTGTTCCACCAACAGCACCTCTTGCAGCACCTCTTATCCCTCACAGGGCTTTGGAGACAGATAGCTTTCTCCATTTCTTTTTACTTTGGGCTAATTTTTCTAGGAGTGGAGCAGATTCAGAATCCTAGGCTCTATCTTGTTAATCCCAGCTTTTCTGTGAAAGGAATTTTATACCCAGGCATCAGTAACCTCTCAAACAAGTTGGAAGTTAATACACGTCTGAAAAATCCCAGGGTTCATTTTTGTTTGCTTCATGAACCATGTACTAGTTAAAAGAAGAACCATTTGTGCTTTGCTCTGAGTTCAATGTTACTTTTTAAACTGCAGAAAAGAAAGTGAGCCCCCAAATCAGGGGTACACAAAGATAGTTCATGTTTTAGGTTTTGCTGCCCATATAGCTTCTGTCATAGCTCCTTCACTCTGCTCTTGGAGTGAGAAATCAATAGACAACACATAAACAGCTATGACTGTGTTTCAATAAAGCTTTATTTACATAAACAGGCAGGGGGCCAGATGTGCTATAATTTTGGTGCTGGGAAGCAAATAGGATACTCTCTGTTGACATCTAAATACTGTTGGCTTAATAGTCATCCCTTTCATAGCCCAGCAGTCTCTTGGAGACTTTAACCCTTCTGTTCATGTCTCTGTAGTAACCTTTGCTGTCTTTTCATTCACTCATCTGGCTTATACAAGAATTTGATAATTTACCTTAGACTTTCATCCTCTACCTTGCCATTCTGATTCCCATATTCATCTTAACTTGACTCACTCAGCAAATGTTGGGTTCTGGCTACGTGGCAGGTGGTTTTGTGTTTACTACTAATGCTGCACAGGGGAACAGGGAACAACAGCAACAACATTTTCTGCTATCGGGGGCTTAAGATTTAGCATGAAAACACAATACATAAACTGGTATATATGAGATGGATGATCGATGTCAGTCCCTTAAAGCATAAATAATGCTGAAAGCTTTGTAAAAAAAAAAACAAAAACTCCTGCTTAAAACACTTCCATGTTTCTCCTGTGCCTGATGGAAGTTGCCAGTGCCATGCAGACAAAAATTAACTGGAGTAGCTCATGCACAGTGTTGTGCCTATTCACTTAGCCATGGGGAAGCTCAATTTTCAGCAACTATCTGTGGCAGTGTCAAGGCCATTGGCTTGGATACTGTTGTATGAGAAACTCAGTCCTTGAAACCAGAGTGGTATGGTCTTGCTCTGAGTTCAACGAGCTTCCATGGTGTGCTGGGTTATTCTCCAGCCTTCCTTCTGCAACCTTCATGCTAGCTCAGTGATGGAGATACCTGGTGCTCCTCACCATCCTCATGTTGCCTAACTTTTCTCTCTTTGTGTTGGCATATATCAATTCTGTACTCATGTCTCTCATATTTGGCTCTAACTCTTCTTCAATGCCTAGCTGGGGATTGGATTAATGTCCTTCTCCTGGCCTGTAACATTTTGCCTATTCCTTTATCCCTCTCTATTCTGAATTCTACTTTTAAACCTTCCGCTCAGTTCCTCTGATTTTCCTTTTACAACTACTTTCTTGTCACAAGCTTTTCCCCAAGTCCTCCCAGGATGATTTCCCTAGAACTTCCTGTGTTTCATCTTCCCATGTCAGACATGAGAGGAAATGGGAACAACTTAAGGGAGAGCGTGTGGGTCATGTCTCCCCTCTCCCACTGCCCTTCATCTGTGAAGCATTGATTGATGTGCGTAAAACACAATGGTGAGTCATTTGACCTTCTCTCCTAAGGCAGAGCCATCTTTTCATATGGAAAACACACTTCTAAAATGCTGCAAGGGAACATGGAAGACCCACAATTTGTCCTGTATTCTGATGATGAAGCCTAAAATGGCTTTACAATGATTTTTGTCACTCGCTGGATACAGATTTACCATTTGGAATTGGTGGAACTGCACATTGCAGACTGGTAGAGAACCACCACTCATCAGCACTCATCATCAGCTCATGAACTTGAGGCCAGGGATTTCCCACTGAAGCTCAGAGACAATCCCCACCACCCTCTAGACTGAATCTGAGCATTAACTAGAAAAGGCAGACAAGGAAGCTGACAGGCTGTTCAAACTTGCAATCTCTAGGTAACAAAAAATGCTTTCTCCTCCCTCCTTTTAACCTTTTCAGAAATTCACTTTTGTTTAGAAAATTGCAAATCTCTAGTTCAAAGACAAATCAGGGGTTAGGGAGATTATGTGGCTTTGTGGATCACAATTGGCTCTTAATTAGGTTTGATGACTTGAATGTTTGAGAGGCAGTACATTTCTGTTACACATATAATCATATCCATGAGGGTTTAACATATGTCTGGGGATTTATGGGATGATTTTATAAGGACACCCCAAATCCTGGATTTTTTGGAGACCACTTTCATGAGAGGAACAACATTTTGTTGTTAAGTCACATTATTTCACCATGTGCTTGCTGAGTACCTACTATGTGCCAGAATACTATTGGATCCACACACACTCTTATTAGATAATGGATGTCTCTTGAGTGTGTGTGTGTGTGTGTGTGTGTGTGTGTGTGTGTGTGTGTGTGTTTTAAATAGAAATTGAGACTCAGAGAAACTACTTACAAAGACAGGGCTTCTAGGGGTAGAGATGGATATGGGAGTTCAGAGACTCCCTACATAACCACCATTCCTGTCCTCCCTCCAGATCAATGTTACTGAATACCAAGTATAGGTATCCAGATTGTGAGTTATGGGTTAAGCTTATTTCTTGGAGGCCAACTCTCCACACTACACTCACTCCATTAGTTGGCTCTACTCTCTTTCATTCACCCATCTGTGTATCTACCCATCTGCTAATACACCCATCTACTCTCCCATTTACAAGGACAATAATTACAGCAAGAATAAGGAGAGCCAAGATTTAGAGGTACTTGGTCTATTAGAATTGCAAAAATCTGTCACTGAGTCACCTCATCTACAAAACTAGCATATTGAAGTAATAGTAGATATCTAAAGATTAAGTAATTGTGAGGATTAAATGAGGTAACAGATGTAATTTCCTATTATGTATCATTTCACCTCTATTATGCAGAGATGTCCAGAATATTTTCTTTCCATGCTGGAGATTAAATCCAGGGTCTTGCACATATGAAGGAAGAGCCCTTCCACTGAACTGTATCCCTAGGAACCTTAAGATATGGAGTCAGATTAAGGAATTGACGTTTAAAGCCTTCTAAAGCCTTTTTAATTTGGATTTCTTTGAATGCCATCTTTGATGACTGTGGGGATTCATGCACCAGTGTGGTTAATAATTTTCCTCTATCATAAGGAATTTGCTGAGCAAATAAACAATGACAGTATGACGGCTTAGGGCTGTAGTTCACTTCTGGAGCACTTTGAAAAAAAAAAAAACTGTGTAAAGATAGCACAATGCTTCTTAGTTGGGAGCAATCTTATTTATATATTGAAATAGATCTCACATGGACTTTGTCTGAAGGTAGTAAAATTACTTCTAGGTCCTACATCTATATCTGCCCTGGCTATGAGAAAAAACATTCAATTAATCTGAGCTTTTGTCTTATGATTTGTTACTCAGTACTCAATGGTTGTCTAAGGTTTAAGTGAGATCTCCTGAGTTACTCAACACGTTCACTGATTTCTGCTGCATGCCAAGATGCGGGGTGCAATGAGGAGCAGAGTCTGTGCAGTCAGGGTCCTCAGTCTTGTGTAGCGTATAGAGGAGAGCAGCAGACACACAGCAGGTCCACAGTCATCCTTCATTCCTGTCCCTTCTCAGTTCTTTGTGGAGCCATAAATGCCCTGAAGAGACACTTTTCTACAGGAACTTGGTGTGAGGCTGTGGTTGCAGAATGCCCCGCTGTGTTAGTCAGTCCTAAGAGACAGGAGGAAGTAAGACTTGTAGTTTGGCCTTAGTTCTTGCCCTGATGTGGCATTTACCCACTTTGTAATATCAGGACAGCTTTAGAGTTTGGCCTCAGTTTCTCCCTCTCTTCAATTGGTAGGTCAAACAGATAAACACCATGGTCTCTTTCGGAGAAGATGGTGGGATTTATGGTCATTTATAATCCTTACGAGAGGCACTAAAACTCTAAATCTCTTAAAAGCCACCACTCAAGGGGGGCAGATTTAGAACAAGCGATTTCCATTTGATGGATGGAGAAGAAAATGGGCTATTGAAATGTGGCTGTGGTCCAATAATCCACTTACCTGTACCTGTGCCAGTACTTAGGCTTGAAGGATTGACCACTGGGAAGAAGCTTGGCCAACTCAGTAGCTTAAACACTTAGGCTGCCTGCCAAAAAAGCATTTTCAAAATTAAGCCTTTCAATTTTAAGAGTACTGGTCTTGAAGTTTTGCCCAATGTCCATCCTTCTTATCTGCCTTTATTCTCTGTCAGTGCCTTTCTGAACCAGCCAAGCACCCACACAGGCTTGGGAATCAGCATACAGGAGGAGTAGACAAGACTCCATGGCTTGCATAACAACAGAATTCCTCATGGCCTCCATGGGAATCAGATTCTACCTTAGAAAAATGAAGAGCATATACTTGACTGCTTTGTAATGAAGATCCTATAACCCACTGAAAGTTAGTAGCCGTTTACTATTATTAATAGAAGTTAGATAATTAAAATTCAGGGCTGAGCAGAAGTTATGTGATTGGGGTATGCCTCTTTGGGATTATTGGATTCGTCTTTGACACTGGTTCTGTTTTCTGGCCTCCATTAAGTGGGCAGCCTATCCTGCCACATGTTCCTACCACAATATAATATATTGCCACAGCCAACCTCACAAACAAGAGAGTTAACCATTTGTAGACTAAAACCTCTAAGCTAAGATCCAAAGGAACATTTCCTTTCTTTTAATGGGTTGGTTTCAAGTATTTGTTATAGTAATAGAAAGTTGACATCACAGTATACAATTTAATTTACACCTTGTATTACAGAACCAGCACAATTTCCTGCATCATACAGATTAATAAATTGGGGTGTATGGAGGTGAAATACCTTGTAAGATATCACGAGGATAACACCTGGTTTGCTGGATCAGAATCTGAGTGGTTAAATTCAGTGTTCTTTTAGGGACCACTACACTCAGTTGCTCCAGAGAGAGCTGAGAATAGCACATGGACCTTGCTGGTTCTGTGAGTAACCTTGGCCCTGAGCCCCTCCTCTTACCTATAACTCTTCCTTGGCCTTCTGTTCCTTTTGAAGACTTGAGTTTTCACTACTCGGCTTGGGTGGAGACATGTTCTCTTACACAGTGAAGATCATCATTCTGCTGGCATGGTTTAATTGCTGTTTTTGTTCCATTTGAACTTAAGTGGGAGATGTTGAGGGTGTTAGATTAATCATAGCAGGTATCATATTTGTGTGAAGGAGGAGTATTTGCCAATGACCTCTCAGTACTATCGTACTATCCCAAAGAAATGCCTGTCCCTATGATGGGTTTTGTATATGTCTGATCTTGAAAGAAGGCTGGTGCCCCATTTTTTTGTTTTTGTTTTTGTTTTTTTGAGACAGGGTTTCTCTGTGTGGCTTTGGAGCATGTCATGGAACTTGCTCTGTAGACCAGGCTGGTGAGTACAGAGATCCACCTGGCTCTATTTCCCAAGTGCTGAAATTAAAGGCTCTCTGACCAAGGAGTCAGTTACCCTTTTACTAAATACTCTAGACTTTAATGTCCACCTCTAACACCTGTAGCTCATATTGTCTTTGTAGTTACTATGATTTTTTTCTATTATCAAGACCTCAATAGAATTTCTAGCAGATCTTTGCTTTCCTACCAATATATCTTTAATCTTACAAACAAACAAACAAACAAACAAACAAATAACAACAACCTTCAGTGCTGACAAGAGGTATGCAGGCCTATGTCAGTGAAGACTCCTAATATTAAAAAAAACCTTCATATTGTGCTTATCTTAAAATGAAAATACAAACAAACAAACAAACCAAAAACAAAAGCATGAATACTATTCTAGTTGTTTTTTCTTTTTTTCATCTCGACACAAGCTAGAATTATCTGAGAAGAGGGAACTACAATTGAGAAAATGCCTCCATCAGATTGGGCTATGGGCAAGTCTGTAGGGCACTTTTTTATTAGAGACTGATGATCAAGGACTCAATCCATTGTACGTGTACCATCCCAGGGCAGGTGGTCCTGGATGATAAAAGAAAGCAGGTTGAGCAAGTCCTGGGCAGCAAGCCAGGAAGCAGTATTCCTCCATGGTTCTGCTTTAGCTCTGCCCTGCCTTTCCTCAGTGATGGACTGTTAGCTGGAAATGTAAGATGAAGTAAACTTTTTCCTCCAGGTTGCTTTTGGCCATGATGTTTTATTGACAGGAAAAATGCCTGAGTAAGTAAAATCCATTGCAAGGATATTAGGGAACTATGGGATTTGAAAGATGATAGAGATTTAGTCCAGAAATGTGCAGAAGCTATGTCAGCATGAAGGCTAAAAGGAAGTTTCTAGGGGTAAGGTCATTTGAAGGGATAAACACTGACCATGTGCTCCTCCTGACTCCTTTTGGAGCATTGGGGGTTGGTGGTCCAGAAAGCCAAACTGCTCAGCTTCTAATCCAAGCTTTGTACATGCTAGTTTTGTGATCATTTTCAAGTTACTTAAACTCTGTGATTCTCAGCATCACCATTTATGCAGTGGAGTCCCTAAGACTAAGTTCATCAGATATAGGATAAATTAGAAAGTCCACATGAATTGTTTATCATAGTATCTAGCAAATGGAAATACCACAAACAACTGTTTTTTTGTTTTGTTTTGTTTTGTTTTGTTTTGTTTTTTTCTACATTATCCTTCAGGACTGGCAGGAGCACCTGGCTTAGCTCAAGTCTATTGGTGATGAACTAAGCTAAGTAGGAAAGGAGAAAGAGCAATGGTGTCCAGTGTGCGGAAAAAAGGTTGAGTAGTCACTGATTCTATTAGAACTTTGAACAGTAGAGAAACCTGTAAAAGGTAGGATAAGATTCGGACTAGATTCTCAGTAGTGTTTAAATAAGAATTGCTCAATATAATCCGAGGTTTGGCTAACTAATGTTTTCTATCTGTAACCTTTGACTTAAAATTTTCAGTTGGGTTTTTGGCTTTATTTATTTACCAGGGAATACACCAGCTCCTTTCTGACTTTATTATTGTTAGTGGGGCTAGATACATGGCTGTAAGATCAAGACATGAAGGTATATGTACAGGACACAAGTTACATAGTACAAAAGTGGTCTCAGAAGCAATACAGATTCATGGAAGAGTGCTTAACAAAACAGTGAACATTCGATTTTCATTTCAGGAAGATGAGTTGGGGGCTTATAGAAACTGCATTTGAAGGAGACACAAGAGGCAATGATTGCAGTCAGAAGCAGGCTACCAGCACCCAGGCCAGAGACAAAGGAGAGATGAGGGGTTTTGAGAAATGGAGATAAATGAGTTTTTTTTTTTTTTTTTTTTTAAGATTCTGGAGATAAAATAAGCGAAGTTAAATTGTCTATTGCATATGATATATATGTAATCAGGGGAAATGTAAGGTAATTTTCCTATCCTTGAGACATGGCCTTAACAGTGCACACTTTCATTTAAACACATACATTTGAATCCTAATGCTACTGCTTTTATAGGATATGGTGTTGAATAAGATGACTGCTTGAGTCTTAATTCTTTCATCTTTAAAATGAGGATCTGAATGAGGCCTTCCTCCCGGAGTGTTGGAGAGTTGAATAAAACTGTAGATGTAGAGTCAGGGGCCTGGGCACGAAGACATTCTATTGAGGAATCAACATGGGATCTTCTGTCATTAATATAATGTGCCTCAAAATGGTCTGACTGTCCTATTCACACATTTTAATAACATGATATCACTTTTGCCTCTTTCTCTTCCTCACATTTTATTTTAATCACTAGATTCTGTCAAATAGTCCATAAAATTTCATAAATTTCCAACTCATATCCATTTGTCTCCACTACTGTCTCTACCATTATCTCACCCAGTGTTATGCCCATTTAAGGGTAAGCCCTCATGATTTGCTCTTGGATTACAGATAGACTTTCCATATAGGTTTTCCTACACCCATCTTTTTCATCAACAAGTATCTGTGGCATTTATACCTGGTATACCTGGTAGTAATCTTTAAGAATGTAGTCTTGTTCAATAGGGTGGGAACATGTAAGATTTATATATGAAGATCAGTTTCTTTCCTGTATACTAGCAATTGATAGCTAGAACTGAAAATAAAATACATAGTAGCATTTATATTATCACATTACAAAACCAAATACTTATGTATGATTCTAAAAGTATATATAAAAGATCAAGATCAAAACTTTGCAAACACAGGTGAAAAAAATCAAAGAAATAATGATTTATTTTATGTTCATGGACAAGAAGATACAATATTGTCAATATAATACTTCTTTCTACTTAGTTGGTGCATTGTTAATAAAATTTCAGCAATTTGAGAATTTGCAAGTAGATTCTCAAGTTTACATGGAGAGACAAATAACTCAGAATAATACTAAAGTTGGAGGATTATTATGACCTAATTTAAAGACTAGTTAAAAAACTGTAATAATCATGATTATATGATTGTGGTGGGTAGAAAATAGACAAATTTATTAATGCAATAGAGTAGAGATCCAGATGTAGTCCCCACAATTAATATCTGACATAGGAGCAAAGGTAACACGATGAAGGATGGCAAAGGGTCCTCCGACAACTGGACCACCACATGCAAAGAATGAAACTAAAAACTGCCTTGTTGAGTAGCTCTGTCAATTTGATGCAAACTGCAGTCACCTAGGAAGGGGAAGGGGATTTCAATGGAAGATTGTCTAGGTCAGGTTGGCCTGTGGGTATGTTTGTGAGGGATTGCCTTGATTACGTTAATTGAAGTGGGAAGACTCAGCCTACTGTGGGCAGCACCTTCCCATGAGTTTGGATCCTGAATAGAATAGGAGTAGAAAAGAGAGCTGAACAGTAAATATTCATGCATTGTATTTGCTTTTGACTGTTTGTGAATATATGACATGACTAGCTGCTTCCAGGTCCTGCCTGGACTTGTGCACACTGATAGAATGTAATCTGGAATTGTAAGACCAATAAACCATCTATCCACTTGCTTTTGTCAGGATATTTCAACCCAGAAGTAGAGAGGAAACCAGGACACAGAGTTTACATGATCATAAGAATTAACTTAAAATGGATCATAGTTTTAAACATTGTAAGAATCAGAGTAGAACTTCAAGAAGATAATGGGAGAACACTGAGATGATCTTTCTCTAGATAAGACATTTTAGTTTGATATTAATGGCTCTGTGAGAGAAATATCTATAAGCTGAAGTTGAATAAAACCCACAACTTGGGTTTGGCAAAAGGTACTAAAGACTGTAAAAATGATAGAAAGAAAGCCACAGGCATGAAGGAAATATTTGAAATGGCATATTTACCAAAGGACTAGTACCTAAAACATGTCTAGAACTCATACAATACAATTACAGTGATAAATACCTGGATTAAAAATTACCTACAGTTTTAGCAGTCATTTTGCCAAGATGGTGCTTATCTGGAGAATAAGTGAGAAGATACTCCACATCGCATATTACCAGGGAATCACAAATGGAACAAAAATGCCATGTCCCTGCAGTCCAAATGCTGGCAGCCTTGCTATCTGGAAAGAGCAGTGCTTCAGGCTGAGTCTGAATCTGTAGTAGCCAACATCCCAGGTGGAAGGCGGCCACAAAGGAGGGGTTCACTTTAGTCTGAGAAAGAGTAGGTCTTTTGTTCTATTCTGGTCTTTAACTGATTCGGTGATTCCCACCCACATTAGTGAAGATAGTCCACTATACTCAACTCAGTGTCTATCTTAATAACTCAGAGTCTAATTTAAATGTTAATCTCCCAGGAATGCCTTCACAGAAACATTGGGAATGATGTTTGATGGCATATCCAGGTACCCTATGGGCAAGTCAAGATAATTCAGAAAATTAATCCACAAAAATCTATCTTGACACCCATCCTAAGGTACTTTCCAATCCCTTTCAGGCCTCCCTTCCCTCACTCTGGTCTTTGATATGTAGTGGTGGCTAATGTTGGTGGTCAGCCTGAAGAGGGAACCCCATTTCAAGAATTTTACACCCTAACTGTTGTGCTAGAACTCTCATCCAATAACTGATGGAAGTGGATGCAGAGATCCTCAGCCAGGCCCCAGGTGGAGCTCCAGGAGTTCAATTGTTGAGAAAGAGGAGGGATTGTAAGAGTGTGAATTGTTGAGACTAAGATTGGTAAAAGCATAGGGACAAATAGCCAAACTAATGGAAACACATGAACTATGAACCAAAAGCTGTGGAGCCCCCAACTGGATCAGGCCCTCTGGATAAGTGAGACAATTGAATAGCTTGAACTGTTTGGGAGGCACTCAGGCAGTGGGACCCGGACCTGTCCTTAGTGCATGAGCTGGCTGTTTGGAACCTTGGGCTTACACAGGGACACTTTGCTCAGCCTGGGAGGAGGGGACTGGACCTGCCTGTACTGAATCTACCAGGTTGAGCTGAATCCCCAGGGGAGTCTTTGCCCTGGAGGAGATGGGAATGGAGGGGAGGGACTGGGGGAAGGTGAGGGTGGGAGCGGCAGGGCAGAGGACAGGGGAACCCATGGCTGATATGTAAAATTAAAACACAAATATAAAACAAAAAAGAATTGTTTCCATCAGGTTCCTCTGTGAGGTTGTCTTTGGGGCATTCTCTTGATTGTTAATTGATGTAGGTGGGATGACTCAGCCCACTGTGGGCAGTACCAACTCTAGAAAGGTGGGCTAGCCTGGCAGCAAACAGGTGAACAGACTCCCTTCAAATTCTCTGCCTCAGTTTCCATTTCCAGGTTCCTACCTTGAGTTCCTGCACTGACTTCTCTCAGTGATGAATTTTTATCTGAGAGTGAGAGATGATATAACCCTCTTCCCTCCCCAGGCTGATTTTGGTTGCACTGTTTAGCATGGGAAAAGACATCAAGTCATTTCTCTGTTTTATCTTGGCTCACCTTGAGACCCTGGTTCAGCTCACCAAACT
This sequence comes from Onychomys torridus, assembly GCF_903995425.1. NCBI lineage: Eukaryota > Metazoa > Chordata > Mammalia > Rodentia > Cricetidae > Onychomys > Onychomys torridus. The sequence goes on along the minus strand of NC_050458.1, from coordinate 37,064,971 downwards.
GGAGCACTGGAAGAGACCCTTTCTCCATAGCAGCTGTGAAGACAGGCAGTCTAAGATTGAAAGACGGCAGTCACTTGTGTCCCCTGGCCAATGACGCTCAGAGCAGCACCTTCAGCCCTGTCTTCTTCCTCCCTCTGTTTCCGTCTTAGGACTTGAATATTATGTGCAATGCATGCATTTTTGTTTTCGTTTTGTTGTGTCTCTCCAACAAAAGGCTGTCAGGCCCCATGTGCTGTTGGCACTCTCTCTCCGCCCTCCTGGCCCCAATTTCTTGAGCAGTGTTTAGTAAATACTAGCTGAATTAAGGAACTAATTAATGATAACTATGGAAGTAAAGAGTGCCTTGGAATGCCTAATTAGCAATTCTATTAGCTAGCTTCCAGGTTTGATGTAGGATTTTGGAAGACCACATACTGTCTTCCTTGGTTAGCTCTTCTATTTTCTGCTTCTGTCTCTCATAGTGTAAGGCTGAGAAACCTAATATGTGTAATACTGAGGAAAGGTACTGACATCATGTTTTGTGCCTCCTTTTCAGAGAAGTTATTTGGGATCATAAAAGAAAAAGAACATTTGAATTGGATGGACGAGATTTCAATTTCTTTCTCAATCACTTGTTTCTGGGACATTAGTTTCCTCTTCTATTTTTGGTGTTTTGACAAAATTTCCTTCACCCAGATGTGATGAAAAATGAAGCTATTACTGTTTGGCATTAGCATAGATAATGGACCATATCACCCCACCACACAGGACTCCATACATTGCCCTGCCTGGAGATAGGATCTCATGGGGTCTTTACCTGCTGTTTATTCCAAGCCTTTGTGTGAACTCTGACTCCTCAGCAGGAAAAGCTGGGATGGTCTCCAATTCACCAACAGGATAGGATGTAAATAGCACAGGGAGCCTCCTCAATTAGGGAACAAGGTGACTTAGTCCCAGCCTCCCTGAGAAGCACCACATAGTTCCTTCAGACTGGTCAGTGTACTGCATTAAAATCAATATATTTCCCAAACTCCATTGCTGTTCATGTCTTACTGAATTACACACCTAGCCAGAGTATATCGGCTTCTCCCTCTGGGAGTGGGGACTCCCCAGCACAGCAAGGCTCTTTGATGCAGCATGATGTGCTTAGAATTCATTACCCTGGGGACTTGGCGAATTGAAGACCTATTACTTTTTACATTCCACTTGCTGTAGAGTGCCTGGCATAATGTGCTGGCTACTCTCCAGAATCTCTGATTGTTTTTATATTTCTGTCTGTTTCTTGTCTTTGTTTTGTTTTGCTTTGTGTTTGGTGGTGGAGACTAGCTAGAGATGATAGGGTGGAAAAATAACAATTATAGAATTGGAAGAATAAAGCTGAAGTCAGTTACATCCAATAACTTGGCACTTTAAATATATTGACAGTGATGGTAAACGGTATATAATACCTACTTAAAAGTGTGTAGTATTATGTTGGCATATTCTAAGTGCTCAATAGGTATGGATTGAGAAAAAAATATTAAACACAGAAACACAGACTTACATAAATGTATTGTGATAATAAAGAGATGATCAACTACCCCCTCTGCTTTACCCTCCTCTTCCTGTTCCTTGCCACTTTCCTACTTCTCTTCCCCCTTCCCTCCTCCTTATTCTCCTTCTTCTTCTTGAGATAAGACCCACGATGCTGAGATGGGAGATGTGCACTATCACATCTGGTCAAGGCTTCCTTCTCATTGTTTAATTATCATTAGAGCTATATTTTCACAGTTTCTTTTATCCATGGCTTCAGCTAATTAGAAGGCAAATATATAAAACTTACTGATCTATGTAATCATGCATAGATTTTTCACTTTATTGTCTTAAATATTATATGTAACAAATATGAACAGTATTTACAGCATACTGCATGCTATAAGCAATGTAGAGATGATCTGAAATATTCAATATGTATGTTATATTCAAATACTATGTAATTTTATATAAAGGACTCAAGCATCCCATACTTTGCTACCCAAGAGGGACTCTTTAATGAACTTATTCAGTCACCAGGTAATAATTATATTTCTAAACTGAAACTGTTATGCTACAAAAATCTTGATTCTAATCCTGTGTTGATATGCCTTACACAAGTCATGCAACATCTTAAGATCGTTTCTTTTTCATATGTGAAATTGGGGGTGAGAAGCAAAAACTAAATGAATTTTAGGAAAGTAAAATAATTGCTCTCTGCTACCAGGAGGATAACTAGAAAATGGATCGCTCTGAATGAACTTTCACATCGTTTTTCTACAGCCTAACAGCTTGCCAGTTTACCTGGCTACAAAAACTTGAGTACATCTGTGTTAGTGTTTGCATATATGTATATGTATGTATACATATTTAAATTTCTATTGTTTAGGAGGTTTATGCAAGCTTATGATGTATTATGATCAACTCCACCTCTTATTCATCTCCTCCAATTCCTCCACCCTTTCACCTTGCAACTTAATGCACTATTTGTAAAACAAACAAACAAACAAACCCACTGAGTCCACTTACTGCTAGCTGTAGGATCATCTACTCAAACATGGGCAGCTTCCCAGTGGCTGCATCCTTGAAGAAAACTGATTATCTTTTTCCCTGAAATACGTATTCTTTTTTTTTTTTTTGAGCTGAGGCTTGAACCCAGGGCCTTGCACTTGCTAGGCTAGTGCTCTACCACTGAGCTAAATCCCCAACCCTGAAATACGTATTCTATATTCTGAAAGATCACAATTGTTGACCCCCTATTATACCCAGTGAAACTATCTAGTAAAATTGAAGGAATTATAAAAACTTCATTTTATCCATGATAAAAACAGAGTAAGGGAATTTATATCATTAAGCCAGCTCTACAAAGAATTTTAGGAAGAATACTTAGAAAGAGAAACATGGACACATGCAAGAGGTTACAGAGAATAAACAAGTCTAGAACTATTAATCACAGAAACAAGAAATGATAGGAATTACACACACACACACACACACACACACACACACACACACACACAAATAACTCTTAATATTAACAGTATCACACCGTCCCAAATGTAAGCACATTCTTTCCTCCCTTACTACGTTCTCATTTCAAATTTCTATTTCTCTCTCCTTTGCACACAATTACTTAATTAAAATCTTGTCTTAGACACTGTTTCAAGTGGCCACTAAAGCAAACATAAAAAAATCCTTGCTGTCATGGACTTTATGTTCTATAAGTGGGAGGGGGATTATAGTTGAGAAAAAAAAAACAAAAAACAACTAATGTGTCAGGCTGTGCTCACTATGCAAGCTCAACTCATTATATCATGATCATGATATGGATAAATTGGAAGACCAGTCTAGTCATAATCTGATTCAAAGGTCCCATTCTTGGTGTCAATACCCACAACAACTTTCCAAATAATATGCTCATCCTTGTCTATTCCACTCTGTGTAGTTCTGAAATCTATGTTGTTTTAGTGACTTTTCCTGTTTTTAAGATTAATTATCCTGATGTAAGCAGATTAAGGTAGGAAGCAGGTTTTTAAAAAAATTTTATTGGTATGATACATTGAGGGAACAGTCTATAGTCATTGGGAACTATTGTAGCAGGAGACAATTAGGCAGCTGGTCACATTACAACTGTAGCAGAGCAATATGAATGCTTACACTTGGCTTGGTTTACTTTATCCTTTTTACTCTGTCCAAGACCCCACCCCATGGAATGGTGCTGCTCACAATGAAGGTGGATCTTCCTACTTCTATTAATCTCATGTAGACAACCTCTCAGAGTCATACCCAGTAGGTTGTCTCCTAGGTGACTCTAGGTCCTGCAGGGTGATGATCCATGTTAACCATAACATGGATAAAGAAACGTTGGCTCCGATTTCTGGCTTCCCATGCCCTTTGGCACAGGCACCACTATTTTCTCATCAGACCTGGACTGACAGCACAGTTTGAAGCCCAGACACCCTCAGTTTCTTCCTGTTATTTTGACAAGTCAGTACGCAGTACCCCTGCTACCCAGGTCCTTGTAGTCATGAGTAGCATCACAGGCAAGAATGGGAGCCTCTTGGTTCCCCTTTGGGAGTTTTGGTATGCTTAATCCTCAAGGATTAAGGCTGCAGAGCTCAAGATGTTTTAACTCTTTGTTCTAGACCCTTGGTGTTGAGTCCTAAGTGTCCCTCTCTAAGGTCAGTATTTTTAGTCTAGGCTTTTTCATGCAGGGACAGGGGCTCTGCAAAGGGCAAAGACTGAGGTTTGGCTCTGGAGCTTACACATTAACTCTGGTTCTATTCAGTTGCTTTGCTTGAAGTGGATCACAGCCAGCTGGACTCCAGGATGTGGAATCTGACCCTACATCCTAAGGAGTTAGGAAAGGAGGCCTACTGTAAGAGCATAGCCTAGAGCTTGGATAGATTTTGAACTGACCTTGCCTTTGCAAGGACACTTTATGTATTTCTTTCTTCTTTTTAAAATTTATTTATTGGGGAGGGTGTGTCAGGTATGCAGGTGGATCTCAGGGGCAACTGAAGAGTTTTTTTCTCCTTCCATCATATGGGTCCTGGGATTGAACTCAGGTCATCAACTTTGGTGGCAAGTGACTTTATCCTCTTGTCTTGTCATCACAGGGACACCCCTCACCTCTATATCCTTCCATGCCTAAAAGAATATTAGGCAAGGCACTGTGCAGTCTTGGCTTGTGTTGTGGAAATGAGTTATGTTGTCTTTCAAAAACAGTAGTGGAACAATTTTTGATGATGATGGTGATGAGACTTTTATTACATACAACTTATATAATGCAACTTATTATATTATTATAATGCATACGCCTTCATGAGTATTATTAAGAACATTCAACTAAACCCAATGTTACCATTGTGAGGCCTAAGTACAGCCTCTTGTAAAATAAAAAAAAAAAGGCCATGGCATATTTTTCATTTGAATATTGGTCATTATAACTTCATACTAATACCCAAATATTCATCTAGGGTAATTACCTCTTAAATGTGTAGATGCTGTTGAGTGCAACCCAGATATATGCTTGTGTTCATTGTGGATTAAGGGACAGGTTAGGCTGGTAGCTTGAACATGGTAAGCAAAGCACCTCTCTTCCCTGACATTTCCAGTTATCTATGGAATGAGTCAATACAGAGAAAACAGTATAATGTTGTGCTACCTCCCAGCTGAGTGTGGGGAGAAATTCCTACTGCTGAGGCTATCAGGAACACCCGCCTGATTCTTAATCCTAAGTCCGTCTCTACCTGCCTTCTTGGTGATGCTCACACCTCTGGGTTTCCTCTTGTGCTCTTCTGCATTGTAGGGCAGCATTAGTGTTCTGTATCTCAAGGGCCATGGATGTTTCAGTCATGCAACCCACAACTTGAAGTATCACCTGGAGTGATAAAACCAAATCAAAAACAAAATATAAAACAAGAACTTTGGACTTCCAGAGTCAAGCATGATGGAGTTCAAAGCCCAGCTTTCCCATTAATATATATATAATTTTTTATTCAAAAATATTTTCTTTTCTTTTACATACCAACCCATTCCCCCTCCCTCCTCTTCTCCCATTACCCCTACCTACTCCCATCCCCATCATCCCCTCCTTATAGAGTGTAAAGCTTCCCTTGGGAGGTCAACACAGGCTGTTATACCATGTTGGGGCTAGACCTAGCCCCTCCCTCCTGCTTCAAGGCTGAGTAAGGCATTGGTTACACAAACTGACTTTATAGACCCCAGCTCTACCATTTTAACTTAGACTATGACGATGGAAAGTCGTATTTTCTGAGTGTTAATGTCCTCATTTCCCATATGAGGTGCAATGCTACACACCCAGATCAGGAGCTGGGGATTAAAGATTGCATTCCAGAGTGGTTGTGACATACCCAGGAAGAGCATTGGACCCAAGCAGAAAGTGCTCTGCCCCTCGGTTAGTATGAGACATCACCATTCACAAAAGCCAGGGATCCTTTGATTACTCCAGTACCCTCTGAAGTGCAGCAGGCTGCCTACTGTGATGCAATGTGGGTGAGTGTGTGATGTACTTCCCAGGTACAGAGAGAAGCTTGCTTATGATTCACCAAAGACCGTTGTCAGTTGTTGTAACAGAATTTAAGGAGTTATTGTTACATACTCTTTGTTCCTGGTAACCTGTCATTATTTTACCTTCTGCATCCCCAGACTCTTGTCTTCCTTCTCACACCTCCTCTACCAGTTCCTCTCTCCTTCCTACTATTATCACATCTTCTTGAGCCTCCCTTGCTTTCGTGTCATTTGTGTGTCCACACATATGTGTCTCCATATATGTACATGCATGCTAGGGTTCACAAAGGAAACTTGACATTTATTCTGAGTATCTGATTTCTTCCTATTAACGTGATGACCTCCAGTTCTACCTATTTTCCAGAGCATAATTTCATTCTTTTCTCAGGGCTGCATAAAGCTCTAATTTGTATCCATTCTTCTTTATTGGTTCACCTGTTGATGGACACCTAGGTCGATTCCAGGACCTTTCTCTGTGAATAGGGTGCGGTGAGCAGGGGTGTGCAAATGTCTCTGTGGTAGGTTGGAGTATCATCCTTAGGATATATATCAGAAACAGAATAGCTGGGTCACATGATAATTATAGTTTTAATTTGTTGAGAAACCTGCACACTGATTTCCATATTGGCTGGATCAGTTTACATCCCTAACAGCAATGTATAAGGGTTTTTTCTTCAACCTCAGCAGTATTTTTTTCTTTTTGTGTTTATATATTTTTATTTTTTCTTTGAAAATTTTACAAGTATATAAAATATATCTTGATTAAATCCATGCCTACTCATCTTCCAATACCTCCTTATCTCCCCTCAACACATCTCCTTCATGCCCATATATATGCAAAACCCACTGAGTCAGATTATTTCTGCAGATGCAGGTATTTGCACTGTTTTCTTGATAATCACTTCCTTGACAGGGGTGAGGTGGAATCTTACTGTAGTTTTTATTTTCCATTTCTGTGATGAATGGTGAAGTTGAAGAGTTTTCCCTATGTTTACGGCCAATTGTCATCCATCTTTTGGAAACTCTGTGTTCATTCATTAGCCTGATAAGTGGTTGTGTTTTCTGGGTCTGTGGTTTTTTTGTTTTTTTTTTTATTTATCTTGAGCATGAGATTTGGGACTCAGCATGTCAGGGCTTCTGCATGATTAGCTATGTGACCCTCAGTCTTCAGTCACTGTTAATGTGCTGTGATCTCCCCTCATACCAAGCCATGCTGTTCCATTGTGAGATGATAATGGATAATTTGCGTGGGATCTGTAATATGGGAAAACAGTGTCTTTGTGTTGGGACCTTACCAAAGATTTTCAAGTATGTGTATACTGGAGCCTGTGCCTTGTAAAGTTCTCCCTGAATAAATGGAGGCTTCAGAAGGGCAAGAAACAATGCAATTTCTGTGGAAGTTAATTGCTTTCTGTGTTTCCTGGGGTCTAATGGCCTAGTGAGAGAGTCCTGAGCCATGCTAATGTGATGATCCAGGCATTTGTCCAGGTACCAATTATGAACAGAAGTCACATGTGTCACTGTCAACCTATTTGGAGAGCGAACCACCTCTCCCCACTCAAGAAGTTGCCATGGCAATCACAGGGCAAGGAGTCATCTCAACAAAAGACACAAAACAGGTGTGAACTACAGCCACAGGAGTGTAGGGCTAACCACTGAGCACTGTATTAACAACTGCAGGGGGTTTAACAGTGGTTTGTGCCCAGCATCAGCCTAGGTGCATGCCAGAGGGAAAGAAGTGATGAACCCTTGGCTCAAAAGATTGCCTTTTCACAAGGCTTGTCATAGCTGGCAGCAGGCTTCTTCATAGGAGAAATGATCAAACATTTGGGCTGCTCATGGCAATAAGTCTGAGTTGATGATAGCTGTTGGTACTGTTAGAAGAATCTTCTGGGTTTTTCTTGGGCCTTATGTCTTGCTTCTCCTGTTTCTCACCCCTGTAGAACTGTCAGTATTACATATCATATGTAACTGTCACAAAAAATTTTGAATTGTTATTTACTTAATTTTGGTTTTCAGTTGTATGACCGGCTTCTTTTTAATTAAAAAAAATGTTCTTGTATGATCACACCCATGTGTGAAATGCATGCTGATTGCACTCACATCCACTTCCTCACCACCCCTGCTCACGGCCCTCTCTTAGTTTAATACTCTCAGCACTATGCTATTTTGCCTTAAGTGCATATGGCTCTTTTGTCTCTACACCAAGGACAAGACCTTACATTTCTTCTCTGTTGGCTCTAGGCCACATCTTGAGCATCAAGTCTTCAGATATTTCTGTAGGTGTATCAACTTCTACATTTCTATCCAGTTTTGATCCTTACTTTCAGCCCTCAGAGCAGCCTACCATTCTGTATGTCTTATCACTTTATTTGGTGTCACCCTGGTCCCAACCACCAGCACCCTCTACTTGCTTCCTTGTAATAGCCTTCTAATGATGGTTCATCTACATTCTGTTATCTCTCCTGCAATTAAAGGCATCTCTTAAAATGCAAAGGAGATGATGTTGTGTCTCTGCTCAGAACCTTCCAGGGCCCATACTTGAACCTAACTAGGTTTCATTACCTGCCAGACCCCTTGTACTCTACAAGGTCTAAATGATTTGGACTCTGCTGTCTCATACACTCCATTTCCTGCCTCTCTGTTACCTTTAGTCAGCTGGTTTTAGCCATGCCTGCTCTACGAGTAGTTGTTTTTAAAAAAATGTCCTGCTAGGGCTTTTCTGTTTTCTCTTATTTCTCCCTGTAAACTTCTGTAGGTGACCAAAGGACCCATTCTTACTGATTCTATTCTCTACTTAAATACCCCATTCCACGTGTTCTTCCTGAATTTTCTCTAAAATATCCTCTTCTCCCCACCTCACTCCCATCATCCTCTGTCCTGTTTGTTTCCTTGAAACTGTCATAGCTGGGAGGGAAGAAGTGCAGTGCAGTGTGTGTGTGTGTGTGTGTGTGTGTGTGTGTGTGTGTGTATTGCAGGTAGGATAACATGGGGGAAATATGGGCAAGGTATAAGGATATATATATATATATATATATATATATATATATATATATATATATATATATATATATATCGCATGTTATAATGAAGTCTATTAGTGCATACATAAAAATGTCTTTAATATAGTCTGGAATGGTATTACCATATTTCCCTGGACATGAACCTATGAGGGCTGGTAGTGTGTCTGGTTCACTCCATGTTTAAAGATGGTGCTGTTGTATAGTAGAAGCCCTATACATGTTTGATAAATATTCAAAGCTTCTGTTAGTTTGCATGTTGCTGCTCTATGGGTGTTGATTGTTATATTCAACTCACAGACCAGAGTTCTAGTATATTCTTCATGACATATCTCACATGTTGCCTGCTTCAGTAACATTTCTTGACCTACTGGAGAGATAACCTGCTCTTCCCTGATCCCTTAACTTCAGTCACCATTCTCCCATGGTATATAATGCTATGCTTGACTTTATCACATTGTTATTCCTGGATTCCACAGGGAAGATATAAATGGTCTTATTTGTGTGTAATCTTGGTGTCTAGAACAGAATGTTGTAAATGTTCAACATGTGTGTGAAAATAAATAGCAGAGTTTTAGTAACAAGATATATGTTTCCTAGGAAGAAGCAACTTTTTAATATCTTTATCAATAAATTAGAATTATGGGGAAAATCCCAAAGAATCTGTTTTGGAAACATATGAGGAGAGGAAATAAGAAATCAGGAATTAAAAGACTGCAGTAAAATGTCTAAATTGTCAACTATACTATATAAACTAATTAATAAGCCAGGCAATTGTAATTGAGGTTGACTGTAGCAAAAAATAGTGATTTATTTGAGTCTATGTTCCCACAGTTAGTACAATGCCCAGAAGATGTGTATCTGATGCTTACTTGCTAATTTTTAATAATTGTCTTTTTTGCTTTAAGTAGCTAGTTCATGTCCTGATAAATTTAACTTTTAAAAATATAGTATCTCTCTGTGATTAAAAAACTTTTAAAAATTCCTTTTCACTTTGACATCTGAGGGATATCAAGGCTGTGTAGCACCTTTTCATTTACTGGGAATTCATCATGAGTGTGTTTTTCATTATGTGATTGAACATAGTTACATAGATTCTAAATCTAGAATGTAGTCTCATTTTCTATTGACAGCTTTCAAAGGATAGATCCCAATTTCTTCTTATGTTGAACATTTTTAATCATATTCTAGGTTTTGTGAATATCGTGTTTTGAGGCTATTTTATTTTCCTCATCTAATTAGAGCTGTGGTTATTCGCTATTGAGCACTGGTTATTTCTGGACTTGTGGGAGTGGACAGTTAACATAGTTGAAGTCAAATAAAAACTGCTGTACAATAGTTTTCTCTTATTTGCTTTTCTTTTGTACAAGCAATACAATTTCGTTGCATGAATCACAAAGTCACTAAAATCTCAGGAACATATGCTGGAGTAGGTGAGTATATTCTAGTGAATACACAGGCATGGTTGTGTAACACATGGGCTTTAGGCATTGTGTCATCTTTACCCTCACATTCACCTAGCTCAATCCTAATTATCTTCAACACCTTCAGCATCTTTCCATCCCCATGCTATTAGGAGGCTCATCTCTCAGCTGTCCCAGGATTCGACCGAGTTCTGATCATTCATCCTTAACCATCTTCTTTGGAGTTTGCCCTCATATACATGATCTGGATTCAAGAGATGTGTTCAGTATCTGTACAAAGAACATGTTCTTTGCGGGGGGGCAGGGACTTTTCTGTGTTCCTCCTTCGCTTTGAAGATGTTTTCTTGTCTTTGGGATTTTGTCTTTTTTTTAGTAATTGTTCCACACTTCATTATAAGGCCACACAGAGATTAACTTACTGTATTACTTCCCTGACTCTGAAAAAGTCAGTTCTCCTTGAGAACCTGTCTGCTCTTTTCTACACTGCCTTGCTTTCAAAGAGGTGTCTTTGAATTGAATCCTGGAAGGAGCTCATGCAGTCACACTGGAAATTAATTTCAATAGAACAATGTGGGATGTCCTTGAGCCCTGGTAAGGGTGAGTTCTACTCTGTGATCTGTAAACACGTTTGAACAGTCTAGACTCAGTAATATGGTCATAAATACATGCAGTTATTGTAGCATGGTTTAGAAAGATTGTTTTCTTAATAATGGTAACCAATCAATGTGAAGACCCTAATATTAATAGCTGCCACTTCTGAGATATTATGTATTACTAATAAAATGAATACTTATATGCCATGAGGTATAGGTTAATAAGTACTTCTATAGAGATAAGGACTGGAAACCAAGAAGGTTTAGGAGTGAAATATTTACTTACTTATGTCTTGTGGTCTTCTCCAATGCCTGCTTTATTTTCAGAGTAGAAAGCAAGGGGACAGGTAGTGAAGGAGGGATTAGTGTGATAAGATGGGAGAGCTGACCAGCCTTACAGGGAACGGGAAGAAGGGGTGTTGTGAAACACATCAAGGTAGCAAAGTCCACAGAAGTGTTTGGACATGGTAGGGCTTTACTTTGTATACAAATTTGAAATATACAGAGAGTATTTCTGGGGTAACAAAATTTCGTTGCCTGGCTAAGCTATAGTCAATTTTGGAACTTTCTCCTGGTCCTTGTGTACAGTCCCTTATAGAATATAGATTATTAAAATCCCCCAAACTCCATTTTATGACCCTGGATATTTAATTTATTTATTCTGTTTTTTTAAGTCTTTAAAATTAAAATATAGAATTTTCTTTTCTTACTTTTTCTCTATTCAAACAACCCTATGTGCCTCCCCTTGCTCTCTCAAGTTCTCTATTTCTTTGATTGTGTATGTATGTATGTATGTATGTATGTATGTATGTATGTATGTATGTATGTATGTGTATCTCCACACCTGAGCTATCAATGCTCACCCTAACAGCCATAGATTATCTAACAAAATCCCAACTCCAAGCGTGATAAGCCACCTTTGGAGTTGTAGGTAAGGGTGGGCCAAGGGACACCTCAAACTTTATAGTCTATTGCTGTTACCATTGGTGGCCCCAAGAGAGATGGAAGGTAAGTTCATGTTACTGAAGGCACCATGCACCTCAGACATATGACCCAAGGGGCCCAAGCTGGAGATGTTCTGAAAACCTTACCCTTGATAAGGGTTTTTCATTCTGTCGTCTCTCAAGTGATTTCTGTTCACCCTCTTCAGGAAGAAACCTGCTGTGCCTGTCTATCTAGGATATCCTATTCCTGATGGTCCTTCTCAGTAAATCTCTCCCTTCTTCCTGACTCTGCCCTAGTCCACAGATCCCTGTTTGTTTGTGTTGTACTCAGAATGGCATTTGATTTATATTGTACTCCCTGTCTCCTGTCCACAGTAGTTCAGAAAACATTTTTGAAAACTGCTTTATTATCTCTTCCTGATATTTTTCTTTATGATAACTCTCAGAAGTGTACCCAAATGTGATTTATAGATTTGGAAACAACCATCATTTAGCTGGTATTTCAAGGGCCAAAAAAATTCTATCCCTGCTTAATCTTTGCTGTTTTATTGCAATGTCTAACACTGGCCCCTGTTTTTGCTGAAGAAGCAGCCAAACTCCCTGCAGTCCCTTAGAGTCTCGTCCTTAAGTTGGCATCACAGTCTTTTCCCCTAATGAAAGGTAAGAAATTCCAGGAGCTCCCCTCTGCTCAAGAGATCCTTGAGGAATAACTGTAAAAAATACTGTTGTAATGAAACTTCACATTCAAATTGCCTCTTATTCTTAGGGTGTCAAAGTGCTTTATCAACATGAATTGCTAGAAACCTTTTAGGTTAATTAAAATGAACAGGTTTCCTAGACACAGAAGGTGACTGCATTTATATTTGGGGGTGTTTCACCAGGTGAGCAAATTGAAGCACAAACAAGTCCTTTGGCTAATCAGAGACATTCCAAGAACCGGTGAATTCAGCGTTACCATGCAAACAAATTGCCAAATCCCATTGCTCTTCTGCATAATAATGATTATAATTTTGTGGTTCATAAGTACAGGCATTCATAGGCTTATTTGTGCTACCATTTATTCGATGGCTGCAGGCAGTTGTGTGTTGTGCTTGGCACCTGGCTTGCAGCCGAGCATTGTTTCCTTACAAGGACACTGCAATGCAGGTTTTATATTTTCTTTATGCTGCAGCGGTATAGGTTTTATCTTCACTTGACAGCCCAGGAAACCAAAGCTTAAGGAAGCTAAGTAGCTTGCCAGCTGTGTGGCTCTGGCAAGTGCCAGAGCTGGGATGGTAATCTAGGTTTGTGAACAAGCCATCCACATTATTCTTTACCAACTGCATTGCCTGTTCCTTCTCTATTTCTACACTCCCGGACAATGTATCATATCACCACCAGAAATAGAAGTGCGTTGCAGACCTAAGGATTTAGAATTGGAGTTATACAATGGCAGGAAGAGGAGCTGAAGCCAGACTGCTGGTGGAAGTCGGAACACGGAGTAGAGGTGGGGGATTGCAAAACAAGCGCAGGCATTTGGATTTTTTTCTCCGTATGTCATCCTGCTTATCAATATTCATGCAGCGCTCAGAGAACCAATTAGTAAGGGAAGGAAATTTTACTCTCTAAGGATATAATGAGACTGTTACTACAGTAAAGATATTACCACGTTTATTCTCACAGCAACCCTCTCAGGTAAATCCTCAAGTTCACTTCACAGACCATGAAATTTAGACTTAGGAAGGTTAAGGGATTTGTGCAAGGTTGTGTAGCCCATAAAAATGCCATCATTTCATTCAACTCCAATGGTTTGTCCTATCATCCTCACAATCTTTGGCAGCCATGTACTAGTCAGACTGGCCACATCAGGCTGTACTGAACACCTCTTCCTTTGCTTGACTGCTATCCATGGATTTCACATCACTTCCTGGCCCTTTGGCTAAGTCAAGTGTAGGATTACTGTTCACATTGAGCATGCCATTGGCAAATTTGCATTTAAAGACTATTGTGATTTTCCACATGGTCAGACCCCCAGCATACAAGAACTGCTGGTGTATACATATATGTACCATCATTGGGTGTAGCTTTATTAGAGAAACTTTCACTCAGATTTAAGCCTAGACAGGGGCACTTTCTTGATTGTGTAATTAATACTGCATTAATAGAATTGTTGATGATGTTCTGATTCACTTATGGTGCCTAGGATCGACTTTGAAGTCTGAAGGACGTGTGCTATCATTGCATCATGCAGGACTGTGCCCTGAGCACAGTGGTTGTCCACTGGCAAAGTAAGCATGTCTGTTGATTCATACCGTCCATCTGGAAAGAATATAATTTTACAAATATTCCTACAGAATTAACCACTTCTACATTGTGAGTGAGTCTTCATGTTGTAACAAAATTCACATTCAAGTTGTTTAGGGGTGTTTTCTGTGGAAATGAGAGACATGGGCATGAAAGTATGACCTCTGTACCCATTCATGAGCCTTGTAGCTACCAACTTGTTTCCTAATCATTGCCTCTTTTTCTAAGTACAGGTTCTCTTATTACTGATTTATAATGTGTGTTGCTTATTTCTATGCTTGCTCTCTGCCACAAAACATAATACCATCTAGTGTGCTCCCTGAATGGCACCTTGCATGAAAAGGAATGTGTCCTGTCCTTACTAACACGGTATTATAAAGTGAATACATAGAAACCCCCATCACAACAGGGCACACAGGTTGTCACAGATGGTAGAGGGATGAGTCAGAGAATACAAGATTGTAGAAAACTGAAATATCTCTAATCAGCAAAGAAAGCAGAGCAAGAGAGTTTTGAAATGCATGTTGAAACCTGAGCCCTAATCTTAAGATCAGGGTTTCAGACTGTTTATTCAGTTCTATTGAGCAATCTGATTTGAAATCTCCACAAACATTTTCAAGCAAAATGAGGACACGATAAAAAAACAAAAACAAACACACCTGTAATTTAGAAACATCACATTAAGAGCAAGCCAGAGGCCTGTTTGTGCTTGGATTCATTTAGTTTGAAAAGCTTATAAGGGACATAATTTATAAAATATTTTGAGCCCAAGTGATAGTATCATTGAAAAATACATATAAAATTTTAAAACTCTGAAGTATTTATAGGTATTGCTGCCATGTTTGAAAACATTGAGAAATATTATTACATATTGATAAAAAGTGTAGTTTGACATAATGAAATTATTCCATGTAACACAATAGTAATAGCGGGGCATACAGCAGTGTATCTGTGGGCAACACAACTCTCAGAGCTTTGGAGTTTTGGTCAGCAAGATGAAGAAAATACTATAGGCTTCAGTTGTGCTTGGGGAGTCTCAGAGACAGGATATGTGGTGGGTCGTCTAGCATGAAGCCTGGCACATAGCTTTAGTTCTACTGGGGAGATTGAAAGTGTCCCCTTACTAAGGGGAAAAGAGTAGGTTTGTATCATAAAATGTTTGTGCCAGATGCCAGGCAGGTAGTTCTTCTCTGCCCATGTCTGACTTGTGTCAATGTTTGAACAGTGCTAGCACTGGTCCCTATGTCCCTGGACCATGTCCTTCAGAGCAACCAGCTGGATGTTTATCTTTTTCTCACATATATTCAAAAGGGTCAGCAATTAATTTAATTCAGTAATTAAAACAAGGGTCCCAAGATGACAGTAGACAGCAAAGAACACAAATGGTTCATGTGCTTTAATCCATCTCTAAATGAGATTTTTTTTTTAAGAAGAAGAAAATACTCATTTGGAGTCAGTCTGTCTGCTATCATATTTTTTTTACCATTGTAACCAAGAAAGCCAAGCAGGGTTGATGGCAGCAAAGGGTTTAGTGTGTAGCACACTTAAGTGGAATCCTAGCTCCATCTGACCACCAGCTATGACACTCTGGATCAATAAACTGCTACATGAGTCTCAGGTTCCTGTTCTACAAAATAGGAATACTTACATCTGCCTTGCCTTTGAAGTGAGGATGGAATACATAAAAAATACCACCTTTTTTTTTTTAAACTTCGCTAATTATTCTCACTCTCCCCAAAAAAGAAGGTTTAGAATTGAGTAAATCAAAGCAGTTTCAGAGACAACAGTAGAATCATATTTAGGCAGCAATTGATTTCTTTCTTGGATAAAAAAAATTATACATCTGCTTCTAAAATATGAAGAGTGGTGGCTGTGATTCATGCACACATGATTCACAGAGAAATCTGGAGCTGAAACGCAGTGAAACTAATAATATTCCACCCCTGTGACTACAGCTTGCCTAAGCTTAGAATGTGTACCCAGAGTCAGGGCTGTCATCCCCAGGACAAGTATGGTGCTGTCTTGATTTAGCAACAGTGGTACAAGCAGAAAAGATTGATTTCCCCGTAGCACACTTCCCAAAGATGGGTGCATCTGCACCAGCTGCAGCAATCCTCTTTTTCACCCCTTATATAGTTTTCATCTGTACTTTGGCAGAACCAGGATAGCAGGTTCTCACTAGTGTCTCCATCTCTATCTTCATTTTCAACAAACTCATTCTTTCTCTTCTCACTGGTTTGAGCCTGCATTATTGGGCAGAGGTCCACAATTTGGTTGATAATTATCATCAACATGAGCATCAAGGAGATTCAGGCAGAGTCCTGACATTGTCATCTTCTCACTACCTAATCTTTACTTGACCTGTCTCAACATAAATTCTCTCACCAACAAAATAGTTTACAACTATTTCATCATGTTGTATAAGGATTATATACACATATGTACAGTACACAGTGCATGAAATAAAATTGCCATCCATACTTGCTCTTTATTGTTGGAAAACCAGACATAATTTTGTTGGCACCTGCTAGGCACTCCATGTATTGCTACAAATGCATGGCAACTGCTCTCCTGCTTTGTGTTTCACCTTTCTCTCTGACATCACCTTTTGCCCATTAGAATCTTCTCAGAACTGATTACTGCATAGGTAAATGCTACAATGTCACTCTTTCTCGTGTGTCTTTCTGTTGGATAACTGAAGGGTTGTAGAAATATCAAGGCTACCTAGGAAATCATCACCTTGAATGGACTGAAGAATTGTAGCTATAGCCTCCTGCTAACCATGCTAACTTCAGTGGGCACACTGCATTATTGCCCTGTGCACACACTGTGCTAGATATTGTTATGGTATATGTGAGTGTGATCTCTGCTGTCATTGAACTCACAGAGTTCATATCCTAACCCACCTACAAATATATACTTAGCAGAAAAATGCAAGGACAGGTTGGGAAATAAAAGTTTCATGAATCAGGAAAGGTATACATTTGGAGGACATCTTATCCTGGAAAGAACCAAGACACTAGCCCGTTAGCCCCAAGGTGGTGGTGGCTATTTTTCTTCTTTTAGTGAGTGACACAGAAGGGCTCTGTGAGTGTGCAGGTGAGTAACTGAGTGAATCTTTGAGGTTAGATTTAATTTTCAACGTCTACCAGTTGTGTCAGCTGGGGGTGAACACAAATCCCTGTGTAACCCTGTGCTCTACATGAAATTACACCATACAATGTCTTCTACTCCTTCCCTCCCAGTGCCTTCCAGATTTGGATAATTAGAATAGCATGATCATTCCAATGACAGCAGCTCTTTGTGGGGCTTCTCTCAGCATAGGCCAAATTGTACCTTAAGGTATTCTGTCAGGTAGCTGCTATTATATCCTCTTTAGGAGAAGAAAGGGGGCTCAGAGAAGTACAGCATCTTGTATACAGATACATGGTTGACGACAAAGCAGATCTTTCAGAGCTATGAAACACAGTCAGTCCTCACCAATGTAATCTAGTAGTTGTTTCTAAAGATGTCTGTAATAGTATTTCCAGGGACTTCTCACACAGTCTCTACAAAGAGGTATGACATACCACTAAGAGGCAGAACCTTTCTTCAGTCCCTAGAAGCTGTACCAGCTTTGTCACATAGCTTGAAGAACAGATCATGGCAAGAATGACTTTTACTTTTCAAAGGCTGGAGCTCAAGAGAGCTCTTCCTCCTGGATTTTGTTCTCTCAGAGGTCAGTGTGATCTGGAACTCTGACTACCCAGGTTTGGGGGATGGTGTGTTGATAGAGATTTATTCAATCACTCACATTCTAAATCTGACCTGGAGTTACCACATGAGTTCTTATTTTTTTGTTTGTTTTTAGCAATAGTTTTATCAATTCTTTCAGAATTTCATACAGCGAGTTATTAACTTTTTGCTTTCTTACAAACATGGGAAGAGTCAATCAGTTCCTACTTTCAGCAACCCAGGTTCAGGGTTAGTGTGTGCATCATTAGATACTTAGGATGCATACTAAACATTGTAAGTAACCACGACATATTCATCAGACCTTTGGAAGAACTGTAAGCCTAGGACCCTACTGGGTATAGCTCATAGGAAATGATCAATAAGTACTAACATAGGTTATCAGAAGAAAAAGTACCCAGCATTCAGGAGCAGGCTATTAAGCAGGAAGGAGCATCAGCTTGTTGCAGAGCCAGCTGTCTAGATGAGCAGCAGGGGCATGGAAGAAAGTGAAGGCATCAAGTGCCATGCTCAAAAATCCACACTATTATCAGATCTTATGTCAAAGATTACACCTCGGCTTGAACCTTATCATTCTTGTGTCTTATCAAAATCACTGGGGAGGTTTTGGGGAGTCTTCTTTTTGTATCACCTGGAATTTATCTTCTCAGGCTTGAGGTTCATCTTCTCAGTTTCCTCTCCACTAGGGTGGTTTGGCAGGGTTTCTGAAAGAGACCTTTAGCAGATGGCAAAAACACAAACACCACTCCTTCAAACATACACAAACAAAAATGGCTCTAGGACATAAAGCTCCTAAGGACAGATCTCTTTTGCCAATACTGCTTATTTGATCTCTGCTCTGGCCTGGATAATAACACCCTCCTCTCTGCTCCTACTTGCAAGCTGCTGTTTTAACCAAGCTTAATACAAAACATAATCATCAAATTGGATTTGCAGGCGGTCATTAGCATAAGCCGCAGCTTGTGTAATTGTCATCAGAGAACCAGAGAGATGCTGTGAGCAAAGTGGCATTGCAATGCTTGGAGGTCCTCAGCTTCCTTGTTTCTTTGGTCATCAACAAACGTTGTTTCTGTTCTTGAGGTACCAGGGTGCAGCAAGAACAGAGACTGCATGGCATGCAGACATCTCTGGTATTTTTCTCTAGTAGTAATGCCCCAAACTTCTAGTCCACAAGAATGGCAGAAATGTGATGGTAATAAAAGCGACTCCAAGGGAGCTCTGTTAGCCACCTGTAATATGCGCCCTGGTAGTTTTCTAGGGTAGAAGAGAAAGGTGTTGATAAAGTATGGTCCTGTGAGCTCTAGCACAGAGCACAGACAGTACCAGGCTAATTACCTCTTCCTGAGCATGAGGCAGACATCCCTGACTTCAATAACTAGTTCTAATGCCCAATTCACTTTTTTAAAGCCCCAGTCATCTTCATTCATAGTGTTTACCGCAGCTAGAGATTGCATTTTCAAGTGATGCATGTTCTTCTCCACATTGTAATCTGTAGAAGAGCAAAAAATATGGCTTGTTAATCACCACTGAGTTGAGTGCTGGAGGCTTCCCTTCTGTCTCTTGCATAGTACGTCCTTAGTTGGTTTAATGAAACAGTCCATACAAAGCCCAAGGAAAGCTTCCTAGAGAACAGGATACTTGAATTGTGTTTTGAAAGATGAACAGAAAGTTGTATCAAAAAATAGCAAGAATAAAAACAAGTTTGAAAATAGTAACACCTTAAAAGAAAAGTGTACCCTCACTTGCCATTGTGGATTTGGTATACTTCCCACTCAAGCTCATACATTGAGACCTTTAAAGATGTAAGTTTTGTAGAGTAAAGAGCCTGGCATAAAAGTACTAAGGATCTGTGGATTTTAAGCTCAGTTCCCATCATTATTTACTATGTCTTTGAGTACACTGCTTGACTTCTATGGATGTATTAGATAGCAGCTACAGATGTTACTCTGAGTTATTTGCCTATTTTATGATTCCTATGTTAGCACATACAGGGTCTACCCAGATTTATATAGACTTCTCTGTCTTGGTTCACTACACCCTACTGTAAATGGATACTATATCTGTGTGTATTCTATTGCAGGCCAATGATTTACAATGCCTGGTTTTGAACCCCAAGCCATCCAGTTCCCAACTATGTGAGTAGACTTAAGCCATAGTCAATTATTTCCTTGTCCTGATTTGAAAATAAAATATTACTGTCAAACTTCCATGGCTCTTGCCAATTTGTTTCCTCACTTAGATATCCTGAAATCAAAAGTGCATCCAAATTGTTTCAGATCTCAAATTCATATAAAACATTTATCCCAGAGCTTGTCATGTCATTGACCCCTACTTGATGGAAGTCTCTTATGGTGGTGCTGTTACAACTGTTAGGGAAATAGAAAAGGCATAATGGAATTTAAAGAGAGGATTCTGAGGAAGTTGCATTGTTACAGGCTTTGAAAAAAATAGGTGTTTCAGACAGATTTCTAGGGAAGGAATATCAAGCATATGGAACAATTTGAATTGAGAGACGTAGCAGTATATAGAGTGTTTCAGGTAGGTTAATCTGGTTCTGATAGTGAGAAAATGGACACTATGAGTGCAATGATATATCAGTGGAAATGTAGGAAATGATCATAGCAGAATGAATGCACCATTTATTTTAATACTATTATTTCTAGGTCTACATTATCATCATTGTGTTATGGGATACATGCATACAAGTCTGGATTTAGCAGATATTGCCACATGGTTCAGTGAACAGTAGAATGATCATATCTTAAAGTGAAAGCATTGATCCGACTTACTCACTATTTGCTCATTCACTTACTCTCACTCACCACTTATTCATTCATTAATTCACTCAGTCACTCATTCATGCACTAACTCTTTTACTCATTCACTTACTCAGTCATTCGCTGTCACACACTTATCCACTCACTGACTCACTGACTCACTTGTTATGGAATATTAAAGATGTGTTACATTCTTTTACACTGTGAAATATTTGTTTAATGACACAAAGATGTGTTGTGTTCTTTTATATTACATTTGTTTAACTCTGTGAAACTGTGTTACTTTGCATGTCTAAAACACCTAATAAACAGCCAATAGGTAGGCAGGAGAGGAGTAGGTGGGGCTACCAGGCAGAGAGAATAAATAGAAGGAAGGTGAAAAAAGGAGAGGAGAAGGACATTAGGTGCCAGCCACCCAGCTAAACAGAGAGACTTCCTGCATGGAGTAGTAAGAAGTAAAGAAAGGTATATGGAATAGAGAAAGATAAAAGCCCAGAGGCAAAAGGTAGACAGCATAATGTAAATTAAGAAGAGCTGGCTAGAAACTAAGCCAAGATAAGGCCAGGTATTTATAAATAATAATGAGTCTCCATGTATTTATTTTGGAGTTGGATGATGGGCCTCTCAAAGGGCCAAAGAACAAAGACAAAACAAAACAAAACAACTACACTTACTCTTTCACCCCTTCACTCACTGTAACTGACTCCCTCACTCACTCATTCCCTCATTCCTTCCCTCACTCACTGATTCACTCACTCACTCACTGTCACACACTAAATCATTTTATCACTCACTGTCTCTCATTCACAAATTCACCCACTCTCACTTGTTCATCAACATGTTGCGTATCAATTTTGTTAAATTAATAACAATTCATCGTTATTTTCATAACCCTTTTGTCAAAGTGAACCTCATAATTCTCACTTCACAAATTGAGACTTGACATACTGTTTACAATTTTCAATTGTACTATATTGAGTTACATGCAAGTACATAATGTATTTTGAGTTTATGCTCTTTCTACTGATCTTTGCCTCATCATTCCCTCTCCCATTAGTTCCTTTTGACCACCTAGACGGTTTTGTAATAATGGTATATATTAATCTTCTGTCAAATGTGCAGCTAGCAAAGATTTTTCTGCCATTTTTAGGCTGTCTCTTCACTTTTTTTCCCTTTGCTGTGAGGAAGACTTTAGTTTCATGACATCTCTGTAGTCAACTGTTGGCTCTGTTTTCTGAGCGGCTGGAGTCCCATTCAGAAAGTACCTGAAGCATTTTCCTTCTATCGGTTTTTAGAGTTTCAGAGCTTGTATGACTGGAATTTAAATGCCCCCATTAAAATGCAGTTTGTTTCAAGATAAAAGAAGAATTTTGAATAAACCAAATTGAAAGACATACCTCAGCCGACACATCATTAATTCTGTGGAAGAAATAAATGTTTTATTATAATAATTATTATAAAACACACATTTATGAGCTGGATATAGTGGCTCATGCCTATAATTCCAGCATTTAGAAGCTTGAGGAAGGAAGACTGTCACAATTTTGAAGCCAGTCTGAGCTATATAGCAAGGGTAGCCTGGGCTACAGAATGATAGTTTGTCTCAAAACGAAACAAAACGAGAAAATGTATACGATCTTGAAAAAGTTTCCCAAGCGCAAAGACTAGTTTATCCAGGCCCTAGATCTAGATTCAGAAAACCATCCACATCCCAGGAGCCCACTATATGTCTTTCCATTCACCTTCATACATTAACAGTTACTTTCTTGGTACCCAACAGCATAGATTACTTTGACCTGATTTTGAATAGATCCATGCAAATGTGACCAAGAAACATAGCTTCTTTCGTTACTGACTTTTAACTTTACATAAACATTATATTGCAATTGGTGCATATTGCTATGTAGAGATAACCTAGAATAATGCTACATATTCTACCATATCATGTCCAAAGCATGAATATGGTCCAAAGCACAATTCTTCTGTACATTTTGATGAGATCTATGTAACTTCCAGCAGTAGAATGTTACAGGAAATGATGGTGGCATTCGTATGAACGCCTTTCAGTCCATGTGTGCATGTACTTCTGTTAAGTACTATGAAGGGCTTAGCTGTGGCACAGGGTTTGTGTATTCTGAGTTTTACTAGACAATGCTCAATGCTTTTCCAATTTGGCCATATCAGTTTCCACTGGAAATGCATAAATGTTATGTTAGCTTCATATCTACACCCACACTTGGTATTGTCTGTATTTTTTCTTGGCATCTTAATCATTGGGGCATCACATGTCAGGATTTTAATTTGCATTTACCAGATTAGAAATAGGGTTGAGCATTTTTCTTCACAACAATTGTTAGTTGTCATATAATGTGGTGAGTTATCTGAGGCTTAGATTTTTCTCTACTATGCTTATCTGTTTTTATACTCTCATGTTCTTGTGTCCTTGATGGTGCATGTGGAGCCTTTTACCTTTGCCTGGCTTCAGGTCCTATCACAGCACCTGACAAGCAGCTGCTAGAACTCAGGTTTAGGGTCTACCACTGAGGAAGAAAGGAATGAAACCCTAGGAAGAGAGCTAGGG
This sequence comes from Onychomys torridus, assembly GCF_903995425.1. Taxonomy (NCBI): domain Eukaryota; kingdom Metazoa; phylum Chordata; class Mammalia; order Rodentia; family Cricetidae; genus Onychomys; species Onychomys torridus. The sequence goes on along the minus strand of NC_050458.1, from coordinate 37,041,593 downwards.
CCATCTGTAACTGTGTCTGTTTTCTGTCTACCTTGGAGGTTGCCTTAGGCTAAGCTCACACTTTAGTCCTTACAGTGCATAAACAATTCCAAATGGAATGTTTGATGCAGCCAATGAGCGAGGGTTTTGTGAACAATGGGCATTCTAATAAGGCCCTCTGGGGAACACCACCAAGGGCTAGACCTGTACTTTCTCTAGATGTCTTTATGGATACCTGAAGATGCTCTGCCCTTCCTTGCTCCCTACCCACTTCATACTGATGAGACACCCTGCTAACCTTACCAGTGGTACTTAATATTTCCAAGTAAGTGCTGGTGACTGAAGTGCTATACCAAAAATAAGTGTTTTGGGATCAAGTCCTGCTTCTCATTTATGCTGTTTGAATCTTGGTCAGATTACTTGTAGTGTGAGTCCTTCCCATCTGTACTGATAGAGAAGTGCCACCTACCTTCAAGGCCATCATAAGGCTTGAGTGTGTCCACACAGATAAAATTCTCTGGGGGTGCTCCCAGATATGAGAGCAGTCACTCAGTGCTGGCTCTTGAATTCACTATCAACTCTTGAAAGATGGAGTTTCAAAATCAGTAAGAGAATAATGATTACAATATTATTGGCCCAATATGACTTTGGGATGCCTTTGTGACAGCCACATTTTGAAGAGGACAGTAAAGTAGAAGATGGTATCTGAGCACTATAGGGGTTTGATTGTATCTATGCACTACACATTTACTATGAAAACCACCTAAGAAACTCATGACATTCACTGTGATGCCTGTCTTACAGGATATCACAGGTTCCAATTATAGAAAACACTTTGGAAATGGAATGCTAAATACCCTTTCCCATGGTTTTTTTTTTATTTTACTTATCGTGGTACTTATTTAGTTACTGAGTATCCAATAAGTCAAAGCATTGAAGTCAAGGGGAGGATTTTGTGGTTAGACATACATAAATATGAATCTTGGTACTGTATTGATTCCTACCTGAGAATGTCAGGACAAGTTATTTAATTCAAACACAGCCATAATTTTCTAATACAGACATGGACATATTTAATAAATATTTCTAAATAGTGCATATAAATTGTTTAGTATAATTTTTGAAATGTAGAGAATTATTTCATAAAGATAGATCTTACAAAAATAAACATTTTGTGTATATCAATGAGGTAGAATTGGAAATGAATTTGAAGATAAATACATCTATATGTCTGTCTTCCCAGATATGAAGTGTGATTACTGAGAGTAGAAATCATGTTTGGTTGGCAGTACAATATCTCCAGTGCCTAAGGAAATGCCTGCCACAAGTTGGTGCCTAATAATTTATTTATGAATGAGTAAACAAACGAGACTTATATATGAAACATATAACCTACTTCATGAAGAGAAAGGGGACATACAGGCAAAAACAATAACCAAACAAGACAAAAAGGGAGACATCTGAATACATTCAGGCATACTGTTACATGAGTGCATGGAGTAACAAGGACCAACTATGGTTTGACTATATTATAGGTATCGTGTGTGAGGAAGTCACTTGTCCTCAGAAGGCGGCTGTATGAATATCTTGTTATGAAAATTAAATGTTCAGGCACCCTAGGGAACTTACCCAGGATCACACAGCCATCGTGCATCGGGTCTGTTTGACCTACGTTCAAAGGTTCTCATCTCTCCACTGTCCTGTGCTTCTTGTCTTAGTTATCTACTCAAGAACTATGAAGGGTGATAAAGGGACTGTGTTATGGCTATTCTGCATCTCACAAGCTGAGTTGAAGTTGAGGATGATGAATAGCAGAGAGAGCTTTGCAGCCTGGGCAAAAGGTTGAAGCTTCTATATGGCTGGTTCAGGAGAAGGAAGAGGCTGGGAAATACACGGAAGGCAGATGGAGGGACCTTGAATGTCATTGCTGGGAAACTGGACTTCAGTTTCCAAACACTGGGAAGCCCCTGGAAATGTCTGATGAGAGATAAAGATGCAGTCATATTTCCGAAGAGGAGGCCACTAAGACACTTGCGATCAGAGCAAATGAAGTTAATATTTCTATTGCTTTTGTCCTGGACTTTGCATGAGTAATAGACTTCCTGGGTATGTGTGTGGGGGGGTCACAGACCCTGGAATAGCACTTCATGCTATTCAACTCTCTCTTATTCCTTTGTCTTCAACCACTTGAATCTCTTAAGATATAAAATGCAATGCCCAGCTCTTCTTAGGAGGACTCTTGGGAGGCGGAGGAAGGATGGTATGTATACAGGAGGCTTCACACAGGCTGTGAGGTGCAGTTCTGTGTTCAGGGCTGTCATTTCTCTTTCCCGGGTCTCAGTGTCAAAACTATAAATTGAAAGAGCTGACCTGGAAGGTTCCTTCTTCAGCAAAGTTTCTATAATTAAATCTTTCATCATTGTCACCACCAGCAGCTAATCTTAGATCTAGAGGAGCACCTTGGGACAACCAGGGTCAGTTCCACATCTGGGGAAGAGAGCTTACTCATTGCATACCTGTAGTCCCTGACCATGTACAGCTTCAGAAGCACACTTAAATTCCATCACTGTGTGCAATGACCACTGAAGGTTGACTCCAGGGCCTCATGTGTGTTAGACAAGAGTTCTACCGTCCCTGAGCTACACCCTGCTCCCTTTCACACCTTCTCATGGAGCATTGGTCATTTGGTGTCTCAGTCCTTATCCTGTGCTTTCTGTTTCCAGCTCCCTGCTGCCTTTAAGATCTTTTGATAGGACATCAGTTGGTGCTGGTGGGAATAGTAATGGGGTTCCCATATTTGGGGTGTGTGTATGTGTGTGTATGCATGAATGTGCATGCATGTCTGTATGTGTGCAGGTGTATGTATGTATGTGTGTGCATGTATGTGTGTACATGTGTCTGTATTTGTGTGTATATGCATGTGTGCATGTGTGTGTGTGTGCATGTGTGCGTGTGTGCGTGCGTGTGTGTGTGTGTGTGTGTGTGTGTGCATGCACTAAGGTTTATCAGTGTCTTATGTTATCAAATATCCAAGACACCCTCCAGTGTTTTGAAGCCATTGATTTTTAGACTTTTCTAAAACTGCAGAACACTGAGTGTCTCGTGTTCTTGCTCTTGAAAGTATACTCAGCACTGTGAATGGGGACCTTGGCAGGAGAAAGTTTGAGTGGGGTGACACATACTTCCCAGCTGGTTTTCCCAGGTTTGCTCTGTGTGATTTACCTGGTCACTCTGATGAACTCCTTGAATGTTTCATGAGGTGGGCCTGATGGTTTGCTGAGCTGCACCAATGACACCAAACTCAGGGCTTAGCATGGACCTAGTAGAATGAGCATGTGGTTTTGTTCTGACCGCTTCCCCTTCCAACAAAGAAGTGAATGGATGTCAGGTTTAGATTAACTTGTTAGCACTAGGTTCATGAGGAAATCAGTTTTATTATTCTTCTTCCTTTATTGGATTCACTCATTCAGTCAGGGAGAGCCGTTCAGCTCTTTGGAAGAAGTGTGAACACAGTGAGACCCGCCCCAGGTGAGTTCAGTGTTGTTAAGAAAAATGAGTGAAGTAAAGGCTCTCATGTGTAAAGGGGCCTTCATAACACACATAACACCAGTGAAGGGGTTAGAGGGAAGATTTCCTCTATTATTGGGTACTATATCCCTTAAGTCATACTATTAAATAGACAAGATCATTAACCAGATGATGAGGAGCTTTTCAAAGCAAAGGCAAATACTTAGAAGTACAAAACAGTTCATGAGACATGGAGACTCTGAGGTGGGAAGGAATGGTGTAACATTAAATTCACAGGGGGAGGGGAGAAACAGAGAGAAAGAGAGGAAAAGAGATGGAAATTTCCCTTAACATGATTCAAAACTTGCTAAATGAACAGCTGATTTATGTCTTCCATTCTGCTATGTTCCCAGGTGGAAAGTGAGAGGCTGTAAAAATAATAAATATAGATAGATATAAATATTCAGAGAGAGAGAGAGAGAGAGACAGAGAGAGAGAGAGAGAGAGAGAGAGAGAGACAGAGACAGAGACAGAGAGACAGAGAAAGAGACAGAAAGAGATGTTATACATGTTCAAACTAAAAAAAGAAGATACTGCAGCAGTTACCCAGCCAAGGAGAGCAGAAACTTGATAGTTGCCACTGACTGAGTGCCTCTGATATATCTGTTGTACCTGTACATCCAAGCTCATAGACTATCTAAGAGACAGAGTCTGAGATGGAGCCTTATGTGAACACAATCCTGGATGTTGTGTTCCTAAGAAGCAAGAGCCAGGATCAGGGAGCAGAGATCCAAAGAAAAAAGAGTTCATGCAGGCATTAGCCAGATGGGGGCTATCTCAATGGCTCTTGGCCACACCCCCATGCAGGTGGAGCAGTACCTGGTGAGTGGAATGAGATGAAACTCAGGACATCACTTCCAGCTGGCATGGAAGAGGAGAGTTTATATTCATCCTTTCTCCTTGTGACCAAATATTTGTTCCATAATAACTTGACTCCTTTGGATGTCCACAGGGAGGGGAAAGCAGGTTGGAGGACAAGACTGTGGGCTGAGATAGAGGCAAGATGGGATCAGAATCTACCTGCATAAGGTGCCTGGGGCCAAAGAGCTACTCACCGTGAAAGCTAGAATCAGAACCAGGTGATGGTGCAGAGATATAGAACTGTACCCCAGACATACCAGTATGCTGAGGGCTAGTTATCTTTGTGCTCTAGCAAATTACCAATACTGTTAGCATATTCAGAGCAGGACCACCTGTGATTAAGGAACTTGGGTATTGGTGTGGTTAAATCAGATGATCTGGTCCAATCTGTCATTAAGGGGTGTTCTGACTGGGATCTTCTTGAGAAAGATCCACATCCAAGTCTCTCCAATTGTTAGCAGGATTCAGTTAAAGCAGGCTGTTACCCCAATTCTTCCTTTGTTTTCTTCCTATACCACAGCTTACAAAATGACACCTGATTGTTTTTCCTTTTAATGTCAGAACCAACAAGAGACAGCAAGCAAGGCAGAAGCAGAATGCTTGTATGCTCTCTTATCTCAGGAGAGGATTACCCATAGGCTCCTCTACTGGGTTAGGGTCCTTGGGGCCATCTCAGGGCCAGCTTACCACAGAACATTGCATCAGGACCTTCTTAGGCCACTAAGAGCACCTCTTGTCTTTTCAATTCTCTACCCTGCTTTTTTTTTTTCTTGTGTTCTTCCGGACAGCATCTGAACCCCACATACAGAGAAGTACCTGGTGCTTCCTCCATCTGCCATGCACATGGAGATAGATATGTGTAGTACTGAGGAGCTTCTGGCCATAATCTTTGTGCTGCAGAGACTTCCATGGTCATAAAATACCATACAGCACCACTAGGCTGGGAAGGGCAGGCTTGAAGGTCAGTGTGGGCTGTGGAGGTAAGGCTCCTGTCGTTGTTTATGTTATGTCGACGTTGCACTGTTCTGTTTTTCACCGAGAGTAGAATCTGAGTGCCTGAGAGCAGAAGCCTGGGACATCAGACTTCAAATGTGGGGTTCCAGTAGTGCCCTTTCCTGCCGTAGGGCCTGGGACAAATGGCAAGTCTCCTTGTACCTTGCTTTCCTCATCTTTGATAAGGAATGTCTTTCTTTGTGGAGGGGAGTTGAGGCGGGTAGGGCTAAACACAAGGTCTGATGCATGGTGGGTGCCATGGCCAGGTTCTCTATCACCATGACTCTATTTCTATTACTTCATCTTCCAGGAAAACCAGAAAATTCCTTTATCAGTAAGTACCATGACATTTTAAGACATAGCAGAGCAGCATAAATCTGTGTTCCTAGTAACAGAGGCTCAAGTCTATCTGGATGTTCTAGGTACCCCAGGCAGCAGGTGTCTTAGATCCCAGTGATGTAGCTGTGTAGCCTTAGCTGTTCCTTCTCATTTCTCTCCTTTTCTATTTTCTGTGCATAAGAGCTCTATTTACCGAGGAAAGGACTGTATTCCTCACACTTTCCCAGGGACACAGGATACAAGTGGTAACTGTTAGTGACTGGTTATCCTGAGTACATTGTCCAGGTCTGTGGGGAGCATGTTTCCCAAGTCCACCCAGCACAAGTTCCCAGAATGCTGGCTTACCTTGAGAAGACCCATTATGTAAGCCCCACGATTCTCAGAAATGATGGGACAGGCTTGCCACCGTGGCTTTGCCCTGAGACATATTATTCACAAGTGGCATCTCTGACTTGTCAGTTACATTCATCACCTGGCTCCAAAGAAAGGAAATATAGCTGCATAGTGTCTCTACAGGAAAACACTGCATTAAACAGCAGGGCCATCCTTTGTTGTTCCAGGCCTGGGCTACAGGAGTACGGACAGGTTAAAGGCTGCCTCCACCTCTATTGTCAGGGAGCAAAAATGTAGATTGGAAACACACCTGAGACTGGCGTTTGGCTCAGAGCCTGGGCCAGGCAACAGATAAGTTCCTCTCCAGTCTGTAGTTGTCTCTGGAGAGATCAATAGAATGCTGTGTGCCTACTATGTGGATTCATATGGTACATATAGTTAAATTTCTGCTGTCTTTAGCACAGGATTGTGATGGAGGCAGCTAAGACTCAGAACAGTTCAGTGATTTTTCTCAGGGTGACAGAGCTGTCAGATCAGCCTTTCTCAGAGTATAGCATGCACTCTGGGGCAGGTGATGACCTACATAACAATACTGCCATGATCAGAGAAGGCCATGCCGAATCCTGTTCTAGGTCTGCTTGTAGTGTCATCTAGGGAAATGACACGCCAAGAGTTCTGAGAAGCTCTGCAGTCCCGAAACTGATTCAATCTAATATGTCCCAAGTCTAGTCGAGCATAATAACCCTTTTTATTTTTACAATGCTAAATTATACTTTAGTTTCTAACACATCAGTTTTATGTTATAAATAAGTGATGCTCAGTCAGGGGATCCTTGGGGTTCTGCTTAGACCCCATTGTATGGATTTCCAAGTTGTTCACTAACATGTTGTTTGTGGAATCTGTCAGAGGTCTCATAGTAGTTGTTGGCTCTGTTCCTGTGAAGTCACCATCTGTAGAAAATAAGCTTGAATTAGAAGGTTGGTCCTCATGCTAATATTTCTCATGCGTGGTGGGTGTTTGGAATAAGACACAAGAACATGAGGATTGAAGTTGTTTAAAATCAGGGGAGTAGGCCACTTCCCCTGAGACTGGAATGAGTCTGTGTGTAGCCTAATGAGAAAGAGCCTGGCCAGCCTTCAAAGGCATGGAGCTCCCTGACGTGGACAGCTTTTTGTAAAGACTAGATAGCAGGCACGAAGACACTAAAGGGGATCCCGCAGCTTACAAGGCTGCTCCCTCTACCCAGTGCTACCAGGAGTGGGTGTCTGACCTACTTGTTCTTCACTCTTCTCCCCTCCTCCTTCCATTCTTCCCTTCTTCCCACGTGCTTCCAGTGTAGGTGGGTGGAGGGTGAGACTGGGATAAACTAGGCAAGTCCTGGGGCATGGCTCATGGGAATGGCACCCAGTCTCTGTTTCTAAGCTGACTCCCGAGTGCTTTACCCTTCTGCAGTCATCACAGAACATCTGTCCATGGCCCACAGAACATGAGCCCAGGAGGGTTCCAGAGCAGGGCAGAAGTATCTGTCCTGTGCATCCTTGCCTTGGACATATACTTTCTGCAGCCACCTTGCCTTAGTCCATTTAGTGTGGCTATGACTGAATATACAGACCACATAAATGATAAACAAAAGTTTATCAATTCATTTCATAGTTTGAGAGCCCGTGCAAGCCAGGTGCTGCATTTTTCAAGAGTCTTCCTGCTGTGTGATAATATGGCAGAGAATCTCACATGGTTAAACAGAGTCTACAAACTTGGGTCTCTTGTCTTCCAGACCCTCTAATCCCATTTTGGCTCCACTTCCACTAGCAAAGCAGATCCGAATTACTTCTAAAGGCTTCACCTCCAGATGCCATCATAAGCAATTTTGGAGATTGTTTCCAACACATAGACTTTGGGGGACACATGCAAGCTGTGGCATCATCTGAACTGTGTGGCTTTCCTGAGATTCCAGGAGCAATCCTAGCCAAATTCTACTTGTTTCTGGTACAAAGTCCAGCATTGAGAGCTGGCTCCCTCAGCACCTGTGTACCCATTTGACCTGTACTGGATTGTTACAAAGTGCTAAACATGCTGTAGGAACTTTAGAGAATAGATGTGAGTGGAAACTAAGTGATAGAAAGATGGCTTTGTTCAGAGCAGCACTAATAGAAGCTTTGGGGAAGCAATGGAGAGTGTACTTGTGAATGAATGATTCACTTAAAGGAGAAGTTAAAAGTGTGTGTTTACCCTGACAATTCCAAGTGATGGTGATGAATATTGACACTTCTTTATAACCTTGCCAAGAATACCTCTTTGCTTCCAAGGAGACCAAAGACTCCTTCTGAGATGATTGGCTTTCCTTCTGTTTCCATGTGATATGCTTCGGAGCTGGGTTTGGTTTAATCTGGCATGACTATTTTGGTCAGAGTTTTGACATGAATGTAATTGTGCACCAGGAACCTGTGTCAATCAGTTGAAAATTATTTATCATCCTAGGGAGTTATTAAGTGCTGATGATAGCTGATTCTTTTGTCCAACAGGCATTCACTGTAGACTCAGTGTGCTGGCATTGTTCTAGACATTTCTGTTACAGAAGGAAAACCATTTTGTTTAGTTTTGTTTTTAGGCATTGGTATTTTTCTCCAAAGGAGCTGTTGCAGAGGCCCCTGCCTCTCATCTATGAAGTCCACAGAAAGGATGTGGCAATGGAATCTTGAGATTCCATGCTCCTAATGAAGTATAACCCAGGGTAGCAATTCTCAAACTGTGGGTCACAACCCCTTTGTCAAACCTTTAGAGCCCAAAATATTTGATTCATAGCAGTATCAAAATTACATTTATGAAGTAGCAACAAAAATAATTTTATGGTTGGGGAGTCACCACAACATATTAAAGGGTGAGAGCCTTAGGAAGGTAAGAACCACTTAGGGCCTAAGGGAAGCTCCTGATCTGTGGCCCGGGGCTTAAGGAGCAACCTAGGAACCTTGTGTTCTGCAGAGAGTTATTGGGTAGGGAAGGGAGCTTAGTCTTACTTTATATGGATTGGATTTGAACACTACTCTGTCTCCCTAATAACTAAATCTGCTGTCAGAGCTTTTATTGTGTTGTTTGTCATAGAAGATCACCAATAATGTACTCTGGTATAGCACAGAGTATAAGCGGATCATGTGGTGTGTTAGTCAAGCCCAAGTGCTTCTGCAATAGAATGGGGATGGGATGGACAATTCTGCTAGGAACCTAGACCTTGACTGACACTATGACAGGGAAATAAGCTCCAATTAAAAAGCTGCTATACAACAAAAACCCCTGTTATAATTATATTAGTTGGGAGAATAGGGTTGATATTCACAAGCAAGGTACCACCATGGAACAAGTTTTCATTTAGACTCCTGGCTATCTGTATTCAAGTTCAACAGGCAACTTTCTTCTGGTTTATCTTTGAGCAACAACCTGTCAGAGAATGTACCAATTGCATGTTAGGGGAAAGGGAGGCTTGGATTGGAGATATATAAATCTGGGTTTTAAGCAAAGGAATTCTTCATTACCTTCTCTTATTACCTGTCAGTTCCCATATTAATGGATTCTACAAGCATCTTTCTATCATAGGGTTAAAACCGTGGCTCCAACGTGCTGTCTTAAAAGAAATGAATGCCTCTCACTTTGTGGAATTCATTTTACACATTATCTGCTCGTTATCAATCCCTTTCCTTACCCTCATGAGCTTCTGGCTACATTTCCTCCATATTGGATCTTTCAAAGTTAGAATTTATTGACAATTTTACACAACCTGGACTCACTTGGGATGAGGGAACCTCAATTGATTATTTGTGTTGATCAGACTGGCATCTAGCCATATCTGTGAGAGATTATCTTGACTGATGAATGATGTGGAAAGGTCTACTGTACTGTGGGGTTATCATCCCTGGGCAGATATGCCTAGATATTATAAGAAAGTTATCTGAGCAAGCCAGTAGGCTTACAAGCATCCTTATCCCATGGTACCTGCTACAGGTCTTTGTTCTGAGTCCTTTGCCTCACATAGATCAATGGTAGAATGTGACCTGGAAGTGTAAGATGCAATAAATTCTTTCCTCCCCTAGTTTGCTTTTGAACATGGCGTTTATCACAGCAACAGAATGGAAGAAAGTAGGACAAAATCTGTTCCACTAAGGTTCAGTTGAAGGTATATAAGCTAAACCTCTTTCCCTGGGGTTACTGAGTATGGATGGTCTTTGTTCATATCTGTGTCTCACTCTTATGAGCACAGTGTACCTGCCCTCAGTTTTCTGGGCCTGCAGAGAGATGAAGGGAGGTAATTTTTTGACTTATAAATTGAGCAGATTTATATGAAATCATCCATAGAAACCCTGCTATTTTTAACAGCATCCGTTTGACTACAGACACACTTAAATCTTCTTAAAAATCCATTCAGTAATCACTTTCTCCTCTGGGTTTTTTTCTCGAATGGGGTCAGAAGGAGTCCTTCCATGTGTTAGATACCATGCTGGGAGCTCATACAGTGGACTATGATACACTGGGCTCTGATGAGTGTGGGGTTGTACAACATCCCGTTTCACAAAGGCATGAAACAAATTGTCCCAGGGTCAGTGGGCCATGAATAGAAAAGCCAACATGCAGAACCATTGCCTTCCCTGAATTTGCATTGTTGGGGTGTGAGACAGAGAAGGCAGCTGAAGTTCACATCCAGATGAGCTCTCAGTGCCCTGTGCAGGGACTTAAGGCAGGTATCATTTCTTCAGGTGGTAAGGATAGATCTAGTGTTCCCAGGACTCAGTTACCACCATGGCTAAACAAAAGAGCCCACATAGGGGAAAAGAATGTTTTCTTCTAGGCACAGCAGGCTACCAAGGGCAAGGAGTTGTGGAATCTTATTTTCTGAGGTTGGAAGACTGAAGCATGGCTGGTCTGCATAGGAAAAGTATTGCAGGGACATGAACTTTCAACTTCGAATACCTGTAGTTCTGTTAATGGGAAAGAGCTTTGATCTGTGGAGTCTGAGCCAGGTCATAGAAAACAATGGCAGGATGGTCTTGAATTCAGAACCAAGACATAACATGAAATGATGGTAACTAGTTCTCCAAGGAATTAGCAGCAGTATACTAATTTTCTGAGCTTTGAGATATGAGTCCTTGTTAGTTGTATTTTTTCCTTCTGTTCTGATAAAACATCCAGGCAAAAGCAACTTAATGGAAAGGATTTGCCTGGTTCATTTGCATCATGGTGAGAAGGCCAAAGCCACGAGAGCTTGAACCAGTTCATCTGATCACATCCATAGTCCGAAGGTAGGAACTGATCAATGCAGGCTGTTGCTCAGCTCCCTTAGTTCATGCGTACAGTGCAGGATCCTACCTAGAAAAAGGGGCCACTCACAGTGGAAGGGTCTTCCCACCTCAAAGAACAGATCAAGACAACACCCATAGGCATGCCCTTGATATTCCAGGTTCTGCTAACTATCACAATGTATGACAGGGAGCAACACAAACATGATGTTGCACATTGTATTTTAAGGGGAGATGAATTCACAAAATTATTTTAACCATGTTTAAATGCACAAAGTTTTGATATTTAGCATAGCTGCAAGGTTTTGCAATTATGCCCTCTAGCTCCCAATCATTTTCATCATTTCCTATGGAAACTCATACCTATGCAGTGATGCCTTCGTTTGCTTTACTATTGCTGTGATAAAACACTGACCAAAAGCAACTTGGTGAGGAAAGGGTTTATTTGTCTTACACATCCCAGGTCACAATCTCTGAAGGAAGCCAAGGCAGGAACTTAAACAGGGCAGATCTGTGTCCAAGTCTAATCCTAAGGCCAGGACGCAAAATAAAGTAAAACCTTTCCTTTTATAGATAGGTAAACTGAGGCACATATACAGAAAACATGGCATAGCTTCACTCCAAGAAATTCCAAGGCTTAGGATTACATCTCCATTATCTCCTTTGAAAGACATAAACAAATAATTGTCTAAATTTGTTGAACATGAATGTCCCGGTTTCCTTTCCTGTCAGTGTGATAAAAATGTCTTGACAAAAGCAGTTTGATGTATGAATTTTTATTTTACTTGGCTCACAGTTCCAGCTTATAGTCTTTCTTTTCAGGGAAGTCAAGGCAGGAACAAAAGTAACTGGTCACATGCATCATCAAGAACAGAAAGTGGATACATGCATGCATGCTCACACTTCTTGGCTTTTTCTCTCCACTTTATACAATTCAAGAACTAAACAAGGAGAATTATTCCACCTGCTTTTATACTGTTTTTTTCCACATCAATTAACACAAATCAAGACAATCCCCCACAGACATAGCATGTCCCAATTGCCAGCCGGATCCAGATAGTCCCTCATTGAGACTCTCTTCCCAGGTAGTTCTAGACTGTGTCAAGCTGACCAGGCTAACAGTTACAAAGGGCTATAACCTATAATTGTGTTAGACATTTTATTCATTATTGTAATCATCACAGATATAAACAAAGCAACTTTTAGTTTCATTTTTCAGGTAATCAAAATAAAGGGCTGTGATGTTATCAAATCTTCCTGACATATCTGTTAAGCAACAGCAAACTGCTTACAAGCTCGACTTTAGGAGTATGGAACCTTTTCTCGTTGGTGTCCGCATGGTGTAGGTAGAGCTTTTTCCTTGTGTAACAATTCAGAGCCAAGCAATTAATTTGGCTCTTATGTGTTCACAAAACAGTTGTACATGAGACAGACTCATAGGGATGTCCACCTGGGACCTGAAATGATCAAATCCATCCAACTTGGGTGTGGTAGGCTTTCTTTTTGGTCACCATACAGCTCTCAAATCATGACACGGAGACATCTTATTAGTTATGAATGCCTGGCCTTATCTTATGCTTGTCATACTAGCTCTTATAACTTAACTTGTTTCTCTTCATCTAGGTTTTACTTCATGGCTTTTTACCTGCCTTTCCTTCTGTATATCTTGTTTTTACTGCTTCTCCTGTCTGTCTGTCTGTCTGTCTGTCAGTTGCCTGGCTTCTGGTCCCTGGCGTGTCCCTCTCTTTCTCCCTCATTTTCTCCTCTTTCTTCTCTTGAGCATAAATATCTCTTCCTACTTATTTTCTCTGCTCTCCAGTCCTGCCTATCCCTCTCCTGCCTAGTTATTGGCTGTCCAACTTTTTATTAGCCCAGTCAGGTGTCTTAGGTAGCAAGGTGAAACAAATACAACACATCTTTACATTATTAACAAGGCAACATAAACAAATGTAACATACCTTCACATAGTTAAAGTAATATTGCACAACACTTGGGTCTGAACCCTGTATCTCTGAGAGTTTGGATGAAGGTATCAAGACTGCCCAGGTGGTAGTAGCAGAGCATAGATATAAGCCAGGTATTCCTGACCCCCACTTTCCCCCTTTTCCAGAGTTCTTTTGGCTTTCTGACATTCTATGTTGGCTCAGAGATGAACACATTTGCAATGCAAAATAGAAGACCTTTGGGCTACCCTGGCAGGTGCATCTCTGAGCTGTGTTTCTTCTATTTTGGGGCTGGCACATCTGCTAGAAATTTCTCAGAGATGCACATGCTGTGAAAGGGGCTAGAGAGCAGAGATAATGGCAGGGATGTGTAGGCAAATTTATTGTGTAAGTGGCAACATTAAATATAATTAATGTAATTGCCATCTCATTAGGTAAATCATTCTTGGGTTCAGGACATATTTTTCATATAGGCTAAAGCTACAAGGAGGAAGGGGCAGCATTAACTTGGTATACTGGCAACATGCTACTGGGCTGGTCAGGGGTTAGCTTTAAAAGGGCAGTGTAAAAGGATAGAAGCAGAGGTCAAGACGCAGGAAGCAAGTGGCCTAATAGCATCTATAAAATAATTGGCCTTTGTTGGCTATGTGTTCATTCCCTTTCCTTTTAATGTCTCAATATATGTCCTGATGTGATAGTTTCCTTGCATGTGCAGCATGAGAGCCCTGGCTCCCAGCACTGCTGCTTTCCTGGACAGACCGGGGTTGAGGTCTATCTCCCGTGGTCAGTAGCAGTGGGTTCTGGGACATCATGGCCAGTGTGAACCTGTATCTCTCACTGTACTTTATTCTTTTCAGGAGTCTGATATACCCATCTAAACCCAAACAGTTGCTATAGTTCAGGACTTATATGCTCATGAATCATTGGTTACTTGTCCAAGGTCACAAAGTTAGAAGTGGGGAGGATTTATACTTGGACCTACTTCTAAAATGTTATTTATTCATGACAAATCCCTCAGAGGAGAAACTAGGCCTTATGATATACAGGAGAACTTCAGGGAGGGAGAGGTAAGTAGGTGTCTGATTGGGAGTGCTCACCTCATGGGTCAAAAAGAACTCCAATGGTATTGGGTACATGCAATTTATTCAGTGACTGCTCTAAATTGCCCCTTCCTTTCTTACTTTTTTATTATTTTCTTCCTTCTCACATTAGTGTGAATTACTCTAATTAGCTAATATCTTCACAGGTAGCAAAGCGTCACTTACACTTACGGCCTATAGAGTTCTTTGATGCAGGCCTGGAGAAGAAAGTAGTGAGAGGGAACTTAACTTCATGGGAGGGGCTCCTGGGCTAGGGGCCAGGAGATTGATGAGCAGTTTTGCAAAGGCAATCATTATTCAAATGAGATGGTTACGTTCCAAGACTTATTTGAATGTGTGACTTTCAACATGCAAGGTGTTCTCTTTGTGTTACTATGTTCTATTCAGTTAAAGATTTAATGTTAGATTCCAGTGATGTCCTTTAGTCCTGCCTCTTCTAAATAGGTGTTAGTGTGAAGGCATGGAGTGAAAGTGCTAACTTGGAACTGTCTCCTGGCTCAGTGGGGAGCCAAGGTCAGAGTCAGGCTGTCCTGGGTCTATGTTTTTTGAGACTTTTCCTGGGAAACATAGAGCAAATGTCTATTTATCCCAGACAGGGATCCAAGAAAAGTAGTAACTCCACCAATACTGAGCCTAGAGAAGCAATGAATAGATTGGTGTTACTTACAAAAATATGGACAACTCACAGGAAATTGCATCACTTCAAAACCCACCTCAGCATTGGTGATGACTTAGGAAAGCTGTATCCCCAGAGTTCCTTGCAGGCCATTGAGTCTCTTCAGGAACCTTGCTGGTCCGGGGATTACTCCTTGACCCTAGATGCTGTTTACTGTTTCCATAACCTTGAGGAGGAGCCTGTGAATCTTGTTAGTTTCTACTCCAGGCTTTGTGAGATTTGCTTATGTCCTGGGTCTTCTTTCCTCCTCCCTTCATGAGAGAATGTTTCTTTCCATATGAGGAGATCACTACATAATCTAACTCCCCTTCTGATTTAGTGAGTGACCCTCAAGCCAACTGCTCAACTTCTATAGATCAGTAAAATGGTATGATGATAGTACCTACTACCTTCAAACACTTGGAGGGTAACAGAATAATATAAAACCTTAGACTTCATCTATCCAGGTGACAGTGCCCAGTATACCTCAGATGGGTTCTTTCCTTTCAATGGGTGTTCCCCAACTGATGGTTGGCAGTCCAGAAATGGTTCAAAAATTAATGCTAGCTCATCTGCTTAGACTTAAGGAACAGCTGGTCAAAGAATAAATCTTGAAGAAATAGTAGGATCTTGCTTTGATAGAGATATTAGGTCTGAGCAGTGGCTACTGTATGCAGAGCTGGGAAAGTAGGATTTATATCTGTGTTATGAAGTGGCTTCAGTGAGCTGGGACTAGCTGGATCTTTGTGAACTGACATGTGGCCAGAAGATGAGAAGTGGAGGGGATAGAGGAGAGATGGTGCTGGAGGAGGTTGAGGGAGACTTGTCCTGGAGGCTTCAAAATCCTCATATATAGGGTGGGAATCATGGTATGCATAGACAATGATGCTCTTAGTAATGATGAGATAATCTGACATTGCACCAGTCCATGAGTGTCCAAGACAAGAAATAAGGAGTCCATCATATAATAGATGAGACTTGTGTTCTAGAGCTGCAAGGAGGGAGGGGTAGGGTCACTCTTAAGTTTGTGAAAGGTCTGCTGATGCCCCTAAACTCCTACCCTATGAGTCTCCTTCTAAATCACTTGAAAGGTCAGAGGGAAACAGGGAAAGAACCCATCATTGAGGTATGCTGCTTCCATATCTTCTTCTGTATTCTCTTTTGTAATCTGTCTACATGGCAGAATAGTATAGAACCACACAGAAATGCTTAATGAATGACTGGCTACTCACTAGTGAGTGCTAGGATATTGCTAGCTGTTATTTATACCATAAAACTTTCCATAAATATTTATTCTGCACCAACTCTCTGCTCTTGGAATAAAGTTATGATGAGTGGATAGATAATCTGCACCATACACATCTACATTTGATTTTCAAAATATATATTGAGTATATTTTGCTTCAAATATGTCCCTAAGTTTGCATTATTATATTGATTTTTATTAGGTATTATAACTTTACTGGGGAACAAGTGAACTAAGAGTCAATCCAGCTGTGTACCCTTGTGGCAATGAAAGAAATGGATGGCAACACATACAGGTGACAGGGACAGTGAATATAATAACATACATCTTCATCCCAGCAGCTGCTTGCTGAGTCCCCTGAAGGTTAGTGTTCAAGAAGAGAAAATGCAAAATAGGGCAGGAAGAAGGACTTGTTTTCGTTCTCTTGTTTTAAGGGTGGAAATATATATGTGACAAAATTCATGTAGTTCAATAGATTTGGGTGTTTTCATAATCATAGCAGTGACCACCACTTTCTAGTTCCAAGAAACTTCCAGAACCTCTGAAGGAGATCTCATATCCATAGACAGTCATTGCCCTTCATTGTATCCCCAGTCTTTAGGTTCTACTCTGTTTCCTTCCTATGCAGATTTGCCTCAGCCTGCATCTTTCTTAGGAATGGAGCCATAAAACATATTGTACAATTGTGTATAGTTTCTTTCATTTAGCATCATGTTGTAAGGTTCATCCATATTTAAAAACTCCACTGCTTTCTGTAGCTAAATAATATTCTGCACATAAAGTCAAGAAAACTGTAATGGTTAGTTGTATGTCAACTTGACACAAGCTAGAGTCATTCAGGAAGAGGGAACTTCTGTTGAGAGAATTCCCCCACCAGACACACCTGTGATATGTTGCATTTTTCTTGATTGATAATTGATGTGGGAATGTCCAGCTCACAGTGGGCAGTACCACCTCTGGGCATGGGCACGATAAGAAAGCAGACTGAGCAAACTATGGGGAGCAAGTCAATAAGCAGAACTCCTCATGGCTTCTGCATCAGTTCCTGCCTTAAGTTCCTGCTCTGACTTCCCTGAATGATGAACTAATAAACTATATGACAAAATAAACCCTTTCTTCCCTAAGTTACTGTTGATTGTGGTGTTTTATCACAACACGAGAAATCCTAACTTAGACAACATCCAACCATGACTTCCTGACCAAGACCTGCATAAGATCATAAGCCAGTCAAAGTCTAAGCATGGCAGAGGCAGGTACTAGAATAATTCCACCCCCAGCTGAGGAGCGTTTGGCAACTCATGGTTTCTGGGGAGGGAGAATCAAATTCCCGCAGAGTTGTACCTGAAAGGCTAGCAATGCTCTGGTAGATGACCCTAATACTGGCAGCATAAAGTTAACTAAATGGGTTTGAAAAGAAGAGACTACATGAAGTTGGGAAGGATAGGGGAGAAATTGGAGGGGAGGGAATAGAGTATATTAATCAAAACACATTATGCATGTAAGAAATTCAAAATTTTCAAACAATAAAAAATTATGAGATTAAAGGAACAAAGGAAAATGATATTCTCTCATGTAACGTGACATGTCTATTCCAGCAATTCATCAGTTGATGAATCTTAGTTGATTTCCTCCTTTGTCTATTGTGGATATTTTTGTGAACATTCACACATGAAGTTTTATTTGATCAACTGTTTCCACTTCTCTTCAGTAAATACCAGGCTTAGAATTGTGGGGTCACATGGCAATTCGTTGTTTAAGTCATTGAAGCTTCCAAACTGCTTTGCACCTTGATTGCATCACTTTACATTTCCACAATCAATGAAAAAGGGACCTTAGAGTCTACGTCATTGTTAGAAATTATTATTTTTCAAATGTTCTAAAGTGCATAGCTATACTGGTGGGTGTAAAATCATGTTACTGTATCATTTTTATGTATGTATGTTGACAGGATATTTTTAAGAAGACTGTTACATTCATATAAAAATATAGTGGAAGGGATAGAGATTTTTCCATTTCCTCTTTAACTCCACACTTCTATAATTTCCTTCACCATCAATACCTTCCTACATATTGATACAATGTGTTTAAATTATAGTTGTATATTGTTGTCATTATAATCTAAAATCCATGGCTTGCATTAGGGTTCATCTTTGATACTGTACACTGAATGGATCTGGACAGATGTATAATTACATCCACCAACACTGGTGTCTTAATAAAACATCCGTTACACTCCATCTGTTCATGGCTTGCTATCCCAAAACCCATGACAACCACTGAGTTTTTTTTTTTTTTTTCAGTTTCTACAATTTCACCTTTTACAGAATGTCATGGTTACAGTCACACAGTATATGCCTATGTATCCCAGTGTCTTTCACTTAATAATAGACATATAAGGTTTTTTTTCCACAAACTTTCATGGGATGTGAGTCCATGTATCTTTAGCTCTATATACCATCCCACCATCTGGATACATGAATGCTCATTTAGCTTTTCACTGGCTGAAGGATATCTTATTTGCCTCCAATATTACATAATCATGATCAGTGTGCTTAAATATCTGCATATAGGTTTTGTTTGTTTTTTTGCAAGGACGGTAGTTCTCAACCATTGTGTATCTACCAAAAAACGTAATTGCTGGATCTTGTGGTGAGAGTATGTTGATTTTTGTATAAAACCACAGACCCTTTTCCAAAGTGACCTACCTCATTATTTGCCAGGAATGGAAGAGAGTTCCTCTTTCTCTCTCTCTCTCTCTGCCTTCTCTCTAGCATTTGGTGATTTGGTATTGTGGCTTTGGGCCACTGTAGTAGGTGTGCAGTGGTATGTCTTTGTCTTACTTTGCATTTCCTTGATGACACACTATAAGGGATATGTTCTTCTCTCTGTCTTTTTCTTCTGTGTGTCTTCTTTGCTGAGGTTTGTGTTCAGGTCTTTGGCCCTTTTTTAATTGGCGTATTTCACTTTGGTTTGAGTTGGCATCTCTCTAATGACTAAAGATGTTGGGCCTCTTTTCATGGATATGTTGGCCATCTGTGTTTCCTCTTTAGAAGACTTCAAATTTATTTAAAGTGTGATAGGAAGCCAATAGGATTTAGTGGCTAGGAAATTCTGTGATTTGATATTCATATCAAAAGACCCTCTGACTTCCAGGTGGAAAATGCAAAAAATCAGGGACTACTTGCGAGTGCATTTTAGGAGCAGGGGTAGGAGGAAGTGTGCTGGGCTTTGGGAGATAGCGGTTCACAACTTTGCAAATTTCTTTCTGGTACTGTTTCTGGGTGCACATTGCCTCACTTACTGCCTCTGAAGACAGCACCATCCTCTCAGGAGCAGATATAGTGGAAAGCTGAGTTGGGAGGACTAACCTGGGATGATTGTGCAGAAGGAGTTCGGAGAAGTGAATGCCTTCCCAGCAGCATCTAGTTGGCTGCCAAGACCTGAAAGTCTTCAGTAGAAATCAGAAGTTTTGATTTATTATTTCTGTTGTGTTCTCTCTCTGCTGTGCTTCTGGGGGGGTGATAAGTGAACAGTTGCAAAAAAGTTGGGTAGATGGAAAGAGGTAGATTTACCAGAGATGAACTATATCTCCTGGCATTTACACAGGGCTGGGAGTAGGGTATACAGGTGGCAAAAACAAAAAGTGATTATTCCTTGGGGGCTTAGGTCAAGTTCAGGTGTGACATTTCTGAAACAGAATTTAGCAAAGCTGATCTACTATTACATTTTCTCTACCCATTTAGGCAACTCCATAGATCTATGCATATGTGATGCTAATTACCATCATTTAGTTCATCACTTACCATTTTTAATCCCCAAAGTTTAAATAACAGTATTAATATTTAATTGTGTGTATGTGTGTGTGTGTGTGTGTGTGTGTGTGTGTGTGTGTGTGTGCGCGCGCGCACGCTTGTTAGGTTAAGTGGATGATGACACTGGAATAAATCTTGAAGGACAATCTTCATTTCTTAAATCTCTTCTCTTTTTCTTAGCCAGAATACAGACATGTGATACTGTTAACCTCTTAAGGGATGAGGAAATGACTGAGCTACTTACTTCTGCAATCTTGAGACAGGATTCCTGAATATCTCCCATATGTCTTTGATCCATTCTATTGTGATGATCATCTAATATAGTACCTCCCTGTTTTGAGGTCTCCCTTACATCTTTTATACTGAGCTAAATTACTGATACAACATGGGCTTTTAGTTAATATGACTATTTGCTGAATGACTGAGTAGATTCGCCATCACTTCATGCCCAGAAAAGAGGTCTATACAACCTTTTCAGGGACATATATTGAAAAAGATTGTTTTTAAAAAGTAAAAGGCATAAGTTCATGATTAATTCACACCAAAAATAGATTGATCATTGTCATTTTATAATGATTAATAGCTAAGTCAGTATGCAGTTTCCAACTTTAAGTTCATTCTGATTCACAGTTCAAGGAAACTCCCAAGATCTTTAAAGTTGGCAGTTTTTTTCTACCTGTCTTTTTCTTTTCCTTTGAATCCTGCTCTTATCCTGAGGTCCCCTACACACCTCTGACTCCTGGTTTCTGGTATGTTCATCATCTTCATTCTCCCCTGGCAAAGGAAATTGTGGCTCAGACCATCCGTTTGAGAGCCATGAAGCCTTGTATTAGCTGGGTTGTCTAGAGTATCTGTGGCTTCCTGCCTCCCCTTACATATCCTTCCATAAAGGCATGAACATGTCCATGATGATCTGTTAGGTTGGAGTTTGAAGCTGGACTGAAATAATATTTGAATTATACAGTATCATGGGGATTGGTTGTTTCTTTGGCTAAAAACATGGCTCTTCTTAGCATCTGAGTTATCTGGGTTTGCTCCTTTGTTTTTTTCTTTTCTTTTCTTTCTTCTTCTTTTTTTTAGAACTCAGCCCATTCTCTCTTTAGTGCATTCAACATTTATGATATACAATGTCTATCCTGAGCCTTATACCCTCCCTCCTCTGGGGACACAGCAGTGCTCAGGAACAAAGGGGGTTGCTTTTTTCTAGTACTGTAATTTTCTGACAGGACATAGAAACCAAGCAAATGGTTAATTCTATAGAAAGGTCATTACTCCCCCAAACAACAAATCAAGGTGACATACTAGAGGACAAGAACTGGGAACAGGCAGAAATTTGGGGAAATGGGCCTTGGATTAAAACCAGAGACACCTGAGAACCACCTTGGAGAAAGCCTCAAAGACACAACAAAGGTTTGGTCCAAAGTATTGAGTACTCTAATGTGTATTTATAGAAATAAGTAATGTAACTAAATAATGTAACTCATGGAGAAAATGGAATTGCAGATGGAAGGTTAGGATCTTACCACCCTGTTCCACAGCTGACTTGACAGTTCTCTGGGTAAGGACTGAGACTGTGTCTTCACTGCTCACTGCTGTGTAGTACCTTGGCATTCTGACCAGGCAGGAGACACTGGTTCAGTAAACTGGAGTGTTCAGGCTTCATGGACATTGCCTGAATCTCCTTCTTCCTTTTGGATGCACATGTTTTTACAGATGGGGAAACTTAGTACACAGTAGTAAGTGGCACACCAGAAATGTGCATTTTGGAGCTGGGATTTGAACAAAAGCTTGATTTGCTTTAAAGACTGTGAGTGGGGAGTCAAGAAATAGAGTGGATAATGAACATCCCTTCGCTCCAGGATTCTGAGCCTTCATCTAAAGAACCATTTATTCTGGGGCTGAAAAAGGCTGTCATTCTCTCTGACATCAAGAAGACTGGGTGACAGTATAGTACAGTGGTTGGGATTAATGGAGATACCTTTTTGGTTTTTCTAATGAGTGAACTTTGTCCAGCCTGTGATTTGGCTTGTTCCCTTTCACCATGGATGTGTTCAGGTCAAACTGATACCCACATTTACCCATTCTCACTCTCTGCCGTCTTTCCTCTAGTTATCTCTCCACGATCCTAGGGCGACGACTTGCCAAGATAATGGTGTAGATTGGATTTGGGAAGGAAAAGAAAACTCATTCTAAAATTAAAATGAGATGGAGAGTTGACACAAGGGTTAAGTACTTTTGCTGCTCTTGTGGAAGATCTAGGTACCACAATACCCAGTACCCAGTACCCACATAGTGGTTCTCAACTACCTGTAACTTCAGTTTCAGGAGACCCGACTCCCTCTTCTGACATCTTTAGGCATCTGGCATACATGTGGTACACCAGCATGCATGAAGATAAAATATACTTACAAGTAAATTAAAATGAATATAAAATTTAAAGAATAAAATGAAAACCCTCTACTTACTCTGAGGCCAATATTTCTAACCCTGATTGCAAAGATCATTCCTTTTCCAAGTCACTATTTTTATGTCTTTTGTCACAAATACAATGCTGACAATGATGGCTACCTCAAGTGTTTTCTGTCTGTGTGATCCCAAACTGTTCACTTTAGATAGAAGTTACTTAGCTTTTCTCACAGTCCTGGCTGGAGAGGGTTACCGGCCACCATGCACGGAGGAGAAAATTGAGAAGCAACCCACCTGTGCTTATTCAATGGCTAGTCAGGAGCTGGGGTTTGTGGTCATGGCAGTTTGGCAACAAACTGTCACTCCTTCTATACCAAGCCACTATACAAATCAACAGTTGCTGTAGTTTTCCTTCCAAAAAGTAGAGGGAGTTGGGTTTGTGTGTCTGTCCAAATTCCTCAAGCTTTGTTACCTCATGAGTCAATAATTGAAGCTTCAGGAGAGGCCTGGACACCTAGACAAATGGAGTTTGTGTCCCTGAAGCAGGATGCCTGCTGCACATTTGATACCAGCTCCAGTAAGTCCAGGGAAGACTGATTCTGTTTGGTCCCAGAAAATTCCAGAATTCATTCCTTAGCATCCCCTCGAAATGGTTTCCATCCTTTGCTTCTGTTTCTTCATGAGTGGAGCCTGTGTGGAAGTGTGTGAAAAGGCTGGAATGGAGGCCCGAGGATCTTGTGGGTGGTCAGCGTGGGAATGAAGTGATGCAGGCTGAGTCATGGTGCACTTACAAGGCTAATGACAGATGCTAAATGAAATGAGATTGCAAATCATTGAATCCAGGGCACAAGCAGAACGCAACTGAAATGTCAGCTTTGCCTCATCAGTGAAGCCTATGTCCTGCTTTCTTGTGGTCAGATCCTTTACTATTCACACTGCAGCAGTGGAAAGATCAGTGTGACCCCTTTCTGCAGTACACACATCAAGAGCCTCTACATCCCTCCAGGCACACTATGCTATGGGGCCCTCCCAGACATATAGATTGTACTTGCCTTCACTGCTATGCATATGCAAAGGACAAAATAAACCCAGGGTTGAATTCTTTTGGACTCTCTTAAGGCCTATGTAGATGCAAATTCAAAGTGAACAGTGATAATCCATATGCAATTACCAAGAACAGTCAACTGGCTCATCATTCATAAGTGCATGTGTTTTGTTCTCCATCCATTCTCTTGTCCATTCCAAGTACTACTCTAGACGTACTCTCCCATGATTCCTGCTAAATTTGGTTGTAGTCCTCTTTTTAACAGGTCTATGCTTCCATGTAGACGTGCCTTCACAGTATATGGTAGGATGAAGCTTGTGTTGGAGAGGATGGTGCCTAGGCATTCTAGGAAGGTGGAGAGGGCTTGCAAGGATAGATAACCTATCAGGTAGAGAGGTGAAAGTTAGCCTTACCTTGCTGTCAATGATGGCTTGCCAAAAACACAGTGCTATTCTGAGGAGATAAAGTACTCAAGTGAAGAAGGTTGAAGAGAAATTGTTGGAGGTTGACTCTGAGGTTAGTGAAACAATGCGGGACTGGAGCTGAAGTCCTTGGTTTTTATAATAAGGATTCATGTGTTTCATGGAATAGATGCACACTGGTACCAGGGGTGGACCTGTGGCATAGGCAGGTCTGTCTGTGCAGCCTTATATACTATCATACTCTGAGGACCTAGATATTAAAGTTCTAGTCGTGACTTTTCTCTCAGATGGCTGTGTGCCAGCCTCTCAAGCTCCACAGCATAAGAAGGGGATCAGCTCTCATTTTTCTGAGTTTTCTAAAACTTCTAAAGTTCTGACTTCCTGGTGCCTCTCACTTCAATTGCCTCACTTCCTGTTAGCAGTGGGGATTGGGTGCTGTTGTGTTTCCTTGATTTGATCTTTTTGAGTTCTTTGTGTGACAAAATAAAATCATGGATCTGAACACTTTGGCCACCAAGAATGCTAAGGTTCTGGATTGGAAATCAAGAGGCAGGATTCCTGAGAAACTCTGAGCATACTGCTTGCATCCATGTATAAGGATGAGTAGATATGTGAGCCTAGGGTCCACTGAAGTTCCTTAGTGCCTGAATAGTGGAGAGGAACTCAAAGGGTTAAATAAAGAAGCACCTATGCTAAGCCCACTGACGGCTTCCTGTGATTCAACTTGAATTGGGTGTGCTGCAGTTATGCAAAGGAAATGCTTTGAAACATTTATAGCCATTAATGAATGCAGAACCTTAAAATTAGATGGTATGATATTCATAGACTCCCAAAGCTGTCAGGAAGCATAGAGGACGTCGACTTGAGGCTCGATCCTAAAGCAGGAATCCCCTCTTTAGCTTCTGGGGCAGACAGCAGCTGCTGATATTCTTCTGTAGACTGTAAATCTATGCCTTCAAGCAGGTGTGTCTGTCACCTTCTATTTCTGACGTAGGTCATTTCTATCATTGCTTTCAGACACTCTCCATCAACCATAATGAATGTAGGTCTTGCTTAGCACCTCACTGCCCTGGGTTTCTTCAGGAAAGAGGGAAGACACTTCTGTCTTCTCTAAGAGTCATAGAGATGTGAAATCAAGTCAGGCCTAGCTTTCCTGACTGTGACCTGAACACTTGGCATGCCTCTCCTGGTGCAGGGACCTAGTCTCTGGGCCCAGCACACTACAAAGATCTTTTTTGAGAATCTCATCTCTGCCCAGCATTCCTGTTGCTTCCGGCATCCATCCAATAAATTCCTTTGGATATTGAAGCTCATCTTCAATTATGCTCCCATGTTATTACATAATTTATATTTAATTATTCTTCAAATATTATCACTATATACTATTTGTTAAATAGCTATTATAGACTATTGCTGAAACATATGTATTAGTATTAATTTTCAAAAGCTCTATGGGAAGCCCACTCATGGGGAGCTTTGCTCCTGCGTGCATGTGTTTTATTTGGCATCAGGAGCAATAAAGTTGTGCCTACTACAGTTCAAAGGAAGAAGTGTCTCTCTCTGCAGTACCTCACCGGAGCTGGGAAGGAGTTCTGGGTCAAGATCTGTGGCTGTGACAACTCTGAACAGGGCTTCCTTATCTTGGTTTCTTCAAAGCTTTGACTTCAGTTTAGGAATCACTAGCTTATGACCAGTTGTATGGATCTGAAATTGTATGGATCTCAGTGTTGAAATTTAAAGTGCTGTGTAAGATGAGGGCCCACAGGACCCTAGGAAACACATACTTGGATGCTTCTATTTAAATTGGTTTAGGTATGAAAAATATATACAATACATTTTGATTTCTGCAAAATGACACAAAGTCCTTAAGCATACAGGTCCTCAGTCCTTGACTGAATTTACTTAATGGATGAGCTTCTGAGTCCCAGGCTCTGACTTCTTTGGCACTTGCCACCAGTGAAGTCTTGAGGAATTCTGCCAGATACAGGTAACTTATTGGTGGAAATAAATAAGGGTTTCTCTCACACACAAAACTATTTTAGGTTTTTCTCCTTATATTTATTCAACATTTATTATTCACCAAGCTACAAAGCAATTTGCAATGAGGGAAACTGAGTCATAAGCCAATGCTTCTACCCCTTAGATCTTAATTCCAAATCAATCTTCTGCTGAGGAATTTGTCTTCTGTACTATTAGGACAAGGCAAGCCAGTTTTCAGGTCACAGGCTTCAGTACTAAGATGCCCACTACATCTCTCTCTTTATGCCTATTTGATGGTACATGTCCCTAGATACTGCTATGTGCTGTGAGATAATGCTTTTGTACACTGATTTAATAAAATGCTGATTGACCAGTAGCCAGGCAAGAAGTATAGACAGGATAAGCAGACAAAGGGAATTCTAGAAAGAGGAAGGCTGAGTCAGGAGACACCAGCCCACCATCCAGGGAACAGCTTATAATGGCACACAGGTAAAGCCACAGAACATGTGGTGACATAGAGATGAACAGAAATGAGCTGAATTTAAGTGTAAGAGCTAGTCAGTAGTAAGCCTGAGCTAATGGCTGAGCAGTTTTAATTAATATAAGCCTCTGTGTGTTTACTTGGGTTTGAGCAGCTGCAGAATGGGCAGGACACAGGAAAACTTCCCACTACAGTGGTGACTTGATTTATTCTCTGGTCTATGTTTTCTAATGGCCTAAGGACCTCTGATCAATCATTCTAAATCTGTTTCTTCCTCCTTTCTAGAGCATCAGCTCAGTGTGTTTAAGAAAATCTGCCCCCTAACAGTTGGCCATTTACATTTGATTATGACTGACCCTAAACAACTCTTTTAGAGCAATGTAGGCCCATTTTCCAGATGTGAACATGAGAGATCTTAAAGATCTCACCCATGGTTGGAAGTCACTGAGAGTGGTTGAGTTGTCTTCTCTAGAGAATTGGCATCTATTAGAGGAATCTCCTCCTTAAAGAACTTCTCATTGTCATTCATTTTTTAATCTTTCTTTTATTTAAAATTTTTTCATACAGTATATTTTGATCATATTTCCCCCTCACACAACTCTTCCCAGTACACCTGCCCAACTTCATATTTCTACTTTATTCTAAAAAGAAACCTTGGGCTGGAGAGATGGCTCAGAGGTTAAGAGCACCAACTGCTCTTCCAGAAGTCCTGAGTTCAATTCCCAGCAACCACATGGTGGCTCACAACCATCTGTAATGAGATCTGGTGCCCTCTTCTGGCCTTCAGTCATACATGCTGTATACATAATAAATAAATAAATCTTAAAAAAAGAAACCTCAAACCTCAAAGAAACAACAACAAAAGAACACACACACACACACACACACACACACACATACTAACACACACAGATGCATAACACAACAAAAGGAAATACACTCAGAGACATACACAGACACAGACACACCCACACCCACACCCCCCCTACACCCCCTCACACACACAATTTTGTCCATTATATGTTGGCTAACGACTCCTGATCCTGAGTCCTGCCCTGGAGTACATTTGGTAAGCCCACCCAGTGTCACTCCATAGAAGAAAACTGACTTCCCTCTGCCAGCTGCTATCATTATAATAGCTTCTTGACTCAAGGTAGGACTTATGTGTCAACTTCCCCTTCCTGGTGATGTTTTGTCTAGTTAAAATTTGTGCAGGTCCTTTGTGTGCTGCTAGTCTCTGAATTCATATGTGCATCAACCCTGTTGTGTCTGGAAAACTCTGCTTCCTTACAATCATCCACTACCTCTGCCTCTTACAATTTTCCCATGCCTTTGTCCACACAGACTCCTGAGCCTTGAGGGGAGGGATGTGATAAAGATATCTTGCACAGGACTGAGTGATCTAAGGCCTCTTAAAATATATATATATTGTTGACTTGTGTATCTCTGTTCTTTACCGTGCACTGCAAGAAGCAGCATCTCTGATGAGGGCTGAGCAATGCATTGACCTATGGCTACAGGTATATTTTGTTAGCAGCCATTTATAGTATAGAATAATAGTAATAAGTTTTTCCCCCAGACTCATGATCTATATAATCAAGTTCTTGGCTATGTTAGCAGTGTCAGGTATGGGTTCCATCTCATGGTGTAGGACTTAAATCCAATCAAAGAGTGGTTGGTTACTCATGTTACATTTGTGGCACTGATGCACCAGAGGTTATATTTTGCAGGTAGGTCACTGTTGTAGCTCTAGTACCTAAATGAGATTGATGATTGCCTTTTATCCTCTAGTAGTGTATATAGTAAAGTCATGGAAACAGTATCTTTCACATTAACTTAAAAATACCTTTGGATAATTCTAACTAAGCAATAAAAGGCAGAAGAATTAAAAACTTAAAAACACCAAGGAAAGAAACTTACAAAGATGCCAGGAGATGGTAAGACCTCTCATACTCATAGATTGTTAGGATTAATGCTGTGAAATTGGATATCCTACCAAAAGCAATATATATTCAGTTAAATCTCCATCAAGATTCCAATATAATTCTTTAGCTAGATTGAAAGAATAATCCTAGACTTCATACGAACACACACACACACACACACACACACACACACACACACACAGACACATACACACAAATGAAGAGAACCATAATAGCTGAGTCAAGGCTAAATAATAAAATAACTGTTGTGAGTTACCACTTCCCCAGATTTCAAGTTGTATTTACAGAGATATAGTAATAGAAGCAATATGATACTGGCATAAAAACAGACACACTGGTCATTAGGATAGAATTGAAGATCTGAACATAACTCCATGCACTTACAGACACCTGGTATTTTTATAAGAAGGCAAAAGTATACACTGAAAAATATCCAGTCTTCAACAAATGGTGCTGGTCATTTTCATTCTCAGTGAGATCTTTTTCTGGGTATTGAGCAGATTCTTTCACAGCAACTATGACATCTGGTAAGTTGTGATAGCACACTTCATTAGAATGACTTGCCTGCTTAGAGTAATTCTCCTGGCGAGTTAGAAGAGCATAGATTTCAGGGGTGTATGGCTGCAGATCATCTCTGCATGGAGTGCAGGTTCAGGTATCAGTGAACAATCTCTGCATGGAGTGAAGCAAAAGATTGGTCAGAACAATCTTTCCATGAAGTGCAGGTGGGGATGTCTAGGACCATCTCTGTATAAGGTACAGGGTCAGGTGTCAGGGAGATATCTTTGTCATTTATCTTGTAGTTGAGTGAAATCAGCTTGTGGTGACACAGTGTTCTGAGTCCTAGTGTGTGGCTCTCCATTGCATTGCTGCACTGACCTTGAGTGACCATCCCTGTTCTCTCTCACTCTTCCATGCAGTATGAGAGGTGTTTGCCTATCTTTCTTTTTCTAGGTACTGTCTTTTTAGCACACTAATGCCATGTGCCCTTTTCATAGAGTAAATGTATGTAAAGGTCAACATACTTTTTGTGTTAGTTTAAAATATCAAAGGCTGCACAGCTTAAATATTGAAATTTTGGAAGAAAATCATACTTGAATGGAAAGCATGCCCATTAAAGAAGTCTTCCCCAGGTAATATCTATTAAAGTGCTAGAATTACAATACTTTAAAAATATGTATGTATTTATTTTTAAGTCAGATTTCCCAAGAAGGTAAGTGAGGACATTTTAAAACATTGTTGGAAAATGTAAATCACTACTTATGTGGTTTACACATATTGTAAAAGTTTAAACAATCATGAACATTTAATTGCTATGGACCTCTGTACCCCAAGAGCCCCAAAACCTTGAAGCTAAAGCAATCTGGTTGTTTTGGAATTGATTGCATACAAGACTTTTGAAATCCTGAAAACTATGTTGAAGAAAAATAAAAACAGTAATTTCTATAGCTGATTGAATTCAATCTGGTAGCAGTGGCTGAAACCCTTGTATGTATGACTCTCATTAGTCATGAGGACCACCCTTCTTGGTTGAGGGCTCTTCCTTAGAACCCACACAAAGATGGGGTCCTCAGAAAAACTCACATTGTAGAACTGAGGAAGGGAGATAAAAGCTTAGACACAACACAGGAGTGAGAGTAGAAATCATCACGTCTTAAGAATAAGAAGATCATATCTATAAAATAGCTCTTGTGTCACACTGAGGACAAGGAAGAGCCACTGCATGGTTTATGTTCTAGAAAGGTCCCCACTGTAGTGAGAGTGTAACAGGAGCATGGGCTGGGGCAGCTGCTGGTACCCTGGAGGAAGAGATGATGTATGAAAAAGGATGGTGACCACAATCCCAATGAAGCATGATGGAAATGGAAAGAAGGAGTTGGATTGGAGGAACTGAATGTGATGAGAACTGAACACCAAGTTTGATGGATAAAAGACTAATGTTCAGTTGCTTCCAAAATACCCAGGTAGGCATTGACAATCTTGCCTAAAGTAGGAATCCTTCAGATACCTCTGATCCAAGGATGGAATATTCTCTTGGCCCTATCTCTCAAGGAGGGTTCTGCTGACCACAGTTGTGGAAGAAAGTGAACTCATTCTTCCATACCCCCCCCCCCCAAGTTGTTCAGTTTTCAGAACCTTTGACTACAACCTCCTGGATAGTGATGACATAAACCTAGAAGGAAATTTACAGGCACAAAAGAGATCAATGAAATCTGAAGACTAATATCAAAAGAAAGTGCAGAAGAAGCACTCATCAGATGTAGTTACTCCTGGTGGTTTAAACTTTATGTTCTGAGGAGGTTTAGATGAACATGCTTCAACCTTCACTTCCTTCCTGTTAGGTAGATTATCTTGATTATCTTGTTTATATGGAGAAGGGGGCTAAGGTTTACAAGTTCAATTAAATGGTAACATAAGTATATAAATCCTCTCTTATCTGCAAACCTCTCTCTCTCTCTCTCTCTCTCTCTCTCTCTCACACACACACACACACACACACACACACACACACACACACACACACACACAATCCCATGCCTCACAAACCCACTCAACCACAGAGATGCAGGTGCTGCCCAGATTGGATGCCTTTTAGCAGTGTACTAATCTAGACTGTCTACATAACTCTAAAGGAAGGAGCTTGGGCCTGCAAAGAGAAAGGTTTAATGTTCTTGTCTTTCTTTGGTTGTGCAAATAGGAAATCAATGCCTTCATCTGGTCTAGCTCTCCCTTAGCTCCAGTTGGCATCAGGAGCAGATTCAGTGGCTGCAAACTTTACCGTACACGTTACTAGGTCTCTTCTGGTGTTGAGGAAATCTGGCTGTTTGATCCAAGAACCTGTATTTTACCTTTCAATTTCTATATGGTTCTGTAGGATGGGCTGGGACAAAAGGTCAAGGAGAGATTTGCATTAGAGACACCAGGTGCACTCTTCCCGAACAATTAATCCTCTCTGCAGCCCTGTGTTGCATCTCCATGCCCTTCACTCTCCTCTTACTCTGCTGTGTAAGGCCAAACTGACCTCATGCAGGTGAAGACTTTCACCACTGATACTACCCATGCCAGGACCAGTGAGTGAAATGGCAGGCATGAGGCCTTATATATTGAGGAAGTATGTACCAAGACAAGTGTGCTGACTTCAAGTAATGTCAGATCTCAAAGACCTAATGATACTCTGCTCTTTTTAAAGAGAGATTGGCATTGATCACCCTGGACAAAAGCTTAGCAAAGACTTCCTAACTTAGAGGTTAGTCCCTTAGACAGGCTCTGGGCCTCCTGTGAATATACCCTCCCTCTCCTTGAGCTCCCAGAGTCAAAAAAGAAAATGGACATTATATCACCCTTTCTCAGTCTGTGTTTTGAGGGAAGACTTTTCCTGTAAGCATTTTAATCATAGTGCTTGAGGATATAGTGTCTAGGAAATGTGGTTTTAGAAATGAGCATATAAAAATCGAATACAAAAGGATATTTGCAGCCATGAATTATGGGAGGCATTGGTTATAGCAGGCATCACAGAGTTTGTGTGTTGTATACAAGGTGAGTGTATGTATGTTGTCTAGGCATGCATGGTGATTATGGTGTTTTATTATGGGTGTCTTTTATGTGTATGTTGAGTGTGAGTGGATGTGATTTGGATGTGGTTATTAGTGTGTGTACTGGTTGTTGTGAGCATCTTAAAGTACCATGGATAGCATGTCATGTGTAGGCATGTTTATGTCTGCATATATTATATGTGTTTGTGTGATTGGTGAGTGTTGGATGTAGGTAAAGTGGGTTGTGTTGGCCATGTGCCTTGTAACTGTTATGTGTATGCCATATGCATATTTTATGGTGTACCCAATAGTGTATTAAACCTTTAAGGTAATTTATCCCTACCAGCCACAAAGGATGCCTTACATGGCAAATGATCTCAATAGTCTGGATAAGTCACATAGAAACCAAGGCACAGGAAGTTCAGCCATCATTCAATATTATGTGACTCATAATGGACTGGATTAACTCAGGTCTGCTCAATTCCAACCTAGTGTCTGAGGTAGTGGTTTTCAAATGAGTGTGTATGTCAGAATTCCTTGAATGTGGATGAACCTTTAAGTGAGTCCACACTCAGTAGATCTAGGTTAGGACTCAAAGTTGTTGCTTTCATCACTGAAGCTGCTAGTCGAAGGATCATGCTGAAAAGCTACCAGTTTAAGATCCTCATTAATTTTCAGATATAAAGACCTGAGGAGAAGGTTGGAACTAAGGTAGATAGTTTTGGATTATTGAGCACAAATTTCATATTGCATAGTTAGACCCCTGAAAGACCAAAGTGGAAATTTAAAATGGATGTTTTAAAATTTGAGCTTAGCATCTTAATTTAGTGGCATTTATTAGTTATAATTTATCATGTTGTATTAAGAAAAAGGCCCCCGTGTTTGTGTTTACAAATTCCAGAACTCTGATTTTATTAATATGTTCTTGATCATAGGATGGTAAACTGCACATTGCACAGAAAAAAATGTTAGTACAGCATTCTCCAAGTATTAGATACATAT
This sequence comes from Onychomys torridus, assembly GCF_903995425.1. Classification (NCBI taxonomy): domain Eukaryota; kingdom Metazoa; phylum Chordata; class Mammalia; order Rodentia; family Cricetidae; genus Onychomys; species Onychomys torridus. The sequence continues at coordinate 37,008,668 of NC_050458.1, read as the reverse complement.
TTATTTCATAGAGCTTCATTGTCTCAGAAAACCTGCATATAAGCCTTGGAGCTAGAAAAGCAAGGACTTTGGTATCCTGGGTCATCATTGTTTCCAGAATGGTAGCAGTGTCTTGTGTGAATCGAATGTGTAAAACCCTGGGCCTCATTTTACATGTACCAATCGATACTGGCATTATCTCCTCCTCTCCTCCCTCTTCCTTTCCTTCTTCACCCACTCCCCACCCCTGCTACATATCTGCCTCCAGGGATCATAGATCCAGAGGCACCGGGTAATTAAAGGCTGGCATCCACAATCAAAGGGTCAGATGGCTGAGCCAGCCCTGCAGGTTTGTGATCATTGAGACTGCATGGTGATAAGGAAATAGGAAGCGTGCAGTGCAGTGCTCTTTTCAATGTGATATGCGAATCACAGAGAGAGCTTTTGGGCTTTTCCTGGACACATCTTAAGATTGGTGTTAAGAGGGCAGATTCCGACCCCAGCTGGTTCTATTGTGTTGGACAAGACCATAGCTCACTCTGGAGTACCCAGCACAATGTGTAGTCTAGGAGCTCCAGGTTTTTTTGTATGAGAATTCAGACTTTCAGAGTTAATATAGATTGTTTATAAGGATGTGTGGCATTCTCATGTGATATGCAGTCTTCTACATTTTCAGAAATGTTTCCTGGGAGGGAGCCCTTGCCAGTACAGAGACACACGGTGAAAGCTTACTTAATTATGTGTGGGGTACTGTTGTTTGGGGGAGCTGGCCTGGCATGACCCTGGACAGTTGGGCTCTGAACCACAGAGAGAAAGAGAGAGAGGCTTGCATAGAAGACCCGCATGTCCATCACCAGTGCCAGCTGTGAAAGCCTATGTGTCCTCTGTTTTTATGTCTTCTGCTCTCAACCTTTCTCTCTTGCTGAAAGGTTATATCAGATACCAATAACAGCTGGGGCACAGGTACATTGCAGTAATTACCTTCTTTAGTCTCCAGAATTCTACTGGGTAGGTGGCATCATCTCCATGACCCATCGTGGTAAACTGAACGTTTAAAAAATGAGAAGAGTTGCCAAAGGATGCAATATTTTGTCCGGGGTTGCAAGAAAGAATTTCCTTCATCATTTTTTTCTTTACCTTAAAAAGTAAGGATCTTTATCACAAATCACTGTTGTCAAAAAACAGGCTATAGAAAATATATTATATGTAACACTAAGAATGTAACAGGTGTTCTATTGATTTGTTTTTTCCTTCTTTCAAATAGCTCCCATCTAGTTGATTTTATATACTCAAAATTCCAGTCTGCTTGGGTCTTCTCCTTGATTTGTTTGCAATAGCAGATGTGGACAATTGTTATTCTATTTCTTTCCAGGTGTCTTGCCCAATTTTCTTTTAATCAGCTTTTGCATCAATCTGTCAAATTGGGTTAGCATCTGGCTCTCACAGCACCCATGTGTTCTGCTACCACTTCCGTTACCTGCATCTTCAGTATCTTTCATATTGGTGATGAAGTGACATTCAGTGATTATTACACATTATCAGTGCTGGCTAGCCTTTATTGGGAATTTGCTACATGCCAGAGTGAGCACAAAATGATCAGTGGGGCATGCTTACTTCATCTGCTCATCAGTTATCCAACCCCAATGCAGTTACCAGTCCACACCTATAGATGAATGAACACGGAGGAACAGGGTTATTAAATGAGTTGCCAAAGGTTTCCTGTGAGACAGCAGGTGAAAGCCTGGTGGTAACTAGGAGTATGTGGCCTCCGTGTCACGGACAGATGAAAGGACATAGACCAGGACTCAGTTCCAGCCATAGCAGGTGCTAATCACATTGCATTCAGTAAGGCATTATGTGTTTCTCTTTTTTTTCCCTGTAAGAAAAAAACCTTTGAACACACCATGAAATAGATACAGGTGCTCTACTGGCCCAGTCAGCCACATTTTCTTGTCCATCCAAGAATTGCTAAGTGTCTGGCTATTGATACCAGGCTGTCTATGTTTGCAGAAGTCATCATAAGCAATGAATTTATTTCTTTGTTTTTTAGGTAATGAACCAAAAAGATCATGTCTGAAGTACAAGGAACAGTTGAGTTTTCTGTAGAGCTACACAAATTCTATAATGTGGATCTCTTTCAGAGAGGGTGAGTACACTTCAAACTCTCTCGTTCTCTCTCTCTGTAGGTGTGTGTGCCTGTGTGTGTCCATATGTATGTGTGTGTGTGTGTGTGTGTGTGTGTGTGTGTGTGTGTGTGTGTGGTCAGGTAATAAGACATTTGGGATAAATGGAGTACTTTCATTATTTTTCTAACCAGTGGAAAATTCAAACTATTAGTTCATCTAAGAATAAATTATGCATTGACTAAGAAGCTAATTTAGTTCTTCTCCCCCCCTCATTTGCTTCTGCAACCCTTCTTGTTTGTTGGTCTTTTCACAGCATTTTGAGTTATGGGAAGTGAGGTTTGATTGTGTAGTTCTGGCGAAAATGAATCTTCTTTGTAGTTTGCTGGAGTCATCTCCCCAAACCACACGGTATAAAACTCATGACCAGACCTTTCAAAACCGGACATTGTGTGTCCAATCATAATTAAAATTATACAATTTTTTTGCAATTTATGCAAAAAATACAATTGCTGTCATTATGTTGATCTGAATTTGCCATTTCAAATGCAAAATGTCCATGATTCCTTTTGACAGACTTACTATCCCAGAGTTACTGAATAATTAAAAAGTAAAACCCTTATGTACATAAAGTGATGGATCACAGACCAGAGCTACCCATTCACAATGGTTGAAGCACTTTTCCCCACATTACTGGAAAGAAAACCAAGTCTCATAGAAGCTGGAGTTTTGTGTTCAAGTCTGCAGAACCAAAGGATGTCCAGAACACCTACCACTTTGCTTTTACTGTGTAAGGGCAGCAGCAACAACAAACACACAGTGGCTTTGTACAACAACATTTGTACAACTTATACCATGATTCTGGGGTTAATCAATTTGGGCTTGACTTAGCTTTAGGGGATAGTCTGTTTTACATGGTCTTAGACCTGCCTAGTTTCAGAAAAACATACTCTCAGGTCTGTAGTCATTGGATAGGCGGTTGTTGGTTCTTCTGTCTGTCATATGGCAGGCATCTAGAAGTAAGGATCAGAGTTGCGCAAACTCCCTTTTCCCCATTTTATGCAAAAGTACAAATATCTCTGGTGTACAGGGTGATATTTATATATTTAAACATATATGATCAGATTAGAACAACTGGCACCTCCTTTGCAGCAAGTATTTGCTACTTCTCAATATTGGGATCCTTCCAAACCTTCTCTACTTTGAAATGTGCAATTAATTGTTGTCAGGTAATTTTTTTTAAATGATAAATATTATCTCAATATTAGAAGTAATTCCTTCTATCCAGATGAATACTAGTATCCATCGGTTCTTTTCTTCTATGGTCTTTCTTAGGTGCTGATAATCACTGGGCTTGTGCTGGCTATATTTACATCAACTTGACACAAGCTAAAGTTGTGAGAAGAGGGAACTCAATTCAGAAAATGCCTCCACTCAGGTCAGAGGAGGTGGCCAGTTCAGTCTACATATTGCTCTTTCTAGGAGTCTTAGCTGGGGCCATCCTTGTAGATTCCTTCACACCAGGATTTTACCTGACCCCAAAATGCCTATGCCCTACCTTTGCAGTAGTCTCTTTGACTGGTCTCCTTCTCTGTCCCTCCCCTAAACTGATCTCTCATGTTCCCATCTCCTCCCACCCTCAGTCACCTCACAAAATCTCTTGTAATTTCTCCTTGCCCGGAAGATCTGGGTGTCACCCACTCTATGAACCCTCCTTGGTACCTAGTCTCTCTGGGTCTGTGGATTATAGCACAGTTATCCTTTATTTTACAGCTAATATCCACTTATGTGTGAGTACATACCATGTTTGTCTTTATTGGTCTGGGTTACCATACTCAGAGTAATTTTCTTCTAGTTCTTCCATTTGCCTTCAAGTTTCCTGGTGTCCTTGTTTTTAAAAAACTCAGTAACACTCCATTGTGTAAATGTACCACATTATCTTTATCCATTCCTCAGTTGAGTACATGTAGATTGCTTCCATGTTCTGGCTATTACAAATAAAGCTGCTATGTCTAACCCAATTGTCCTAAGAGAGGCTTCAACCATCAACTGATGGAAACAGATCCAGATACAGAGCCAAACAGGTGGAACTCAGGGAATCCTGCAAAAGAGGGGGAGCAAGGATTATAGGAGCCAGAGGGGGCCAAGGGCACTACAAGAAAACCCACAGAATCAACTAACCTGGGCTTGTAGAGACACTCTGCATATATGTTACAGTTTTGTAGCTTGGTCATCTTATAGGACTCCTAACAATGAGAGCAGGATCTATCTCAGACTCTTTTACTAGCTTTTTGGACCCTACTCCTTGTACTGGGTCACTTTGACCAGCCTTAATACATGGGGAGGTGCTTAGTCTTACTGCAATTTGATCTGCCATATTTCATCAATATTCATGGGAGACCTGCCCTTTCCTAAACAGAAATGGAAGGATGTTTCATTCATACTCTACTCTTCAAATTTTACATTTATGTGAAAAGGAAGTGGTTTTGCTAATGTCATCCTGGCATTAGACACTTTTCTATTTGTTACTAAATATTCTTTACAGCTAGCTCTAGAAGTAAGTAGTACCATGTGAACTTTTCACACAGGCCTCTTTGGAGCTGGGAGTGGAAATATCATAGCCTTAGCATAGCCAAGTGGAAAGGGGAAACTAAGATTCTCTAAATCACAAACACACATTCTATTATATTTCTTAAGACTGTTGTCTAAGATGCCTACTTTCTTCCCAAAGTGTATAAGATAGATGGTATTATTTATAGTGATTTTAGACAAGGAATGTAAATAAAATGAACTACACTAATAATTAAGCTCTAGATTAAGTGTGAAGATCTTACTTTGTTCCTATATCTAACAGTCCTGGGTCTTGTTCAACAGCTCAGGTGTCGATAACAAGAAAAGCTTCACAGCACAGCCAGGCTGGTGATATGCTCATGGTGCAAGATACCACAGTTCACGACTATGTGGTTGGACATAGTCACAAACTGCGTTCTAGTTTTAACTAAACTAACTCTCACAGAGTTCTAGAATTATGAATTATAGGATGATATTAGTAGTTGAATAATAGCAACACCAGGAAATATCTGAACATTACTTATACTACTTTTGTCAAAAGTTGGTTGATGTACACTTTGGAATTTAAAATGACAGCCTAATCAGATCCAGCAATATAGAGCCTGAGTTGGGCTTATTTTAAAGATGATTTGATCTATAAGCCCATGAGGAATATTCATCACACAGCTCATCCTAACTGTAAATATAGCTGGGGATATTGACAATCTTTTATGAAATAGTTACCATTACAAAGCCTGGTAGAACAATACACCCCAGATATGAACAGACCTTTGTGAAGTTGTAAAGGGAGTTGAAAAATGAATATGAAAATCATAACTTCTTCAGAATGTCTGGAATGTTCCTTTTATATTTGAGTGTTTGGGAGGCATTGTGTAGCCAAGCTCATCAAAAGAGAAAGGATTGTAGGAGTCAGAGGGGTCAAGGATACCATAAGAAAACCCACAGAATCGGGAGGCATCCAGTCTGTGGGACCAGGACCTGTCCTTAGTGCATGAGCTGGCTGTTTGAAACCTTAGGCTTACACAGGGACACTTTGCTCAGTCTGGAAGGAGGTGACAGGACCTGCCTGTACTGAATCTACCAGGTTTAAATTAATCCACAGGGGTGCCTTGATCCTGGAGGACATGGGAATGGAGGGGAGGGGCTGGGGGAAAGGTGGGGGTGGGAGCGGGAGGGGGGAGGACAGGGGAACCCATGGCTGATGTATAAAATTTAAAACCCATAATAATAAAGAAAAGAATTATTTATTTAAAAAAAAGAAAACCCACAGAATCAACTAGTCTGGACTCATAAGGACACACAGAACCTGAACTGACAACCAGAAAGCCTGCATGGGACTTACCTAGACCCTCTGCATATATGTTACAGTTGTGTAACACAGTCTTCTTGTGAGACTCTTAACAATGAAAGAAGAGGTTGTCTCTAATTCTGATGCCTGCTTTTGGGACTCATTCCTCCTACTGGATTGCCTCATCCAGCCTTAATAGAAGAGAAGGAGCCTAGTCTCACTGTGACTTGATATACCTTGGCTGGCTGATATCTATGGGAGACCCACCTATATCTGAAGAGAAAGAGTAGAGGAGGAGTGGATGGGGGAAAGGGCAGCAGAAAAGTGTGGAAGGAGGGAATTGGGAGGAGGAGAGAGAGGGGAAACTTTGGTTAGAAGTAAAATTTAAAAAAAAATGAAGCTAAATTAGAACCAGAACCTGTAGAGCACATAAGTTACATGATGAATAAGAATAAAATAATATCAGTACATATAATATCTACTTTAAATAATGCGTTATTGCAACCTCATCTTGCATTAAAACTTAGAGATCACTCATACACCAGAAGAGAAATTTTTAAATGAACTTTTAGTTCTGTTATTAAAAATATATCCTTTGACAAATTCTTAGAGACATATAATGTAATTTGCCTACGTATACCACTCATTGCCCTGTCTCATCCCTTCACTAGTCTTGATGAACCCCTTCTTCCTCCCAATATATTCACTTGTTAATTTTGTGTCTTCTTTTTTTAATGACATATAGTATTACTTGAGATTCTCTAGAGAAACAGAATTGATAGAATATATCTATCTCTGTCATCTATATATCTCTATATCCATTATTTATATGATCAACAATATCTATATATGATTTATCACAGTGGCTTACAGGGTCTGGTCCTACTAATCCAACAATGGCTGAGTCTCTACAAGAATTTCAAGAATCTGATAGTTGTTCAGTCCACCAGGCTGGATGTCTCAGCTGGTCTTCAGCAAAATGGAATCTTGAAGAAGTTGGCTCTAATACCAGTGAAGGAGTCAACTTGCTTGTTGAAGTGAAGGCATATAGGCAAAATGCAAAAGCTTCCTTCTTCTCTGCCCTATACATAGACTGCTACCAGAAGGTGTGGCCCAGATTTAGGGTGAGTCTTTCTACCCCAAATGATCCTATCAAGAAAGATTCCTCAGAGATGCATGCCCAACACTTTAGATTTTAGTTAATTCTAGGTGCAGTTAGACTGACAACAAAGAATAGCCATTATAAACACTGAGTTTAATTAGAGTTGCTGGCATGAGCTGTATTTACAGAGGCATGAGAAATTAACCACTGTCTACACCACTGAAGAAAAGACTCCTACTCTCTTGATACTGACAATCTTCAGTGAGAGGAAGGGATTCATGACTTACTCTCCCAACATCTATGATGAAATGTTGATAGCTCTGTCTTGTACAAGTCTTGTACAGGTAACCATAACCATTGTAATTTCATTTTATGTTCAGAAGGCAAAGTTCACAACATTTCCACCTATTCTTTGTATCCCAAATTCTTTCTGCCCTTGCTTCCATAATGTTTACTCAGCCTTGGGTGGGATGATATAGCTGTCCAATATAGGGTTGATCACTCCAAGTCTCTTATTCTCACCTCTTTGAACTGTCACCAGTCCCTTTGTTAACTAGCATCTAGACTATGTGCAGAATTACTCTGTAGTGATGAATAATGTGGTTCCAAAAAGCCATGTCTTATGAAAATCCCAATGCCAAGCGTGGGATGCATTCCTATGAGTTGTGGATCTTGGGAAAGGCAGAGGCTTCCAAACAATATAATCTATTAATGCATTCTTAGTTACTCACCAGAACTAAACAGAAAGCTTCCAGCACTGAATGCTAGTATATCTTGGTCTCTGGGAGTGTTTACATTTACCCCACTCTTCATATATGGGTGAAGTCATGAGCTTATAATTAAAAGCATGAGAGTAGGCAATAATAAATATGTTTGTAGGTGGGTTTGGAAAAGTTTAAAGAAAAGGAATAACACCTTTAGAAAAATGAGCTTTAGAATCCATGACGTTGGATCATTAAAGTAAAACTGTAAAGTAGTGACCAGCAAACCCCTGGATTACTGCCTTCAGTGAGCTGCAGATGGTCTGGGCATAGTGTCAATCAGAATTCTGTGTCTGTAGGAGAGTTTCTGATAGACATGATCCCTGAGGCTAATTAGTTGAGGATGTTTTTAGTGTGAATCCCAAAGGAGCCACACTTTCAGCAAAACTTCATGGAAGATAGATGGCTGTATCCCAAGCCTGTTGGGCAAGATGAGGCCCTAGGGTACCTTCCAAAAAAATTAATGGATTTCTGCTGTCAGTAAGGATAATAGTAATGGTTGCTAAATGTGGTTGATTTGGAGAATGCAAGGATCGATGATTAAATGATTCAATAAATGCCGCACACATGGTCACTAGGAGGGCCTGCCAATCAGAGCTCCATTATTTAAACAACTTACAAAATCAAGTTAGAAAGGCCTAATCTTGCTTAACATGTTTGGAAGCTTCAGTCCAAGATAAATGAGCTCCAATACCTTGGAACCTTGACAAAGTTGTAGATGACAGAAGTATGTAATGGAGCAATCAGCCATTTCCAGGTGAAAAATAAAGAGGGATAGAGATAGAGACTATATATATATATATATATATATATATATATATATATATGTAGATATATATCATGTATATATGATAGATATATGGAGATAGAGAATGAAGGAGTGGGCAAAATGGAGGGGGCAGGTAAAAGACAGGTTCCAGAAACTCCCAAAGGTATGCTTCCAATGATCCAAGGAGGACCCAAGAGTCCTTATCAATGTCTCAACCATATCTCAATGGCAAAGAGTCAAGTCTTCACATGCAGTTATTAAGCAGACATTCTTGATCCAAATTCTCTTTAGACCACCAAAGGTAAGGTGTGTGTGTGTGTGTGTGTGTGTGTGTGTGTGTGTGTGTGTATGAAAAGTATTCACATCAGAAATGGTATCAAAAGTATGAATACAGCACAGACAACCATATGAAATGGCACGAAACAAAGCTGAGGTGTAGAGACAAGCAACTTCTCTTTTAATTTATTAACTAGCTTAAACTTTGTTAAAGAAAAAAAATAAGGAACTATGTTTTAGGAGAACTGCAGGGCCTTTCTTTCTGTTGAAGACTGAATTTCACAGTGTTGTATCCTATGTAGGGAAAAATAAGACTAATTTTCCCACAGGGACACTTTGCTCAGCTGGAAAGAGGGGACTGGACCTGCCTGTACTGAATCCACCAGTTTTAAATGAATCCCCAGGGGAGTCTTGGCCCTGGAGGAGATGGGAATGGAGGGGAGGGGCTAGGGGGAAGGTGGGGGCGGGGGTGGGGGGGAGGACAGGGGAACCCATGGCTGATGTGTAAAATTAAAACATAAATATAATAAAGAAAAAAAGGAAAAACAAAGTCTTAATTGTTCCATTACTGCTAACAAGTCTTACTCCATAGTCTCTTTTAAGAGTCAAGGAAAACTTGAAATTCACAAGAAAACTGTCTATAGCTGTGCCGACTTGACAGTTTCCAATTGGTAAGATGTTAGTGGATAAACACAGTAAACATTCCTATTTCAAAGTGGAAGAATAAGAAAATGAGGAACATAGGCTGTTATGCTTCTTGTTTCCCATCATTATTACTTGATAATGTTGTGTGGCTAAAAGACATTGCATACTTTTGTTGCAAGGGACAGACAACTCAGTCTTGAACTGACTTGAAACTCTCCTTCTTGGTTACTTTTCATTATGCTGTAGAATGTTATCCAGATTGCTAAATAGAGAAAAGACATCAGTAGTCTTATTCAGAGCTGGACCCTGCATGCTACAATACTAATCTGCCTGGTAAAATGTTCCAAAAGGTGCAATAGTGTCTAAACTGTGTGAGGGTAACCACAACACTTTCTTGGTTGGATTTCAGGCTTGTTCCACAGGAGGAGATTCATACCTGGAACTGTAAAAAATGGGCAAAAACCGTTGGCTAGGGAAGTCATAGGCATGCGGGAGATATTATTGATGTTGTGTTTATAAATTCTCATGTTGTCAAACTGTCATCTAAATATTTATACTTATTTCCATAGAACTGTGCTGCTCCCAACTTTCACCAGAGAAACTTCTTTTTGTAGTAGGTAGTGGTTAATGCAGACACTCATTACTATTCAAGATGCAAAGAATAAGCAACAATGACTGTTCGGCTATATATAAGACATCTATATCAACTCTTCTTTCCTAAGACTCAGGGAATATCAAGAAAGAGGGGAAAGGAGAAGGTAAGAGCTGGAAGAGGATGGAGAGAACAGAAATGCAGATTGTTACCTGAGAATGGTCCCAGCTAACAGAGTTACTTGCTTCTAGGACATTCATGTTTGAGGAGGGCTTTTCCAGTTCCAGAAAGAAGGATGTCTTTTGCTGATGTTTGCTTTGAGTAAGCACTTAACTTACATTTATCCAAAGTCTATATTGACTGAGGCAAATTCTCAAAGGAGAACGTGTCTTCACCACAGTCGACAAATATCACAAGGTGTCACACCCATGTTCGGCACTAAAACTCATGCTAACAAAAGGCAGACATAGTGTACTAGGGATCTTGAATTTGGAAATCAGAAGTGGATTTGATGCCATACTCTGGCACCTAGGAGCTTAGAGGACATTAGGGTGTTTCTTTAGTTAAACAAACAAAACAAGGCAAAGGAAAAGATATGAAGCAGGAGGAGAACAAGTTGGGCAAGTGTGAAAGACAGATGAGATAGGAGAGGAAGGAGGCTGTGAAAATGACTATAATATATTTTATAAATGTATGAATTGTCAAAGGATAAAAACATAAAATATCACAAGGAGGGGACTTTCAACCACTGGCTCAGTGGTTGAAAACAATGGCTGCTCTTCTAGAAGACTGAATTTTGATTCCTAGCACCCACATTGTGGCTAACAACTATCTGTAATTCCAAATTCAGGGGAACCAAAACCTTCTTCTGGCCCCAGTGAGCACCAGACATACATGTGGTTAACAGACAGTCATGTAGACCAGACATTCTTACATTAAGAAAACAAATGAACAAGCACAAACATATGGAGTCTTTAAGATGGGAGGAATAGTTAAAACAGGAGGGGAATAAGACACGGTGATAGAACACATGTTACATTAAAGCAGAAAGAGGACCATCTCTAGAGAGGAAGGTCACATCAAGCAGAAACAGGGAAGTGGTGCGGGAGAGAAGTGGAGGCTGGATAAGAACAAAGAAGCATATTGACATGAATATATGTGAAAATTCAATAATAAAACCTGTGATGCCTATATCCACCTTAAAAGTTCTACCCTAGGCAAGTTCTAGCTCAAATATTTCTCAACCAATATTTAATAACTGGTGATGGCTGTCATTTTCTCTTGAAGCTAGTGTTTTAACCAATAGTATATAATTTTTTTCATAGTTTTGTTCTTTGAAAATTTCATATATGTATACAATGTATCTTGATCATATGGATTCCAAATTCATCTCCCTTTCATTATACTGCTAACCCTACACATGACCGTGCCATCCCATCACTCTTCCACTTCATGTTTTCTCTCTCTCTTTCTCTCTTTAAATTTTGGACATTTTTAACCCACTGAATTCAATTAGTACTGCCTACAAGTACATGACTGTGGAGTCATCCATTGTGGCACATAGAACCAACTAAATCATCAAGGAATAGTGACTCTCCCACAGAAACCATCAATTACCAATAGCTTCACATAGGAGTAGGGAATCAGGATATCCCGTTCCCAAACGCAGGAATTTTAACAGGCTTGATCTCGGAAGACCTTGTGCATCGCTGCTGCAAGTTCGTGTATGTGGCAGCCATGTTGCATCCATTTCCCTGCACTTCCCATAATGTATTGGCTCTTATATGCCTTTCTTCCTTCTCTCCAGATGTTCCCTGAGCATTGTTGGGAGGGGTCATTGACAACAGACGTTCCTATAGTTGAGAATTTACAGTTGCTTATTCTCAGAACTTTGAACAGCAATGCATCTCTGCATCAACCACTACCTACTATAATAAAAAGCACTAATAGGCCGGGCAGTGGTGGCACATGCCTGTAATCCCAGCTCTCAGGAGGCAGAGGCAGGTGGATCTCTGTGAGTTCGAGGCCAGCCTGGTTGGTCTACAGAGCTAGTCTAGGACAGACTCCAAAGCTACAGAGAAACCCTGTCTTCAAAAACAAAAACAAAAACAAAAAAAGCACTTCTGATCAAGGTCAGGAGAAGAACAAATCTGTGAGTATAAATATAAATATTTATAAGGCAGTTTGATAACATGACCATTTAGAAAAAAAGAAAACAAGAAATAGTATTAGTAGATTCTCCCAGAGCCCATGTATTCCATAGATATGAGTTTCTGGCCCTGTTAGCAGGATTAGGCTTGAATGTGGAAGAGGCCTCAAGCCCTCAAACCATTTTGGTAGGTTGATACTACTATATTTAGCCATGGTTTTATAACCCATTATTATCCCTGTATTCCCACCACTCAGCTAATTCATAAGGTGTCTTGGAGGACATACATTCAGACATTCATTGTTATATTTATTATGACATTATGTGTGGAAATACTACAATGAAAGATTGTGCTGTGATTTCAAGGTGTTTACCAAGTAAAGAGACAGGCAAACACATTCAGGAAAATAAGCTTAGAGACCTGAAAAATTGTCACCAAAAAGACATGTAGGGTACCAGGAATGGATGCAGGAATCCAATCTGTTGGCAGAGAGAAGCATCATAAAATAAAATTGTATCAGACTGATGAGCAGGGTAAGTATCTCAGGGGACCTAATGAAGCAGAAGAGGGGTTCTGATTTCAGGAAGATGAACCTGCCCAAGACTAATGATTACAATATATGAAGAATGAAAGCAGGGGATGGGTATTATGGAGGTGAAAGTGCTCGCTTATACACGAATTTTTTTTTGACTCAGGCTATAGGATAGTGGGAAATGTTAGGGATGTTATAGGTAGCTTGTTTTCTCTTTGGTAACTGTAAAATTTTAAAGAGTGATAATCTGGTCTTGCCATCTTTAAGTATACTGGTCCCCAGTAATGCCTGGTACACACAGGGAGTGAAATGCCAGCTTACATTTGATGAGTTTGAACTTTGTGTTGCTGATTGTTTTTTTTTTTTTCTTTTCACCCTTTCAATTATAGATGGCATTGTGCAGATCTTAATTAAATGGTGTCAGTACAGACAAATGATTCCTAATTCCTCTCATACTGTTTAAATCACTGGTACCCAAAATATGGCCCATGGGCTGAAGTGCCACTGTTCCCTGAAAGCCAGAATCATAGGAAATCACAATCTATCCTGATCTCCAAGTGTTTCTTTTTTGAATGAGCAGGGGATATTGTTACAAGCCTATCTACAAAAACCTGGAAATACCCTAGAATTGCCTGGAAAGCTGAAACTGGCCCCTTACCAGGGCAAATAAGCCCAACATTTCCATTGAGCATTCACGTCAGGGTCCAGCCTTGGCTTGGGTTCAGGTCCTGAGATGGGGAAGGGACGTCAGCTTGAAAAAGTGAATTGTTGGACCACCAGATGAGTTTCACACAAGTGGCTGGCCCCAAATAGCACCATCCATCTTTATTTATACATCAAAAACAAGCATGTTTTTCCATCCTAAAAGCAATTTTTCCCTTAACCTCTGATAGAACAAATAATGTCAGATATGTTTTTTTCCCCAATTTTTACATCAAAACATTTTTAAGACAACAATAGGAACACATCATTTTGTTAGCTTGGCCAGATATTGAGCCAGGTACATCCTGTCTTTGCAAAACTAAAAGGTGATAAACATAGGCACACATTTTCAAGAACAACAATATTTTGAAAAAATATTTACAGAAGTGGAATGATCAGCTTCCCATCCTGTCAGCACTGAATCAGAATAGCTCCTGGGTTTGAAGTGACAGCTGCCTCCCCAGACCAGAAACCTGGGAAGCATCACCTCCCAAAGAATTTTAGGGTAAGATATTTGAGGAAAAAATGGGGTTTCCTGTGGAATGATCACATCTGTCCCATGCATGATTGACAAAATGACACTAAGATGACCAAGAGAATCACTATTATGAGAGAGAAGAGAACATGCAGACCTTGCAGTCCCAGAAGTATTCTGTGCTGTATTGAAGTCCACTGGTCCTTGCAAAGTGAGACTGTCCCTGTGGGCTTTTGCCTCATCTGGACATCTGTTGGGCAAGCACTTAGATACTGGTGTGAAACTAGGCTGTAGGGCACCCCATGCATTCATGGTTTTTAAAGTCTCGGGGTGAATCTTCAGGTGACTGATTGGATTTGGATGTAATGAAGAGTCTGCTTGCCTTTCTTGCTATTCCCTCTGACCTGAAGATCATGATGTTTCATCTCCCCAGTGTCTTTGCATATCCCACTGCTGTATTGCAGAGATGCCTCAGCTTGCTTTCAGAATGTTGCTGGGCACAAGAAGGCAGCAGGAAAGGTCTCATTTCATAGAGAACAATAGCGTTCTTCTGAGGGAATAATTTATATAGATATTAATAGAGGAATGTTTAATTACAAGACCTATCATGTTCATATCTGTCAACCATCTATATACATTTCTAATCCACTTGTACCTCTAAGAGAGCAAAAACAGTCACTTTTTTTAATGTTTCAAGATGCCTGTTTTCAAAATAGATCACAACACTAAGCTTTTGGACATTCTGTTGTTGTATGAACTCCAAATGCTTGCTCAACATCTCAGGGGAACATTTAAGCATCCTGTTTGAAAGGTGAAGAAAACCACATATAACACAAATATTCAAAGTTTCCATAGAAACATAAGCATGACCACTATCTCCGGGCTCTCCAAGAACATTGCTACATTTGTGCCAACTTTACTCTAGCAAAGATATTTTCAAAACTAGCAGTAATTAAGCTAAATGCCTCCATACCCCAGCCCTCCATACCTCTTGAATACAGGATAAACTTGCAGGTAACAGTTACAGAAAAGGCAAACACTCATTTCTAATACTGAAAACTAAGATGGAGCTAAAATTCATTACTTAAAAGAAATTCAAACTTGCTTCTAAGTCTCAGTTCTCCAAAGGTTTTTAAGCCCAACTGGTTTTCCTCCTGAGTGATGTTTTTCCTCATTTGATGTTCAGATTCATCCCTCGTCTTCTCTTGACCCTTTCTCCTTCATGTCATTTTGAAGATGTCTCTTCAGAGGTTTTAGATGAACAGCTTCACATAAAGGATGTATAATCAGTACTGTCAGATCTGGTGTAGATGTTCAATTGCTCATAGCCCTGTCGGCATGGAAATCCCCTTTGAACAAATATACCTGCCACTTCTCTGCTGGAACTGAAATGCTGAGTTTATAGATCCAGTGATCCCTGGAAGAAAATGCCATCTTATGTTTCTGCCCGATGTTTCCCACCGCTGTCTAATGCCCAATGACAGCCTGTTCCCCTGTGAAATTAGCTAACTGGCCCTGATGTGCCTTAATAGACTCTGAAATACAATTATCTTTGCTTGCCAGACATCAACTAATTGATTTGTCTGGTTTTGTCAGAAACAATCTTATTTTAACTTCTTTTATGAATCTGTATCGAGATTCTTTTCATTCTGTCCCACACTTTTGAGAGGATATGAGGATTGTACAGTGTTGGGAAAAATATTGAATACCCCAATTTTCAGGAAAAATGGTAGAGCTAGGAGCAGTGTGGAGGTGAACTGGAGTAAGTTCACAGGCCTCTGCACAGTAACATGCTGCACAAGCTTAGTACTCTCTGCCCATGGTCAGATACTCTGTGGAAGAGATGGATTTGATATTTCATTTCAGTCTGCTTTGTGATTTTCAGTTGAAGAAAAACAATGTATTTCCCCATTTGGTTTATAGCAGTTTGATTGAGGGTGTGTATTTTTTGTTGCTAGGCACAATGAGTATAGGTTTCATGATCTTTGAACTTTATTTTTGTTCAAATCACATAATTATTATTTTAATAGTTTGACTGCCCTTCATGAAATGTCATTATTATCCCCATGAGGACTGACCTGATTTCAGTCTCTTTTGAGTCCTTATGCACATGGGCTTTGTGAATTATTTTTATAGCAAATCCACATGGATAATAATAATGTCCCAGGCCTGTTTTCCCCTTATTTGCCTTTTAATCTGTGACTTTGTGAGCCTGCTGCTTTGAGCCTTTTATCCTCTTAACCCCTGGTGAGGACACACTCAGCAGGTGTGGAAAGTAAAGACTTTTCCAGGGGACAAGTGTTGAACTGCAGGGCTAGAAGAATATAGCTGGAGAGCTCAGAGCCACCCAGAGGGCCCAATTACCCCCTGGTGGGATCAAAGCAGAGCATAATGCCTCTGGGCAGTAGGGACCTTCCTAGTTCTCTCTCTAAAGAAAGACACTTGGGCCTCACCCATGTCTCTCTTTTAAACATTTTATTTTTGTCTATGTATGGTGTATGTGGGCATGTGCATGTATGACAGCACATGTGGGGAGGACAGAGGACAACTTGTAAGAATGAATCTCTCCTACTCTGTGGAGGCAAGGCCTCTGTATTTGTTTCTACCATGCTCTGCTGTGTACTCCAGGTTAGCTGGCCTATAAGTTTCCTGATAACTCTCCTTGTCTCTGCTCCCATCTCCAGTGCTTGATTACAGATGTGTACCACAGCATCTGGCTATTTACATGGGCCAAACTCAGGTTATCAGGTCATCAGGCTTGTGTGGCAAGTGCTTTTTTCTGCTAAGCCATCTTGCCAACACTCAACTAGGACTCTTAAGTAGAGTTAAAGGCATGTGGCCCTGAAGACAGTGGAGCTCAGAAGAAAACATTTAATAAATGATAGTGTTGGCTCCAGCTCCTCTAGTCTCGACTAGCTGGGACCTATGCTCAAGCTTCTTGGATTTGATTTTGTCTTTGCCCATGTTTATTAGATGCCAATGAGTATGTATAAATATACATATAGCAAAATGAAGGCTCAGGTTTTGTATAGCTAGCCAAGAGAATCTTACCTACCTGTTGTTCCCATTGAATTCTGAACCAAGTGTCTTCATCAGGGGAGTGTCAAGGGTGGAAACCCTGCTGGCCTGCTCAGGCTCTGAGTCTGGCTTTGTTCCACCCTGTAAAGCAGATGTTTCATACCCACAACTAGTAATTCCTCAGAAAAAGATATTCTTGCCAGTGGAAAGCCCAACAACTTGATGTGGGTTCTTTTTTGTAGGAGAAGTAGCATTTTCTGTTTTTTTAATATTCTTTGTCCTAGGGATTCTGGTCATAATAGTGAGAAAGACCCAGTTGTGAATGGAAGTTTTCACAAGGTCCTATGGGAGAGAGAAAGATGAGAAAGACAAACATAAAATGGAAGTTTAAGCATGGATAAATATTGAAGGTGGCGGGAGGTACCCAGTCACCCATGAGGTATTAGGACGTGTTAACTTGAATGAAGGATGTCACTAGTCAGGCAAGAATGGAAGGGGACCTCGAACCTTGAGAACACATTGTGAAAAGGGGTAGACATGGAAAGGGCCCAGGATCTTCTGAGCAATACTACCCTGCACAAGAAAATGGCATACAAGTGGGATTTTTGATAGAATTAAAGGGATAGGACTGGCCAGGTTGCAGGAGGATTGACTGTGATAGACATGTGTGTCTTGCTTTGAGTTAGAAATGCATCTATGTAAGAGAGCTGCTTGTTGATGGGGGTTACATAAACATCACGTTGAAGACAAAAATGATGACAGTTGGGGTGTGGACATGAGGAAGTAGGGACGACTCAGAGGAACAAGCTGAAGAATGCTGGGATAGTGGAATGAGAGAACTCGTGGTTTTCATTGTGCCAAGGGGAAAGAGTAAAGTCAGAACAGTTCTCTCCTGGGTGAATTGGGCAATAAAGCTGAGGAGAAGGACCAGGTGGCAGCAGGAGCTGGTGTGAGTCCAGATGTCTTGTGGCGAAATAGCATTTGGGTGCCTGCTGGAATCTGGATGGAGATATCTCAGTTCATGGGCATTGCTGAGCCTAACCAAATCATGCAGTGACTGTGGATCTAGTAAAGGCTTTATAAGCCAAGATCATGTACCTGTACCTTCACTGCACTCATTCCTGAGATGCCATCAACAGCCATTAGGCATTATGATTTTTCATCTAAGAGCTAACATCACCTGTTTTCTCATGAGAGTCAGAGCATGAATTCACAGATATGTGCCTCTAAAGCAAATCCTGTTTACATTGTTGTAGGTGAAATTGGTGATAAAGTCATATTCCAAAGAGAAAATCCATGATTTAAGTGTATTTGAATGTGGGAACATTTGCAAATAGTCTAGACTAAACCCATTAGGGTGGTGCAAAGAGAAGCAGGATGAAGGAGTCATAGCAACCAAAGGATGCAACAACAAAGAGTGAGCATTGCTTAGCTCAGATGTTACAGAGTAACAAAGAGATGGAGGTCCAAAGATTTCTTGATTTTGGTCTCAGGAAGTCAAGGCTAGCCTTTGTAAGAACACTTTGTTCAGAGTGAGAAACCAGAGAATTCAAACTGTGCACACAGATGTGAACTGGTTCTGTGAAGGACGATCTCACCATGGCCTGAGGAGGGCTGACATACAAACTGGTTCTTACTACCTGTTAGGATCAGAACAAAGGTAGAGCTTATGGGAATAGTGTCTCATCTCACACTATCACTTCAGTGATGCTGAAATGGGAAGAGCTGCCGAGGATTCCTGGAGGAAGTAGACAAGCATACAAAGGAGCTTGCACCTGCCTTCTGTTGGTGTTGGTTGGATAAGATGGAATGTATGGTTTGGGTGGATCCTCAAAGGTCCATATGTTAAAGGCATTGTGTGTGTTAATTTTTTTTATTTTGTAAACTTGATACTCAACTCCTTCTAATGGATGGAATATCAGTTGAAGAATTGTTTCATCATGTTGATCTGTGGGTATGTATGTGGGACTTATTTTTAAAATTGATAACAGATGTAGAAAGTCTTTGCTCACTGTAGGCAGTACCATAATCCCTAGGTAGGTAGTTGTGGACCATGTAGGAAAAGCAATTAAATGTGACCCTGGGAGCAATCTAGTAGAAGCATTTCTGTGTGGGGATTTCTGCTGCAAGCTCTTGCAGAGTTCCTCATTTGTCTTTCTTCCCTTGATATTGGACTGTAATCTGTAAGCCAAATAAACCTTTTCCTCCTGAAGCTACTTTTGGTCACAGTGTTTATTACAGCAACAGAGAGCAAATTAGAACAGGAGCCAACCCCAGGTGGTACTGCTGGTACTGCTAGATTTAGAGGAAGCTTTGAGAGGTAGAGTTTTAGGTCTTTGGGGGTGCACTCACAAAGATGATTTGGAGACTTAAGCCTGGCATGGCTTTTCTCTTCTGCTCCATGGATTCTGAGGTGTGCAATCTTCTGTGCCATGCAGTTCCCACCACTGCCATCTTGAACCCAGGCAATGGAGTCACTGGAACTCAGAATGGAGTCTCTAGAACTGTGATCCAAATATCTCTTTTCTCTTCATGTTTGTTGATCAATTATTTTATTAGAGTAACAGAAAGCTGACTATCACAGTATGCTTTAAGTAGGGGGTGATGTGGTCATCCTTGGCCTAGAGTATAGTTGTCTGGAGACTGGAGAAGGGACTTTGATAGGTAGAGTCAGTGCCCACCTAGAGCATAGTAGTCACCCATTTTTATGTTTAAATTTCATTGCTGAGTGTTGTTACTTATGTAAGGTGGACTGGAATGATGATGCAGACATCTACTGAAGAGTGCGAGAAAGAAGCCTCTTACAAGCTTCAGTTCCCACCAAGGAATGCCTTCTGAAAAGTTGTTTATATTTGTAGGAAGCTTACTTTCTTCTAATTTCTCTTTCTATAACTTGGTGAGCAATAGGATCACCATAGGAAGCAGTCTTGGAATGCAAATAGTGTGCTTAATTTATAGTTGAGAAAGCTTCTGGTACTCTCTTAATTCAGAGCAGTGGGGTTAAAATAAAATAAAAAAAAACTAAAATAGATTGAGCAATGAAAATGACGTATATTTGACAATAACCAATAGGATTACCTTCTGTCTCTCCCCACTTTAATTGACATGAACCTTTAGATTTGGGACTTAAATGTTTGGAGACTACAGTAGAGGAAGAGGAAGAAGGGGAAGGAACAGGGAAAGAGTGTTTGAAAGGTTGGATGGGACCTGATTCATACATGCCTGGGTCCATGAACCATTTTTATTTACTGAATGCAGGGAACTATCTTGCTGATTTCAGACTGTATTGCTCTTGACACATAAAGCAATGGAATGATATCTTCTATTAAGTATTTCCAGTATATATCCCATCCTTCAGCCAATCAATTTGCAAAACTTCTTTATCCACACTCACAGATAGGCTCAGTTAACTATCATGAGGTTAAAGCCATCTATGCTCCAATGACTTCCCAGGTTTCATCATTAACTGAGCCTTCAAGTGGAAGAATCCTCTCAGGCCCTGATTTCCTGCTAATTGTGTCCTTTTCTCTTACAAACATGTCCCAAATTGGAACTCAGTTTCTCAAATGCAAGCTACAATTTCCTCTCTCCTCTCTTGGGCATTTCCCTGTAGCAGTATTTGCCATGTGTTCTCTCTTCTCTTCTCTTCTTTTCTTCTTTCTTCTTTTCTTTTCTTTTCTCTTCTCTTCTCTTCTCTTCTCTTCTCTTCTCTTCTCTTCTCTTCTCTTCTCTTCTCTTCTCTCCTCTCCTCTCCTCTCCTCTCCTCTCCTCTCCTCCTCTCCTCTCCTCTCCTCCTCTCCTCTCCTCCCCTCCCCTCCCCTCCTCTCTCTCCCTCCCACCCCATCTCCCCCCTGTGTGTGTGTGTGTGTGTGTGTGTGTGTGTGTGTGTGTGTGTGTGTGTGTATACCTACTAACGATTCTGAAGACCACATCAACAGGAGTGGCTACCACCCTAATGTCGCCAGCTTTCCCATCAGCTGTTTGTAAAAACTGCACTGTATTAGATTTGCTTAGAGGGCTGGGGTGGTGGACACAATGTGATTCTCTTGTCCAGCTGCCTTCATATACTGAACACTGAAGACAGGAATGTTGACAGAGGTGAATCAGTATTTTGTGTAGCATACTCTAGTTTGTATCTTTGAAGTACAAACAACATACCAAGTGAAGACAGATTTAATCAGTGACTGGGACTTAGGCTATGGTATCACATGTTATGTCCAGGGCCTGTGCTAAGACTCTGAAAAATGCGAACATACTTGGACAAGTATGCTTTTCCTCAGTCATAGCATAAAGGCAATGATAGATCTACCTAAGGCAGATATTTCTGAACAAGGCAGAAGTGTGTAGGCATTGTTATGTGGCTGCTATGTGCCCTCATCCTCCACTTGGCTTTTCTGCAGTGGGCATGAGGGAACACCACCACCTGGTAGATTTGAGTGTCAGCTCTGTGTCCAATCACTGTGAAGCCTGTGCTTTCTTACACATTTGAATTTAAGCCTCTTCTCGGCTCACCTAAGATATGAGCATGCTCACAAACTTGCCTCCAGTGAGAGATTATCTGTCCATATCTATATATAATCCATCCCTCCATCTATCTGTCCATATGTCTATGTTTATGGCTTAAATGTGGAATGTACCTCATGCAATCATGTTTAGAGTGCCCTGAATCCAGCTTACACCACTATTTTGAAGGATCTGGAGCCTGGGTGGAAGTATGTCTCTATAGACTAGTCTTTAAATGGATTTCAATTAGCTCTCTGTTTCCTGTCTGCTGCTATATGAACAAGCAGCTGCCTCCTTATACTTCCTCTGCCATGGGTTCCTCTATTGTTTCCTTCACTGCAAGGGCCCAAAAACTGACACTGTGGACACAAGCAAATCTTTTATCTCTTAGATTCTCTTTTTGGTATTTTGTCGCAAGAATGTAAAAGGTAGTGCATCCATCCATTATAATGTGTGTGTGTGTGTGTGTGTGTGTGTGTGTGTGTGTGTGTGTGTGTATGTATGTATGTATGTATGTATGTACACCCACCCATCCTGCCTCTCATCATGCTTCCATAAATAGGTCTGTCAAATGATGTGCACTTGGGAAGTAAAGAGGTAAGGAGGAAAGAAAAGGAAGTATCCAGACTGGACTTATCCTCTGCTGTATCCTAGGGGTTGGCCAGCATTTTATCTACATCATATTGCTGCATGCTAGCTTTCCATTTTACACATGAGCAACATAATTGAAATGAAGCTTTGCAGTCTATTCTATTGAGGGCTCAGGGCTCCATTCCATGTCAATCTCTCTTGAGGGACATGCCATTTTTTTTTCTTCTAATGCTTATCCATAAAGACCTCCAAACTTGGTTAGGCAGTTCCAAGTGAGGGAGTGTGGATATACTCCCTTTGCTTTTGTGGCAGCTATTTTGCAGACCTGTGAGTCCAGAGCAGGTTTGAGAATGTCCATTTGGCCATATTGTGTTGGAGCAAAGTGATGGACTACTACTCTTCTCCAATCAGAGTTCTGCAATTCTTCCACATATTAATGTCAGGCACCCAGGGAGTGGGTTGATAAGTCTGAAAATTAAATCTGGCAGCTTGAGCCATGGTTGTGCTCTACAAGGAATGTTAAAGATGAAACAGAGCTGTGAGTGCCCTCTAGTCATCAGCAAAGTCCTCCTGGGAAAGAAAGGCAGATGGGATTTGATTCCTAGCACTAGGAAATGAACTATAATGGGGTTGTCTTCTGTGTGCAGGGTTACGCTAAGCAAATATGAGTGTCCTTAATCAGGAGAAGATGGGGTTCTGATGGCTGTCATCCAGGAAAGCTACCTTTTCTGTGGGAAGATAGTGGTGTGAGAGAGGGATCAGGTCAAAGTGTCCTATCATGATTGTTATAAAGTTCATTTTTCTTTTGTCAGGTTGACTCTTATAGAAAAGTCTGGTCTGTAATAGGTCTCAAGATGTTGTTATTAATTGAGAGAAAACCATGGAGGCTGACTCCCAGGCCATGGTGACTTCATTGGATATATTCTAACCAAGAGATAATAGCAGTAAAAATAGAGCAAAAGCAGTTCTTAAAGCCTATTGAGTGTTGCATACAATGCCTAATAATCTTCTAGAAAATCCTGCCTATTAAAGATGTACAATGGTAGGTCATCGTATATCAATTAACGTAATCAAAACAATCCCCTCCTAGACAGGCCTCCCATTGTAAACAGCCCCTTGCTGAGATTCTTCCCAGGTGATTCCAGCTTGTATTAAGTTGACAAAGCTTCTCCTCTCATGTAGAGAATGAGCCAGTTATGGAATCATGGACCACTGATCGCACAGGAGGTGGTGATCTGTGTTCTAAGGGTGGGCTGTGTCTTCGTTCATCTTCCCTCTAGGGAACATCTGTGCCACCAGTCTTGGCAGAGGAGTTCAAGGCTCATCAGATCTCTTCTGAAAGGTCCTCTTCCAGCATGACTAGCCAGCTCCTCATAGAACATGAGTCCAAAGGAAGAAAATTCATTAAACTTATTTTTCTCAGGAGACCACTACATTTGAAGTGTCTGTTAAGACATGAAAGGCAGTTAATCATAGGAAAATGACAGCAGACTCCTAATTGAAACTAAGTACTCAGAGGCTGTAACATTATTTGAGGCTGTAACATTGAAGAGGAGTCCTGAAGATTAATTAAAAGGTGGTCATTAGGGTATTTGGCCATCTGATCACCAGACTAGGTCAGATCAGGCTTTCTCTTGAACATTGCCAGCAGTCTACAGAGGATGTATCATTGTGGATTTCTGGGGACCTCTCCAGCATTCTGCCTATTCCTGTTCTCATGTCATCATTTATCATGGTCTGTTATTCTTTGTTCTCCCTTTCTGTTCTTGAATAGCTTGAACTGTTTGGGAGGTACCCAGGCAGTGGGACCCGGACCTGTCTTTGTGCATGAGCTGGCTGTTTGGAACCTTGGGCTTATACAGGTACACTTTGCTAAGCCTGGAAGGAGAGGACTGTAGCTGCCTGTACTGAATCCACCAGGTTTAAGTGAAGCCCCAGGGGAGTCTTGGCCCTGAAGGAGATGGGAATGGAGGGGAGGGCCTGGGGGGAGAGTGGGGATGGGGGCAGGAGGGGGGAGGACAGGGGAACCCATGGCTGATGTGTAAAATTAAAACATTAAAACACAAATATAATAAATGAAAAAAACCTGAAGTTAAAAAAAAAAAGGTGGTCATGTGCAGGTGAGAGGAAAGAGGGCAAAGTAGGAAGAACAGAAAGGAGGCTCCATGGCAGGAATAGCTGATATCAAAGATGGAAGTAAGGCTATTGTCACTGCTGCAAAGATGGGATGCAGCCAGATGAGGAACAGCCTCAGTGCTACTATGGGATTATGGACCATTTTGCACTCAGTAGGCTGCTATCGAGAATCCCTTTTGAAGTTATTCCTTCTATTTCACCTCTTGCCTTAATCATTTGTATTTCTGTGCATTTTAAAAAATTTTTTATAAATCCATTGAATAGCTCCTTCACTTGTTACTTTAATTACTTTCTAGTGTAATTGATGCGTGTTGGAGCTTATCTAGAAAACATATGCAAGCTACTACACATGGTAGAAATGTAGTGAATAGCATACCTGGAAAAATAGGACCCTTGATGATCTGGGAGGTAAGAAGTACCCTTGGATTTGTTGATTATTCCCAACCCATCCTCCAAGTATAAGTAACCTAATTGTCTGCCTCATTGTAAAGGTAAAAGTTGAGGTTTTGCTTTTTGTTTTTTTTTTCCTGAGTGTTATGGTCCTGCTCTTCCACACTCACAGAAATCCTGATCTTATTGGAGCTCTACAGTTCTGTGTCCTCAGTACTATTTGAGTATCAGCGCCCCATGGCACAACTTGCAGGGTCTTGCTTCAAGCTCAGTTAAACCTCCCTAAGTTGGAAAGGTGGCTGCCTCCAAGCTTCTAGACCAGTTTAGTATCAATATTCACTGCAGTTACCTTGTCTCTGTGATTCATGTTTCTTCTTCCTGGAGGAAGTGTTAGGAGGTGATGTTTCTGACTAATCTTTGATACACTCTCTGGCTTTGGGGTAGAGAGAAGAGTAGTGGAGAGGAGGAGAAGAATCCAAGCAACAAGGCAGTCTACATTGCTGATGGTGAGGGCTGTGCATCTTATTTCTTACATTTGATGATCCATTTTATCAGGTCTGAATATATATGTCCCCTAGCCAGTTAATGTGTACATAATTAATTAGCCATGAAACATTGGATTTACATGAAGAAATAAAAGATGTTGAGGTGACTCGCTGGATGTTAAACCATAAGAATCAACATGTACATGTTAATAGTCTCCTATCTTTAGCATCATATGAATTGTGAGGTATAGCACCAAGGATGCCCTCCTGGCTCATCAACTGCTAACAAATATCCTAAAGGGGACATTTTAATATCATCACAGGATCCCTTTTGTGCACCATGACACAAAACCACAAATCCAGGGCACTTGAAAAATATTGGTAGACCAGGGCTTCACCAACCAATGAACAGACACTTCTTGACAACCCTACATGCTAGGGCATGCCTAGTATTGTATATGGTCCACTTGGAAATAAGACATTTATTCTGTTGAACAGAAATGCATATCTACTTAAATGAATTAGAAAAATGAAGAACCAAAACAAATAAATAAAACACAAAACAAAACAACAAAAAACCAACCCAAACCACCACCACCACCACCACCAACAACAACAACAACAACAAATAAACCCACTAAATGTTCAAAAAGCATTACTAAACTTTTAGAAAATGTATGGTTGTTTGCTGCATGTTTGTTTCTATTTTACCCATTGCCTTAATCATTTGTATTTAGAGTGGGGTTTATAAATACCACTGTGAGCATGTAAAACATAAATAGATTAAATTGTGCATATTGAGACATTTATTCTGATAGTTTACTAGTTCCTGGATGGATAGCTATTTTAAGGACTTTTGTAGACACTTTGGTAGTACAAAATGTGCATGACATGCAAACATAAATGTGCTTCCAGATCAAGGGTCTCTAGATTCTCTCTGCTATGATGGGTCAATAAAAGAGTGATGGATGTTAGAACCAAGGTGAACAGTCCAATTCTGACCACTGGACTTGGCTTACAGCTGAGTCATCTACTCACTCCACAACCAAGAGGGGGGGTGGGACAATCTGCAAATATGAGTTAATAAGGCACGTTCTCCCCAAATAGACACTACATGTTGGCTTAGGATAAGAAAATATTAATTTCTTAATATTATATCAGTCCTTTCCCAATCTATGTTCTAAGGAGTTAGTTGAGTGTTAGGTATTGAGTTGAACTTTAGGACAGAAATATAAGGAACAAACATAGTTCATACCATGTCTGGACAGAGCTGTATAGAAAGTAGGGGGAGTGATGTGATAACATTGGCTCTTAACAGTGGTGAGCACCAGATATTTAAACATCAGAAGTCAGACAATCTATACTCGTTTGGAAGTTAGGCAAGAGCTGCTTTCCAAAGAGTTCAAGACAGGAGCCTTGGGGGTGACTGGCAGGAAGAAAGGTGGAAATGCAGAGCAAGATGCCTTAGTACAAAGCTGTACTGCATACCAGAAGCAGAGCACACAACTGCCAGGTAGGGTGTAGGTTTTCATGCCAATGTCAAAAGAAAGACTGGCCCCACCCAAGAAAGACCTGGAAAGAGGCACAGTCCTCATGCAGAGCTCTATGAAATTGTCTTTGTTCATGGAACGGGTTTCGAGTGTAATTCCTTCACAGCATTGCCATCCATGGCTCTTCCTGTATTGTTTTATATCATTGTGCTCTTATCACCTCTCTGACTCAATGATATTCTAAGTAAGTGGGTTTTTTTCCACCAACTATTTTAATTTTTGGTGAATGGCTGTTACTCTAAAATATAAAATCAGCATAATTTCCTCTCTGTATGCCATTTTGTTTGTTTGTTTGTTTATTTCCTCTCCCCCCCATCCCAGCTTCAAGCTGTGGTAGGGCAGCTTCTGCCTAGCTCCCATCCATATGGCACAGGGGCCCATCCCTATCTAATTAAAGGTCATCACACCATGCCATCTCCATAAAAAGACATCTCTAGTCAGCTTAAGAGCACTGCTGCCAACTTGGAGTATTGCTCAACAACAGTTACTAGCATTCAAAGGTTCTTGGGTCCCTGCACCGATGCATTCTTTTCTTCTCCTCATCTTTACTATACCTTACACGTCCACTTCTTCAACAGGTCCACCAAGGTGAGGTAGTGATATTATCTCCCTTGTCACCTGAATACAAGGATGATAGAGGGGGCAAGTGTGCTCTCTGCAACCAGGTCTAGTTCTGAATTTTAGATCTACCATATCAACAGGTTGCCTTATTTCACCTTCAATTTTATATTTGTCTTTTGTAGAATAAGATATATCCACCTAATGATATCCCTTGGAGTACTGCATGATGTAATTTACGTGATAGTGTCCATCAAGGTAATGACAAGATTATATCAAGTGTGAACATTATTTTCCCTCAGAGACAAAATCCTCATTGGGCTTCTGAAAGTAGCAGCAATTTTGCCCCTATGCACCAAAGGGAATTGTGGGCCTCAAAAACTGGTCCATTGAATAGCAAGTGCACATCCAACACCATCCAGGCTCTTTCACAATTTTTATATGTCCTTCTTTTCAACCCAGATAACCAGTCTTAGACTAAGGCTACAGTGTATTATGGACTTCCAGGAATGAAATCCTTTAATTATTTTTTAAAATTTTTTCAACAAAGCATGGCGTATCAAGTTGAGGCAGGACCAAGCCCACCCCATCCTACCCCCTGCATCAAGGCTGAGCAAGGCATCCTACCATAGGGAAGAGGTTCCAAAAAGCCATCTCACACACCAGGGACAGACAGGTCCTGGTCCCATTATCAGGGGCCCTACAAACAGACCAAGTTACATACTGTTACCAATACACAAAGGGTCTGGGTTGGTTCCATGCAGGCTCCCTAGTGTTGTTCTAGAGTCTGTGAGCTCCCATGAGCTCTGATCAGCTGTTTCTGTGGGTTTCCTCATCATGATCTTGACTTCCCCTTGTTCATATAATGCTCTTTCCTCTCTTCAACTAGACTCCTGGAGCTCTGCCCAGTGCTTGGCTGTGAATCCATCTGCATCTGCTTCTGTCAGTTACTGGATGAAGGTTCTATGATGACAATTAGGGTAGTCACCAATCTGATTACAGGAGAAGGCCAGTTCAGACACCCTCTCCACTATTGCTAGGAGTCTTAGCTGGGGTCACTCTTGTGAATTCCTGGGAGTTTCCCTGGCACCAGGTTTCTCCCTAACCCCATAATGGCCCTCTTCATCAAGATATCTCTTTCATTGCTCTCCCTCTCTGTCCTTTCTTCAACTGGACCAAACTGATTCCTCATGTTCCCATCCCCCACTATCTCTCTTCTGCCTCCACCCCAAGTTTACCCTGGAGATCTCATCTATTTCCTGTTCACAGGGCAATCCATGCATTTCTCTTAGGGTCCTCCTTGTTTCCTATCTTCTCCGGGGCTGCAGATTGTAGCCTAGTTATCCTTTGCTTTACATTTAATATCCACTTATGAGTGAGTACATTCCATGTTTGTCCTTCTGGGTCTGGGTTATTACACTCAGGATGATTTTTTTTTCTAGTTCCATAGCCTTGGACTCAGAGACAGCATTCCAAGTGCAAACCTAAGCATGGACACAGCTCTCCCAGGGCTTCCAAAAGCAGAAGAATAATCTTATGTGTCTCTTGAAAGAGTATTTTGGTGAAAGAGTTTGTGGAGTTATGTAGTCAGTCTCCTCCCTTTGGTATCTACTCAGAGAATCCTGGTGATATTGACTGACTTGCCTAACATCACACCGGTGAATTGGTGGCAAGGGTGATCCCAGGAGGGTCCTCTGACTATAGCATAATATAGCCATCTTTCCTACAAGGACTGTCTCCTAATATCATACCAGGGATGCCTACAGATGCTGATGCTCTTCTTCAAGTTCTTAAAGGATCCTTGCCTACATTCTGCTATATTGCTTTTACTCTAGCTTCAATTAGCCTTTTGTAGAAGTAGAAATGAAACAAAAGCAAATAAACAAACAACTGAGTGGCTCATGCTACTACAGGTCCCCCATAGCAAAGATTTCATTACACGTTTTCTCTATTTTTCCTCGGCTAGAGGTTGCTGTCGCTTGACTGTGTGTGCTTCATTTGGGAAGACCATTCCTCCATGGAAGGTATGCTGCTCAAAATCTGAAACATTTTGGTTTTAAATCCAGGTCTACCACTTCTTTGTTTTATGACCCTGGGGAAGTGTTTTGACTTCACTGTGCCTCTTTCCTCATTGATAATCTGGGATAATGAGAGCCAGAGTTTGCAGGTGACAGATGTGAAACAGTATCTTCTGGATATGGCAGAGTCTTTGAATTCATGATCTCACAGTTGATGTAAGTTGCCCACATAAGACTTTCACGAGATCAAGTTAGTCAACATCCCTGCATGGGATGGGCAGGGCTCATAGGCCCTACCTTCGATGAGGAACTATTGGCCCCTGCAGACTGATGAGAGTTGTCCAACCATATTGTCTTTGGTTCATGGCCCCACATAGGTTTCCTGTGCTTCTGTGGATGCTCCCAAACCCTTGTGCACATAGCAAGCACTAATTGGATTCCATGGCTGACCACATCTCACACACACACACACACACACACACATGCACACACACACACACAGAGAGAGAGAGAGAGAGAGAGAGAGAGAGAGAGAGAGAGAGAGAGAGAGAGAGGAGATCAGTGACAGAGGTCAGAGGTCTTGGTGGAATTGGAGCAGGGGAAATAGTAAAGATAAATATAATCAATATGCATTATATACAAGAATAATGAGATACTTGAAGAATAAATAAAAACATGTCTTAAAAAATAAATGAAGCTATTCTTTGTCATCCCAAAGACTGGAGAACTATTTTATTTATTGAAAAGTGTAAACTTGAGTCTCATATATTATTGATCAAAACTCCTCCAGATTCACAATACCTTGTATGTATGAGTCAGATGAGAAATGTGTGCCAAAGTAAATTTTGTTATAATAATGTGTTCACAATTGGAGATATTCATGCCAGGGACTGGATACTCTGGGGACTCTGTGAAGTCTGGTAGTGTTTCCTGTCACCTATTGTGTGTTGCATGGGCTGTGCTAATGAGAAAAAAAAAGACTACTTCCTTTTGACAGTCTTGTCTAGAACTTGACAGAGTGCAGTTTCCAAGTCCTGCTCAGGAATTATGGAAAGAGAAGCCATAAGATATTGAGGATGGAAGCATTCCATTACATCCTGGCTGGATTAATCATCAGAGTAGAACTTAAGGAATTCATATAAACTTTGTGGGTATCTGATTTTTATAAATTGTCAATGCTGGTCATGTTCAGGTGGTCTTAGAACCTAAAAATAATGAGTCCTCATGGCTCAAGTGCTGTCATGTTACAATATTCTTCTCATGGACTGCCCAAATGGATAGGGTCTTCTCAAGTTTTATAGGACTTGGTGTTTGCTGTTCCAACAAATGAAGATCAGAGAGGGTATAGAGGTGGGTTATAATTACCAGAGACTGATCTCATATCCCTGCAGCCAGAACCTTGAACTTAAGACACCTTAACTTCAGGTAACAATGAAAGCAAACTAATGATAGGAACTGGCTACTTGTGCCTGGTGTAAAGCTGAGAGCCAACGCTTTGCTGTCAGGGAAATGTAGTCTCTCTCTCTCTCTCTCTCTCTCTCTCTCTCTCTCTCTCTCTCTCTCTCTGTGTGTGTGTGTGTGTGTGTGTGTGTGTGTGAGAGAGAGAGAGAGAGAGAGAGAGAGAGAGAGAGAGAGAGAGAGAGAGAGATAAGAAATAAGTTCCCTTCCAAACAATCTGTAAACCCAGATTCAAGCTGACATTTTTATATTTGGTCCATCTTAGCTTTATGCAGTGGTGTCTGTCTCATGATTTTCAGAGTGTCTGTAGGGAATCAATCTGTTATAACTCCTGACTGAGGTCTTTTCACAGCAAGCCCGGGGCTTTCCTTACACTGTCATAATGATCTTATTAGTCTAAGTATGACTGAAGTACAGTTGCTTTGCTGACTGTTGAGCTGCGCTCTCACCTCTGTTGCCTTGTTAACCTCACAGTGAAACTGTGAGGTTCCTGCAACTCCCTGTAGCTGAGTGGCCCCAGAATTGCTTCCCTACCCTGCCCATCACTTCAACCAGTGTGCCATTATGCAGGATCATTAGCCTCATGGTGCATGGTGGTATTTTGGTTCAAAGATCCTTCCTCATTGTAATGAAAGAATACACCTGTCAGTCACATGCAGCTAAAGTAATTTTGTTATTCTGTGTGAACAAATTTCTGGAAATAAAAATTTGATGGAGTAATGGACATTTTTATACATACTAGGATATCCATTGAAATTGACAGAATGGTTTCAGGCCATTATGATTGATTTAATATTCATAGGAAAGTAAGAGACTTGGGGAGGGGAAGCATGGGGGAAGATATGCATGTGACAGTTGCGCTTTCTTCTTAGAGGAGGAACATTCTGGTAGAACTGAACAATTGCAAGGACATTAATTCACTTCTTTGTTACCTGTTCACTCTCCCACCCATCAAGCAATCCATACATCTAACAAACAACCTTCCACTCCACCTATCCGTCCACCCACCCACCCATGCCACAAATTATGTACCCATCCTCTACTCCATACAAGATCCATCTAGCTATTAGTTTACATAGGTTTCAGTTGTAGCACATGTGTGAATCATGACTAGGTAATTAGTGAGTAATTTTGTCAGAATGTGTGTGTATATGTGTTTGTGAGTGTATCTAAGTATGTGTATATATGAGTGTGTGTTTATGTGAATGTGTGTGGTACATGCTTATGTGAGTGTGTGTGTGTGTGTGTGTGTGTGTGTGTGTGAGAGAGAGAGAGAGAGAGAGAGAGAGAGAGAGAGAGAGAGAGAGAGAGAGAGAGAGTCTCTGTGTGAGTATTTTTTAGGAAAGAGGCAGAGCAGAGTATAAGATGTCACCATCCAAAAAGAGCTTTTGTTCACCTTGCATTTTCGAAGTCCATCAGTCATATCTTTCCTCTCTACGTATACTATCACATACTTTTTGGAACATACACCAGGCAGGTAGGTATCATTGTCCATCTGTAATAAATGAGGAAACTGGTAGTCTGACAAGTTAGATGACACCCCTAGTTTAACACACCTGGTAGATGATGCAGCCAAAATCCAAAGGCCATACCTTCCTGTCATCATGGCTCTCTTTATTAGGATAATAATGATAACTATCAATACAGCTAGCTAACAATTATCCAATTCTTAGTATATTCTGGAATATACTAAATCTTCTCACCAGCAGCCCCAGTCAAGCTTGTGATTGTGATTTGTTTATCTGCACGCACATTACATGAAGGAAATTATAGCTCATACAGGCTGAACAGTTTTCCATTGGGTTGTTTAGTAAAGCTGTTCTATTTCTGTTAGTGCCATTAATCTCTATGTTTATATCCACGGTGGAAGGCGCCTTTTGTCATACGTTTATATAGTAGTGCTACGGCAATTTTTGAGAAGGCAATAACTGCTTGCCCTTCCCCATTCCCCATCCTGTTCTCCATACCCAGCTCATCTGCATCTCCCCACACTGTTTCTTCACTTTAAGGGTGAGCCAAGATGGCATGTGAGCTCTGTGCATATATCTGTGACATTAGTCCTGAGTAAGTCGGGTGAACTCACGCCTAAGGCTTTACAACATGGACACAATTTCATGACAGAGCATTCATTGCTGAATCAGATCTCAATGTCTGTGGGCCAAAGTTTGCATTTTAGCACCAATGCCTTCTGGGGACTGTAGAAATAGTGAACACACTTGGATCCTTCTCCCTTGAGAGAGCCTTCAGTAAGGAGCTGATGAAAACAGTTGACATTGAAGATAATTCGTACTCCAACCTCCCTGTTCTTTCCATTGGCCTTGAGGTTTAGAATAATGTTGCTACTTCATTAGATGAGATCTGAGGTCTGTCCTTATCTACCATGACTTTTTAGTGACTTTTAACCTTATAACCTCTTCTACATTGGGCCAATCACACCTTTCTCTGAAGATGTCATCACACATTGTGTTAGCCTGGCCCTTCTCATCTTGATGGGAGCCTGGGATCCTTCTTGTGCCACCAGTGCAGTCTATCTCTGTTTTGTGTTGAACTTCATAGGGCAGAGTCACTTTATCGCACACCCCAATTGTTCTCATCTACTGCTCTTTTGCTGTGTTCCCAGCTTTGATCACTTTACAGCTGAGTATAACTGATTCTAGTACAGAACTTAGAATGGCCTCTCCCATTACTCTATGATGACTTCTTAGTGTTTGGATTTTTCATGCAGTTTTAAGTCATTACTCTATTCTGATGTCATCCAGCTGGTTTTCAAGATGCACATATAGTACAACATTAAGAATCTCTTCATCATTGAAGTTCCCAGTTGCATGCTTGCATCCTGGTTCTTTTTGTGGAGTGCTAGTCTGTGAAGAAGATGCTTTCTGTTTTGGACTTCTGTTCCTTTCAAGCATAATGGCCTAACACTGAATACCATATGGATATCATTCAGGTAGAATGTGAACCACATTCATTAAAACATCTAGAATGGTCCCTGTCACAGGCTGATTCTGAAGTATCTCTTCTTGTTGATATTTATGGAGTATCTGAAAGGTCAGTAACAATAAGCTCACCATCTTAGGGTTTCTATTGCTGCAACAAAACACCACATTCAAAAATCATGTTGGGGAGGAAAGGACTTATTTGGCTGACACTTCCACACTGAACACTGCTGTTCCACACCAAAGGAATTCAGGACAGGAATTCAAACAGGGCAGGATCCTGGAGGCAGGAGCAGATGCGGAGGCCATGGATTAGTGCCGCTTTCTGGCTTGCTCAGCCTGCTTTCTTATAAAACTCAGGACTATCAGCTCAGGGATGGCACCACCCACAATGGCCTGGCCCTGCCCTATTGATCACTAAATTTAAAAAAAAAGCCTTACAGCTGGATCTCATGGCAGCATTTCCTCAACTGAGGCTCCTTCTTCTCTGATGACTCTAGCTTATGTCAAATTGACACAAAACCTACCAATACACTCACTGATCTGCAAAATGACAGATGTGTTGTTTTTATTTAATAGTCTTTGTGTATTCTAAAAGTAAATCCTATCCAAATACAATGGGGTGAAGGATTGAATGGTGGGACAAGAATAGTAGCTCTGAGTTCTAACACAGGCCCTGCAAATCTTTAAGGCATTCCTTCTCCTTTCTGTGCCTATCTTAGAAGCAACACATTGTGTTGTATAGGAATAAGTGTAATTATAGTTACTGCAGGAATTGGTACAGAAAGTGTCTCACACACAGTGCCAGGTGTTCAGTCTGTATTAGTTCATCTGTTGCTTAGAACAATTGATTTTTGATGTGAGAAAACCAATGCTCTGAGACACAACATGAATTGCCCAAGGTCATGTAGCATTAGTCACTGACAAATGCAATGTTCAACACGGGTCTGTGTGGGTCAATGCTGGAACCTTGAGTTCCATCAGGTGCTTTCATTTCATTCTTTGGAAACCTGTTGGAATATATGTGAGCTGTGTTTACACCACGGCCCCCATTGCACTTCCTGCTTGAAAATGGTTATGCATTCCAGATTTGTCAATTAAAAAATTCCTCTCTGCAGAGCCCTTCATCACAGTGTGAGATTGCAAGGCAGATTTTCTGGTCTTGAGGTTTTAAATTACCCGTGTCATCTCAAGCTGTGCAAGTTGCTTGAAGGTCTGCTTCTACCCAGGCTCATTTTGCTTTCATGATGAAATTTTTTATTGAGGATTTCACACATGCATATAGTGTGTTTTGACAAATGAGCCCCCTGTTCCCTCCTCTCCAATTCCTGACTTATCCCTCTTTCCACTTTTCTCTCCCAACTTTCTGTGTTTTTTTCATTTCTTTTGAAAACTGTTCTTGTAATTACTTGAAAATTTCATATGCTTTATTTTGATCATATTCTCCCCCAATTTCATCCATATTAACCTCCATCCCCTGCCCACCCATCTTTGTATCTTCAGTTTTAAAACTTTGATTTTAGTGAAACACTCAGTCCGTTTAGTGATACCTGTGTGTGCAGTTGCGTGAAATCAACTACTGAAGTGTAGGTAGTCTCTTGGGGGCCACATAACTGGAGAAAACTGACTCTCCTGCCTTCCTTATTCATCAGTTGATAATAGTTCCTCAGACAAGTGTTACAGTTCATAGGCTCCTCTTCCACCCATGCTGGTATTTTGGTGGGTTTGATTTTGTGCAAGCTTTGTGCATGTGGTTGCAGGTGCCGTGAGCCATGAGTTCATATGTGCAGCTGACTGTCATGTCCATGTAATGCTGTTACAATTCAGATGTTTACTCCCTCCCTTAAAATCTTCTAGCCTTCTCTTCCTGGAGGGACTCTGAGCCTGTCTCATTTCATCAACAACACATGCCCAGAGGAATTCAGAAGCTTCCCTTCTGAGGAGAAGCAAGCAGAATCTTTTGAGCAAGCATTATGTGCCAGCATATTGGAGGGGAGAAGCTTTTACCTGAAAATATTGCCTCTCTGAAAGAGGATGGGGAACAGCCACTTTCCCAGAGCAACAACAACAAATGCCCACTCACACAATTTAGAACTCCCATCTGCCTGACTCATTTGGTAGGAACAACAGGTCCCCCAGGCAATGGGGGCAGAGACAGCAGAGGGAGGTGTGGGGTGGAAGGCTCTTCTCAGTCTCCCAGCACACATTTATATGTATTCACCCCAACCTTTTTAAAGAGGAAAGTCACTTAGAAATGCAGTGATGCTCACCTAATAAGCATCTTCCTCTTCAGCCCTTCTTTTCTTTTTATTCCCTAAATGGGTTTTAATTGAAACAGAATTACATCACTTTCTCCTTTTCTTTCCCCCCTCCAGTCCCCCCTAGGTACCTTCCTTCTAACTGCTCCCGTGCCCCCCTATTCTCAACCCTACTCTCAATTTGATAGTTTCCTTGTCTTTATTACACACACACACACAAACACACACACACACACACACACACACAAACATGCACACACACACACACAAACATGCACACACATGTTCCTGGCTGATGCAAGTTCCATGCAGGACCTACTTCTACAAACATACATGTTTGTTTCAGCACATATGGATTTGACATGCAAGGCTAACAGTACTGATAATAATATCCACCATTTACCAAAACTCAGTTTTAATTTCTTTCAACTTCTGTATCGGCTCCAAAAGTAATTGATGGTTATTTGCAAAAAAAAAAAAAAAAAAAAAAAACCCAAAAAACAAAAAACAAAAACAAAACAAAAAAAAACACAGATAATCTCAAGTTGCCAGGAAAACTAAACAAAACACACGACTACTATCATTTGCAGTGGTTGTTTTAACTTTACATGAATGAGAAAGGAGGGAAATGGTGAGTTTGCTTCAAGTATACAGACAAAAAGATGCACAGTGGGGATGACCATTCTTTCTTTTAGCTTATAGGAGAATAAAAGCCTAATGTGTATCACCATATTTGATGATATTTTTTCCTGAGCAATAAAATATTTTTCCTAAAGGCCCAACAATGATTTTCTGAGACTTATTCTAGTTATTTACTCCATGTGAGTTTCGGATATATTTTGACTAGAAGAATATAGTGCTAGCCCTGATGAGGGCAGAGAAGCAGTGTTGTGCAGATAATGTTCATAAATTGTTTCTGAAAATAAAAAGAAAGAAAAAAGAATGTATAATGTATCCGTTTCCATGCTGTGTTCCTCCCCCTACTATAGTCGATTTCAACATATCAACTTGAAGTCAAAGAGTGTGACGTTGTGCACAATCAATACACTGCTGCCTGGTGAGGGGAAAGCCACTTAAAAATGCAATAACTGTGTTAATGGGCTTCTATAGACATCCAATTTAAAAACAACTGGATTGAACAAATGTTTATTTATTGCCAACAACTCAGATCTCCTGTTACTAGCTATAAAGTTGGGCATGGAACTTAAATTTGTTGGTTGCTTTATTCTATTTTTCGTTAGTGGTGTGTGTGTGTGTGTGTGTGTGTGTGTGTGTGTGTGTGTGTGTGTGTGTGGTGTGCATATATGTATTATATGTATCTGTGTGCACACACTTGTTCATGTATGTGCGGTGGTCAGAGGAGAAGGGAAGATCATTCTGTGTCTTAGTCTCTTAAAACTGTAGCTCACAAGTACCTGTGGATCAGCTTGGCTGGCCCTCCAGCTCTAGTCACCCTGTCTCTGCCCTACGGAATTAAGGTTACAGATGTATATGACTACAGCCAGATTTTATGTGGATTCTGGGGCTCAAACTTGGGTCTTCAAGGTTTGCTCATCAAGCACTCTTAGCCAGTGAGTATTTTCCTCCCCAGCCCTTCTATTCTTCTTTATTTCTTAAATATGTTTTAAGGTGAAATATACTTACATCACCTTGCCTCTTCTCTTTCCTCCTTCCGGCTCCTCCCAGGTATCTTCCCGCCCACTGCTCCCATGGACCTCCACTCTCAAGTTAACAGTTTCCTTTTCTTCATTAGTGTCACACATGTGCATGTTTAAATATATAAGCATGACCTGCAGAGTCTGTGTTTTGTTGTTTGTGTGTATATGGTTTCAGAGCCCACCATTTTGCACTGGACAGCCATACATAGGCTCATTCCTATGAGAAGCTCATTCCCCCTTTTCTATCCATCATTACATGCCTGTAGTTCTTTGTCTAGGGATGAGAGTCTATGAAATCTCCTCCTATTTTAGTATTCCCAGTGATATTGCAGCCAATATTGTTTATGCAGCCATTTCTAGAAGACGCCATTTCAAAACTGATTTCCTAGTATTCTGGCTCTTACAATCTTTCCACCCACCCTCTTGTCTACAATGTCCTCTGAGCCATAGATGCAGGAGTTGTGATGTAGATGTATTTATTGGAGTGGGTTTCTATGATCTGTTGATCTCAGCATTATATCCACTTATGGTTCTCTGTGATGGTCTCCATTTGCTATAAAAACAGGTGTCTTTCATGAGGGGTGGTTTCTACTTACCTGTGGGTATAAGGATAAGATTTAGAATGTATAAGGATTATGTTGGTCTAGCAGGGTGATGGTAGAAGGTCCATTTCCACCCTATTTTTCTTTTATTAAAAATGATCTTTTTCACACTATATATTCTGATTACGGTTTCCCTTCCCCCAACTCCTCTAAGATCCTCCCCATTTCCCGTGCTAGCTGAATCCACACCCTTTTCTGTCTCTCATTAGAAAACAAACATGCATCTAAAGAATAATAATAAAATAAAATAGATTCTTTTCTCATTAGTCCTGGAAAACTGGCTAGGTTTCTGATACTAGGCCTGATTTCCTTCCTGTTGAGTGGGCCTTCAGTCCTATTAGATAGCTGTTGGCTGTCACCAGCAAGTGAGTGCCACATATTGTACCTTTATGCATGTCTTTCCATGCTGGTCACTGCTGTGATTCATAGATGTCATTTCTGGGTGGGATTGTTTAATTGCTTCCATTCTTTTTTTTCCTTCTTTTATTATTATTATGGGTTTTAATTTTATACATCAGCCATGGGTTCCCCTGTCCTCCCAGCTCCTGCCCCCATCCCCACCTTCCCCCCCAGCCCCTCCCCTCTATTCCCATCTCCTCCAGGACCAAGACACACCTGGGGACTCATTTAAACCTGGTGGATTCAGTACAGGCAGGTCTAGTCCCCTCCTTCCAGGCTGAGCATGTGTCCCTGTGTAAGCCCACGGTTCCAAACAGCCAGCTCATGCACCAAGGACAGGTCCTGGTCCCACAACCTGGGAGCCTCCCAAGCAGATCAAGCTATTCAATTGTCTCACTTATCCAGAGGGCCTGATCCAGCTGGGGTCTCTAAAGCTGTTGGTTCATAATTCATGTGCTTCCATTCGTTTGGCTATTTGTCCCTATGCTTTTTGGAATCTTGGATTCAACAATTCACGCTCTTGCAGTCCCTCCTCCTTCTCAATATTTGGATACTTGGAGCTCCACCTGGGGCCTGGCTGAGGATCTCTGCATCCACTTCCATCAGTTATTGGATGAGAGTTCCAAGACGACTGCTAGGGTGTTTAGTCATCTGATCACCAGACTAGTTCAGATCAGGCCTCCCTCGACCACTGCCAGCAGTCTACAGAGGATATATCATTGTGGATTTCTGGGGACCTCTCGAGTACTCTGCCTATTCCTATTCTCATGTGGTCATCATTTATCATGGTCTGTTATTCCTTGTTCTCCCTTTCTGTTCTTAATCCAGCTGGGATCTCCTGTTCCCCTAAGCTTTCTTTCCCTCAAATCTTGCCCTTCATTACTCCCACTGTCATCTAGGTTGTTCATGTAGATCTC
The DNA here is from genome assembly GCF_903995425.1 of Onychomys torridus. Taxonomy (NCBI): domain Eukaryota; kingdom Metazoa; phylum Chordata; class Mammalia; order Rodentia; family Cricetidae; genus Onychomys; species Onychomys torridus. Next base: position 36,969,226 of record NC_050458.1, on the reverse strand, counting down.
ATCCATTTCTCTGTCATTGGGTGATCCCTGGGTCTTTCCTAGGGTCCCATTTTCTAGGTAACCTCCCTGGAGTTGTGTAGCAGTCTAGTCATCTTTGTTTTACTTCTAGTATCCTCTCCTATGAGTGTGTACATACCATGTTTGTCTTTCTGAGTCTGGGTTACCTCACTCAGGATGATTTTTTCTAGATCCATCCATTTGCCTGCAAACCTCATGATGTCATTGTTTTTCTCTGCTGAGCAGTACTCCATTGTGTATATGTACCATGTTTTCTTTATCCATTCTTCAGTTGAAGGGCATCTAGGTTGTTTCCAGGTTCTGGCTATTACAAACAATGCTGATATGAACATAGCTGAGCAAATGCCCTTGCGGTATGATTGAGCATTCCTTGGGTATATGCCCAAGAGTGCTACAGCTGGGTCTTGGGGGAGATGGATTCCCAATTTTCTAAGGAAGTGCCATATTGATTTCCAAAGTGGCTGTACAAGCTTGCATTCCCACCAGCAGTGGAGGAGAGTTCCCCTTGCTCCACATCCTCTCCAGCATAAGCTGTCTTCTGTGTTTTTGATCTTAGCCATTCTGACAGGTGTAAGGTGTTATCTCAGAGTTGTTTTGATTTTCATTTCCCAGATAATTAGGGATGTTGAGCAATTTCTTAAATGTCTTTCAGCCATTTGAACTTCCTCTGTGGAGAATTCTCCGTTTAGCTCTATAGCCCATTTCTTAATTGGACTGTTGGGCATTTTGATGTCTAATTTCTTGAGTTCTTTATATATTCTGGATATCAGCCCTCTGTCAGATGTGGGGTTGGTGAAGACCTTTTTCCGTTCTGTAGGCTGTTGCTTTGTCTTGTTGACCGTGTCCTTTGCTCTACAAAAGCTTCTCAGTTTCAACAGGTCCCATTGATTCATTGTTTCTCTCAGTGTCTGTGCTACTGGTGTTATATTTAGAAAGTGATCTCTGATGCCAATGTGTTCAAGAATACTTCCTACTTTCTCTTCTATCAGGTTCAGAGTAACTTGAGGTCTTTGATCCACTTGGATTTACGTTTTGTGCACGGTGACAGATATGGATCTATTTGCAGCCTTCTACACATTGACATCCAGTTATGCCAGCACCATTTGTTGAAGATGCTTTCTTTTTTCCATTGTACATGTTTGGCTTCTTTGTCAAAAATTATATGTTCATAGGTGTGTGCGTTAATGTCAGGGTCTTCAATTCAATTCCATTGGTCCACATGTCAGTTTTTATGCCAGTACCAAGCTGTTTTTATTATGGTAGCTCTATAGTAGAGCTTGAGGTCGGGGATTGTGATGCCTCCAGAGCTTATTTTATTGTACAGGATTCTTTTGGCTATCCTGGGTTTTTTGTTTTTCCATATGAAGTTGAGTATTATTCTTTTCAGATCTGTGAAGAATTGTGTTGGTAATTTGATGTGAATTGCGTTGAATCTGTAGATTGCTTTTGGTAAGACTGCCATTTTTACTATGTTAATCCTGCCTATCCATGAGCATGGGAGATCTTTCCATTTTCTGACATCTTCAATTTCTTTTTTTCAGGGACCAATAGCCACAAATGATATAAAATACCTTGGGGTTACTCTAACTAAGCATGTGAAGGACCTATATGACAAGAACTTTAAGTCCCTGCTTCCATTCTTTAGCAGCTTCCTTGGTATTTTCCAGCATCATAGAAGCCAGAAATGCAGGAAGGAGCTTTCAGGTCCGATCCAGCTAGAATTATCTGAGTCTAGTGTCCTAAATTGTGGTGTCTTCAGCAATAGGGGCCCACCCTCAATCCCTGAGAGGCAACTGAGGGTTACACCAGTAGTCTATCTTGTTCTGGGTGTCACTTGGGCTATCCTGACCAACCACTCGAAAGGATTTTCCTTGTGCCAGTTGCTGGGATGCTTGTGAGGTGCTCAGTAAACCCAAGTAGCTTAAATTCCATTAAGATCCACTACACACCATAAACAAACACAACACACACAAACACACCACAGAGTGTGTAATTTTAGGTAAATATAAAATAATAGAATTTTGAAGCTTCATCCAACCATCTTGGTTTCTTTGTGCCTTGTTCCTCCTTTTCCATCTTTACTGACCTCCTCACTTCCTAGTTGGAGCCTTTTTCCTGCATTTTTCCCCCTTTGATTATCACTTCATACCACCTGTTTCCTCATATCCTCTCAAACCCAACACCTCCCCTCTCTCACCTATGGTGCCTTATACTTTCTAGTTATGTTACATACTCACACATGAGATTTGGAGTTAGTGACCTGCAGGGAGAGCCACAGAACTAAGAAAGAAAATAATACCAAAATAATAAAAAATATAAGAACCACTGCATTGAATTTAGACTTTGTTTGAATCCTCACTCTATCACGGTCCTGGGCAAACTGTCTAAATATATTGCATTTTAATTTTTTAGTATGTGAAATGAAGGAATAGTCAAACCTTAGAGTCAGTGCAAGCATTAAATAAATTGGTACATGTGAATTGTGGGTAATGAAACTACCACAGAGTATGCACTCTAGTAATTGCAGCTAATCTTCTAAGTAACAAACCATGTGAGAAGAGGGGATACCTCAATGCAAATATTGAGAGGCAAATGAGACTAGACAGTCCAGGAACATTGAGAATTTCCAGTTTGGATGAATTTTTGGTGCACATATCGGTGGGTAGAGACCTTGTACCCTTTCCAATACATTTAGCTTATTCAACATTGCTGTGTTTATGTGTGTATGGTGTGTAATCAATTCTGATGAGAAGTTGACTATCATTCTTATTTTCCTTTTCTGTACTATATAAAAGACTTTCCTGTTCTGAAATTTTTATTTTTGTTTATTTTATTTATGACTATTTATTTGTTTTGTCTATTTGTATATTTATTCATTGGAAGTTTTTGTTTATCAGTATAGAGTTTGAATGAGAAATGTCCCCTAAAGGCTCAAATATTTGAACACTTGTTTTCTAGTTTGTTGAACTCTTTGAGGACATTGTGGAACTTTTAGGGGTGGAGCATTGCTGTAGGAAAAATCACTGGAGGCAGGCTTTGGGAGGCCATATTCCCTCCTCCATTCCATTTTCCTTTTTCTGCTGCCTGCTTATGGTTCCAGAAGTAAACTACCAGCGTCCTGATCGTGACATATACTGCCAGGTCTTCCCTGCCATTATAGACTCTCTCTCCAGAATCACAAGCCCCAATAATCTCTTTCTTCTGTAGTTGCCTTGGTTATGGTATTTTATGACAGCAGAAATGATTGTCATAATCAGTTATGTGCTTTATTATCACTCTCATTCTCTGTTCCTTCTGTTTGAGGTATATAATGTTCTAGAATCCATGAAGTTATGGATGTCATCATACATGGATTTTATCGTACTTGAGATGTTTGGCTGCTATTCATTAAAATATTTTTGACCTGTGAGCTCTTCTTTTCTTTTGTTTAATTGAAACTAATTTTTTCACACAATACCATCTGATGACCGTTTCCCCTCCATCTTCTTCTCCCAGGTTCTCCCCACCTCCCCACTTCACATCTTCATTTTCCTCTTAAGAAAACTAATAGGAAAACAAACAATAATAAAACAAAGCAAGCAAACAAAGAAAAAGCACAAGAAACGTGCACACATACACACACACACACACACACACACACACACACACACACACTATAAAACACAAAATCAGGAACCATAATATAAAAGCAAAAGACCAGTAGAGTTTGAGATGTTAAAGATGCCCAAACAGAACAATATGAGACAAAACATTTACAGAAATACCTGTGAGTTTGTTTTGTGTTGGCCATCTACTGCTGGGCTTAAGGCCTCCCTTAAGTGTGGCTTGTAGACCCAGTGAAACTGCATTAGAGAAACTAATTTTTCCCTTTCTTGCAGCTGACAATTGGAGATAGCTTACTGGTAATAGATAGGAGCTTGATCCACTTCCCCATCTCAGCACCGATATTCCAATTATAGGTGTACTGGCATGTTTCATGTTACCTGTCATCCACTCCTTCACCTTGTCTCCCCACTCTTCCTCTTTTTCTTCCTCGAAACCTTTCTCTTACTTCTTTCTTCCTTCGTCTTTACCTACTTTCATCACAAAAAACTATTTCCAAAGATTTTTCCAGTTTGTGATGTGTTTATATTAATGCCATTTAATTTATATTAAAACATCAGTCTCTGTATCTTTTATCTTTGATGGTTTACCTGTAACCTTTTGAATAACATTTTTTTTTTTGGTCATACCATTCAAGACTATCTTCATCTTCTTCCATATATATCCTATTTAGAATTGCTCTTTATTTTGTGGAGGGGGGTTGAGGTTTAAACCAGGGTCTCTAGAACAGAATACTTTGTGAGAAATAGCAGAGTGCCCTGCTCCACCCAGAGGAAATAACTCACATTCTGAGTTCTCTATCAGTTTTCCAGGTATTCTTAAGGATTCTTCTCAGTTGTGTGGGATGAAGGGATAGAGGGTGCTATGAGTCTCATACAAACATGCACACATAGGGGTAGTCTTTGTAGGATATATTTAATAGGCTGTGACAGTGCTGTCCTTATAGGATCCTTGCCACGTGCAATCTCATGAATTTGTGATTTAAAAGCCACACTCACAATATTGCATTATTTCAAATTAAAGAATCGAGTCTCTGTAAATTTGGAGTCATTGGAAATTTGAGACTATTGTCCCTCTTATTGCTCCTTCTTGTAGTTCATGTTGAGCAGACCCAGCTGTGAGACAGTACACTTACGCTTTTCAGCCACCTTGTAGACAGTAAGTAGACACAGTGTATTGGATTCTCTTATTATCAATGAGGCATCCACAAAAACTTCATGACACCAGAATCTTGGCATCTGCATGAACAGACAGAACAGGAAGGGCAGCTATTCTATCTGTTGTCATAGGACAAGTATATAGCCAGGTTCCTAAGTATATTCATTGAAGCATCTCTCTCATTGTTATGATTATCATAATGAAAAATAAAAATGCTTCTTTATGCCTAAAATTTGGCAGCTACCAGAAGCACTTAGTATTATAATCACTAACCCTGAGGACTAAAGGTACCTACTATCTTGGCTGACCCTCTTGCAGATGAGAAAGTCAAGCAGATTATTAGAGGTTTTACCCAAGGTCATAAAGTCAGTGGCAAGGTTAACATTAGAGTTCATGCATCTGCCACAACTCTGTACTATTGCAAGTCTACACAAAAGACATCTTCAGCCACATTGTCAGTCAAAGCATGGCAAAGATTCTCCACCATGACTCCAGCATCTGTATTATTAAGATATGAGTACCAAGGGCACCCCTGAGTCTTATCCTACCCAGAACATCAACCCTTTTCTCAGCTTTATCCCAGGTGTACAACTGGAGGTAAGATATGGATCATAGATGTGGGACATGTCTATTTCACACATGTGTTAAGAAACAATAACAGAGACACCACATCATTGGTGAAATGTGGGGTCAGACACACATCACTATTAACTATTTAGGTCTTGGAATGTGCTGTGATTCTGTGGGGCTTGCACATGTGAGCATCTTTAACCATGAACCAAAGGTTGCTTAGATAAAAAGCTACATGCTGAAGCCTGTTTGACTTTTGGAATTAGTAGTTCCAATATCAGCTTTTGACATTTTCATCGCAGTGATTTAATTTCAGATCATACCATAGGGTCAGAGGGTCATTTTGTAATATACCAAAATGAAAGTGATTATTACAAAATGCTGCACATCTCTTCATCCACATCATATTCTATTGCTTCTGGATTTATGAAAAATAATGTGCGGGTTCTGGGTCACTCACAGAAATGTAGATATTGAGGTTGGGTTGTATAGCTCTGTTATTTACCAGAGGACTCTGTGTCATTGGGATTTTTTCTGTCTATCCATTCTTTCAGCCACTTGTCCATCTATCCTCCCAGGTAGCCATTTGTCCATTCACCCATTCTTCCTTTCATCTATACATCCATAATTCCATCCAACTGTGTCTATACATTTATATCACATTTGTTGATATTTCACCATGCTAGATTTTGGAGATTTAGAGAAGGACAGAATGTAGTTTGTCTTCTCAAGCAACTGGTATTGATAGAGCTCTAAGGCAAACAGAGGAGCAAGATACCATTCCTATTCTCAAACTACTTCCAAGAAAGCAGAAGATACATGGTGTAGAGATGCCATTAGACATTGTCCCTCCAGGACGAATACCCCTTCCCCCTCCCCCTTGTCCTCTTCTCCTTCTCCCTCACCCTCTATCCCCTTCTTTGTCTCTTATCCTCTGCCCTTTTTCCGTCAGGGGCAAATAAACCTCCTCTGTGCTGAGAACTTGGTCTTGGGGTGTCTTGAGCCAATGCCAGTCCCTTTACCTTTTCTATTGTTTGCTATCAAATTCAAATAAAATTATCCTTGTGCTTCAAGAAATAAAAAAAAGGAAAGAAGGAAATTAGTGATCAGAGAAAGAGTATGTGTCAGCTTCCCAGTAATGAAGGACTGATAAAAAAGTCAGACAAGCTGATCAAACTTAACACATCTGACTTTGTTTACCCTAAAGTAAAATCCAACTTACTCAAATGGTCTAGAATTTTAATACCTAAAACTTTCATTAACTACTAGGTTGTTCACTTTCTGTTGCTGTATGTAATAAATATTTATGTTCAATCAACTTTGTCTTAGTCACTGTTCTATTGTGAAGAGACAGCATGACCAAGGCAACTCTTATGAAAGAAAGCATTTAATTGGGGCTTGCTTACAATTTCAGAGGCTTAGTTCATTATTGTTATGACAAGGAGCATAGTGGCATGCATCATGCTAGGGCAATTGCTGAGACCTACATTCTGCTTCTCAGGCCAAGAGAGAGACTCTGGGCCTAGCATTAGCTTTTCAGACTGCCAGTGACCTATTTCCTACAAGGCCATACCTATTCCAACAAGGCCACACCTCCTAATCTTTCTCAAATAGTGTAACTTCATGGTGATTAAGTATGTAAATATATGAGCCTATGGGCCATTCTTATTCAAACTACCACAAAGTTATAATGAGATAAGATTCATTGTGGTACATGGTATTAAAAGGTTTAGGCTGCAGAATCTTGGCCCTGATATCACAGTCCATCACAACTGATGTGTGTGCTGGAAGAGATCTGTTTATCTCATACTGTCTGGAAGGCAAAGAGAGAAATGAAGGAACTGGGCTCTCAATATTCCTCTTAATCCCATGTCCTGAATGACCTAACTTTCCTCCATTAGGCCCTGCCTATTAAAACTTCCTCACCTCCTAGTAGCACTGCAGGGTTATAGCTAGGCATTTAACGCATAGGCCTTTGGGGGAGCATTCAGGATCCAAACTAGAACACATATCTGTGTGTCTATGGACAGATCACACAGCCTCCCTAAGCCATAGCTGGTATATGGTAGTTTCATTATTCTTACTGGTTTTGTTAATGATGAAGAAATCTGGAAGCCTGCACATGCCATTTGGCTATCATTGCTGTAACACATCTCTAGTTGTTGAAGTGATGTATGTTATTTCTATGAAGATTCTGGAGGCTGAATATCTGGAATGTTTCCAGCTAACACATGATGCCAGGAGTGCTGCCTGCATCCTTCTTTGGGGTTTCTACAAGAATCTCTTACATTTTCCCAGAGTCTGGAAACTCCAGCATCCTTAGGAAGAAGATCATTTCATGTTTCAAAGCAACCAATGCAATGGGGAGCCCTTCTCTCACCCTGTTCCTCTTCTACTTATTGGATCAACTACACCTTGGTTATCCAAAATAATCTCCAGGCTCCAGTGACATGTTATTCCCAGCTTGGTTTTCATCTGAAACCTTAATTCTTTTTGACTGACATATTTACCAATTCTGAAGATTAGGACCAGTAAAGAGAAAGGGCACAATGGAGCATTACTCTTACTGATGGGAATTGTTAGAAAATTACTGTCAATATTATTGTTTCTAAATGGAGCTTGGCAAATTAGGTTTCTTAAACATCAGCATAACATCTGGTTTTGCACCTTATGCAATCCTCACACCTTTCTTCTTGCTGAATTGATCCTCCTACACCATTGCCCTCTGAGGGGATGACTTAAATGTGTGTACCCTCCTTCACAACATATTTAAATCGTACCCTTCAGAAAACATGTCTGTGAGATCATTTGATGGTTTCTAGATAAAAACAATGCTGATCTTAAAAGTTTGCATACATTATTTGCTATGTGAACATGGGTGGATTCCTTTATTTCTAGATGTTAATTTTTCCTCATACTTAGGACAGAAATAATGGTAAATTCATTGATTGTATCCCAAAGAAATCAAAGGTCACCAACTGTGTTATGTATGAATGTGTGGTTTATGGGCTTATTGTCAGAGAGAAGCTTCAAATGAAACAAAAGAGAACGGCTAAAAATAAGTTTAAACATTCTCTTTCATCAGGACAGAACCAAACAGGCAATCCTAATTAAAACTTACTTTCATCAACCAACACCTACAAAGCATGTGACATTAAAGATGATGGTTGATTCCTTAACAGGAAATGCATGAAGATCAAGTGCTTCTAAGGAACTATAATTCAGAGAGAGGTTTATAACTATGTTATGAAAGAATTCCAATTTATGCAATGAATGGCACTGCCGTTAGATGAAGAAAAGATCAAACTAAGGTCTTTCTTGAGTAGAGATCCCTCGTTGCCCTTCCCAAGTCCCACAGCTTGACAAGGGGCCAGCTCTTTCCAACAGCTCAATTTTGTCCACACTCAGCATTTGAGATGGTACCATTTTTCACAGAAGACTAATGTATTTGTGGGAACTCAAACAGGGCTGCATGCATGCAAGTTCTTAGTACTAGTCAGTCCTAGAATGGCAGTGCTCAATAAATCTTGAGTTCAGCCTGCTGCTCCAAATACAGTGTGATTAGCAGGTTGATGCATAGCCCCTGGTGATGTCTGAGGTTCCATGTGCTCAGAGAAGAGCTCATTAGAATATGGTTATGGTGCTGATGGGATTGACGCCAGCCCCCTTGCTGATAGAGTTGCTGAAGTGCATGGGTAAAGGCAGCACCATGCATTTGTATTGAGGAGAGGCTGTGATGACTGGCCTCGAGGGAGGGAGCCTGCAAACATACTCTACCTTGTTGACAGTGCTTTATTGCTAGTGCTAGGGCTATGGCTGATGCTGCCACGCTTTTGTTATTGATGCTGCTCCTGTCATTGTAATTGATTTATTTATAAACCAATATCTAACATTTTCAAGATGGCTTATGGAGAAATCAAATGTCCTACTCTGACAAACAGGAGTGATGTTCCTGCATTGTGTCGAGAAGTTACAGTGACAGACATCTCACATACCCTACAGATGTGCCAGCCTTAACTTATCAACATAGCACAACCTAGAATCATCCGAGAAGAAAGTCTTAACAATTATCTAGATCAAGTGGCCTCTGTACTTCTCCATGGAGAGTTTTCTTGGTTGTTAATTAAGGTGGGAAGACCCACCCTTGCACTGTTTCATGAGCTGGGTCCTGAATGGAATAAGAATGGGGGGAAAAAAAAGCAGCTGTATATAAGCCTGATCAAGCAAAGATGTATGTAGTTTCCCTCAACTCTTTATGGTGGGTGGGACCAGCTGCTTGAGTTCCTGCCCTGGCTTCTCCTCAGTGATGGGTAGTAACCTAGAATTGGAAGGCTAATAAACTCTTTCTGTCCTGATATTGTTTTTAGTCAGGCTATTTGTTATAGGGACAGAAATGACTCTGGGGCAGTGGATGAGTCAGGCATCTTTCCTTGATTATAATTTCTTATTGTTCTTACATTTACATTTTTTGATAGTTGTTCTAGTCTAGGTTCTGCTGTGTGACAAAATACCTGATTCTTGGACATTTTTAAGCAATGAAATTATTTCTTACAGCTTTAGAAGCTAAAAATGCCACCATCAAGGAGCCATGTCTACTGAGGGTTTTTTATATGGTGGAGACCCTGCTGAGTTTTGGAGTCCTGCAGGGCATCACATTGCAAGAGAATACATGATGGAGGGAGAAGCAATCTGGATTTTTTTTCTTTTAGCAGAACCATTCTTGACTTATCAACTTAAAATCCATCAATCTATAAATAGGTCCATTCATTCATGACAATTGAGCTCTCTTGCCCAAGTCACCTTTTTAAATTTTTGTTGCTGTTGCTTTCTTAAGACAGGGTCTCACTGTATAGTTTAGGCTAGCCTCAAAGTTAGCAATCCTCCAGTCTCACCCTTCCTAGTGCTGGGATGTACAGGCACCCACCACCACTTCTGGTTCCCTGATCACCTCTAAAATGTTCCACCCAACCTCATCTCTTCATAGATCACAATCAAGATTCCATTTCACATGACTTAGAATAGTGACATGGAGGTATACTGCTTCTATGATTGTTTCTGTCAAAAGTGGAAAAAGAAAAGCTAGCTTCAGAGGACCCAGAGTTTCCTAAAATTGTTTGTGTCACTACCTGGCCCTTGTGGGTCCTGACTTGACTCCAGTTAGTGTGGCTTCTTGTGCTTTCAAACACATTCAATTACTACGGTTGTCATAAGAGGGCAGATGCTTTTCTTTCACCCATTTTGTGGGCGTGTGTGTGTGTGTGTGTGTATGTGTGTGTGTGTGTATGTGTGTGTGTGTGTGTGTGTGTGTGTGTGTGTGTGTGTTCTGCATGTGTGTGAATGCACGTTTGCATGTATATGGGCCCAGATGTGCAGATTTGTTTGCATGTAGAGGGCCAAGATTAATGTCAGGAGTCATTCTCAATTGTTTTTCTACATTCTGAATGAGATGTGGTCTCTTAATCAATCCAAGTTTACCGATATGGGTAGTTGTGCTATCTAGCTTGTGCTCAGAAATCCCTTGGCTCAGCCTTCTGAGGCTTGAATCACAGGCAGGCTGCGAGGTCCAGGTACATTTAAATTGATTTCTGGAGATCTGAACTCTAGTCCTCAAACTTGCATGGTAAATGATTAACCAGTGGTCCATCTCCCCAGCCCAGAAAAGGGGCTTTTAAATTATTTTCAATTTTGTAAAACGTAATAAAACAATAATTAGGACAATTATTTTATAGTTTTAAGAAATAATACAAAGATGCCCTGTAACTTTTCACCCATCTCTTGTCAACAGGAGAATCCTGTAAAAAAATGTGTTTCATATCACAGCCAGGAGGTTAACATGTGCAATCAAGATACAGAATGTTTGAATTACCACCAGTATCCTTTATTTTTATTTATTTATCCATCTGTCTGTCTGTCTTTTTTGATCCTGGAGAAGCATACCCATCCACTCTTTCCTCTCATCTTCTTCCTACCCCTGGCAACAAATGATCTGTATGCCCCTTCTGTTACTTAGTTTTTTAAAAGAAGCCTTTGCCAGTGAAATCAATCTCTTGGTGGGCTTCTTTGGCTCAGCCTAATTGTCTAGAGATCCATCCAGGTTGTTCTTGGCTTTGATTTCATTTTTGGAAATGAGTCTTTCCATATAGCTCAAGCTCTGGTTGAACTGTCTCTTCCTCTCCTGCTCCCACAACCAGGGAGATAGGATTATATAGTCACATGCCAGTGTTAGCAGCACACCCACCCTGCTGCGTGAATCAGCATGTACAAACTGCCAAACAGTTGTTGGTCATTGAATACTTGCATTTATACTCCTTTGACCGCTCTTCCTACTTTACACAATGGCTGTTACAATTTAACTTCACACCAGCAGCACACAAGGATTCACCTTTCAAATTCTCATTTTACAGCTCGTGTTACGGTTGCCTTTTTCTGCAATAGACAGCCTGACAGGTGAGACACCATCTTACCATGGTCTCAATTTGCATTTCCACGATAGATAATCCCCAGTGTATTCGAACTTGTTTCGTTGTTTTCTGTGGGAAGCTGTTGCTTTATCTCCTTTGCCTACATTTTGTTGATGCTTCTTACATTTTTACATTTTCATTAAGTGGACACAATAATGGGTTTCATTATGACATCTTTATACATATGAATCACTGTTCTTTCCCCTCCTTTAATTAGAGAGTTTTGTTTTTTTGTTATTGTTTTTGAGTTTTATATGCTCTTTACATATTATGTTTATGGAACAATTAATTACTGGACATAACAGGTATATGATTTTCAATTATTTTCCTCCATGTGAAGGATGCTATGCATTCTGTTTGTTTCTTCTGCTGTGCAGCAGCTTCTTTGGTGTGCTCCCTCTTGTTTGTGTATTGTCTGTGCCTTTGATGGCAGAGTAAAAATCAATCATTGCCAATACTAAATTTGTTTTGATTGGGAGTTTTTTTTAGCTTTTAGGTATTGTGTTTAATTCTTTTTTTTAAAATAATTTAATTTAGTTTTACATATCAGCCATGGGTTCCCCTGTCCTCCCCCCTCCTGCCCCCACCTTTCCCCCTGCCTACACCCCCATTCCCATCTCCTCCAGGGCAAAGTCTCCCCTGGGGATTCAGCTCAAGCTGGTAGATTCAGTCCAGGCAGGTCCAGTCCCCTCCTCCCAGGCTGAGCAAAGTGTCCCTGCATAAGCCCCAGGTTCCAAACAGCCAGCTCATGCCCTAAGGATAGGTCCGGGTCCCACTGCCTGGGTACACACTTTTAGTTACTTTTGGGAATGATGTTAAGTGGGTTTCATTATTCCCTTCATGGAGATCCAGTTGCCCAACATTATTTACTCATAACTTTCTTCTTTTCTTCCTTAAGTTCTTCATGTCCTTGTCAGGAATGAGATGAGCTGACTCTATATGCTTGTTCTTTCCTCTTGAACATATTCTACTGCTCAATGACTGGTGGATGTCACTACCACTCAGCTCAGATTACTATAAATTGTGATGCAAATTGAAAATAAGACATCTACTGCCTGAAGCTCTGCTCTTTCTCAGACCTATTGTAACCCTTCAGTATGTGTGAATGTTTTACATTTGTTTTTTTGTTTTTTGTTTTTTTAATCTCAATAAAAAGGGGTATTGAGTTATTTCCTGGGATTGTGTTGACTCTATATATTGTTTTGAGTAAGACTGAGTAGAAACTTAAGCATATTTCTAGGACTTAATGCTTTTTCATGAGGTGTCTGCTCCTTTTGGTGAAATGTTGGTTTATATATTTGTTCTATTTCTGATTAATTTTACTGTTGAATTTTAATAGTGCTTTATCCTAGCTTATAATCTTTTGTCAGATAATCAAGGTGAGATGCTGGTGTAGCTACTTTCTATAAAGTTACCACAATTAGCAAATACTGAGTCCCCCTTCCTAAGTGTAGTGGTTCCCATAGCCTCTTCTTACATTTCCTTCAACAGTTCAATACTTAACCTTAGGCCAGGCAGATAACTCAGTCAGAAAAATGCTTGCCTTGCAAGCATGAGGACCTGAGTTTGATCTCCAGAACTCACACTCAAAAGCCAAGTGTGGCAATGCTAACCACAGCACTGGGGAGGTGGAAACTGGTTTTAGGAATAAGTGCAAGCCAGCTTAGCTTTATCCATGGGTTCCAGACCAAGTGAGAAACTCTGTCTCAGAAATCATGTGAATGACATTTGAGGACTGATGCTCAAGTTTAACCTCTGCTCTCTACATACACACACATGTACAGATGCAGCCTCCGTGTATATAAACACCCTCCTCACGCTTACACTATCTAACCTTGCTTCATGTGTTTCTCTGTTGAGGGGTACCTTACTTGTCATGTATTCAGTTTATTAGCATTAATTCCAATCATCTTCCCCCTTACTCATCTGATTGACTCTCTTACAGTCCATATACTTCCTCTTAGTACTATTACTGAGGACATGACCTTGGAGCACTGCTCAGCCATGGAGCACCACTCTGGGATGGACAACTTTAATAGTAAAGGAATCAACCCAAAGCACAATATTGCCAAATGCAAATGGGTTTGCAGTCTCATTCCCTCAATCTCCGTTGCAGTTTGAATGTCAGGTGCTTCTATTGATTGCAGCCAAATTCGTGTCTGTGAATAAGCACAAAGGAGATGTAAGCTTCAAATCTGACGTTAGCTAAATGTTAACAAGTATGTGAGCCTCCAACGATGGAATTCATAAACAATGAATGCAATCTACATGAGATTTGTAAATGTTTTCTCCCTCACCACAGCTTCCATTGTGATCCTCAGCTGCACCTGCCATGGAAGAAAAGTGTTTCATTTTAATGAAATCGGATTCACCCCTGTTTGCTTTTATAGGCCACGCTTTGGACTAAGAGTCTAAGAAGTCTTCTTAGTTCTGTATTTAGGACATATTTAAAAGCTCTTCTATTTTTTTCTTAATGCATTACAGGCTTGTATTATTATTTTAATTGAAAATAGTTTCTTTTTCATACAGTATAGTTTTATTATTGTTCCTATCCTCCCTCCCTCCCCTCTGGATCCACTCCCTTTCTCTCTCTCATTAAAAAACAAATAGGCTTCTAAGAGAAAATAATAAAATATGATAGAATAAAACACAACTACACAAATCAGAATAGGGAAAGAGCCCAAGAAAAGCACAAGAAACAGATATAGATACAGAGACCCACTTGTTTACACACTCAAGAATCCCATCAAAACACAAAACCAGAACATTGAATACCATAATAAATATGCAAAACCTGTAGGGTAATAAATCAATAAATTACAAATAAGTAAAAGTAAAAATTAATACTAAAATTAAAATTTAAGATAAAGCCTGATATGACATCATGAGACAAGGAACCTCTGAAGATGCCACTGAGATGAATTATTTTTCTGTTGGCCAACTACTGTTGGGCATGCAGTCTACCATTAAGAGTAGTTTGCTTCCCCAGTAGGACTCCCTTGGATAAAACCAATTTTTCATTTGCAAGTGGTTAGCAAAGTGGCTTCCAGGTTAGTGATGTGTTCACTTCTCCTTTCCACTCTAGGACCCTATCTGGTGCAGACTTGTCTTGCAGGCCCTGTGCATACTGCCTCAGTCTCTGATTTCCTTTGTGCAATGGTCCTGTATGTAGAGGGCCTTGTTTTCTTGGTATCCTCCATCTCCTCTGATTCTTACACTGTTTCTGCCTCCTACTTCTTCTTCAGGCTTCTCTGAGTCCTGAGGGAAGGGATTTGATGGAGACACTCCATTTAGGGCTGAATGTTCCTAGGTCTCTTACTCTATGTATATTGTCCAGCTGTGGGTCTCTGTATTTGTTCCCATCTGCTGCATGAGGAACCTTCTCTGATGATGGCTGGCACTGATTTATGAGTAAAGCAGAATGTCACTAGGAGTCATTTTATTGCTATACTCTTTTTGTAGAACAGTCGTATTTATTCTTCTTCTAGGTCTCTGGGCTATCTAATCTCAGGTCCTTGGTCACCCATACAGGATCAGGTATGAGTTTCATCTTATGGAGTGGGTCTTATATTAAATCACATATTGATTGGTTACTTCTGCAAGCTTTATGCCACCATTGCACTATAGTGTCTTGCAGGTGGGACACCATTGTAGATAGAAGAGTTTGTATTGGGGTTGGTGTTTACATTTTTCCTTTGGTACTGTGCAGTATACTTTCCAGTACTAAGAATATTAGCCAGTATGGGTGAACTCTCTAGTTGGCACCACCTCCATGTTAAATGAGTTGTCCTCATGGGTCTGTATTTTCCATTTAAGTGCAAGAGCAGTTTGGGGACAGGTTTTTCTTTTATGTAAAGTGGGACATTAAATTAGAGGTTTGTTTGCTGGTGATGACTATTTTCAGTGGGTGTTCAATTGCTTCAAGAAAACATGTTGAGAAGACGCTCTTTCCTACACTGCACTGCACAGGCTTGCTCTTTCTCTCTCTGTCTCTCTGTCTCTCTCTGTCTCTCTGTCTCTCTCTGTCTCTCTGTCTCTGTCTCTGTCTCTCTTTCTGTGTGTGTGTGTGTGTGTGTGTGTGTGTGTGTGTGTGTGTGTGTGTATGTAAAACAGTGATGAGGACATGAATTTATGAAGGAGTTGGTGGGAGCCATATGGGGAGTTTGAGGGGTATAGGTGATACAAATACATTACCTATGCATGAAATTCTCAAAACAAACAAAATAAAACACCTACAAATGTTGCTGGTATATTTATGCCCTTGATACTGTGGTGTGGAAGTGGAATTCTGGCTCCCTGTATGGTCTCCACTAAAACCAGGGTCATTACCATCTGCTAAGGATGAAAGTCTGGATCCCAATGGAGATGGGGGTCTGCTCTCAGCTAAGGGTCAAGAAGGAGTTTTGTTACAGCCTGGTATGGACCCTCTGCTGTGAGTGGTGGTGCTGCTGTTTTTATGTGTTACTGGCAGGACGAATAGAGCTGTTCTTTAAAAGGTTTCTGGTTTGTCATGTTTTTCCCTTTGTGTTTGGTGTGTGCCTGCATATGTGTGTGTGTATGTGTGGTGTGTATATATGTATGTATGTATGTATGTATGTATGTGGTTTGTGTGTGTGTGTGTGTGTTTGTATTTGGTGTGTGTGTGTGTGTGTGTGTGTGTGTGTGTGTGTGTGTGTGTGTGTGTGTGTGTGTCCAGACATTAGTGTTTCTGGTTTGTTGGCCAAGACACCCACCTAATATTCTGTTTAGGACACAGGAGGTAAAAGCAGAAGCCAGGAAAGTCAACACCATGCATGTCTTTCCTTCACTCCAAGTGCATGGCCTGTCTGTCTCCCCATCTTTGTCTCCTTGTGCTTACTTTGTGCTGATAGAGTTTTTCTTGTGCTTAGGGGAGAAGAACAGGGAAACGGTAGTGGCCATTTTTTTTCTTTATTTTGTTTTGTTTCCCCCCTCATTTAGGGTCCTTTTTTGATATTTTTCTCATTTCACAGATACAAAATAAGCTGACAAAACTATACAAAAGATTCAAAGTCACTCAGCTCACACGTGTCAGAGAAAGTTCATAAATTACATGACAGAGTCAGATTTGGCCAGCTTGAAACTGTCACGCAGACTCCAGTCATGTAGCCAGGGCCTGTACTCTGAGGGCCACATATCCTATGTTCATCATATACACATCAAAGTAACACCTGAGAACTTCACTGGAAATATCCTGTCTTGTGAGTATCGATGGTGCCACTGACATAGTGGCTGAGTCCCTAGCTAGGAACACAATGAGACACGGGGCACTGACAAGTTCATGGTCTATTTACTTCCTCTCACCTCATTTTATTTACATTTCACTTCACTATGGGTTTGCAATATGTGGAAGGAGAGGACAATTATGCCAGAAATGGTCCCCAAGTGCATACAAATGAAGAAGGCATTAATAGCAATCACCAAAGAGGACACAGGGATAGGTTACTAAGAGTATGGGAGCCTGTATACGAGTCCCAAATGTGGACATGATGGAAAAAATACAATAAGACAAATACACTCGAGAAAGTGGTTAGCAATATATTTAGAAATGGCAACCCAGCTTCTAGATGCTTCAAGGAAGTGTGAAGAAGAGGAATACATGCTATATTTTATAAGATGGCAAGTCAGTTCAGATCTGTATTTTCAGTCTTACACTTCCTGTGACAGCTGATTTTTCTAGACTAAAGAAGACATATGTCTTTATAAGACTGTCACATGACCCATCTGTTCCTTTTCTGTATTGGTATCACCTCCAACCTTGCTCAATCTCATATAATCTCAAGTTATGCACCTTCCTGCCTCCCACCATGTCCTGTCTCTTACCCTTTAATTGATTCAATCAAATGTATTATTATTTTTTTTGCTTACAGATGACTACACGGTATCCAGGACCTTCAACGGTTTCCTATGGCTCTCCATATTAAGTCTGGATCACTTTAGAAGACACACTAAGAAGTCATATTGTCATGACTTGGTCTCTGCTCTTTTCTTAGGTATTACCAGATCCGAGTGACTTTGAAAGTGTCCTCAAGGATCCCCCACAGGCTGAGTGCTTCCATCGTTGGGCAGTCAGGTGAGTAGAAAGCAGGATTCCTGCCTCATGAGCAATCCATCATGTGTTCCTATGTGTCATGGTCTAGTGAACATAAGGTAGTTCTCTCAGTCAACAGTTGGACCAGTCAGTTCAGGAAAGGCAGAAACACTATTGGAAGTGGCTCTGTGTGAACGTTGTTGTTGAGGAAGGTTGGTTGAATAAAAAAAATCACTCTTAGGAGTGGCTGGTAGCTTGGGGACACTGTCTGCAGCAGGTTGGTTGAAGTCACATCATGGATGAAATGGATGAGAAGCAGCATCCAGCCAATAGGTAAAGAGAAGACAGTTGTTATGGCTTCAGGGGACTGAGTAGGTGAGTAGTTGTCCTGGTACTTTAGTCATAATGGAGAGTTTGAATGCTATTACCCATTGTAAAAAGACTGTCAAGGAAAATCCAGGGCCTGATTTTGATGCTGGAGATCTAACAGGAAATCCAAGGCTTTGAGAAGCCAGTCTGATAGAACTCAGTGACAGAAAATATGTGTGAGAGACTAAAGAGCAGAAGTACTGGGTGGTTTGGGAACAAATATGGCAGAGCCACACAGTCTAGTGAGTCTTAAAAGAAATGATTCAGCCTTCTGGGCAGAGGAAGAGAAAGGAAAGGGATGAACAGGAAAATCGCCCTTGTGAGAAGTGAGAGCGACCCTGATTGTCAGAAACAAGACGTAGAAGAACGCTGGTCCCAGCCACACTTTATAAAACCCATTTAGAATGGGCAAAAGCATCATGGGGAGTCAAACACATGCAATTGAGACACTACAGGGGAGAAGTACAGATACAGAGTGAAGGCTTGTGATTATTCCTCTAACTCTAGACCTAAAACGAGAAAGACTCAGCTGGTCACCGGCCCCTTCCACAAGTCTGAGCTGAACAGGTATTAGTTATCAGTTAAGTCACCATCTCCCTAAGACATTTTTCTTGTCCAACCCCCTCTGTTGGGAGTAAATAAGCATCTGAGGTGAGAAAAGGAGTATTTATACACTCCCACAATGTGTACTCTGCCAGTATGGACTCAGTGTAATTTCCTTCTTTCCCATCCTGTTCTAGGTTCCTTCCTTCCCTGCCTTAGTCCATGGGCATGCACTAAGAAAGCAGGATTCTTGGGCTCTGCTTTAGATAAACTGACTGTACGGTCCGAAGTAAATGATCAGCACTTTCTCTTCACTTGAGATAGGCAGATAAAAATTCACCTCTATGGTGTCTTTCTCTACTTTGTGGAGATGATCTATGACAAATATGTCTTACAGGGATGATAAATACTAATGTGTTGTGATGGGAGCTGCCATAAAGTAAGGGTCCAAGAGTCTGCCCTGTGAGAGGTTATAAGTCAACATGATGAGTCAAGGTCTCATTCTTAGAGTCAAAGCAAAACTGTGGGGGAGAGGTGGCAGCAAGAGCAGGCTGATTGATGAAAGCCATCTGCAGGCCAGTGTGTGCTTGGACTCTTTCCTCTTTCAGATTCTCGGCAGCGTGAACTCAACTCTTGTTATTGCTATACCTTCTCGGGAGTAGGCAGTCCTAGCTGTGAGGTCCAGAGGCTGCTGGGCGTGCAGGAGCTTTTGGGGTCCATAGAGAAAGAACTTACTGCAACAGTGCTGCAAAGACAGAGAAAAACAGCAAGAAATGCAACTTTAGGTTAAAGCCCTTTTCCTTCCTGGTCTAGTTTGACAGAGTAAGGATTGTGACGCAGAGATCATGCCCTGGAGTTTTGCACTCAAATTCTATTTAGAACAGAAAGCTAGCACATGCCAGCAGTGGCTTATGATCAGTTTCATGGGTGAGAGATATATGTATATTTATTTCTCCTTCAAAGTGAATTTTCTAATTATATCGCATTCCTCTTTATATCCCTACATTGTCTACAAATCCTTCCAAAACTTGGTACTTAAAACAATGGCCTATTCTGCTTGATTTTTCAAGTGGACTGAAGTTGCCTAGTCTTGAGATGCATTAGTGCCACCTCACGCTTCAGCTGGGATAGAGCACACCAGACTTCTTCACTCACAGGGCAGATAGATCCCTCAGCTCACTGCTTGAAGAATAGCTAAGCTTCTGCACTTGGCTGGAGAATCAAACTACTTTACATGGTAGTTCCATTGCCATGAGGTGTAACATGAATCATAAAAGGTCTTATTATTCAAAACAAAACAAAACAAAACAAAACCCTCGAGAGCCAGGTATTGGGGTGAATTCTGAAAGATCAGAGAAGCAGAACAAGCCACAGCTAACCTCACCTCACCAACTTCTCAGCCGATCCTGTTTCCTCAAACTGGAAGCCTCTGAGTCCTTATCTGAATGGATCTCAGCTGAATTGCTACAAGCCTCAAAGCTTAAAAAGCCTAAAAGCCTCTAGTTCCTGCTCCTCATGCTTTATATATCTTTCTGCTTCCTGACATCACTTCCCGGGATAAAAGGCTTGTGTCTTTCCCAATCAAGACACAAGATCTCAAGTGTTGGGATTAAAGGTGTGTGTCACCATGCCTGGCTGTTTCCAGTGTGGCCTTGAAATCACTGGATCTATGTCTCTGGAATGCTAGGATTACAGGAGTGTGCTACCACTGCCTAATCTCTATGTTTAATGTAGTGGCTCTTCTGTTCTCTGGCCCCCAGATAAGTTTATTGGGGTGCACAATATATCAACCACAAAGAAGATTCTACATTGCTTTCTGATTATGTGTGGAATTGGTACAGTATTGTTCTCCTGTATTTCATTGGTCAAATCTGGCACTAGGCTGTCCATCATTACCTAGAAAAGGAATGTACCCCATTCCTTCCTGTAAAGCACTTCCTTCAAGCCCTGTGTAGAAAGGACACTGACACCCATGATTACAATCATCTTAACATATTTTCTATCACTTCTAGGTATTTTGGCATAGAAAATAATGAATATAAATGTTTTTGAAGCAAAATATGAGGAAATTAAAAAATCCAGGAATGTCAAGGTGGGGGCAGACAATGGTAACTTCAGCTTCCATTAATTGACGTGTCTTGTCAATATAGTTTATTTAATTTGTTCTTTTGTTCTAGTTGTCTTTAATGTGGATAGAGATAAAGTTTACTGAGTCTAGTGAGGAATGCTTCAACAGGACAGAGTGCCATATGCACTGAGATGCTTGTATTTCAGTCCTTCTTCCCCACCTCCAAGTCATGTGAATTCAGAAGTTGATTCAGCAGTTATCTTTCTAGTGCCTCCTTTATAATTTGGGGTCACTGGGTGGTACTTTCCTCCTAGGCTTATGGTATGGACAAAATGAATTCTCTGAGAAAGATAGTTATAAAGTTTTTCATCTCCAAGAAAGCTTAGCATAATTGTTCAGTAGCTAAGTGTGGCTATGATGCATCATGGAGCTGTTTGCCTAATAATATTCTGCTTTGTGGAGAATTGTGGCCATATCTTTGTGGATATCGGTGTTTGCATCAGACAGTCTCACAGTCATCTCATGAAATAAAAGTGATGAGAGTCATCCAATAGAGGCAGAGTTGGCTGACCCCTGAGAGAGCAGATAGCTAAGTAGGAAGAGGGAAGCTAGGTCGAGGAAGAGATTCATAGTGGGCCCTGGAAGAATCTAATCCAAGATGACGGTATAAACGGATAATCAGGCAGAGGCCACAGGATGACCCAATCACTAGAACCTAAATGGGGCCTTGATTCTTCATGTCCACATTGCTTAGATTTAGTATATTGATGAGAACTGGGGCAACAGGGGACAAAAAGCAGACCCCCTGGATTTGTGCCACATGCTAGAGAAAAGTTTTATCTGAAAGGCACAGAGAGATGAAGGGAAGTACCTTGATCACATAAACCCAGAGCTGTATTCACAGTATTCTCAGCAATTAAACAATGGGTATGCTTTCTCTCTCCTCCAAGCATGTTGGTTCTTTGCTAAATTTTACACAGACACACATTTCTATGGTTCACATGGCTTAGATGCAGGTTTTGTGGGTACAGAACAATGACACATGGAATTTTGCAAGATAGGTTTCCATGGTTAGATTCTGTATAACAAATTCCATGTTCATAACCTGTGTGTCCCTACATTACCTGCCATAATACTTTTTAAAGGTTAATTTGGGGCAATTGTTGTCTGGAGACATGTGATTTATTCTCATCTTGGTTAGTTGAACATGTCCTTGAGTGGATTGTGACAAGCTCTGAGCTCGTGCTGGTTAGGAACAATCCTTCCCATGGGCATTCTAAAAGATCCCAGTGTCAGAGAAGGGACAGGTACTTGATTAGGTGACAACTGTAATTGGATTAGATATTCTCACAGGCATGAGTGTAAGGTACAAAGAGGGACACCTCTGTGTGAATTTAGGGACACTTGCAAGTGTGGAGTCCTGCCCCAGCCAGGTGCAGGTCCTGAGATGGCATCATTGTGCAAAAAAGTCTGTCCGCGAGATGAGTTTCACACAAGTGGCAGCCCCAAATATCTTGAGCCATCTTTATTTATATTTAAAAAACAAACATGTTTTCCCCACACTCCAGTGCCAACCTCCAACAAAAATAAACATGTTTTTCCCAACTTATAAACCAGAAACAACAATACTCAGCATTTTGCTAGCTTGGCTAAATACCAAGCTGGGCATACCCTGTCCTTACAAAGCTAAAAGGTGATAGATATAGGCACACATTACCAAGAACAATGATACCTTCTAAAACTTAACAAAGAATATTTACAGAAATAGGGAGGATTTGCCTTAAGTTGCTTTTATATAGTTAGCTTGTATTTCTCTGTTTGCTTGTCTTACAAAGGGGTTCTGCATGCCTAAGCCTCTCTATAAAGTGTGAAGTTTGATAAGGTACTCTTTTCCCATCATGCCACACTGTCCTTAAAGTTTGTGTTTGTTTGTTTTTTTCCAGAATTGGGAGGCATGCTTAATGTTCCCTATGTTGCTTTCTTATATGTGCCCATTAACTTTTATTGCCTCCAATACTGTCAGCACTGAATCAGAAAAGTTCCCAGGGTCTGGGGTAACAGCTGGTGTTTCCAGATAAGAACCTGAGAAGCATCAGTTCCCAAAGAATTTTAAGGGAAAATATTTGAGGAAAAAATGGGGTTTCTGGGAGTGATTACATCTGTCCCATGTGTGACTGGCAAAGTGAAACTAAAAACCACCAAGAGAATCACCATTGCTATGAGAGAAGAGAGAGCATGTAGGTCGTGCTGTCCCAGCAGTATTCTTCACTGTCCCAAGGTCCACTTCTCCATGCCTAGTGAGAGACCATCTCCATGGGTTTTGCCTTGCAGAGACCGGTTGGACAAGCATTCATATGCTGATCTGAAACTAGGTCACAGGACAGTTTGGACCTGGCTTTAGGGTCTCAGTTATCTCCAGAATAGAAGATTAGAGATTACAGGTGATTGTCTGGGGCATCCCTCAGCTGTTACAAAACATGAAGGGGAATAAAGACTCATCACACTATGTTTCTATTCTACTTTTGATGTAGTTGAAACTGCGAAATCATTAGATGAACAGATCTGGCTATTTGAGAGGCAGGTCTTACATACTGTAGTCAGACCCTGGATTCACCCATGCTAAAATCCCACTCACCTAACTCAAAGTCTTCAACCTCCAAGTCAGGTAGCTAAGGACTTGAGAGTTTTTTGATGGGGCTACCATACAATGATTGATACATAATGAAAAGAGGCCAGGGAGATTGAAGTCTATTATTAAAGAAGAATCTTACCATGGGTTTAATGAGAGTTCATGAATGGAGCCAACACAAATGTTCGTTCCCTAAGAAGAGATGAATCAACTGTGAGACAGTGGGGACTACAATGTGAGTGAAGAGAGACAAAGGTTGGGTGGGGGTATTTGTGATGTGGACATCCCTTATGGGAGTTGTACTTCTGAAGATATTTGGCCATCCATCTCAGGACCAGGCTGTGCACTCTGTCTTATCCTTTCTATGTGCCTTACCCATAGCTAGATAGCTAAGCACAATGGCAAAGAAATATTCCCTGGAAGCCATGCTTTTTTTCTTATGTAATGGAAACAATGGGAAATCTCAAAAGTTTACTTGCTACTCTAGATGAATATAAATTTCACTGTTCTTGTAAGGTAAGACATGGCATGCACATATTCATAATTGATTTTAGGTAGCATTTGTATATGTATAAATTCCTTTTGCAATAGTCACGATCTCTAAAGGAAAAGAACAATAGAATAAACATGTATTACAAAGAAGGTTTATTAGATTGGCTTGCATGATGCATGTTAGGTAGTTCAACAATGGCTGTCTGTACATTAGAGAGGCTGAAAACTACTAGAATTTGGTAGCTACCCATCCACCAAGCTGAATGATGCCTCAGCAATTCCAGTATGTATGGTGCTGAAGGCCAAGAAGATTCCAGGAGAGCCATGGGTCTTGAGTTACTTTGTTAGGCAGAAAAACTGGTATCCAATATAAGTAGCAGATGGCAACAGTAGGAACAGCAGCCGCACAGTGGACAAACTCAACATCAGAGAGTAAAGACAGGAGGCAAAAGCAACCTGGCTTTCCTCTCAGAACTCTTTATATCTGGGCTGACACCAAGTTTGATCTTCCCCCTCTCAATTAATCCTTCCAGGAAATGTCTCAGCCCCAACCAGAGATGTTTTATTTACTTGATCTCCGAGCTAATTAAATTGTCAACCAAGACTAAACATCACATCTATACATATAAATTTGCACATATGTGTATGCATGTGTGTGTATGTATGTGTGTGTGTGTCTGTGTGTCTCTGTGTGTGTGTGTCTGTGTGTGTGTGTGTAGGAAGGGCTGATCACAAATTATCTTTCTTGTTCCTGAAATACTATTTGAATCTACAAGATCTGTGTCCAACAACAAACTGCTCAGATCTTAGAAACAAGGAAACCTGAACAATAAGAACAGGGAAGAATGGAGATTGTTTGAAATGAGGGTATTAAGGTATTCTAGGAAAGTAACCTAGATATGTGATATTTAAAACATCTAATTATGGTATTTCAAAGCCTTCCCACCTCTCTTAGTTCAGGGTCTCAATTAGCATGCCCATAACAATGGAGGGATGCTAAGGATACTTTAACCTTGGGTATTTACCTCCATAAAAGAGTTCTGTTTAATAAATCCTATTGTTTCTTCCTCCTCTTGAGATGATAAAGAAAAACAAAAAGTCATCTCCCTCGGAGACTGATCAATTAGGGCAGACATGGTAGAAGGGTGCCTATACAAGTGTACTGGGGCTGTGGAAAATGATTAGGTTAAGAACAGGCATCTGTTAGTGTCTGCTCATCAAAGCCAAGGGGAAGACAGCAGAGTAAATTGTGGAAATATATAAAATTCACCATGATTAGTTTTCGTAATGTTTTGAGAGGTAATTTCCATTTCCACTAAGTGGAAGCACTTAAGAGCTTCACCGTGTAGGGGCGGGAAGAGACATTCATTTCTAAAATGAATCAATCTAATTTCTTTTCATGGTCCATTAAAGTGCACCTAAATATCAAATATGCCTGTTTTTGTGGAGAATGCTAAGCAGGTAAAGCACTCCATCTTTCAGGCTCTGATCCAGCTAGGGTCTGAAGACAGCCAGTTCAGGGCTGACAGAGTGGCTCTCTGCCTTAAGCCCTGGTAATTCAGAGAGGCATTACAATCCATTACCATATCATCCACTCATCTCCAGCCAAGTCACACAGGCGGCTTGGGGACAGTAATGGCCTGGGCTCCCTGACCTCTGCCCCTAAGCACTGTGACAACCATCTCTGCCAGCTTCCTAGGGACTCAGCTTCCTTTTGGTCAAGTTAGCATCTCACTGTGCTCTGTTCTTGAGAAGGCATCTTAAAGCTGCACAGGGTCAGGGCCTGTTTCAGGAGTTTTCATGACATCATCTGTCACTCCCTGCTTTGACTGACAGCTGCTCCTGCTCCTGGTGCAATTTTGAACACCGGTCTGTTCCCTTCCAGGGTTCCGTATTGCTTCACTTAGATGTGCAGAAGTACTGCCTGTGGTTTCCCATAACCAGGCTGTTCAAGGGTGAACATACCTGTAAGTGTGAAGGGCCCTCACCTCAGTGTCCTTCACACAATTTGCAAAAGCAGCCTTGGTCCCTCCCACATGCAGCTATTCCTACTTCTGCACCACATCTGTAGCTTGTTTTCTATCACCAGAAGCCACGTCTTCACTTTGGAGGACTGACTGACTACCCACAGGCCACAGAATTCGTTCTGAGAAATGATCTTGCCAGGAAATTTGAATTTCATTACCTCATTTCCCAAATACAAGTTCTGCCATGGGCCAGTAGCTGTTAATGAAGAATCTTGGAGGCTTAGCTCCCCTGCTTCTAAGGAAGAAAGATAGAAATATGACATGAAACACTTGTAGGATGCCTGTAGAATATGCCAGGCTTGCTTTCCTCTCTTCCTACCCAGCTTCCCCCTGCCTCTGTGACCTCACTAAGGGCAAACTCTGAATAAATTACTGATGCATGTCTATCTCTTTACCAACAGTCTCTGGAAATGTCTAGGCTCAGAGGACTGGGAATTGTCAGACCATGCTCAACTGACCTAATTCAACCCTGTGCCATGGCTTTGGTATAGCACTCTATATGTAAAATCATCATTAGGGAAGAGCCTGGCGAGCCAAAGAGCAATTAAGTTGGTATATGTAGTTGATAGATTTATTAGGAGTTCAAATATTCACATGCATATACTAGGATATCATATCTGTATACCACCTGCCTACCTCATCAAAGAGGGACAATCTATCTCCACCGCAGTTGGTGGCAATTCCCTTGAGGTGCCTACTGTACTTCAAATTTCTAGTTCCTCAAATTGGATGTTTATGAGACACTGTTAATAAATACATAATGCAGCGAGGCTTGGGCATCTGCTGTTAATGGGAAATAAAGTGATCAATGTTAGAGATGGGGCTCAGGAGGAGAGACAGAGGGTCCTAGGTGTCAACATAGGTCCACCTGGGAAAACTGAGGAGTGCCACTCAATGGGTCTCCAAGACATCAGATACCCCTGCTCTGTCCATGTACTTACTGTTGTAGCCTTTAAATATCCTAGTGTAAGATCGGATCCTCATCCATGAAGTATCACCTGTACTTGTATGGGAAAAGTCTATATATGCTATACCACATTTAGCAAAGGAGCCTACAAAGAAATAGAAGGAATTGGACAGGTTCCTTGGAGACTGGGTCCAGCGATTTAGCACAACACTTCAGAGACTTGCCTCAGTGACAGGGGAGAACAATCAAGGGAAGAAGCTCTAGAAGTAAGTGCCTGGTCTGTCCAACTGACCTAAGTGACCGTGAACTTGTCATTATCCTCCCTGGACCTCGTTTTACATCTTAGTACAATATTAGCAACAATGCTCTCTGTAAGTGCAATAGTACACATAGCATTGAATCCTGAGTCTTGAATTAGTGCTGAGTACTAATGACTTTATTTTACAAGTCTGAATTGCTGAGAATAAAAGCAATAGCTCCAAGGACCAAAGGACTGAGCAAACTGGATTTTGTGACTTTGGAGGGCCTCCTGTGAATCACACACTGTGTCCTTGAACCCTCTCAACCCCCATGTGCCCAGCTGTGGGTACCATTGGCAGTGGAGAACATTCCATTTTGGAAGGTTCCAGCAGGGCATCCCTTGTGATGCTAAATGGTGATTAGTGCAAGTGTGTGCCTGTCCAAGGAATCATCTGGGTGTTTATAGACATAAATCTATGCTCAGTGACCAGGCAAGTTACAGTACCCTTCCATTTCTATTTCCTCAAAGATCAGGCAATAAGGGCACTCTTGTTTGTTTTTTTTTGTTTTTGTTTTTGTTTTTGTTTTTTTATAGAATTCCTTTGATTCATTGTCTTATTTATGTGTACACCTTAAAAATTAGGAATATATTACTTCAGGAAATCAAATGGAGCCAACTCTCCCCCACAGAGATGTAACAATATGAATGGGAAGCACTTTAAAAGAGAGCAGGGTTGCCCTAGAGAGTGCAATTGGGGACTAGAGTTCCCTCAGTCTGGCTTTCATTCCTTCTGCACATTGCCCCTCCTGTTGATGACCATCAAAGAAATGTCATGGCTTTGTGTCAAAGCTCAGGAATGGAAACTAGCAAAACACATCTTGCACTTTCTTGTAGCCACATGACATTCAGAAGTCATTCAGAAGTTCCAAAACTATGTCTTTTTTTTTTTTTTTTTAAATTTTATCTTGCCTCAGCTAATTGGAAACATCTTAGAAACAGTAGGGAAGGGTATGTCTTTGAAGTTCTTGTTTTTACTTGGGATACTTTTAAAGTAAGAGTATGCATTTGGTTTTCTTTGTGTTTAGTTTTGGTATAATGCACTCACTTTAGCCTGATAATATATATTTTGAAGATTTTGCTCATTTCAACCCAAGACACATACATTCTTGGGGTTATTATGAACTCTACATGCCTAAAGCATCCAGCCTGTGAAGTCAGCTCCTTTTTGATGTGGTGCTATATTCTTGCTGGGCTGCTGGAAGTGAATGAGTTTTCAGCCATTAATTCTTACCTGGTTAGAGGTGAAGAAAGTTTCACAATGAAACCACTTTGGTATTAGGACAGGGAGTGTCAGTTATGTTGGACCTCCATTAAATAAATTATTCTTCTATTGTTTCTCTTCTCCTCCTTATCTTCCTCTCCCCCCTTGTCTCCTTCTTCCTTTCTTTTTTCTTCCTGTCCTCACTTTCCTCTGCCCTCTTCCTTTCCCTGTTCTCCACTCCTGTTCTTCTTCCTCATTTCTTCCCAAGTAGCTAATGCGTCCATAGTACTTATTCTGTCCCCAGACACTACTCTACATTCTTTGCATTTATCATGCACTGATTAACAATGGAATTTTTTGTGTGAAATGAATCATTAGGTTATTTTTTCCTTATGGAAATATCCAAGCCTGGTGTCCTATCATCTCAGGGCACTGTCACCATGTATGGAATCTATCCTTGACTTAAATGTCTTTAAATCATGTATAAAAGCATATGGAGTTGGTGCTATTACCATCTTCATTGTCCAGTGAAAATACTGATAATTTACACAGTAAATTGGGAGTCAGGATTCTAACCTAGGAGCTCTGGATCCAACCACAGCATAGATGTTGCTTCTTGTCTACCCTAGACCAGTTGGGAGCACTTTATCAGGCTCTAGTGTCCTCTGTACCATCTCCCTCAGAGTCATGTCTATTCCTCTTCACTGGGTTCACTCCCAGGTCAACGCTTCTGAACTTGGATATCCCTTTACCTGTAACTTGATTCCCTTCCCAACATTAATTTTGTGTTCTACCAGTTAATGCAGATTTGGTTCAAATGTGCCTTCCTCTGAGAGGCATTCTTGCATGGGATTTTTTTTTAATTGACTCCTGCTTACCTGTTGTCACGCAATTTCTTATTCTGCTCTTCAGACCATTGCAGCTAATTATAGTATATATCCATTTATTTACTTGATGTCTACATTTCCTCTTAAATTTAATAATAATGCTACATTCAGTAGTGAATCATGACCATTTTAAATGTGGAGGAAACAGCTTTAGTATTTATATTGAGTGAATATAAATCTTTTCACCATGATAGTTCCAGAAAATGGGATGCTACATCATGAATGAAAAGCTGTGAGATCAAGACTCTTATCATAGATAAGATAAAAGTTCTTGTACTGCAAATATCAAGTCAAGCTACCAATTTAAATCAAAGAGAGCTAGCCCTGCCCAAGGTCACATAAAGAAATCAGTTGGCTTTTGTTGACTTGCTTCTGAATAGAGTAATGCTTGGTGATTGACCATTAGTCATGGGCACAACATCCAAAGGTGTTTTTACTGTGTGCACAAACTTCTTGGCTTTGTGTTTGGTGGGCTATTGCATCATCCAGGAAATGTCGAGTCTCTCCTGTTACTGATGTCATCAACTTACATAAATGTCCTGGTCTTATTGGTTGATTTGAACTTTATGAGTAGGCTGAAAGATTTTGGTTCTTAAGCTACAGACAAAGGAGAGGGTCTGGGTGGAAGAAATACCCATGTACACCAACAAGAAGAATAGGTCAAGGTAACCCTGTATTATAGCTATGGGCAAAGCACTCCTCAGAAGATCCACTTATTTATTTTCAGAGATGAGTAGAATCTGACTCAAAAGCTTAGACAGCAAAGGGAACAGATACAATATGAATGCAGAGACGCCAAGCCTCTGATCTTATTTGAATCATCCATCAGATAGCTACAGGTGCTAAGTGACTTGATGATTTTAGCAAAAGTCGGCCAAAAAGCCTAAGCAACTGCTGTCATATTGCACATGCCAGAATGGTTATCAAGGCTGAGATGATGTTTATAATGTATACCTTAGCTTTGTGACCTCAAAACGGAAATTCTTAAGTCAACTACAAACAAGTGAGCCCATGGGACTTATTAGTGTTTCTCTTTGCCATTTCCATAGTCCCCTCAAAGAAGCTGGTGTTGTTTGGTCATGAGCAGCTCTGTAAACATTCTGTCCTTGTTGCCTGATGTGGCGTTTTTATGACAAAGCTGATAGGAGAAGACAATGATGGGCAGATGCTTTACTAGGTCACAGGGTAAGAGGCCAATTTCACCTGCCTTTTGTCCTGCTGTAGTGATCTATGTCAATGTAGTAAGAAAGGCAGGTATATGCACATCTTCTTTATTCTTCATATTACCCCTGCAGCAGTACAAGGACCTGCAGCACTTGTGAGATGCAAGAGCCAGCCAGCTTGTGAACTTGCTGTCTGGCCACCTGACAAACACAGTACTATAAACCTGTACCTCACCATGAGCCTCTCACCTCCCCCTGTCCATACAGAGCAGAATTTCAGGTCTTATGCATGGGTTTTTTCTCCTCTGTCTTGGATCACTTGCCTCCCAGTATGCCCAAAGGAAGACTCTTATATAAAGCTTTCCTGTCCTCATCCTGCTGGAAAACCAACATTCCCACCCTTTAACAGACATCACACTGACATGAGAACATCCTGGATAGTTTTCTGAAGGACCTTCTAAGGTACCATATACATGGTGGCATTCTAATTCCACTTTTTAAATGTGCAGTAATGCAAGAAATAGGGTTATTTTAGTAAGGATTTGTACATGGCTGAATTTTGCTAAGTATTACTAGTGTGTGTCTGGATTCAAACCCTAGTTCAGTGTCTTTGGAATGACAATCAATTTGGTAGATATTTGGTTTTATTTCTTTCTTCTAATCACCTCATAATTTTAGCTATTTCAGCTGTTCCTTGTATATATTGTGAAAAGAGGACAAGGGTAATTTTATTCTGTATATGAATATTGTGCTTCTCCAGCACGATTTACTGAAGAAGCTGGTTTTTTTTCCTTTGCATACTTTTCACATCTTTGTAGAAAGTCAACTGATAGATAAGCATACTGATTTATTTCTGGGCCTCCAACTTTGCTGTAGTATTTTCCAGGCTATTTAGATACCTATACCTTTGTGTGTATGTTGAAGTCAGGTATTGTACTGGTGCTAATATTCTTTGGAAAAAATTTCCTTGGATGTATATAATTGCTTGTAGTTATATATGAATGTTAAGACATTTAAAGTGAAAAGTGGAATTTGGAATTAAGATAAGCATTGCATTGAGTTCTTACATTGCTCTGTGGAGCATTGTACGTGTATTTTAATGATTATTAATTCCTCCAACTCATGGACATGGAATATCTTTCCTTTATGTTTGTCATCTTCAATTCTATTCCTCCATGTCTTAGGGAAGATAGACCATTTAGCTCCTTGGTTAAATTCATTGTCGAATATTTTATTGTCTTAGTAGGAATTGTTACTGGCATTACTTTCTCCATGTCCTTTTCAACATGTCAATATTTTTCTGAGACACAATTCATTTGTGAATTTTGATTTTTGTAAACTGAAGTTTTGCTTTGTTAGCTTTAACAATGTATATGGTTCAAGTTTTCAGAGACTGTCTCTAAAAAATCACAGCATCTACCAAAGGAGACTATTTTAGCCCATTTATTTCTGATTATTTACATTAAAATTTTCTTGTGAAGAACTTGAAAATTAAAAAATGTCCACACACTGAAACTAACCAGACCTAAAGCCTGTACATCTCAATGAGCTTCTATTCATTACAGTAACCATTCTGGAGCTGTGGAGCTTCACATATGATTTTGCATTTTCAATATCAAATATATTTTATGCAGCCATCCTCTGCAGAAAACCAATTTTGGAATGTCTGTTATTTTTCTTTTTCCTATTTGCTGTGGCTTTCAGAACTATGTTCAGATGAAGTGGTAAGACTGGACACTCTTGTTTTATTCCTAGCATGAGAGGAATTGCTTTTGGTTTCTTACTACTTAGTATAACATTAACAGCAGGCTTATGACATACAGACTCTGCTAGGTTAGATTCTATTATTTCTGTATTCCATTTGTGTAGGCTGTTGTGAAACACCTACATGAGTAATGGGAACTAAACTCAGGTCGTATGGGAGAGCAACAAGTGCTCTTAATCCCTGAACCATCGTTCCAGCCTCTAAAGGTGATAGAAGATGTTTTATAAAAATTCAATAAACCAATTCTTGCTGTCCTTTAGAGAAATCATCTGACTAACTTCCAGAGTACCTGGGTTTGCGCAGAACTATAGGAGTCATGCCATGTGGCTGTGGATGGGGTGGCTCAGCATCCCAGTTGAGATGCAACTTAACTAATGTTAAAATAACATAAGAGGAACATGATAGTAGGCCCCCAAAGATAGTCTATTGTAGAAGATGTGGGCTTGAGCACATGTGTGTGTGTGAACAATACAGAAGGAAGGATTAACTCCAGAATGTTCAAGGGACTAGAAAGATCAGGTTTCTGCTTCACTCTAAGAAAGGAGAAGGAGTGGACAGGGCAGAGTAGGGGGAAGATTAGGAGGAGAGGATGGAGGGAGGGAAAATGTGATCAGGCTGAGAAATTAATTTATTAATTAAAAAGAGGACTTTCTGAAAGTTATAGCACAGCTACATCCCTTTGCCAGTTCATTAATTCTGACAGGTAAGCTATCTTTAACAGAATGCTCCTTCAGAATATAATAAATTAAAGATTAGTGCTATCTTAGATTTCTACTCAAATCTGAGCGAAGAAATCATCGCTAACTTGTTGGCATATGTTCTGTGTGTATCTTTAATCTCACTATAGAGAGGGTACAGCCTACACTTTGGGGGCCCTTCCACTAAAGAAACCAATTTGTACAAGTTGTACATGCAGTCAGCTTGTGCAAGCTACAGGAACTGATGATGGACAGAGAGGCTTCTCATTTCCACTCTTGCTTCTTTTTCTTTAGGACATTATGTGATTTCTTCCCCTTACCTGTTGCCAAACTAATTTTTGACAGTCATTATTTGACATATTATGTAGTAAATATCTTCTAGTTTATCTTTGAACTTTTTAAGGTAATTTTTGTTGTGTGCATTTTAAACTTCTAAGTTTAATATGCTAGAGTTTTGTCTACTGGATAAGACTGGGTTTCTGATCCCCATAATAATTCTTGTAAATAACATGATGCTGGAAACTCATAGTATTTCCTTTGATAGTTGGAAGAGTTGAGGTTCAAAGAAGTAGGGATGTCCTGATTTGTGCTCAGACTTGTTTGCTTGTCATTGGGATAGTTTTGAGACATAGTTACTTTGGTGCAGCCTGGAGGCTCTCCATGAGTGCCACCACCCCAGCAGCAACTCACTGACTCAATCTGCCCTGTGTTGCTACCTTTCCATTGGACATATTTTCCTACACAAGTACTTTCTACAGGAGTCATGGGCAGCATTTGAAATAGCACAGGCCAACTCTGTTGTCCACGTGCTCACTTCCTTGCCTCAGAAAATTCTAAATATTTGCTCTTAGCTTGCTGAATGTATTTGGTCTCACTGCCCAAGAGACTTTAACCTGCTGAGGACTGAAATATGCATTGGTCACCAGCCAGAGGGAGCTGAAAGTAAGCTCTCTGAGTAGACCATCTTCACATGGACTAACAGAGGATACCTCTCTCCTCCATCAGAGGTGGTATGGATAAAACCTACATAGCAAAGATCTTTCAAAATGTGAGCATGTATCTTTTTTTGCAAAATTCATTTTTCTCTTTCCACCTGATACTATACTACTCCCCGAAACCCCTAACCTAACTGAGGGTGTCAAGAACCATGATTCCAACAACGTGTTAATGAGATCTCTCTCTGTCTCTCTCTCTGTCTCTGTCTGTCTGCCTGTCTGTCTGTCTGTCTGTCTGTCTCTCTCTCTCTCTCTCTCTCTCTCTCTCTCTCTCTCTCTCGTGTGTGTGTGTGTGTGTGTGTGTGTGTGTGTGTGTGTGTGTGTAAGTGTGTATATATGTGTAGAGGGCAGGTGCCAATGCCAGGTGTCTTCATCAATCACTTGGTACTTTATTTTTGGAGACAAACTCTGTCAGTGAACCTGGAGCTTGCTGATTCAGCTAGACTAGGCTGGCTTGTAAATTTCAGGGATCCTCCTTTCTCTAGCTTCCCTGCACTGGGGTTACAGCTGTGCATCACTGTTCCTGGCTCTTTTATATGGTTACCAAGGATTGGACTCAGGTCCACATGTTGGCTGAGCAACCAGTTTACCAATGGAGCCAGACCTCAGCTCTATTTTTGTGTTTTCCTTTGATTGTAGGTTTATAGATATTCTGAAACCTCTGTCAGGTTTCAATCGAAACAGCACAGGGAAATACTCATTTTCCTTTCTAGATGGTAAATTTCTCTAAGTGTGATGTATTTTTGTTAAGTTTTAATTTTGTAACGCTAACAGCCTGTTAAGTGAGCAAATGTTCACTATTTTCTTTGTAGAAAATATCTGTTTTGTATAGACTAAGGCCTATGGGATCAGAAATGATCCTTGTTGCCAGGACTTAGTGCCTGGGAAATCAGCATCACCCCAGACTTAGATTTCAGTAAAGGCGTGGAGTCTGAATAACTAAAGTCTGCAAATGTTTTAGGATAATCTCTAGACTCCATTTATATACCTCTTCCCTTTTACTAAAGCTGCGTCGGAAACCTCAGCACATGTTCCAGTATTGATGGCGCTGGCTTGAAACAATTTAGGTTGCTGTTGTCAAAGTTCAGGGTGCAATAAGTCATGAGCCTTGGAAATGAATGCTTTGGTTTACCACCCTTAAAGTAAATGTGTTGTGCTTCAGTCTTCTGAGATACTTGCCAGTGGCTGACTCACACACTCGCTCAGTGACTATTAGTAATAGCACTAATAAATTTCTGTTGATCGAACAACTGTATATACCAAGCCATACACTAGTTATTTTATAAATATTATTTTACACATAGCCATTTTGGAGTAAAGGCCCATGCTCTACTCTTTTCCAAAGAAGCCTGGAATCTGGAGTCTGAGATTTATTTCATGTATGAAGTCCCTTATATTATATCATGTCAAATTTAATTTCCCTTGTGCTGTATTCCAACGTATATGAACAATTTGGAGAATGCATAACAGAAACACCTTTCATCACAAAATTTGCATTCTGGTCAGAAGAGTAGTCAATCAACACAAGCCAAGGGGTATTATATGGTAATGAGAAAAAATGCACAACTGTTAGGGAAAATCTGCCAACTTACAGATGGATGACTAATGAAGCGGCAGAGGAATGCTACCTGAGGTGTGTGTGTGTGTGTGTGTGTGTGTGTGTGTGTGTGTGTGTGTGTGTTGGAAGAGGAGGACCAGTGAAGCAGTTCAATATCAAGGTTAGAGAGTATCTCAAGGAAAGATTGCAAAACCAGTTCAGTATGGACTGGAACATTCCTTGACCATTTGGGAAGCTGTAGGACACTAAACACTGGACAGAAACATATTTAAGTGGTGAAGGCGGCAGAAGTTAGTCTTGGGGGCACTGTGGAGTGTGTGTAACACTGAAAAGAAAAGCCAGTGGGAATATCCTTGTAGCCAGCTACTATTTCCTAAATGAGAAAGTGGGCGGAGGGGGAGTGATTTGGCTTTACTATGTATTTTATTTCTGATGAGAAAATACAGAGAGAGTACATTTAAAGATCATTGAAAAAGGCCTGGCCTAGGAAGGGGAAATTCTTATGTAAAATAAGGTGGGAAAAACACCCAGGACCTTTTTAGTCATTAGGAGTGTGCACTTTCTCAGTCCCAGGACCAGGTGTGATGAGTAAAGAAAATATATATGTCAGCTCAATAGTGGGTAGGGCTGACATGCTCTGGGGATGCTCGGGGACATTTAAGGCAAGTGCATTAGTTACGCTGAACTGTGATAACACAAGACCTCACAGAAACAGCATAAGGGAAATAGTCTTTATTTGGGTTCATGGTTCCAGAGGGCTTTTAGTGCATCATGTCACGGGAAGCATGGTGAAGCAGCAAGGAGCATGGTGGTGGAGGATGTCACATCATTGCAGACAAGGAAACAGAGAACCAGGGACAGGAAGTAACCAAGTATAATACAAACTCCAGGAATCTATATCCAGCAACCTGTCTCATCTGGATGGGCTCTACATACTCAAGTAACACAGGCAGCTGAGAATTAAGCTTTTATGTGGTGAATATTTCAAACTATATCAGCAAGGGTGGGCAGTGTCCTGACCCTTGCCTACAATAGCTTACAAGGGACCAAGTGGAGCAGTGGCCATGGTGTCCAACAACATCAAGTGTGTTTGTGTCATTGCAACTTTAATATATGACAGAAACACCATAAGTGGGGGATGATTTGCTCTGGATCATGGTGTCAGGGGGTTGGTCATGATGGATAAGGCATGTCAGGAAGCCCTGCAGCTTGAAATAGGTTAAAGGAATGGGAAGACACCAAACCCTGCACTGATCCCTCAAATTCTGTCATCATGGGAGCACAGTGAGTGTGTGTTATTATACAGCTTCTTTGGGCTAAGGTAGGAATTCCTGGAGTTCAGATCAGGAATGGTCCCAGAGAGTACAGAATGGGTAGTGAAAATTCTTCTACCCCATACCCACTATGTCCAATGGAAAATTAATGGTTTGGCTCAGCCAAGGGCAGGACTGAGTAAAGTGACCTCAGAATCTACATCACACACTATGTCAGGTCCCTGAGATATGTCAACTGACAAGAAAGCCTGAGGGCATCAATAAATCAGAGAGATGATATCTGACCCTAGAGTAACTCCAAAGTCTACATTCAGAGCAATGACATAGCAAATCTGTGGCATTTGGTACCTCTGTGCAAGTGTTGCGAATGAATAAATTCTGTAGACCCCTCCAGTGTCCTGAAGGTCAAGGAGCTCAGACCACTTTGTAATTTAGGAAGACAACATGAAAAGTTGAGAAGATAAAGCCACATGTGCAGGCCTGGAGCAGCGAGGCTAAACAGCCTTGGCTTGAAAATACCTTGCTTATTTTAAGGGTAATGACAGCAGGTAGGAACAAGTGTAATAATTGATGCCCAGCACTTTCTGTATCTCTTTCTAATTTGGCCAAATATGTTGGTCTCTTCCCCAGGCCTTCAGATTCCTCACAGCTCATAAAGGATTTTTGCCCAGCTTACTGATTAGTCTATATAGGACCCCGTTCACTGCCATGCCTGGCACACATTATGTTTAACTACCTTATGTAATGCTATTTCTTTTAATCATCGTTTCTGCACTCAGCACTGTACATCAGAGCTAGGTATGTGCACTAATTCTCAAGCGGGAGGGGCAGCAGAGGAAATCTGAAGAACTGTAGGGGAGTCCAGGTGAAGGCACTGATGGGCAGCTCATCCAAGGCTTAGGTTGGGCAGGACTATGCTCTGCCACTCTAGGAAACCTGTTGGGTGCTGATAATTTTCTGGGCAGTTCAAGCTTGCTCAGACCCTTGAGCTGAGGCTGTCCTGCCAGCTGGATATTCTGCCTCTGTAGAAGACACAAGCAAAATAGCCACCCGATCCTGATCCTTCCTGTTTTCAGCAGTGGCTGGGGGGACTCCAACTCTTTGTGTAACAACCCATGATTCTCTGCTGTACTCTGTGACCTAGGCCAAAGTCACCATGAGCTAGAGAGCTGCGCTGTGCTTCCGAGAACACTCATCATCAGGCAGGGACACTGCGGCACTTACAAAAGTTTGATTAGCTGCAATTGCAGCTAAACTTAGTTCTCCTTGGGAAGCATATGGCTGTGGCAGATGGTCTGGGAAGGCCCAAATCACATAAGCAGGCTCTTCGTTTCACATTTTGCTGAGTTTCCTGATGATTTATTAAAGGGAATGTGTCTATGTGTGTGTTTGCCTGTGTGTGTGTGTGTGTGTGTGTGTGTGTGTGTGTGTGTGTGCGTGTGTGTGTGTGTGTGTGCTTTTGTCTGTGTGCATGTATTCAGGATTAGAATGTGGAATTGTAGTTATGCCTTTCTCAGAGAGTCCCATGCTATGGTTTTAGGCATAGTTCATGTCTATGCTATTGTGTGCAAGGGACCATGCATTGATGTGGACTGTAGGTCAGTATGACAACTTAGCTGGAAACAGAGACTGACTGCATCAGCAAGCTAGCTGCTCCATCTGACATCTAGCTCAGGAGGATATGATAAAACACAATGGGAGGGGCTGTCTTGGACACAATAAGCGTATGCTTGATCTTTGGCATAAAGGTTAAGGGCATAAAACATCATACTCATTCAGAAAGATGTGGGGGCTACAATTGCTGCCTCATAAATAAAAATGTATTAACTCTTGGAGCCAGCTCAAATTCCCCAGAGAAGAGAGTACAGTTTATGAAGTAAAAATAAACGAGTCAAAGAGCTAGAGTTTGGCACACTGAAGCAAGAGGATGTTGAAGAAGTCAAGGGGGTCTGGAGAAGTCAAGAGTGACAGGCGAGAGGTGGCATGAACTTAGATACTTCCATTTGAGAATGATGGAGGGTGTGAACTGACCATGGTGGTAGAGAGATCAAATATTGTTAGTGCTATTTTTGCTTGTGAAGGAATGAAAGATGAGAGATTTAAAAGTTTTCTCTATAGTCCTTCAGGTGTAATCACAGAGCATCCAAGCAATGCCCACTGTGCATCTAGTCTTCTTCCTTTCCAATATAAAACACAACTGAAGATCTCTTCTACCCTCTACCCCCTTTCTGCCATGAGACTTCTATTGGTAAAATTCTGTACTTGATCCTGTTATAGCCACATTTGTTGCCATTTTTTCATCTAATAGTATGTCTGTTCACCACTTTGGCTACCCATCATTTGTTACACCCCACATCAAGCACTTTCAATGACCCACCCTGAGATGGTGGTGCTCTCCCAGTCCCAGCTCACAGCTAAGAAAACTGAGGTTCAGACTGGAAGATGCTTTGTGTGTGAGTACACACTGTATAGATTCCAATGCTAAGAGCAAACCCACATTTTCCAACTCAAATCTGCCTTTTGTTCTTAAAAAAAGAAAAACAAAAAACATAGGTACAAGATGGTTCACTGGACTCAGATACTGAAATGCAAATTGAAGTACTTGAGATGGCTCAGCAGTGGGGACTAATCTGGAGGAAGGCCCAGCTGGTGGGCTGTTGGAGGACTAGAGTGTGCTGCAGGCTTCATGCTAGGCTTTTGCCTTTGTGAGTATAGAGCAGCGCAAATTATTGACCAATAAAGAGTTATCAAGTGCTGGACTGACTGGGCTCAATCTAATAGGCAGGTCATTGTGGCTTATAATTAAGTAATTAAACCCACTCAGTGTTGATAGGAGAACACTACCTAGCAAATTGCAGCAACAGCTCTTGCTTATTGCCAGACACTTAAATGGTGTTTTAATTTGGCTCTTGAGTTTAGTTGCCCTCTTGTAAGTATGAATTTGTGTCAGATATAGAACCTGCTTTCTAACTTGAGTTTTCTTGAAGAGTAAGTTACAGGTGAGAAATCCCCAACATTAGAACTATGATACTGACGAGAATCCCATTAATGTGGGATGGCTTTGCCAAGTTGTCCTCCTCCAGCCTTGTTCTCATTAGTAACTGATGGAATTATTGACTGAGCATGTGTAGAATTCAGTGACTCTAGTACCCAGAGCCTACTCATCCATGATTCTAGATCTCTGATAAAACAAAATTGGTGAAAAAGATCAAGAGAAGTGAAATATGAGAGAGAGAAGTTAGAAATCATCATACAGAATGTTGGAGAGTATCCCCTTCCATTATATTCTCACCATCAAGAAAATAAAATCTAACATATTACCAATATGGTTTGGTAGCTGAGTAGTAGATGATCAGGTAAATGTCAAGAAATAGAAAAATTTGAAACAACAACAACAAAAGAACACAATCTGGAGCATGTTGGCTTTTGTTCAGTTTGACATTGAGTATATAGCAAACTATATGTTCACAAGTTTCCTCATGAATAAAATGAAAGCTCATATCATCAAGGTGACATAGAAGTGATATGTGTAAAGCATGCAAAATATCTGGAATATGGATGGCCAATCCAATGCTAGCTCCTAGCAATGTTCTAGAACCTGTAAACATCCAGTGATAAACAGTAAGAATATCATGGGAATGCCCACCCATCAAACTGAGCTAATGGAAGTCATTGTCTTCCATGATGCAACCAGTGATGAGTCACCCATGTGTCATGGACAGGTTCACACCCATGTCCATACAGGTCAGCCCTGTTTGTCCCAAAGCAAAACCTATAAGACATAAAAGTGGGATGGAGACTTGGTGGGAGGAGGGAGAGAGGTTGATAGCAATGGTAGGAGGATAAAAGAGGGATGAATGTGGCCAGAAAGTATCATTTATAAAACTGTCCAATTATAAATTAATAAAAAGAGAAATGATTGCTGAGAGTACTGTGTATATCAAGTAAGCACTGCGCCATCATAAAAGAAAGAAAAAGGAAGGAAGACAGAGTTTGTGGAAAAAATTAAATTTGTCTCCTATTTATAACATATTATAGAAGTGGTTTTGTAAACCATAGTTAGTAAAAATATCTACTTTCCAACTCAATTTAGTGTACATAAAATATCACCTTAACAGTTTTCAATTACCCTTTGTGAGATGTTGCAAATAATGCAACATCACAGACAATGAGGCATTATTTAGGGGGAAAAGGTCGACTGGGTTGAATCAAAGGTCTCATTCTTTAATCAACAGATGGTTGTGTAAAACAGACACACATCACAAGGAACCCTACAATGTTTGGTTTTTTGTTGTTGTTGTTGTTGTTTGTTTTGTTTTTTCAAGACAGGGTTTTTCTGTGTAGCTTTGCGCCTTTCCTGGAACTCGCTTTTGTAGACCATGCTGGCCTTGAACCCTACAATGTTGTACATTGTTGAATCCCAGTTTTCTGCTTCGATCTGGTGTATATGGGTCAGTAGTATCTGTTTAAAGCATGCATGAGTAGATCTAGTTTATTAAAAGTCATAAAATATATTAATCTGGGTTCTGTGAGAGTCATAAACTTATACCTACACCTATAAATGCAAAAATAATCAGCATCCATCCCATCTACAGTCGAGTACTTTAAATGGAAAACAACAAAAGATAGCCAATAGTCATTGGAATTGCAGTAAAAATGACGTTTTATCGATGTGTCGTCAATGAGATTTGCTTCACAGATTGAAAACACCCACAAAATTACACTGCTTCAGTATTGCAGATGGATACTTGTTATGAACTCCTTGTTAGCAGGAAGCGCTTTTCCCCATCTCCAATTGTCTGGAAAGCCCTGGGTTTATGCTGGCTCCCTTGCCAGATTCTGGATCTGATCAGCTCCTCACTGCTATGCATTAGGTTGGCAGCTAGATCTATAGAAGTGAGGATCCTTAGAGCTCATGACGATCCTCATGACTTAGTGGAGAGCTCCTTGCTGGTCCAAGATCTGTTTAGATCTCTGGAGATGCTGCTGTAAGCTCCTAGTTTATAACTCTGTAGATAGACTGTGCTTTGAATGTTTGTCATTTCCCAAACTGGCAATAAACCTCAGTTATCATAAGAGTGATGTGAAGTGGGACTTAGAAGGTAAGAGCTAAGACTATACCTGAGGGTATGATAGTTACCACCACAAAAGGGCAAGTTATTGTCACTTTTGTCATGGGGATAAAACAGCAAGGAGGTCTTTGCCAGAGAGAGACCCCGTGACTCTCCAGAACTCTGGAGCCAACAAATTCCTACTCACTAGTAGCTGTCCAGTATGTGGTAATATGTAATCATTGCACCAAACACATTGAAACACCTTCACATATTCAGCTGTGGATCAACAGAGTTCAACCTTCCTGTCACACAGAAACAAGTCATAGTGCAGTAAAACCAGTATTACCCAGGAGGGCCTGAACCTCATAGAAAGTTCTCATTTTGGCCTTTACTTTCTTCACTTACCTTTATTTTGGTCACCAAGTTGCCCCTTTGTTCCAAAGAGTATGTGGATATCTCTTTGGATAGGAAAATTTGTCTTTTCTGATGTGCCCCGCCCCCCAATTTCACACACATAGAAAGAAAAATAAGGAAAAACCAACCAACCAACCAACCAAACAATCAACAACAAAACCTCCTTGTTCCTCAGGAATTTCCGATCCAGGTTAAAGCTACTTTAATGACAACCATAACATTTATACCAGTGAAGTATATGCCCCAATCCCACCAGCCAGCAACATGTGAATCACATTTTGAATTTATTTTTCAACATGACTTTGCTTTGCCTCTTCCTTGAATTGTTAGAACAAAAATAATCATTTGGTTTCAAAGCAGCTTTGTATGTTTCCTAGAAGCATGCAGAAAATGAACAGTGTACAGTCATCTTTAAGCTTACTTTCATCCTACTTGGAAATCTGAGTTTTGAGAACTTTACAGTTAAAAACTTCCTTCTTTATTCACCATTTCCTGGAAACTAGGAAGGACAGTTTCTTGCGTTATTTGAGCTCAGATTTATTTACCTGTCCAAGGCCAGGCATCCAGAAAAGTATTGGGGATGA
The DNA here is from genome assembly GCF_903995425.1 of Onychomys torridus. Lineage (NCBI taxonomy): Eukaryota > Metazoa > Chordata > Mammalia > Rodentia > Cricetidae > Onychomys > Onychomys torridus. The sequence continues at coordinate 36,926,438 of NC_050458.1, read as the reverse complement.
ATATAGAAATAACTAAATAAGACCCTCAGTAAGAGAAGCCTTTCTTCTGAAATCCAGGTGGTCCTGGGGGGACTCACACTCAGATGGGGCTTTTCCAATGTGCTTTTTAATGGTGTTGGAGAAAACTTTCTCACAGGGTGTGGACTGAGTTCAAGAAAACTCAGAGGTGGATTCACAATATTTTATCTGGTCCATGTCAGTGATTAATGAGGGTGCTGTTCGCATTGGGTTCTGTAGAAAGATCAGCAGTTCCAGCTTGTCATCTATGCTCACAGAGCCTATGTTATGTGTGTGGGGGGGAGGGGGAGCAGAGGAAGAGCATCAACTGAATTTTCAACATTAAGAGCTCTGTAGAAATGATAAGTATTCATCTGACTCATTTTAGGGGGAAAGAGAAATATTGAGATATAACACTTTGACAGGGCAGTGGTGGCACATGCCTTTAATGCCAGCACTCGGGAGGCAGAGGCAGGCAGATCTTTGTGAGTTCGAGGCCAACCTGGTCTACAGAGCGAGATCCAGGAAAGGTGCAAAGCTACACAGAGGAACTGTGTCTCAAAAAACCAAAAAAAAAAAAAAAAAAAAAAAAAAAAGACATAAAACTTTGTCCTCTTACCCTTTGATCTGAATCCAGAAACAGCTGTGGAGATGAATTTTGTGTACAGTGGGAACCTCTGTACTTTTCTCTGCCCTGTTCGCTTTCCCCTCAGCCACCTTCTTTCCCCCACTATCTTCTTCCTCTTTTAGATCCTTCCTTTCTCCTTTCCTCTTATTAATTAAAGCCCGTACCCTCCTCATACACAACGTTATTCCTGACATGGAGAAGCAGACATATTGCAAAGATTTGAGTGTACATCCTCTTATAGACCTCTCAGGGTAGGCTCCATGTGTGATGAATATCAGTTTTCATTAATCCACCCAAAAGATAAAGAGAGGACCACTCTTTAACATGTGCATTACTTTTTTTTCTTTGTTCATTTGGTGGTATCATGGCTTGAAACCTTACACCGACCAGGTCACTTTTCTACACCTCTGACAATTCTCTAGTCCTTTTTCAATTTTTTGCTTCGAGATCACATTGAACCAAGTTACCCAGACTGGTCTTGAACTTGTTCTATAGTTCAGGGAGGCATATAACTGTCCTGCTTACACCTCCTGAGTAGCTGGGATTATAGACCTTTATAACCTGGTCTGACCACTGTGCACCATGAAGGATACAGACCATATATTTTTCCCATTTCTGAGGTGTTTGTGCCTGTTAATGAGAGGAAGAAGAGGTACAGATGATGTGAATTGGTCCCTCTAGTCTAATGTGGAAACCTGCACAAAAAGAACATAGCATCCAGGGTAAACTATTTAAGTAAGTGGCTTTGCTGAGAAGAAAATGTGTTCCCTTTAGGATGTCTTCTTGACATCTTGAGGGAGAAAGGTTGGGATATCCACGCATGGACTGCCCTCACTGAAGGAGAGGGAACATACAATCCCTTGTTTGGTGATGATGGAAAATGACACAGAGTCCCATACAACCTGCTAAGTGCCCTGTCTTGGGATGAGCAGGGTATTGTGGGGCTTTGGGCTCTTCAGTGATGATAAATGGTACCCTGTAACCTAGTCTGCCAATCTGATCTAAATCAGAGGACATTTGTCCTTAGAGACCGGCCTAATTTCATGGCATTTACCAGAAACTACCAAGAAAGCCAGTTCTCAGCACAGCTAAAATGCTATCACCTTGTATACTGCAGCCCCTGTATGTGCCAGGTCATAGGATCCTGGTCTGTTGGATTTTCTTTATATCCATGATACTTCCACTTGATCAGTGTGGAGATGCCATTTTTCAAAGGAAAAGCTGCTGTTATAAGAGATGATGTCACTTCCCCAAAAAGGAAACCGATGGTGATTCTTTGCCAGCTGTCCCTCCTGGCAGTAGACAGTTCATGCCGCTCTGACCTTCATCCATCCTCTTGCACATTGTTGGTCTGACTTATAGATCAACCAGGCTCTGACAAGGGAAGGAAGAAGAAAAGAGGGCAGTGCAGGCAATAAAAACAGAGAAATCTGCACACAGGGGAGATTCTATTTAAAAGCCAGGTCAACTTGAATCCAACAGGTCTCCATGGAGCTGGATTAGGACTGTGATTTTATTTCCTTGTGATGATAAACAAATTAGAGCAGGCAGGTCTTAGTGGCCCTGCAGGCAATGTAGGGTTTAGGATGGTCTCTGCTTCCTAGCTACATAAGTGTGTGCTTAAATGCTACTGTACATTGAAATGTTATGCCAATGCTCTTGGTCTTTATTTCCTAGGGACTCAGACACCATGAGTGATTTTGATTTGCTATGTGATCAAATTTCTTTCATTGTGTAAGCTCTCTTTTTTTTTTTTCCAATCAAGCTGTATTGGTTACTTTTCCTTTGCTATGATAAAACATCACTATCAAGACAACTTATAGAAAAGTGAATATATTTTGACTTACACTCCCAGAAGGTTAGATTCCATCATAATGCTGGGGACAGCATGACAGCAAGCATCAGGCATGGTAGCTGGAGCAGGAATCTAAGAGCTCACACCCTTAACCACAACTTCAAAGTAAAGAGAGAGAGAAAAAACTGAATGTAGGTGAGGTTGGTTTTTGTTGTTGTTGTTTGTTGTTTGTTTTTGTTTGTTTGTTTGTTTTTTGAGACAGGGTTTCTCTGTAGCTTTGGAGGCTGTCCTGGAACTCACTTTGTAGACCAGGCTGGCCTCAAACTCACAGAGATCCACCTGGGTGAGGTTTTCACTTTCAAATACTGATTCCAGTGACATACTTCCTCCAGCAAGGCCATGCATTCTAAGCCCCCCCCCCCCAACAGTGCCACTAACTGGATCACATATCCAAAAGCCAGAGCCTTTGGGTGACAATTCTCATTCAATCTTGAGGTTCTTGGTGGTCCATTTTTTACAACTGTTGGATATCCAGGCTGAGGGACACTTGTCATCACTCCTACCAGGCCATTTACAACCTTGTCACCTCCCAAGGACCACTACCAGTTTACTGTTTAACTTGTGAATTTGGGGTAAACACAAATATCCAATTGCCAATAAGGAAATGCTAAGGCACTGTTCTCTGGTTTTATGGCATTAGTCTATAGCATACTTATTCTAGAATTTTTCTTGGGGACTAAGAGAAACACATTTAAAGGGCTTTGGAAGCTATTAAGTATGTATTATAGATACTATTATGAATAAGTAATCGTTTCCTTGGATAAACTTTAACATTATTTATCTTTAAATAATTACACGCTTTTTCACCCTAAAATTTGTGTGGTAGTATTTATAGGCATGTACCTATTTGACACACATGAAGACCCTGGGGAATGGATGCAGCTAGATCTCTTAACATTATTGTCTACTTGAATTAAACTTGGCATTGAAATGTTGTTTAGTGATTATGAAATAGAACACACTGAAGCTCCAATATAACATGGTTCATTAGAGTGCTTCTCAGCAGTACAATTAGAATGTGATATTTGCCTGAAATTCTAGACAGAACATTCCTCAGATCACATACTATTTAGCAGCATTTGCAGGGGGGATGGATGCTATGAGCACTAGGAAGTCTTTGTAGAAAGAAAGCTGTCTTCTCTAGTTTATTCATCATACTCTTTGTTTCCTGGATGGTGGTGAAAGGACTCATAGTATTGCCATGTGAACAGGTGAGGAATTTTTCAGGTACTAACTTCCAGATAGGAATACTACTCACAGCAAGAATGACTTTGCTAAAGTCATGTGGCTTATAAGACACTGAACAAGGTTCTCTTGAGAGACAGTTTACTCCAGTGAACAAAACCATTCCCATGGTAGGTGCTCATTCATTTGTGATCTTAAGCTTTGGAAACTGTAATTCAGGTTGGAATCACAATATTCCTCAAGACCAGCAAGACACTTGATGGGATTGTATTTTCAGGATTGTTCCAAAGTTCATGGCCTCCTTATTGATTTCCTTCTTGTTTGCAGAGAGCAGCAGCCTGCATTCAGCCTGTGTCCATGAGAGTGCTGTGCATAGTCGAATCTTCCAGATCTTATACAGGAATGAAGAAGTTCCCATAAATGATGCCATGCTCTTCCGGACTCATTTGCTCTTAGATGGTGAGAGGGTAAGTCTTGCTCTCCTGCCAGACACAGAGGTTGTCTTTCCTGAATAACCATTCCCTCTCATTGTTGGATTCAGGGTGAGTGAAGGAGAAGCTACTGATTAATTCTGAGATCTGGTAAGAATTTATGGTTCAGATATTCATCTGCTTCAGATGTGTTTTTCTTCTTCATTCTCATGCCTGCTCATTCCATGAAACCGTGGTCACAGATAGTCACTCCTCACTTGCTCAAGTGTACTTCTGCTCAGGCTTACTGTCCATGAATTAATGGTTTAATTATCTGTTCTTTTTTTTTTTTTTTTGGTTTTTTTCAAGACAGGGTTTCTCTGTATAGCTTTGCACCTTTCCTAGAACTCACTCCGTAGCCCAGGCTGGCCTCAAACTCACAGAGATCCACCTGCCTCTGCCTCCTGAGTGCAGGGATTAAAGGCATGCGCCACCACCACCTGGCTCCAATTATCTGTTCTTTTTAAGCTCTGTTAGGTCATTGGAGAAGACATAGAAGTGAAGAAGGTTTCAAGGCCCCTTGTCTTCAAGAGCCTGGTAGCTCAGTTAGTGAGCAACAAGCACATTATAGAAGAGAAGATTCAGTCTCGGCAATGAGGCCATGGATGAGAACCAATTACGAAGAGAACTAACTAGAAGCCAAGGAATCTGATGGGATGTTTTAAAATAAATACAGACAAGGAGTCGCTGTGGAGGCCCTGTGGGTATTTTATTCATATATGCTGTAGTGACATAGAAGATTTAGGCAGACTTAAAAATATATAGACTAGTAAGAGGGAGGAACAGCAGAATGAGACAGAGAAGATAATAAACACAGAGGGTGTCAATGGTCAAGCCACATGACAGCCAAAGGTAGCCTAGAGAGCAGAGTTCAGTTATACCCAGGAGATGGAGGACTCCATGTAGATAAGACAGTCTGTAGAAATGGACTATAAGAGTAGGCCTTGCCCCTCTGGCTCCTACAATTCTTCTTCCTCTCTTCAACAGAATTCCCCAAGCTCAGGTAATGTTTGGCTGTGGGTCTCTGCATCTGTTTCCATCAGTTGCTGAGTGAAGGCTCTCTGATAATAATTGGATCACAGGGGATGGCCAGTTCAGGTTATGTATCTACTGTTACTAGGAGTCTTAGCTGTGTTCATCCTTGTAGGGTCATGGGAATTTCCCTTGCATCGGATTTCTATCCGACCCTAAAATCCCCCTCCTCTAGTCATCTCTTTCAGTACTCTCCTCTTCCCTGGACCCCCCAACCTGATCCTTAAGTTCCCATCGCCACCTGTCCCCAGTACACTTGAGATCTCCTATATTTCCCCTTCCCAGGAGATCCATGCATCTCCTCTTGTGAACTTCTTGTTCCCTTGTCTCTTTGGGTTTACGGATTCTGGCATGGTTATCCTTCACTTTACAGCTAATATCCACTTGTGAGTACATGCCATGTTTGTCTTTCTCAGTCTGGGTTACCTCATTCTGGATGAGTTTTACCTAGTTCATTCATTTGCCTTCAAATTTTCTGATGTCATCTTTTTCCTTCCTTTTCAATTTTATTTTATTTTTTATCATTATTTTTTATTATTATATTTGTGTTTTAATTTTACACATCAGCCATGGGTTCCCCTGTCCTCCCCTCTCCCGCCCCAAACCCAACCTTCCCCCCAGCCCCTCCCCTCTATTCCTATCTCCTCTAGGGCCAAGACTCCCCTGGGAATTCAATTAAACCTGGTGGATTCATTACAGGCAGGTCCAGTCACCTCCTTCCAGACTGAGCAAAGTGTCCCTGTGTAAGCCCAAGGTTCCAAGCAGCCAGCTCATTCACTAAGGACAGGTCCCAGTCCCACAGCCTGGATGCCTCCCAAACAGTTCAAGCTATTTAATTGTCTCACTTATCCAGAGGGCCTGATCCAGCTGGGGGCTCCACAGCCTTTGGTTCATAATTCATGTGCTTCCATTCATTTGGCTATTTGTCCCTGTGCTTTTTCCAGTCTTGGTCTCAACAATTCACACTCTTACAGCCCCTCCTCTTTCTTGACAATTGGACACCTGGAGCTCCACCTGGGGCCTGGCTGAAGATCTCTGCATCCACTTCCATCAGTTATTGGATGAGAGTTCCAGCACGACTGTTAGGGTGTTTGGCCATCTGATCACCAGACTAGGTCAGATCAGGCTTTCTCTTTACCATTGCCAGCAGTCTACAGAAGATATATCATTGTGGATTTCTGGGGACCTCTCCAGCACTCTGCCTATTCCTGTTCTCATGTGGTCATCATTTATCATGGTCTGTTATTCCTTTTTCTCCCTTTCTGTTCTTGATCCAGCTGGGATCTCCTGCTCCCCTAAGCTTTCTTTCCCTCAAATCTTGCCCTCCATTACTCCCACTGTTGTCCAGGTTGTTCATGTAGATCTCATCCATTTCTCTGTCATTGGGTGATCTCTGGGTGTTTCCTAGGGTCCTGTTTTCTAGGTACCCTCCCTGAAGTTGTGTAGCAGTCTAGTCATCTTTGTTTTACATCTAGTATCCTCCTATGAGTGAGTACATGCCATGTTTGTACTTCTGAGTCTGGGTTACCTCACTCAGGATGATTTTTTCTAGATCCATCCATTTGCCTGCAAACCTCATGATGTCATTGTTTTTCTCTGCTGAGTAGTACTCCATTGTGTATATGTACCATATTTTCTTTATCCATTCTTCAGTTGAAGGGCATCTAGGTTCTGATGTCATTTTTTAACAGCTGAGTAATACTCCATTGTGTAAATGTACTACCTTTTTTTTTTTTTATCCATTCTTCACTTGGGGGCATCTAGGTAGTTTCCAGATCCTGGCTATTATGAATAAAGTTGCTATGAACATAGTTGAACAAGGACATCACAAGAAAACCCACAGAAACAACTAACCTGTCTTATAAGAACTCATAGAATCTAATTCAACAACCAGGAAGCCTGGAGGTAAACAACCTAGACCCTCTACATATATGTGATAATTGGGTAGCTTGGTCTTTGTGGAACTCCTAACAATGGGAATAGGGGCTGTCCTTAATGCTTTGGCTGGCTCTTGGGAACCTATTCCTCATACTGGGTTGCCTTGTCCAGCCTTAATACAAGGGGAGATGCATAATCTTACTGCAACTTGATATGCTATGCTTTGTTGACACTCATGGGAGGCCTGCCCCTTTCTGAACAGAAACAAAAGGAGTAGATTGGGGAAGGGACAGAGAGAAAGGAGGGAATGGGAGGAGAAGGGGAAGGGGAAAGTTCAGACGGCTATAAAATAAATGAATAAATAAATGAATGAATGAATGAATAAATAAATAAATGAATGAATGAATGAATAAATAAATAAATAAATAAATAAATTGTGCCATGCTCTTGGAGACACCAATGATAGTCCAATGTAGTTGAAAGAAGCAAAACTTCTATTGAATAGTAATAGGAACTGGGTCTAGTTGTATTAACCACCCACTGATCTTATCACCAGTAACATCTCATATTTGTCAGATTAATTCCACTGGGCTTTTTGCTGAGTGCTTTGTAATATCTCATTGAGTCATTGCAGTATGGTGAAGGGCTTTCTCAACCCCCTTTGATGTATAAGGATGCAGAGATTTAGAGCTGTGACTTGTCTCCATCACACCACGAAGGTGTGGTAAAGCTGTGGTTTAAATATGGAGTCTAAGATGTGTTTTTCCAAAGAGCATATAGGACCACCATGTAGATGTGGTGGGAGAAGGGGAATCCTCTGGTTGTTCAAGCTCAGTAGTAAAGTAGAAAAAACAACAACCATAAGGAATTGCATTATTTGAAATTGGTCAACCCTTTTTGTACACTTTCTTTAGTTCACTCTAATGTTATAGAGTAAGTAGAAGTATTTTACTCTCATGTTGTGAATGGAAAACAACTAGATTCAGGATTTGCATTCATGCATTCTGACTTTAGAAGCTGCCTACTTAGCCTTCAGGCTACAGGAGCCCTGGAGGAAAAGAGAAGAATCACTGTGATAAACATGTTTAGGTGTCTTGCAACTGTAATAAGTAGGTTCCTATAAACATGTGTATGTAGGTATCTTGCAACTATAATATGTAGGCTTCTATAAACATATATGTGTAGGTATCTTGCAAGTAAGGTTTAACAAGGAACTAGGGAAAGTCATAATCAGAATCAGTCTAGTCTTGATTCCCAGAGAATTGCAGCCACTAAATCTAATGCTCACAGGAAGTTCTCAGTATTCAGGCAAATGCTTGCTCAGAAAGTGGTTAATGGGTTTACTTTTCCCATCTTATTTCCAGGTAACTGGCAGTGAGAGCCCATGCTCCTTTAGTTCTATACAAAGCTAGATTTTTGGTTATGAAAAACTAAAAATAAGAGAAGTTATTTATAGCACCTAAATTCAGCAAAATGTTAGCATTTTTAGTATTCTTTAAAAAAAAATTTAATACCACAAAGACCCAAAGATAAATTCTATCTGCATGTCTCTGCTTGAATTATACTTAACTAAGAAGTTATTTCTAAAGAAGACTTTGAATAGGTGATGTCTGTCCCTGCAGGATGAGAGCATTTTTATAAAGAAACAAAAGACAAAAAAGGTGAGTTTGGGAGAACAGTTTTATTCCTCAATGATACATTGACACTGCCTCTGTGAAGGACACTATCCCTGCAAGTTGGAGTCCACAACGATTAAGGACTAACGTATTCCTTAACAAGGAAATTAGCAGGGACATATGGCAAAAAAAAATAGCCAGGGTGTTTTGCCTCAAGCAGGAGAGCACTGCCAGTGATTGTGGTAAACCGGTAGTGTTTGCAGGATTTGCCTGATCCAAACAGAGCTAACAAATGTCAGCCCTGCCTTGCCAGATCCAAGGGATGTTTTGCTTTCCCCCCCCCCCCCCCGGAAGCTATAAACCCACAATACAAATATGAATGTGAAATCACCTGAATTTCTTGCATTTGCAACTTGTTCAAAATGTTTTTTTAAAAATACTATGGGGACTAAACAAAACCTGCCTGGAGATGAGATTTGCCTTCTGGGTTTCCAATGTAGGAGCTCAGAACAAGCTATGGTAATCAGAAGTACTAAATGTGAAGAGGGAAAAGAGGTGGCTAACTCTGAGTTGCAGAGGAGGGTTTCAGCCAGCTAGGGAGCAGACAGGGGTCTAAGCCCTGTGGTATAGGGACAGTGCTGACACTGAATGAATCCACAGAGTACAGATAATACAGACTGCTGCATAGCACACAATTTTCCCATACATTTGAGAAAGGAGACCCAGGGACACCATTTTGAGGGTACATGTGAAAAGAACTGTCTTATTGCCTTTTTTAAAATGCAAAGATCAGCACAAACATGGATGAAACCCAAACATTGAAGGAAGGAGAGTTTGAGACTTAGCATAGAATCTCAAGATAAAATTGAAGGAGCTTGAGTCACTTTGAAAATTAATCACTTAAGCTCCCGGATTGCCAGCTTCCTCCCCTTAACATGTGGATGGTGAAGTGAGTCATATGGGGATATCTGAGTGTAAGTGGAAACTTCATGCATCTGTGTACACATTTTTTTCCACTAATAGTTCACTCCACTATCCTTCCCAGGGATGTCTTTTACACATGCCTGGAATTCATATTAAATTCATTTGAAAATGAGACTTAAAATACTTAAATGCTTAACATTTATTTTCCAGTTTCTATGATAAAAATAAGCTGACAAGAACAACTTAAGGGAGAAAGGGTTGATCCCAGCTCACATTTCAAACACAGCCCATCATGGCAGGAAAAGTTAAGGTTTCAGAAACTTGCAGCAGCTGCTTATGTTGCATCCACAAACTGAAAGCACAGAGCAATCAGTACATGCAAATGCTCAGCCTGCTCTTCCATGTAGTTCAGGATATCTAGCCAAGTCCTGTCTAACACTTAAGATGGGTCTTCCCACCTCATTTAACCTAACCAGGACTATCATTCATATGCATGCTCAGAGGCTCAACAGCCCCTCATAGATGTGCCTGGAGACTTATCTCTGAAGTGATTTTATATTTTATCAACTTGACAATGAAGATTAAGCATTACAAGGATGCTTGTTTAATAATGGTTAAAGATATCCTTTAACCAAGCTGGCTGTACGAATCCTTTGCTTCTATTTTCTATCTAATATCCCTATTCTAATAGTCTGCTTATGCAGAACTTGATGTCTCATTCTTGCTACACATCAGTGGCACTTTATAGTGAGATTCTGTTTCTCTGCTTTGAGAAACAGTCAGCTAAATGTCCCAGTTGGATTACTAATTGACTTCTGAACTCTCTTGGTCTTTGTCTTTCAGGTAGAAGATGCACTGAGCGAGGTCGAGTTTCAGCTCAAGGTGGACCTGCACTTTACGGATAGTGAGCAGCAGTGAGTGTCATGGACATCCTTGGTCTGTGTAGTGTGTTTTTTCCCTGCTACCCTTTCCTCATTCTTAGGGATTACTCAAAGGTAGAATCCTCTTAATTTCTCTGGAATGGCTAGTTACTAGTAATCTGTAATGTCCCTCAGTAGTCCCAATTTTCCAGGAACATGGGATAGACATTGTATTAGTCAAGGATTTCTAAGGAACAGGACTGATAACATGATACACACACACACACACACACACACACACACACACACACACACACACACACACACACACACACACGCACACGCACACGCACACGCACACGCACACGCACACGCACACACGCACACATGCACACATGCATAAGATGTATTAGATTGGCTTATATGGTGTGGTTCAGATAATTCAACAATAGCTGACTCATGCTACAGTGGCCAAGAATCCAGTAGTGGCTCAGTCCACGAAGCTGAATGTCTCTGCAGTCCCAGTCTGGTGATAAAGGCCTGGGGGGACTCCTGGAGAGATGCTGCTTTTCAGTTTACATTAGAATCCTAAAGCAGTTGGAAGAAGTTGTTGTGATTACCAGTGAAAGAATGATGCAGGAACAGAATAGATAGCCTTGCCAGCAAGAGAATGAGCAAGTAGGCAAAAAGCAAAGTTTCCTTCTTCCGTGTCCCTTTATGGAGCTGCCACCAGAAGGTGCTGCCCAGATTTAAGCTGGGTCTTCCTACTTCAAATCAACTTATCAAGAAAATCGCTCACAGGAGGAGTGCCCAGCACCTTGGGTTTTAGCTGATTCCAGATGCTGTCAAGTATACGGACATGTTTGCCATCACAGCATGTCTGCCAGAGCCTGGAAGAGCTCACTCATAGGAGCCAGGCTGCTCAGATTCTGCAAACAGACAATTGCTGGCTTCTTGCCTTATTAATGGTTATCTTCTACTTAAAACATTTTTCCCTATGTGGTACTGATTTGGGGGTTTTAGAGTAATGCCTCCATGTACTAGATCAAAACTCCCTTCAAATCATTCTTCTTGGTCTTCCATGTGCTCATACTGAACATCTGCTATTGTTCTTCAACTCTCTGTGAACTGAAATCTATTTATGTAAAACTTGCTGAGGAAATAAGCAAGGAGCCATTCTTTTCCTTTTCTTAATTGCTTCCTTCAAGTTTGTTCTGTGGTGGCCTTTTCCCTCTACCCTGGCCTGGGCTATTTGCCTCTTAAGCCTTTTTTATATTCTTTCAGGAATTAGATAATCTATCCTTCTCTGGGGTATTAAAAATTGTGACATCAAAACTTCAAAGCTCTCATTTCATTTAAGGTTTCTTTCCATTCATTTGGGCCCTTTTAGTATAGGATGTTCTCAACATCCAAAAGGGGATTGCAGAGGGCTTTGTACTTCTTCTTTAGCTTGCTTTGCCCCTACCTCGGTGGCTTATAGATCAGGCACAACGAGAAAGGAGATATGGTAAGGGCCAGGAAATCACATTTGAATGCTGGCAAGCAGTGTCCTTTCTAGGGTAAATGCTCAGTCATCATCAGGGTTCTTGTGAGTTACTTGATGGTATGACCATTCAGCACACATCCACCCCAACTCTGCCCCATTCTTAAAGTCCCCTAATAAAGTCAAGCCTCTTGTGGTCATTCATGGCTTCTAGGAAGGTATTTGTGGCAGATCCTTCCTCTCCAGAGAATCCACATGTAGTCCATGGGAGCTGTGCAAAGTTATTTTAATTCCCTTCCTAAAATTGTGGGAGCTATTCTGCACAGTTGCTTTGCTGTCCAAGCTAGTCAAATGCAGCTATTATCCAGAGAGACTCTGCAGGATGCATCAGGCACCAGAACTATACACCCACATTTCTAAGGTGCACAAGGCAATTACCCTTCAGAACTCCTGCTTTGGTTTGAGAGGACAAAGAGATGACATTCCTTTCCTGTACATCCTATTAGAAGGATGCTAGCACACACTGACTATTCTCTGTAGCAGTCAGTGCTCACATCTTGTTTCTTTAAATCCTTTAACGACTGCTTCTCCTTTCCTTTGGGAGAACAGGAACTGGGGGGCAGGGACTAAGAGTGCCAGAAGAGGGGCTAATAGTGGCAGAATTGGGATCTCCCCCACCCCTTCCTTGGAGTTCAGATTCCCTCTCTTTAGGACTTTCTTGAGGGTTCTCACAATAAGGGAAACTGAGTCATTGTGACTCTGAAGGAATCTCTGCTAAGATGTCAAGAGATCTGGTAATGTTGAGTCATTGAGAAGTATTACATGTATTAACTACATGCATTAACTGTAGCTGATAAGACCTGGTCCCTGGGCTGCTAGGAATGTCCATGTTCCTGACATAGTGTCTGGGCTCAACAGCATGCATTTCTTCCTTGAGAATGACTTGAGTGTGCGCGCGTGCGCATACACACACACACACACACACACACACACACACACACACACACACACACACACACCTGTCTCTTTCTTGATAAGAATCTTTGGGATGATGTTTCCTCTGTGATGGTGGATACTAAAGGAAGCCCACCTCCCCTCAGCATCAAAGTCCCTGCTTCCATTGTTCTCACAACTCCCCATGCGATCTGAGATCTCTATCATCACCTCTCTAGCAAGCACTCAATCTGAGGCCCCTCTAACTCATGGCTTCATAAACTTCCACCACATCGCTCCACAATACACATGTCTAGTTGGTTGTAGAACCATCCATGCCATCAATAATAAACTTAAGCACAGAAATTATTGTCTGACAAGGTCTTCTAGAAGTTTGAAAGACATATCACAGTGAATGTTGTAAATTAGATTTTCTTGCCAGTAGAAGAGCAGTTAATGGATAGCCTGATACAGGAAATGAGTTATACAAAAACATGTGAAATATAGCAGCTTAAGCCCGCATTCTTCCACTAAGACACGTGGGACAAATCTCTGTATTTTCCTAATTTCAGTACCTTATAAGATGGATATCAGGCTTTGAAGCATTCTTGATTTGGGTAGATGTTTTTATTTATTTATTTTTTCACTTTTCTTAACAGCAAAGAGAAAACTGCTAAAAGGAACAAAACGGGAGACTATTGTTTAGTCAGAGTTGGACAGGCTAGTGAAATCCCTCTCATATATTAGTGGGACAACAGGCTTTGGCCATGTTGATAGACATTGGAAATAGTGGTGATGCTGGCATCTAGTAGGTAGGAACAAGGGGTGTTGCTAAATAGTATAACACATAGAACAGGTCCATTTCCCACCAAAGCTTTATTCAGTTCTCAAAGTCATTCCACATGCTCGAGACTGTCATTCTATCTACACTGTCTGATTTAGAATAGTCCATGAGTACCTACATGTACAGGGCTGGGTCACTCACCCACACACAGCCCTATGAGTCTCTGCACAGCTCAGCATGTAGGAAATTCTTTAATATTTAGAGGGGCAATTTATTTTCTTATGGGTGCTCTCAGTTGGCCTCATTTTATTCCTTGCAAGTATGCAAAATAATTCTGTCTGGAGGGCTGTTCTTTCTGTGAGATATTAACATTTGCTGTTGTTGAATCATTTTGTTTGCTTGGTTCTTTTATAAGAACCTCAGTCATTCTGCTGTCTCATCCACAAATGTTCACCTGCATCTTCTCTATGCTGAGATTCCTAAGGAAGTGAGCTGCTTCTCCATAAATGGGTACTATCCATTACAGAACACAGAACAGTGATTCTCTCCCTTCCTTACTTCTTCTGAAGGAAGCTTGGGTTATGCTTAACTTCTTGTTCTCATTGTCAGGAACCAGTGTCTAAATGAGCTCAAAGCAATACTGTGCAGTAGTAACAGCACAGAGGAGAGTCAGAAACTCCTGGTCTGGCATGGTCGTCCTTTCTAATGACTGTAAACAAGTTAAATAATTCACATTAGTTTCACTTGTTCTTTTGTGAGTGGAATAAAATTAGCAAGCACATTATATGCTTGTCTTACAGGGGAAATCAGAATGTCCAGTCCACAGTTAAGTTTCAGATCATTGTTGTCCAAATTAAAGTGAGCATGAAGGCCGACAGCCTGCTGACACCCATGGCTTGGGTCCTCTACTTTTCTTTGTCTGGTTTCTTCCTGGTTAAAACAAAGAGTGTGCTGCACATAGTCACAATGGGCACCAGGGGTTCAATAATGGCTGGTGTACATTTACCCACAAATACCAAAGATCACAGGGAAAGACTGACTCTGGCTTGAGCTATGGGAGCCTTTGCTGTCTCCCCTCTCTGTAATCTATTTGCTTATCCATGGAGGAAGAAGAGATGCTTTTTGTTGTACTCCTGGAAGTGGCTTTCTTCAAGCTCTGGATTTCTGCAACCTGCAGAGCCACAGAAACTGTCTTTCAGCATTTATATCCTGAGAAAAAATACTCTCTCTTTTTGAATCAAAAGGTACTTCTGGGTTTGTCTGTCTGTAGCCTGTCTCTTATGGTTGGGTATGCATTGGTTACAAAGTACTAGAGCAAAGGTAAGTGGCAACTTCTTAAACCTGGTCAGACCACTTTAGCAGTGTGTTCTGGGTACCATTTAGTTTTTGTCCATTCAGTCAGTCAACTGTCATTTCCATAACCATGGTCTTGATTACCTTTTCCAGCTTGCCTGTGCCAGTGAGATGCCAGTGATGTAAAGATGAGTTAGTCACAGCTCCTTCCCTTGGGGGCTAGGAGATCCCACCCAATTCACAACCTCACAGAATCTGTGCAGCATTTTATGAGTAGTACTCATCCTATGAGGGTGAGAAAAGGGAGAAAGAGATTTGCAGTCATGATAGAGGCCTTGGAAAGATGTGGTCATCTTCACCATCTCTGAGGTTTGGATTTGCCTGCAGTGACCGAAGAACTGAGGTCCAGAGCTGCTTTGTAACTTCATTTTTCATTTGCCAATTGTGGGAAAAATTCTTTCAGCCAGGCAGAATATTGCAGGATTGAGTAAGATGATGAGGCTGTAAGTGGAGCTACTTGAGTGACAGCAGAGCCAAGCAACCATGCTCATATGAGCTCACTCACTTTCCTTCCAGGCTGAGAGATGTGACTGGGACACCGATAATCAGCAGTCGCACACTTGGCCTGCACTTTCACCCCCAGAGGGGTCTGCACCACCAAGTCCCTGTCATGTTCGACTACTTCCACCTGTCAGTGATCTCAGTGACCATCCACGCTGCCCTGGTGGCTCTGCAGCAACCTTTGATCAGGTATGGAGTTAGAGGTAGCCCTGATATTCATCCCATGCATCACTGAGAGACCATAGTTTGCCATAAGTGATCAGCACAAATGGGAGAAGCTTGTCCATGGTTGCTGGCTTAAGCTTGGGTCTTCATGTGACCCACAGAAGAGGTGGGAGAAAGTTTGGGAGAGCCCCTGGATCACAGAGGACATTGGGGGACTTCAGGGGTGCAAGGCTTGTAAACCGTAGCTCACACCTCAGGGTCTGGGATTCTTCCCCTGGCCTTACTTGTGTCTAGCTGTCCCTTGAGAAGCTCCTCATGTTTCTGAGCTACGAAATCGCTGTGTATAAAATAGGAACACCAACATCTATAAAAAGCTTTAAAAAATTTAAATTCACTTGATATTTTTGGGTATCTACAAGGTTCCCAGAGCTTTATTATTTAATATTCAACTTAAGCTTAGGTAATTTATACTCTGACACTTGCATATGTGTATATGATGCATTCTGATTATTCTTCCTCCCAACTTGTTTTCTCTCCATCTCACGCCTGTCAACCTCCTTTCTCCCCTACAAGTTCCTTTAACACATCCACATCTTTTGTTGTTTTGAGATCAGCGAGGGCCTGTCGTGTGGAGTTTTCATGAATCCCAGTGGAGGACAGGGCTACTACACAACAAAGGTCCAGATCTATTCCTTTCCCAGTCCCTGTTTGCTCAAATGCAGGGCTGCTTGTAAGATAGTTTGCCATTGCCCTGCATTGACTCACCTACAGGTGCACCCAAGATGCAGAGGAGAACTTGGGTTTCATTTCTGCTACAAGGGAAGGGATAGAGTTCATACGAGCTATTGCAGTGGGCTGTGCATGGTTATCCATCATGGTCCCAGGATGGCTGAATATGCTGAATATGCACATTTAGATAATTTTAAAACAGGGAGAACAAGGAGTTGCACATATGTGCAATGACATATTTGGGGTAAATTCTTGTAACAGAGAGGAAGGAAAATTGTCCAATTTCTATACTCTAGACAGTTTCTAAGACTTCCCATGTGTGTGAGAAAAAGCAGAGTCCTCACTTCTTACAATGTCCATAGCCTCAAAGGCCCACTGTTGGTTAGGGCCTGGGAATCAAAAATGAGATGTGACTTTATCCTTGACCCCATTTTATTCATCTGAGGATGGCTTTTCTGGGTGCTGCTGGCCAACTGGGTCATTTCAGATTCTAAATGAGACTGATAAAGAAACTGGCTATGTACTGAGTAACTAGGATGAAAAGCGTTGCCCAGGAAGAGAGTAGGTG
The DNA here is from genome assembly GCF_903995425.1 of Onychomys torridus. NCBI lineage: Eukaryota > Metazoa > Chordata > Mammalia > Rodentia > Cricetidae > Onychomys > Onychomys torridus. Next base: position 36,909,477 of record NC_050458.1, on the reverse strand, counting down.
TGGCTGTTGGCTAAGGTGAAGTGAAACAGAGAAGGCAGAAGGGGATTTTATGGTAGAATTTTGGGAAAGTGTTATGGTTTAGCCTGCATAGCAGTTAAATCAGTGTGCCAAAGGTGAGACAGAGCAGGTGTGCCCTGAGATCAGTGGAGACTATTCAACTGGATGCCAGGCAACCCAGATAGGAAAGGAAGAGATACTTCCAGGGGTTCTGGGTCCCAAAGAGTAAGTTATGCCCATGCAGCTAGAGTTAGGCCCATCTGCTTGCTTAGTTCCTTCACTTTCTGGGAGATCTTTGAATAGTTTATCATACATCTCTGGATATCTGTTTCACCCTCTAGACACATAAATTTACATATAAACAAATACTTTTTGTGACAATAGACCAATAGATACTATGGCTGTATATAATTAAAAAAAAACTATGTAGAGTGTCCCACATGATGAATATGTATGTAATAAAGGCTCTTGAAGCAATTCTAGAAAGACAGAAACTAGCAATGCTGAGATGAATGTATTGTCCCCCTGGCTATAAGAGACATAGAGTCTGGGAACAATCTAGGTGGCAAGTTTCCAAACTGAGTGTTCAAGGCCCAGGTAAGGTAGCATTTAGAAGAATAGGTTTCGGGGCTGGGTGGCCCCAAGTGTCAAACCTGAGATTATACTTGCTAATTCTGTTTACTTGAGCATGTAGGATTCAGTTTCAGTCAGCAGTAGGAGAATGTTGGAAGGACTCAACAACAGCACATGGGAAGCTCTTGGGTATGGATGTGTCCAGGAGATTAATTTTTGTAAAGCACCTACCACATTCTGGGCCACCCATTTAGCACTGATAAATGACAGGAAACTTTCTGCATGGGGATATGCACCTTTCCTTGTGACTCAGAGGAAAGCTTTACAGAAGACATTGTTCTATCCAGGGGACTAGAAGAGTGTGACAGTGAAAATTGAATTTGGGAAGGTAATTGGAGTCAGATTTTGACAGTGTAATTAATGATGTATCCAGGGGTTGGACACAAATTAGTTGAGTATACAGAGACACTGAAGGCTTGTACCTCAGAACAATCCTCAAGACTTACCTGCCCCAAGCTCCCCCAAGCAGGAGGGTCAGTAGGGCAGGCAGGAGGACAAGTGAGATGTCCAAAGGGTTCCCAGCACCGGGCATCACCTTTTGCCCCTAGTGCTGCTAGGAACCCTGATGGTATCTTACTGGGGGTTTCGAGCTGGGATGTCTTAGCAGCAACTTTAATCGTTTGATAAGAGCAGACTCTGCAAGTTTGTCGGCAGCAGCCTTCCAGATGGGAGCACACACAGCTGCTGGAGAGCTAAACTTCACAGATGGAGCAAAAATAGAACCGCCTTCCACTCTCTGGGTATTGCAAGAAGAATTTCTGTCTTGACACATGGTACCTGGGAACAAAGGGAACCCTTTAAGCTTGTGGGAAATACCTGTCAAATGGGGCAAGCACCAGCTTTTCCAGAAAAGCACTCTCACAGCCTCAGTCAGGTCCAACAAGGATGCAGCAGGTTTGGAACTGAAATTTAACCTCAGAAGACCCATAACCTTCACTGAGAAAGACCAAAGAAAATCCAATCTTTAATCTTCAAATGGGTAAAACTGAGTGTCTCCTAGGGTCTCCCTCCAGTAGAAATACCAACTAAAAGGCATAAGCAAATAACAAGTATTTCAGTCCTTTGTTGGCAGGTAACCCAGAGAAGGTGTCATGATTCTTTATGTACACGCATTTCTTTTTCTTCTAGAATGTTCCTACAAGTACCTTTTGGCTGAATGGTAAACTTGCTTTAACTCTGAGTCCAGTATATATCCCAAGACAGATGTGGTGGTGTACATCTGTAATCACAGCATTCAAGAAGTGAGGACAGGAGGACCAGGAACTTGGTCAAGCTGGCATATATAAAACCCTGTCTCAAAAAAACAAAACAAAGCAAATTCAAATAGTGTTAGTAAGATATAATACAACTGTCCCTCACTGAGGTAGGGTATCCTCAGGTAGCAAAATACCCAGAAACTCAAGGCATTCGTATGAAATGATATGTTTTCCTGTAACCTATGTGTGTACTACTCCTATCTGCTTTAAGTTATCCCCAAATTACTTATGATAACCCTGCAATTAAAACTGGGGGATTTTTATTATTAAATTAAATATGATTGATGTCCCATGAGCCAATGCACATGTAGATATGTAGTTTGTGACTTTGATACAGTTATATTATCAAGGATAGTTATTAGCTTTTATTCAACATCGTTATTTACTACACCTTATACTTAAAACTATCAAGAGTCTCTGTGATGTCCCATGGCTCAAGTGCATTATGAATCCTCTGTCAGGAGATGAAGTGGGAGGTTCAAATCTAGCACAGGTCCTAATATGTAGGTGGTGCCGCTAGCTGGTTTAAGTTCCCCATAATTGTGGTTGTTGACTGTGGCATACCACTTTGGAGTACTCAGCCCTTTCACCCAGCTTACTTCATAAACTTCTCCTCTATGCTCATTGGCCACTGCTTATCTCCCATCCCATTCCAACACTGACTTACTCATGTGAGTCCCTTTCTAGACTAATGTGTGCTTAAGGTGAGGGTGACCCATGTACCACCTTGCCACTCTAACACCTCATGTACTCTCTGGCTTGTGGCACGAGACTAGTAATATTTAAATGCGTGGATTAATTAGAAATGTAACCTTAACTTTATTTAACTGCCAATATTGCTGCCAGAAACATGAGTTCCTTGTCTGAAATCTGCCCCAGCTGCCTCAAGCAGCAAGAGCAAAGACGGTGACATCTGAGGACATTTATGGTGGAGACTTTTTTTTTTAATTTGCCATGAGAGACTATTGTCTCTTTAGAAGATTAAAACATAATGACAGAATGGTAATTGTAGAATAAAAAATATACATCTAAATAAGCTGTTAGATTTTAATTTCTTTAGAATTACATATATTACTACTGAATTTACATTATTTTCACCCTTTCCAACTTCTCTTGTGTCCCCTTCAGCCCCTTTCATATTCATGACCTTTTCTTCTTTAATTATTATCATTACGTTTATGTACACACCATATATGCTTAGGGATGACCACTTGGTATTAGATTGCCTATTAGGTAGCTTGTCCCTGCAGAAGAATGATTTCCCCCCTCTTAGTAGTCATTAGTTGCCTGTTGCTCTTCACCTAGGGTTAGGGCCTCGTGAAATTTCATGCACACACAGCGGCATGGTGACTGGTATGTTCATTGTGCAAGCCTTGTTTAAGCAGCTGTGTTTTTGAGATTTCATGAGTGCAGCTTCCCTGTTATATATAGAAGACACGATCTCACATACCATCCTGAATACATAAAATCTCATCTGAGTCAGTAGAGTTTCAATAGATATTTGAAAGAAAGGGAAACTCAGTGTAAGCAGGGTTTTTTTCTTATTTATTATTGGAGAAAAAAAAAAGGTTAAGGTAGAGAGAATGACCATATACCCAAATATGAAAAGGCCACATGATCTCATCACATTGCCAAATCTCTTTTGAGTTTGATCATGGCCAGCACATCTGTCAGATGATCTTTTGATGAATTGGAACTGGACAAAACCCAATGCATTTCTCTTGAAGAGATTACATCATTCCCAGGTGGCATAGATAATAGGGAATGCTTTACTGACTACAGTAATCTAGGACATATTGCAGGATTCTTGCATGGATCATGGAGATGAATGCTGCTTAACATCTTCCACAGGAAGGCAAGTAGAAGCAGGGAGGGGCTGAGGCTAGAAGGAGCTCATGCCAGGGAATGATCCCATGAGGGCAGAAGTAGCTCTCAATAGCATGATTAACTTGTGGGTGGTCCTTCTACTTTGGTCAGGAGCTCTTTCTATCTCCCAGGATGATGAGCCCCTAGAACATTGCCTCAACAACCTCTCAGCTGAAGGGCATACAGGCATTGGGGTACCTCTATGTACAACGATTGATGTGTACTATTCAAAAATACCCAACCATTAGACAGCATTGGGATCACAGCATCCAACCCCTTCTGCTGGAACACACCTAAATCTATCTATACCACAAGCACCTAAGTTGTGGTCCCCCAGGGGCTGATTTAATACATGATAGCTTACTCACCTCCTTTTTCCCCCTTCCAATTCTTTCTAGTTTCACTCGCCCTGGAAGAGGCTCCTGGTTAGGGAAAGGTGGCCCAGACACAGGACCCGAACAGCCTAGTATTTCTCTGGAAAACTTGGTCTTTGGAGCTGGATACTGCAAGCCGACTTCCTCAGAGGTAATGTGTGTAGGGGAGCCATGACCCCGTGACCTGCAATTCTCACCTTGAAAGAGTGTGTCCTATGAGGTTCCTTCTTCTTTCGAATGTTTCTTTAGGGTAGTGTTTGTCCATTTCTTTCAAGGCCAGTCCATTGTTCACTTCTCAACAATCATCTCTCAGATGCATTCTGAGTGTTGAACCCTGTAATAGACATAGTGAATATTCTTCTCCTATGGTTCCTCTTACTGCTAGTCCTTTTGGAGATAAGAACTCTCCAGAAGCTAGGTACTGTTGTAAGGATGTTTCCTTCGCACTATGTAATGATACTGAACATCTGTTGGCTTTGAGTTGTGCCTGCTTTCAAAACGCAGATCCAATTCCTTAATCTCTCTGTGTTTCTCTCTCTCCACCTCTAGAGTTAAATCACTAAGAACCACTAATCTCCTGTGCAATTATGTGCACCCAGTGTTGTTACAAATGTAAAATTCTTTGCCTAGTACCTGGTAGTTAGGAACTGCTTAATAAATAAATATGTCTACCTTTTCATTCCCTTTGCTTTTTCCCAAGAAATACCTGCCATGACTCTTATTAGTGTATTGTTCAGACATAAGCAGCCATTATTACTCAGGGTTGCCCAGAGGCACAGAACCAATAGCAATGATTCCTTCATTGTAATGAATTGACTCAAATGATTCTGGAGGCTGAGAAGGATGCAAATCTGCCTCACCAAGCTGGAGAGCAAGGAGAGTTGATGGCAGAACTCTAGGCCAAGTTTATTTCCAAAAAGTGGATAACATTGTTACTTATGAAAAACAACTGTTTGCTTTGTTATAGTCAGAAATGCAGTGGATTGAACCAGTTCTGTCACACTGGGGAAGGAGATCTCTTTCCCTCAGGTAGGCCTTTTGTTCAGTTCAAACAGTTCTCAGAGACAACCATCCTGACAGCCACAACAATGTTTAACCAAACATCTAGACACCCCATGACCCAGAAAAGTAGACACAATAAATTTATCATGGTTAAGCCAGTGGCAGACATGTGAAGGACTGTACCTAGCCAGCCCTGTCACCTTCTGCAACAGAACGTTCTTTGGCCAAAATGTTTAGGCTATGAAGTAAAATGCCCCACTTTTCTGGATTTTCCCTGGTTGGAGATCTAGTCAGGAGATCTGGATGCAAATGTGAGCCTAGTCACATCTCTATCTGGATTAAGCTGCTGTGTCACATGTTTTCATGATCCTGAGGTCTCCAAAGGGGGACAGCCACGATTCCCTTGGAAGGATGGGGAACTGAATCCATGGTAGGGCTTGTTCTCATGCATGGAGATGGCATCAGAGAATGATAAGGACAGAATGAATGTACACCCTCAGTACCTCTGACACTCACCAAGATTCCTGGAAACTAATTTGTTTACCTCCTACACAGGAGTCTCAAATGAGTGAGGGAAAGAAGAGTCCCCCATCGTAATACAGGCATTTCTCTTACTTCCTTATGCATCACCAAATTTATGTTTCAGCATGGAGTATGGTCTGGATAGAAGGCTTTCCACCCCCAATTCCTACAACACACCCCTCGTCCTTCAGTAGATGTGTGGTATGTTCCCAAGTCATCTGACAATTTCCTTGCTACTGAGACATTGATAACTGATTCTCACACAGGAACAATCATGCTGTCCAGTTTCCAATCACAGTTAACTTTCCTTGTGCCACGCTCGGCCTCTCTCACAGCACTATGTGGTAGCTTAAAGAGTCTCCCTAGTAGACCTACCACCTAAAAACCTTCAGCTCAGACTCCTCCCAAGGGAATATGGCCAGAGACATTGTTAGTATTCACAGCCTAATTCAAAACATTTATGGCAGGTCCTTCACATGCCAAGGTCCTTAGCTGATGCCATTCAAGTGTATGAAAGGGTCATGATGCTCCATCTACTTGGTGCCCTGGTGGTCAGTGCTATTTGCATCAGCCCAAACCATTTGTGCCAGCACTGCTGAAATGGTGTTGTCTGATTTCTCAAATGCTTGAATTATCTCTGGCTCTCCTATGCAGGAGCTCTGCATACCACAGAGTAGGGGCCATCTCATTTAGCTTCTTCCCCTAGGACCTACCGGGACACCTGTCGTACAAAACCAGTACTAAAGCAATATATATTGAATGAAGGGTTGAAACAACTGTGTGCACCATGCTCTTGCGGAGTTGAACAGCTAGAGATTCAGGAGAGAGGTCACTCACTGTAGCAGATAGATAGTAAGGAGGGAGCCATAGTGTGATAGGCTATGTTGGGAGATTGCAAAGACCCTAGAATCAGCACTGGGCAGGGCAGCGAACACTGTAGAACATTTCATCCCACTGAACTTTTACTCAAGACCAAGCATACTGCCTGAGACTGTTATAATGTGTCACCTACTGTGACAAATACTTATAATTTGTGGAAACTTGGTGCTTAACAGAAACTCAGTTTGTGCAGCTGTGAAATGGACTGTCTTTTAGGAAGATTTCAGAGATGTATATGTGTAATTATACAGAATTGGGCTTGGCAAGCAGATGCAGTATAGTGGGGGTTGTTTGTTTTTCCATTCTTTTCTTGGCTGCCTCTGGGGCTCTGTGTCAAAATTGAATGTGCCTGTCTTTCATATGTTCAGAGAGAAAGGCTGACTTGTAATTCTTGGCACTGGGCTTGCTCTGGAAAGTTGGCTCAGTGAGTTATCTTCAGGGTTCTGTTCTTCTCTTGTGTGTTTTCCATTTGGGTCCCATACAATTATGTGGAGTCATTGCTGTGTGCCCACCCTGCACCTTCCTACCAGGCAGGGCTGCCAAGCAGAGAATCCAATCTTAGTTCCGCATTCCCTTGGGAGCTTTGCATGCAAATCTCAAGAAGCCCAGGGCATTAGTAGATAGTATTGGAATCTGCACGGGCTGCTGTATCAGCTGGAGGCATCAGGGAACAGGTGCTCCTCTCTCTCAGTAAGCCTTTCCTGGCAGAGGCCTGGGTAAAACCAGAGATTCATGGCAAAGTGAGCTTGTTGGAACAAATAGCATCCAAGGAAGTTAAGGAACCATGATGTACTGGGACCTGCCCCATGTCTCAGATCCCTGTGTCCTCTGGCTCAATTCCTTCTTGACATTTGACCTTTGCATTTAGAACTGTGGCCTGAGGTTTTGTGTGTATTCCTATTAAAAATCATATGGCACTAGAGAAGTTATTCAATCTTTTTGAGATGACATTCATCTTGGGGTGGTTACTAGAACAGCCTCAGTGGCTTCTAAAGAGACGAAATGGCGAAATCCTGTAATGGTCTGGAGTAGAGTTTGGTACAAAACTCGCTGTTGTTTGGATATTTTCTTTTTGTCTGAATGGTTAAATCAATGTCGGTCCAACTCCTCTGACTGTGGTTTGTTGTAGGTGGGATATTGAAAAGTTCTGCTCTTGGCTTCAGTATTAAACCCCTATGTGACCTTGACCTGCCACTTGCGCTCTCTAGATCTATTTCCCAACAGGTAGAAAGAAAACTGAATTTTCTAGAAGTCCTTTAGGACTTCTCTGCTGTGTCTATTGTTGTGTCCCTGTCACTGCCTCAAACAGCTGGGTCAGTTGAGGTATACTTGAGCCAAAAGAGAAAGAAATGTGATGTTGACTTCTGGACTCAACATGTATATACATGTGTGCAAACACACATGTACATCCCCCCACACACACACACACCACCACCACCACCACCATCACCAACAACAAGCCTTCCCTTTAACTATGAGTGGCACTGGTCAGTTTAGTTCACACCTACGGCCATCTGCTCTCCCTTAAGATGTTACTTCCCAGCTGCTCCCTGACACCAGGTGAATGGAATGCCAGATGACATATAGCTGAATGTCTTCCATTGATTGAGTTCTCCTGTGCAGGTCTTACTTCTCTTTATATACCCGCGTGTACCTGGGTCCTGGTGTTTCCCCAGAGAGCATTTGTTGAGCTGCTGTCTTGTGGTTTTCATCTGCATTTCACTGATGATTACTCGTGCTAAAACATTTTCATACACTCATTGGCGCCCCCTTCCATCCTCTTTGGAGAAATGTCCATTTAAACAATTTGCCTATTTGTAAATTTGCTTATGTTTAATTGTTTAGTTTCATTGCAGGAGTTCCTTATACAGTTTGGGTATTAGCTCTTCATCAAATCACAGTTGAAATTGGTTCCTCTATTTCCTCCATTGTGTCTGCACTGCATGGCTTGTCCCTTTGCAGAAAGGAGCCTTGTTTAGCCCAGCCCCATTTGTCTCTTCCCCCTGGCTGCCATGCTGCATCACCAATATAAATGTCCTCAAGTTTCCCTTGACATTTTCTCCAAGGCTCTTACAGTTTCAGGTCTGACACTATATTCTTCAATATGTTGGAGATGATTATAGTGTATGGGGTAAGAAATGAGTTCAGTATGGATCAGATCTTTTATGTATGGATATGTGGTTTTCAAACACTATTTATGTGAAAGACTATCCTTGCCCCACTGTGTGGCCTTGGCACTATTCAGTGACAGGGAGGATTTATTGCTGAGATTTCTGTTATTTTTAAAGGTGTATTATGGCGATAGGAGTCCTGTGAAAAATTGAACCTGCTTACTGTATTGACTGATTTGGGGTGGGCTTGCTGTTCTGTTCAGCTGGTTTCTGTGCAGTGTCTGTGACTGTAACTCTCTGGGTTAGTCGCTGTAATTCCACTCTCCGTTCTGAAATCAAAGGCTGTGATGCGTCCTGCTTTACCCTCTTCTCACAGTAGCACTGGCTCTTCAGGGTCCTTAGTGTCTTTTAGGGTCATGTTCTATGACTTAAGTCAATCTCAGGGAAAACCACTATGTGAAATAGCTTCAGTCCAGCACATGGAGAGGAACAGGCCAGGGGAGGTCACTAGGGATGTGGGGAGGAGAAGAAGTTTTGATCTTATGTGATGAGTTTCCCTGAGAGCTGATGCACAGAGCTCTCCTTCACTCCATCCTGCTCTGTGTGTTCACAGGTTTGTTAAAAAGGTGGATCTCATAATAAGCATTCTCGCTTGAATTGTAAAAAGCAAAAGAAAAATGTCATGACCAGCAAGTCCAGAAAAACACCAAAACATAGTTATTTTTTTTAAAAAAGGATTTGTAGTTAAAAAGCTAGTGAGTTTTAATATTATAAGAATTAGAATGGCGACCATTGCTGTTTCCCTCATGGATGTAAAATGCCTGACATTTTTCTCATTTAAATGACTGGTTTAACAAAATCATGCAGAAAAAGGAACAAGTTGTTTTATGACATATGGGCGAAGGTGGGCAGTTAATTAGTTCAGTGTAATTCCATGGGTCATTTCTAAAGGAGCATATGCATCTGTGATAACAGGCTTTGCATCCAAACTGTAAGGTATTTATTGTGTGTTATACTTATTTACATGTTATATTCCTGTCACTGGATGCAACCTTGATTTCACATGGCTGCTCCAGGATGCCTTGTTCCTAACTAGCTCCTATCACAAGTCATAGGGAGGAAGTTACACCTTTCACAGACTGTCCAGTGTGGCCTATCATCTCATTGGTACCCAGCATGTCTCTTGATACATGGTAGATACTTAACAAAAAGGTGCTAAATAAATGCGAGGCAAAAGATCAGCAAGGCTACAGGCAAGAGCAGCAGGCTTGGAGTGAGCACCAGGGTGTGGCTAATGGAACATTTCCCCTGTGGCTTCCCTGTGAGTGTTTACTCCAGTCCTGTCGCTGCTTAAAGCCTCTGTGTCTCTATTAGGAGAATGGAATCTCCTTGCATGTGAGGTTTGTCTGCAACTTGTGATGGCAAAGCATTTTCCATCTCTTTCCATCCTCTGCCTTATGCTTTCTTGGTGACTACCCCAAGGCAGTGTGATGGCAAACACCATCCACCCATCTACCTGTTCACAGAAGTCTGTTTGCTAAGCACAGTTATTTACATCACCTTCCTGGAGGGACTAGCAATGGAATGAATGAAGAAAACCAGCTGGAGCATGAACCCAGTAGAACTGTGTGGAACTCTAACATTCTCTGCATTTAGACTCACCTCTCTCCTGCTCATCTCCACAGTGCCCAGCTCAGGCCATGCTATCACATTCTCATGGGTGCCTCCTCAGTAAGTAATCATGTCAATGCTGGATCCTCATTGGATAGATGAGCCTGCATTTTAATCCCATAGTTACAAGGTGTGCCTTCATCTGGATAAGCACGTGTTTAATGCTTCATTTAGAAATTCCGAGGAGGCCAGTGTGGCCAGTCAAAGGGCTGGGAATGCCATGAGTGGCCTTATTGTGGGCGTGTATTTGAGCCTGCTGATGTGTCCAGGTTCGTGTGCCTTCACAGCATAGAATTAGATCAGGGACAGCTGGCTGGAAATAGAAGAGTTCATTTATAAAAATCAAATACCCTGGAGAATGGGGGTAGGGTAGTGAACTGAGGGAAAAGCAGATATTTATAAGAACTGAGCCTGGAATGGCATGGTACTTTCCATGGTATTTACATAGCACCCAACTTTGTATAGTTTGGGTTTGGGGCTTTTATTGAACATGCTCTGTTTGTTGTTGAAGCCCAGGTAGGGAGGGGCTTCCAGGCTTTCTCTGCCTACTGGTTTCTTTTATATTTAATTCTTCATATAGCTTTCCCAGCCTCTGTTCTCCTGTCATAGGCTGATGGTCTGGGGCCATGTGAATCATGTTAGCACAGAGAGGTCATAAACAGACTATAATCTGGGGACTCAAAAGATACTCTTTATCATCATCCTTGCTTGTGGAGTACTGATTGGTGGTACCTACAGTTTAGGGCAAAGAGGCAAGGATAGATGCTGTTGCAGGAAGCCCAGAAAGAGTGGAGTGGTGGCCAGAGGCAAAAGGGAAAAAAAAGGGGTTATTAAAACAGAGGAGAGACAGACACAGATGACAGAGGTGACAGTAGAAGGTAGAGAAGCTGCAGCAAAATAGACTTGAAAAGCCAGGTGGTGGTGGCGCACGCCTTTAATCCCAGCACTCAGGAGGCAGAGGCAGGCAGATCTCTGTGAGTTCAAGGCCAGCCTGGTCTACAAAGTGAGTTCCAGGAAAGGCGCAAAGCTACACAGAGAAACCCTGTCTTGAAAAAATAAATGACTTGAAAATCTTCTCCCATAAATTGCAAGGGCTTGACCATGAGCTAGCTTCCCACTGAAGCGAATTAGCAATATTGATTTACACTGATGTGTAAATGGCTGAAACTATTCCTTTTGTATTACCTTCATCCAGGTTTTAGTCTCTCTCTGTCTCCCTTTCTCTCTCTCTGTGATTATACATGTGCATGTGTGTTGCTTGCAAGCACCTGTGAATGTTATACATACATTTACATACATTATATATGTATTTTAAGTAATCATAAAATAATATCTCCCTGTGGCTTGCAGTCATCTTTAGTGATCTTTTATCCCTTTCCCTCTGTGTGGCCCTGCCTCTAGGCTTTCCAGGTAAAGCACACCTTCCCCATTTTTCTTTTTTCGGTCTAGTAGCCCTAGTGCCCTACTACCCCTTTTCCTAGGTCTCCTCCCCACCTCCCATGGTCCCTTATTATTCTACTGGTATCAGTGGTTACTCTATCTTGAATACTCCAATCTAAAGCTCCATTACTAGGATCCATAAATAAAAGAGAATATATGGAATTTGTTTTCTGGGCCTGGATTACCTCACTCTATATGATCCAATTATCTAAGGAGTTTCATTTTTCTTATCAGTTTACCAATATTCTGTTATGTATAGGTACAACTTTTCATTCCCCATTAATCAGCTGGGGGACATTTAGGTTGTTTTCGTTTCTTAGTTATTGTGAATAAAGCAGCCATGAATATGGCTGAGTTGGCATCTGTAGATTAAGATGTTGAGACCTTTTAAGCATATGCCAAAGCGGAGTAAAGCTGGGTTATAGGGTATACATACTTTTAACTTTTTTAAAAAATTGTTTTTAATTGATATAGAATAGCAACTCTTCTCACATCCCCTTTCCTCCCTCCAGGTCTTCAAGCACCCTTGTTCTATCCATTCTTACATTCCCCTCTCCTAGCAAGTTGATGGCCTTTTTTTTCTTTGATCATTGTTATGTGTTTATGTGCACAAATAATTGAATACAACCTGCCGAGTTCATTTTATTGTTTGTATGTACATGGTTTCAAGGCTGCCTGTTCTGCACTGGACATCTTGGATGGGAGCTCACCCCTGGGAGGGGCTAATTTTCTTTCTTCCAGGAGTCATTAGTTGCCTGTAGAGTTCTTTGTCTAGGTGTGGGACCCTGGGGGGGAAATTTGCTTTTACACACTAGCAGGTCTACTGAAACTCTCTTTGTTTCAGTCTTGTTGGTGTAGCCATTTCTAGAAAAGACTTTCATAGATGACTTCCTGATATTATAACTCTTACAATCTTTCCACCCCCTATTCTGCAGTGTTTCCTGAGCCATAGACACAGGAGCTGTGATATAAATGCCTCCATTGGGGCTGGGCTGCCCCACAGTTTGTTTATCTCTGAAATGTATCCTATTGTCTTCTGTGATGGTCTCCATTTTCTTTAAAGAGAGGATTCTTTGATGAAGGGTGGTAGTACATTTACTTGTGGGTATAAGAATATGATTTAGAATGCAGTGAGAAATGACATATGCAAACCACTTGAGCTGACAATATTCCTCACAAGAAGCACAAACAAACAAAAACCTCAGTACCAGGCATAAGAAACCTCCTTTTGGATGGTTCATCAGAATTGCCCAAGTGACTTCCCAAACAATATGGACCTTGATGTGGCCCTTGGTTATCTCTCAGGGATTGAGGGTGGGCTCTTATTGTTGATAGCTGGTTCTCACACAAAAGCATCTTTCCTGTCATTTAGCTTCTGGGTTCCAGAAAATACTATCTGAGATGCCAAGGGAGGGAAGCAATTAAACCATCCTATCCAGCTGCAACACCTATGAATCATGACAATGGCCAGCATGGAATAAATACAAAAGGTAAAATAAGTGGTACTCGCATGTTTGTGAGGGCCAACAGCTGTCTAATTGGACTTAAGGTCCACTGAACAGTCATGCCAAGTACTGGAAACCTAGCCAGATTCTCAGGGATAGTGAGGTCATATACCTTAGAAAAGAATCTCACACTCTCACATCACTTTCAGCTTTTCAAAGAGTTTTCCACACTGATTTTGAGGGTGGATGCACTAGCTCCCATACCACCAAGAGTGAATGAGGGTCCCCCCTTTCCCTAAATCCTTCCTACCATTTGTTGTCAGTTGTTTTCTTGATACTTATTTCTTAAACTGTACTTCCTTGGTATGTTTGCAGCCCCATCACAGCATTTACAGTTCATGATATTTACAATATTCATTGCCCACACCAAGTGATGGCTGAGTTCATAAGGGTTCTGGGCACTGGTACCAACTGCTGTTCTGTTAAATGACTAAAGTCAACTCTGTGATAAAAGCTGTGAGGGTCAGTTTCCGAGCTGAGCAACTCTAGCAGAACTGGAGTTGTAATATATAGTCTCCAAGTGTCAGCCATTCCCCTCACCTGTATCCTCTTTTCTCCATGAAAAATCAGCAAGGCCAGAGAAACATTGAAGACCCATGCTTTCTATCTCCATTGCTATGAATAATTGACTATATTTGATAGTTTCTAGCACCTTGAAATATCACTTTTCAGAGACTGAAATAATAAAAGATCCATCTAGGAACAGGGATGGGATATTACCTTCTGTTTCCATGGAGACCAAATTGCTAGTGTTCTCTCTGTGATTTTTATTGGCAGTTGCTAAGAACCACACTTGCTGGGTTAGCCTGGCCAGTAAGTACATGATATTTATCACTGCCTGCAAATGTATGGAAATCATCCCAACTTACATTTACTCTTGGATTTTTAGAAGTGACCTTCCTCCCATAGTTTGCTTTAGTTTAACTTTCTCAAAGGTTGTACTGCCTATACCAGGTAAGCAATTTCTTACACTGAATTGTCTGGTCTGATATTTGTGTGTGTGTGTGTGTGTGTGTGTGTGTGTGTGTGTGTGTGTGTGTATGTGTGTGTGTATTCTTCTTGGTCCTGTAGCATCCATGGAAATCTGTCTACACATGAGAAAACCAATGCATTGAAAAGTAGGTGCCTTTTTACATAAGGGCTGTTGACTTGAGCTCAAATGCTCACTGACCTCCACAGAATTCTGTAGGACTCACTCCATTTGCATATGTATGCAATTGATCTGTGATCACTTTCATGATCATCTTCATGGTTAAGACACTTACAGTGACTGGCATACAGTAAATATTGCATAAATCGTAACTATTTTCTCCTGTTTCTCCTTCCACTGTTTTTAATTTTCTTTAGCTACAATTAGAAGCACTAGAAAGAAAAATATTACTCTATTTTTATATGCGTAAATGATATTCAGTTAACTCAAGAACTACACTGATATGGATTCAGTTTTATTTTCCCCCAAAGTCTCTTTTCTTATGTATTTAGAAGTAATTAAATTATCATATCCCCATGAACACTAATTCTTTTATTAAAATCTACTGATTATGCTTAATATGGGCGTTAGATATGTCTTCATTACTGGTCTCACTATTTGAAGTGGAGAGGTAATGGTTGGTATAGTATTTTAATTGCTTACATTTAAAAAGCTACCAAGGAGGAACCCCCAAGCTCTGTGAATGTCTACCATGGGTGTTCCATAGTGGCTTCAGTCTCCTTGTGACCCATCATGTCTCCCTTGATTTCACATTTTATGACAAAAGGGACCATGGATTTTCAAAATACTGACATATCCTGAGGATTGTCCATGTAGGAGGAAACTCAAATTAATAACCCCAGGAGGAAGGGGAACAGGGAAAGTTTTGCATATTCATGGGAAATGTAAGAATTGAAACATGGCTCTGCTAGCTCTTAGGTCGAGAGCTCTTTGAACTAATGTTTTATTGTCTAGATATAATCGTGTGAAAACATGTAGATAATTCTAGCCATACATCACATTTCTCACTTAATTATTGTTTATGTAAACAGAGATTGTAGACAAAAATTTCAGATGTTCGACCTCAGTGGTATGCTTTTCAGAATCTTGGTGACAACCAAAATGGTGAGAGATGGCATATTTAGCCCTCACAACAACTGTGTGGTTAGGACTGTGCCAGTATCACATGCACCAGCAAACTGCAATTGTGCAGTTTGTTCTTGGTCACACCGCTGTGGTAAGCTGTGGTAAGTTGGTAGATACCAGAGCCTGTGCCATTTCTGTCCCTAGAATATCAGCTGTCCCTGTGTTTGCCTCTTAACCATGAGATAATTCATCATTATTACTATTTCTTTTTCTCCTTGATGGGACTCTGGGATCCAGGAAACGTACTATTTGTCCAGAGAGGGTTTGTCTGCATCCCTTTCCTTTATACCCAGTGCAGAGATCATCTCCCTGCAAATATGGTTCACTTTAATGCAAACTGAAGGTCTCTCTCCCTAAATTCATCATTGTCTACATGCATAGATATTCATCATCCAAGAAATACCAGGTATACAAATGGCACTGGTTCTCTGAAAATCCCTAGCCCTAAATTTATGAGATACATCAATTCTTATTTAAATTTCTCCTCTCCTCCAATGACTATAAATCTTGTTAGTAATAACTTTGTATAGAGATTTTCGTTGTGGCCATTTTTTTATTTACCCTGTGGAAAGTATGTTTTATTGATGTACATTACTTATAGAATTATATTATATTTTCATGTATTTGTGTAGTGTACATTCATCATAATCACACCCCCATCATCTTTTGGTTCCCACTCTGGATAGTCTCCTTTCACTTCCCATGAGATCCTGTTTCTAGTTTGTCTTAATTAAACTGGCTTTTAAAATTAATTTTATTATTAATTTTTAGTTAGTGTCTTAGTCACTGTTCTATTGCTATGAAGAAACACCATGACCAAGGCAAATCTTATAAAAGAAAGCATTTAATTGGGGGATTGCCTACAGTTTCAGAAGGTCAGTTCATTATCTTCATGGCAGGGGGCATGATGGCAAACATGGTGCTGGAATAGTAGCTGAGAGCTACATCCTAATCTACAAGGAGAGAGAGAGAGAGAGAGAGAGAGAGAGAGAGAGAGAGAGAGAGAGAATCTAGCATGAGCTTTAGAAAACCACAAATCCTACCCCAATGACACATTTCCTCCAACAAGGCCACACCTTCTAATCCTTCTCAAATAGTGCCACTCTGTGATGAATAGATATTCAAATATATGAGCATATGGGGGCCATTCTTATTCAAACCACCACAGTTAGCATACAAAATAATGTTTCACTATGATATTTGAGAATCTATGCACAATTATGCTTTGTTTATAAACACCCCATGTGAACCATCTAGTTTAATTGGCATCAAGAACCTCACAACCACCTTTCCACATAGAACCTCCTACTTCTAGTGTAGGCAAGAAGTGTGACCCTCTTGGATCCAGGCATTTAGATCATTCCCAATGCAGAGAGTCTCCTTGTCTACAGGCACAGACATTGGGGTATTTCAGCTATGCCATTCAGTTTCACAGTCTACTCCAGCATTTATCAGTAGAGAGTGGCCTCATTTCTCACCATTCGCAATTACCACTGCCTCTCTGAATTGTCTATCAGGGTAGCTCCAAGAATTATGTTCCATACTGATCTCATTCTCTTTTCCAAGAGAACTTTCACACAAATCAATGTTTGCTCCAGGCTGAGAGAAAGTGTTCTTTGGGCTCTGGGAAATTACTCTAAACTTCACTCAGTGTGGCTTTTAGTACCTGTGTCATTTTTATAAAGGAGGCTAGGTGAGAGAGTCGGGAGTCCAGGTAGCTTACCAAAGGGCATCAGTTGAACTTTCTTCAAATTAATTTTGATGCTTCCAGCAAGGGCAACACATGACTTGGTTTCTGAAGTGTTCTTCTGGTTCCAAAGTGCTTGTATCCTCTTGCTTCATTTAATGGCCATAGCACTTCCTTCACACATTGGGAGCCTGGCAACATGACAGTGGGACTACTTGCTAAGGATTTTCTATGCACTAGAGAATGGGTCTAGTTCCATGTTTGCTCTGTGGCCAGAACAGTGAATTTATAAAATATTGTCTTAAGTGGCTTTGGAAATAGGTTTATAGTTATAAAAAGATATGGCTGCATGGATAACATTTAGGTTAGACTTATTTACACTGAAGAATAGTATTTGCTAAAATGTAGTATTAAATCTTTACTGTTCTTCAACCTCTAACCACAGTAAGCGTCTTTAGACATATTCTGATTTATCCTGCTCTAGCACTCTGCCAGGAAGCTATTAGTGTTTCTGTTTTACAGATAGGAAAAAAATGTCATTGAGGAATAGCTATCCCAAGACCTATTATATGAGGATTTGGAATGGAGCTGCTAGACTAGAGACCTGTGGGGACATCATCTTGTGTCCTAAATTTTTCCCTAAGTGATTTGTTAACTGCTTCACCAGAAACCTCAGAACCATCCCCAACCCATTTTCTGTCACCTCAGATGGATTGATTCCTATTGTTTTCATATCTTTTCATTGCCTTCCTCCACTTGCCTGAGCATCATCAGAATTGCTTCCTATTGGCTAACATAGCACTTTCCCAGCTTGTCTCTTTCCTTGTGCTTCTGTACTTGTACCCCACTCCATCCCCACCTTGGTTAATT
The DNA here is from genome assembly GCF_903995425.1 of Onychomys torridus. NCBI lineage: Eukaryota > Metazoa > Chordata > Mammalia > Rodentia > Cricetidae > Onychomys > Onychomys torridus. The sequence goes on along the minus strand of NC_050458.1, from coordinate 36,891,548 downwards.
TGAGGTGATGAATCTTGTGTTTTTCATCAGATCAAACCATGAAAAACCCATGTCCTGTTTTATGGCTCTACGTCTAACCTCAATCCATCTTCAGTATATCGCAAACATGCTTCATCCTACTACATTGATTTGGATCTTCACTCCCACAGAGGCTTTGCTTTGAAATATGTATTCACATTTACCTATGTGATTGGAATTTTGTTATGCTTGTCAGTACTGTTCTCACACAGTGCTTTTCTTGCCTTCCCTAGCATGGTATGTGTGTCTCTATCTAAGCTAAAGTAACATGTGTGCATCAGATTATTACAGAATTTACCAAACTATATTAAAATCTATCCATGTGCTGCTTCATAAACTAGACTAAAATAGCCAGAATGCATAAATCATAGGCAAATAATTTTTCCATCCCTAGTTCCACTTAGTACTTTGACAGAACAATATTGGGTAAATTGTTCTTGCATGCACAAATGATATATACAGTCTAATTCTGAAATATGGCTGTTTTAGGTAGAATGACTCATGAATTAAAGAAGGATTAAAGTGCAGCATTTGAGGTAGGGAAGCATCAGAGCTGTTCTGAGATGAGATAAGCTCTCAAGTACTGAAGTCTGTATGGAAAAACACTGGGATAATACCTAGCCACCTAGAATCTGATGAGCTAAGGCAAAACATCAGAGCATTCGTGCTCAGTTAGGAAAATACAACTGATCCCAGGACACAACATGCTCATTTGGGGAATACTAAGTCAAGATTTAGATTTTTGTTCCTGTGGTAGAAGGACCTCTAAACAAAGCCACTGAAGTCTACAGGAAAGTCACTTCAAAGCAGAGTGAGATCAGACCTAAATCTGTTATCTCAATGGCAGCAGAAGGTGCAGAGGGTCCATCACTCCTTCCTATCTACAAGGAGTTACAGCCCACTCAAGACTGCTGCCTTTTCCCTATTCTTAAGATAGCTTATTCGTTAATCTTCCATGATTAATTGGCTTTCATTGTATTTGCCTATAGTCCTATTCTCTTGCTTAAGCTGATCTTTTCCTACTTAAATACACACATGGAAATTTGTAAGGGGAATGAAATCCCTCCATTTCTGATCCTTAGTGAGCTAAAATCCAATTCTAAGACCTGTCAGATGCAAAAGCCAAGACCTGAAGCAATAAAAGAGATCAAATAAGGTTGATGCTGTAGGTCATTGTGAAGGAGGAGGTGGAGTAGGAGGAAGAGTAAGAGGCTAAAGAGGAGGAAAAATAAAAAAGGGAGAAGAGGAGGAGGAAGAATAGAAAGAGGACAAGGAAGAGGGGGAGAGAGAAGAGGGTGTAAGGGCAGAAGAGGAGGAAGGGTCAGAAGAGGAGCAAGGGGGAGAGGAATTGGACATATTGAAAGTGACAGATAACTGTCATCCTCTTCTGTTCCACCCTCTGCCTGCCTCCTCTACCTTGAAAGTATTATCTTAGTGTGAACAAATATGAGACGATGTACAACAAAGATTATTACAATGGTATTAATTAAAAGAATGCAATGTGTTATAATGACAGCCATTGTTATTATTATTCAGTTCATTTGGGGTATATCTTGTTAGATTTAGTATGTATATATGAGGTATCTGACAGACTGTGTAATTTTTCAATGGACTGGTATGCAGATGGTGTGTAATTTTCTAGAGTCAGCATTTCCATAAGAATTTGTCAGGGACGCGTCACCTCTTTTGCCATTGCCCTTGATCTTAGCTTTAGTAATTTCCAAAGTTTTCATGTTAATTCAGGTGGAGGCCTGGCTCATCACACTGAATGCACAGGCCTTGCATCTCTAACACATCCTTTATGGTGGAAAAAATATATCTCCAGTATATGTTCAGATTGAATCAGAGAGTTATAATATTTCCCTTTAATTCAGAACCTTCCTTCTAGCAAGAATGTAAATAAAAAGACGTTCATCAAAACGATGTTTGTGGTCTTAGGATGATCTGACAACTAAATTACTTGTTTGAGTTGAAGTCATTCTCAATTAGATTAAACATTAAGAATCCTATTTCCAACAGCTAATAAAAATCACTGGCTGTTGTGGCATTTAGGCAATTGCTTTTAATGAACAAATGAAAGAAAAATACAGAGAATCAAAGAGAGGAGGCTGGAAATGTTTCCATAGGTAGAGTCAGCTCTATCAACTGTAGATTGTTAATTATTGCCTACACTGCAATGCTGTACTGACATCAGGCTCCTTAATTAAAATATTTACTGTCCTCAAGGCAACTATTGATACTCCCATTTATAAAATGGGTTACACATATCATTTGTGGTCCTATGTATTAGGGTCTATGTATCAGATGAGGGCTCTGTCTACAATAATGAAGAGATGTAGGTAGAAAGCAGAAACATCTGCAAGACTCTGGAAATGGGTTCCAATTACCTCTTACTTCCTCCTGCTGTGTCCCAGTCCAGAGCAGGAAAGGGGAAATTATTTGTGAAATGTGTTTGTGGTCCGATGGCCAGGATCATCACTCTACCTCTTGGATCCTTGTGTTATCCTCTCTTTGTGTTGACTTTTCCTGAGGCCATCCCTCTGACCATAGCTGTGAGTTGGGCTGCCTGTGCTACCTGTGGCTCTCCCCAAGACAAATAGCTGTTCTTTGGTGTGTATTCTTTGTGAGACTCTCCAGGGGACCTGCCATGTGATCCTGGCTTGCCTGCTCCTCATCATATCAGCAGTGCTCTTTTGTTGTGGAGACTGGATGGCATAGCTACATTGCCTGTGGATATACAGTGACATGCCATGTAGGAAGGTGCTCACTGCCATCATCAGAGGACCAGCAAAGAGTCAAGGAATGCCAACTAACACCAAAATCAGTAACCTCAATGAATAAAGGCTGCAATGCAGTATACAGACAGCAAAACAATGGTCATATGTTGTTAGAGTTTTCCTGCCTGGCCCAGTCAGGACAAATCTCTCTTACCTGCCAGTCCCACAGTCGCTCAGACCCAACCAAGTAAACACACAGAAACTTATATTGCTTACAAACTGTATGGCCGTGGCAGGCTTCTTGTTATCTACTTCTTCTATCTTAAATTAACCCATTTCTGTTAGTCTATACTTTGCCACATGGCTTGTGGCTTACCAGTGTCTTTACATGTTGCTTCTCATGGCGGCGGCTGGCGGTGTCTGTCCTCCCCAGTCTTCTACCTCCCACAATTCTCTTCTCTGCTTGTCCCACCTATATTTCCTGCCTGGCTACTGGCCAATCAGCATTGTATTTATACAGAGTGATATCCAGAGCAGTCATAAGATCTTATACCACATGCATATACAGACACTTAAACTATGTGGTAATATTTGGGTGAAATCTGGCCATCAACATGACTCAGCATTACTTAAAATTTGTTCAGGTTATTTTCAGTCTTGTTAATTTTGATTTAAAAACAACAATAACAACAAACTTTTGTGGGAATTCTTTACTCCTGCATTGCTTGTGAGATCTATCATGCTGTTTCAACATCCAACAAGACGTTAATAATGATACAAATTTTGTAGAGTATATTCAAGAGCCCCAAGCAAAGTATGATTTATTTTGTGCTAATAATATTCATTATTTTGGTTTCTATGATTGCTATCATTATGTGACTATTATCCAGACAAGCTTTGATCTGGTTTTTGGTAGAAGTTATTTAGAATGGGGGTATAGGATCTGTGGTCTCTTCTGTGGTTTAATGATTTCTCAAGGCAGCTTTTTCTACAGGAATCCAGAGGTGGCCAGTGTTATTGCAGAGGTCTTCCTCAGTGGAGATGAGTTGGAAGTGGGTAGAAATGTGGTCTCTGGTATTAGGCATGCCACATTCGTATAACAGCTACATCCATACTGGGGACCAGTTTCGAGACAGATGAGCTACTTCTGCTTTTCTATACCACAGTCAAATAAACTCCCCATATTCTATGTGTCTTAAGTTAGGAGACCTATGAGAACCTACCTGAGAGTATGTGCCTCTGGCATCAGAACATACAATATGTTCTTAATGCTGTACAGCTCTCATCTACTTTCCAGATCTTCTACAAATTGGGTCACATGTACAAAGACCATCAAGAGTGTCATGGACAGAGATAAAGAACACATTCACATAATAAGCCTCAGACCTCACCATTAGACAGTAACTGTAGATGATAATTGTTGATGATGATGATATAAAATCATAAAAGTATACAAACATTGACTCATTAAGTCACTGGACTGACCCTCAATTGTCCAGTATAAAGACACACAATTGCCACAGTGTCTCTAGGCATGGGCAGTAGAGAACACTATAAAGATTCACAGTTCTGCAGTGATATCTGGGAGTATGATCCTGGAAGGAGCTTTGGGGTGCTTTGAGTAGACTTTATTGAGTTCTTAATAAGTTATATAACTAATCCTGCTTATCTGAAGTCTGTTTCTTCTTGCTGCTTCAATTTCAGTAACTCTGTCCACACTGTCTTGTCTATCAGTTCAGAAGCTTCCAGTCAACTTCAGAACTGTGATTCTGGTGAGCATAGACTATTACTTTGTGGAAAAGCACTTGGTCTTAAGCCAGGCATGGTTTGGAAGTCCAACCTTGTATCTTGGTAATTGTGAGACTGGAGACCTTTTACTCAATGTCTCCAGACCTACTATACTTCTATAAATATATCACATGATGACAGCTATCTTAAGCATTGAAAGGACCAGCAGTGGTGACCAGTAGGAAGCCAGAATCATAGAGGAGAAAAACAGGAGAATTTTAGCTAATATCTTTGGTTAAGAGAACACATGGATATTAAAATCTGTATGTTGCTACAGATGTGTAATGGTAGTAGACACTATGGTCTTCCTTGAAGAATGCCTTCACTTGCAAGACAGAGAATTGTCCAGTTTCTTTCCTCAAATTCATTGTTTGTTTAATAAATAGTATAGAGAAGCTAGGATTATTATGCTGATACTATTTCCATGTAGGAAACAGATTAAGAATAGAGAACAGGTGTTCCCAGCAACATGTTCCTTTCTCCAACTTCTTCCTCTGGTGGTAACTCAACTCAAGCAGATCAGCAGGAAGTGGGCACATAAAAACTAGTAGAGAGCTGAAGACAGCTCCTATGGTCCACTGACAACTTACTCTTTTAAAATCTGCTTCAATCAACTACACAGAATCACAAGGTAAAAGAGTATATAATCTCTATAATCAGGAGAAGGACACAGAATCAACTTTATTACTGCTATAGCCATAGCAATATATACCCATGGTAACTGCTTGCTTATCAGTCATTCATATGATGATCTAGCTGTGAAACCTAAGGTCTCCTGTAAGTAGAAGAAATATATTTTAATTTGGAGTAATACATACAGAGTTTTTTTTTTTCCATCATTGATAGTCATTCATGTCTGTTGAGGATATTCAGTCATATGATTGAGGAAGTATTTAGTAAGATTATCTTAATTTCTTGTCTGTTGCTGAAAAAATTTGGGAGAGAAATGGTTTCTTTTAGCTCACAGTCCAAGGCACAGTCTATTGTAGTGAGGAAGTCAAAGTCACAATAACTTAAAGTAACTGTTAAATCATCCAGTCAAGAAGCAGAGAACAATGATGCACTCTAGTACACAGCTCGCTTTCTTCATTTTATAAAACCAAGGATCCCACAGAATGTAAGTTATTGCCTGTATTTCAGATGGCTCTTTCCCCATCTGTTATTATGATCAAGATATAATCCCACACCGGCATGCCCAGAGGCCCTTCTCCCAGGGGATTCTGGAGTCTATCAAGCTGCCAATTAGTACCAGCCATCCAAGAGACCTCAGCAATGTGTGTCTGGCAGAGATGACATTGGAATCTGGAAAGGAAAAGTGATTTTCCCAAACAACAGCTAGTTACCAAGAAGATGAAGCTATCAATAGGGAGATTGCTTCTCTTTGTCACTGATGGAACAAGTTTCCTCTTTGAAGCTGAACCCCAACCTGGTGTGAAAGTCAACTCAATTACTACTTGTGTCTGTGAACACAGGAAACAGTCCAAACTGAACAAACTGCTGGAAGAGGAATTTCAGAGTCAAGCTCAGAGTAGGTAGACTTTCAGTGCTAGCTCACTCCTGAGTTCTTGACCTGCCACTTGCCTAGCTGGCAAAAATTACTTCCCACCCTACAAATGAGGTATAAATAAGGAGACATATTTTATTTCTTTGTTATATGTGAAGTCCACCCTCCAATATTAGAAAAAGTGGAAGGAGATGAGTCACATTTTATTCACTCCAGGCAAAAGCCATACACAGACTGATCAAAGGTGAGCTTAGACATACATGCAGACCAGCATACATGCCTCATGCCTCTTGGAGGTAGACACACAAGATAAAGACACACAGACACACACAGACACAGACACACAGACATACACACACACACACACACACACACACACACACACACACACACATACACACACACACACACACACACACAGAGGTGGGCTGGTTAAAGACCAAAGGCACTCAACTCTAACCTCAAGGCCATATTTATGCAAAATTCACACAAAAGTAGAATTCTGCCAAAAATAGTTTTGCATGAGTACCTCACTGATTACTTTGGAGTTTTTCGGATGTCCAGTGTCAATTGTTTTATGCAGACTCATAATAATAAATAACTCTTTAATGACATTTTGTACATTTTTGTTGTTGGTTTCTATCAGCACAAATGTAATAACAATATAAAAGTCAGTGAATTACCAGAAGAAGGAGCATAAGGCCCTAAAAGTCTTATCAGTCACACAGCAGCTGTGTGAGAGATGGTCATAAAACAACTACAAGCAGCTTTTTGTGCTAGTAAAACTTACTTTTTGGTGACACAACCCAAGATTAAGGACATAAGGAGGGGCTTATTTTGACTCATGTTTTCAGAGGTGTCTGTTGTCATCTGAGTCTTTATTTTCCTGAGATGTATGAGACAGAACTTCACAGTGAAGGAGCATGGAAGATCACAGGTGCTCAGTTTGTAATAATAGGAAACAAAGTTAGCAAAGGTCTAGGGTGAGACATGGCCTTCAACACATGACACCAGTATTGTTGCCTCCATCCAGGCCCTAGATCTCATGGTTATGCCACCTCTCAGTTGTCCATCAATTTTTGAATCCATCAATTAATGGAGCACTGATTAGGTCAAAGCCCTCCTGATTGAAAATCCTTGGGGTATGGACTTAAAGAACACTCAGAAGTGTGATTTCTTAATCTTCTGGGTATTCTTGATCCTGTCAATCTGATGATCAAGGTCAACTATTACAACATTCTAGGTCAAAGTCTGATTGAACACACAGTTCTGTTTTAAATAAATAGAATACTAACACCATTCCATGTATGTATTTTCACATAATATTTCAACAAAGTTGCTGATTCATCCTGACAAAAGAGCTTACTTTCATGGGAATGCTCATTTCAAAATTTACTGATATTTAATATAAGCCTAGTCAATATTTTAAAAAGAGAACAATAATAATGATTCATAAAGCACTGTTAAAGGATCACTTATCAGAGTGTACCTGCAATTCATATTAAGCCTGGGCAAGCCTGCACAGCATTATCATTCCAGTAAAAATTCTAGTTCATATCCACAAACTATTAAAATCCCACAGTTCTGAAGAAGGACAAAGTTTGGGTAAGTTAGAACTTGAGAGATAGGTGTATGCTCACCAGGTCCATGATGCCTTGAGCTACAGTATCCCATACAGATGCCCTGGCCACTCCTGCATTTGGCTACTCTATATATTCAGTGGCTGCCAATGTGCTGGATGATTACAGTTCAGAGACAAACAGTGCAGTGTTCCTACTCTGGAGGTTTACAGGCAATGTAGAGAAAGGTCAAGATGATTAGTCAACAAAGAGGTATATGAGGGACTATAGAAGGCTTGTACTGCACATTACTATGAATGCCACACCAAAGAATTGTAGCTTGACTTGTAAATGCTGGGTAATGAAGGAAACTAGCATATGTGGTCTATGAGTGAAGCTCAGAGCAATGAGACCTCCTTTCAGTAATTTGGGGGAGCAATGGAGACAACTAAAACTAGCTCAGAGAGCAGACAATGCCAGAGGTAAAAATCTAAGATTTCCAGTAGATTCTTGAAGAAAGAAAAACCCAGAACTTCCTGCCTTTCTTGGGTGTTGGACAAAGTGAGATCCAGTAGTGAAGACCAGAGGAAAGGTAGTGAAGGTTACATATGGGAGAAATAATCAGCTGCTTTCAGATGCCTTTGTTAATCTGGCAAGAAGTCCAATTGGAAGTGGATGATTCAGAGATCTAGAGCCCAGCACTATACTTAGATGGAGCAGTATGCATTTGAGAGGTGTGTATACACAGGTAGAATCCAGAGCTCACAAAATTATTGACTTTTCTATAGTCCGGTAGGTAATAAATGTCATACAGAGTACGACTTTAACATCTGATAGTTAACTATATACCACACATTGTTGCTATACCCACTTCCAACATTGGAAAATTCATTCTTCTGAATTAAGGGGCAAACTCTACCACATGGTTAATGTTATACTAATGCATAAGCAGAGAGATATTTGCACATATTGCAAGTTAATAATGTCTTAGTTATTTGGTGTTAGTGGGTTGATTGTTAGGCTACATTGTCTGTGGGTATGTTCATGAGTCCATCAGGGACTGAGTCCTGGAGTGTGTGCAAGTGCCTTTTCAACACTCACTGACTCAACATTTTACCTGAATGCCCTCATTTGCTCTCAGATAGCAGTTCTGTGATGCCTGTATTGTGTGTGGCCCCTCTTTGTAGATGATGTCCCTGCAGTACTGAGATCGAGACCACTCTATCCAAGGTGACAATAACAAAGAATCAAACCAAAAACTCAGACAGCAAAATTGTCTTCTCTGTTGTCTTTTCCAAGGTCTCCAGTTCCCTTCTATCCACTTGTGTGCATATTTCCTACTTACACAGAATATAAGTCATCCATAGAAAGTAAGTGACAGCTGTCTTTTGTTGTGTATCTACCCGTGGACAGAGTACAATCTAGGGGATGTGAGTTCATGTATTGACTGGAAACATGCATGACTATTTGATTCCTCTTCCACTATGTGTAGATTTCACTCCAGATTTAGAAAAGTTGGCTCCTAAGTGTTTTCCCTTATACTTTGAATACTTCATGAAACTCTGATGGAGGGATACTGGCTTTTCTACATACACATGGGGTCTGCAGGCCTACAGTGCTGATTGTGTGATTTTTATACATTATGTTGTCCAATTGAAAAAGTTACACCTTGTTTAATTTATGGACAATGGGATTTATTTGGGTATTGTTTTTTAAATAATACTTTCCAGCCAGTTTTCAGTGTAGCTTTTCAGATTAGGGTTTAGACTCCTTAGACATCTCCATGATGATAATGAATCTGCCTTATGAAATCTCAACAAATTTTTTTTTGTCTTTCTTAAAACATCTATATGGCATTAAGGCCTATTTTAAAATTCAAACTTATAAAACAGAGACTGTCATATTCTTTCTCATCCTTCAGCTCCCAAAGTCCCTTCCACTCCTTCTTCTGAAATGTTCTGTTACGTAGATATCACATTTGCACTCAAGATGTCAGTTCAGTAGTTGTGACTGCCTCTGTGGAGTTTGCAATAATAACCAAAACAGAACAAAAACAAAATCCTACCACCACCACCACCACCACCACCAACAACAACAACAACAACAACAACAAAAGTAAAAGAGAGGATGATGTGAGGAAGGATAGGAGGAAGATTAACTGGTTTTGTTGTGGGAGGGTAAGAAAGGAGTAGAGAGAGTAGCAGAGTAGGCATGTGAATGTGATCATAGCATATTGCATTTAAGAATTATCACATTATCAAGAATTAAAAAATATAAAATGGAAGTCAAAGTTAGCAGATTTCCAGAATTCTTTACCCTCTTCATTAGTTTCTGGGTTGCTTTTCAAAAGAAGGCCATGGTGGTATGAGGATGGAATTTTGAGAAGGAGGAAGGACAGAAAAATGCATTCTCAGGACTGTCAGGAGCATCATGACTACTGTATCTGATGCCTCTATAACCCCTTCCTGCTTTTTTGCTGCTTGGTCACAGAAAATGGAGACAATGGGGGACTTCTGTGTTAATGCCTCTGTCAGAGCAGGTAGACCTCTGCTGAGCATCTGTTCTCTGACAGGTGCAATTCTCCACACTTCCCCTCTCCCACCACCACATCCTCTCTCTGAGTGTGCACCCAGACAGAGATCCTTTGCTTTAATATAGGCTTAAAAGCCATTACTGCCACTGGAAAGCAGAATGACTTCATCTGGGGCCTTTAATTCTTTCAGCCCCAGTCTTTTGATCTATGGAATAGAAATATGGAAATAGGTTTTTCTTGTGACTTGGGCTTTGGTCTGATCCAAAAGAACTCTAAGTCACATTGCTATAAAAAGAAAAACTAGAAATATTCAGATCCTTCTCCACCTTATGGACTTGTCTATACATTTTTTAAAATATACGTACATGCAATAAGTACACATACCCATGTATATATGCATATATGTATTTGGATGTTTTCTAGAAAGATCTATAATAATTTTACTAGACAGCGTAGAATTGTGTGTTATGCTTGGTGATACTAAATTTTATTTTTCCTTTTTCCAAATCTGTATTCAAGTTTGAAAAGAAGAATGAGACTACCTACCTTTCACACAGAACTAGTTAGAGATCAAATGAGATCAACACAATGGAGCTGTCCTTGGGGCTCATTAGACAGGATTTCCTATTGCTCTATGGTCCTGGGAAGTCTAACATACTCCCTGCTGTGCACAAGCTCTGCTGGTCTTTCTACAACTATGCTGGCTACTTTATGTTCAATCTGAATACAATATGAGAGATAACAAACATAAAGAAATAGGTGATCCCAAGAGCTGGGCAAAGGGACACATTCTACTGGCTGAAATTTCTGAGTAAATTTCTTGATTCAAAATCACTTTTTTTTTGTTATTCTTTAACAAAATCTTTTGCTTATACTGATATTCTCTTAACACATAAGAATCATAATTAAGGGTATGCAGCATTTATTCTTGGCAAGCAATAGCTGGAAAGTTTTTTTTTTTTTTTTACTGTACAGCTAATATTAATGATAATCTACTTAGCTCTCTGTCAGCTCTTTCCATGATGAGAGGTAACTTCTTATAAGTATATACCAGAATTAAACCAGTACAGTGAGGACAAAGGTTCACCTAAGGAAAACAGAGATGACTTATGGCAGAATATAGACTCTTGGGGAGGGACTGCTCATCCTGAGCCAGTCAATTTTATCCTCTCTTTATCTGGGTGTTTTGCCATAGTCTAAGCTAGTTTGCACTGAGTAATTAAGACATCCTTCTGTTTGACTCTTTATTTCTATTATAGTTTTAGACAATGCATTTCGTTGTCCATATGGCATTCTTAACATTCTTTGTAAAATGTCAATCAAATTATTTTAAGTACTTGTTGCCATCCTTTTACAATTTAAGTTATTAGAAAAAAAACCTTACTATTCCTGTAATTGTTTAATTATGTTATCTCCTTAAATTCCAATTTCATCTCTATCATTTCTGTTCCACACTGCAACATGCATATAAACTACTCTCAGGATTTATTGTGATGAGTATGGCAGCCTCCTATCCCACTTTTTTCCCTGTTCTTGTTGCTAACTAAATGAGCTGAATTGGTCTAGCAAGGCTATGACAAATCAACATTCTTGAGTATGAGCCACCTCTTTGTGTAATTTTTCTCTTAAGTTCAAATTAGAAAGACAAGCCAGCCTCATAATAAAAGGTAAGGTTATAGAGCTCAGGAAATAAAGGCTTTGGAAAGTAGATACTGTAGCAGAAGGTATTTGTAGTAGTCATGAAGATATAGTGTCCGGGTTCTGCCTCCATCCTGAGCCAACTCTTCCATGCTGAGGATGTGCAGGCAAACTACTACTGGCTACTCAAGAAAGAGCTCCTTACCCGAGGTCTCATGTCTTTCCCTGAGGTGGCTCATACTCAAGAGTGTTGATTTGTCATAGCCTTGCTAGACCAATTCAGCTCATTTAGTTGGCAACAAGAACAGAGACAAAGTGGGATAAGAGGCTGCCATACTCACTACCCAGACAGACACACCCACTGAAGCCAAGAGGGTTGATGCCACCTCTTCCCAGCTGAATCTTCCTCCAGAATGGGCAAAGCAGCAGCAGGGAACCATGAAGAGCCAGTGCTTGCTTCCACCGTGGCCCAGAGGGAGAAGATGAATGAGCTGGCAGGGGTGTGTATTGCCACCAAATATTTTTACCACTCAGTATCTTTAGTTTTCTACTGTCCACATCCCTCTCTGTGATTCCTTTCTCTGCTCTTAGGAAAAAAATCTCCTTTGATTCACTCTGGAATATCTTTCTCTTGGGTTGGAAAGAGACAAATTGTGTTATTAAAGATAAACAAAACTGTTTTGTTTATTATACTTTTCCCTCGCATTGAGCTGACTGTGGACTTAGGCATTTTCTTGTTGCTGCACAAACTAATTCTTTCTACCAATTCTATAGCCTCAATCAGATTCCACTGTGAAGAGCCTTCCTCTACCTGCGCAGGTTCAGAGCTCATGTTCAGTTCATCAGCACTGAGGACTCGACTTCATGCTTCCTTACAATTTCATAAGACAGTTTTATTCTCCCTTTCTAGCACTGTCTGCTGCTTGCCTGTCTGTTATAATAATATTCCTAATCCTCCCACCACCCATGTAAAGGATTCCACTTCTGTCCCCACAACCTCTTCTACAGTATCCTCTGGGAATCAGGGAAAGTGACTTCTAAAAGGGCAATATTCAGTGGTCATAAACATTCTTGATTGCCAGCCTTACCTGCTTCTTCGTCACCATCATCTACCATTGATTTTGATAACTATTAATATCTTAACTGGAACATGATATAGCAGAGGTATAGCATACCTATGGTTTTTCTTACTTGTCATGGATAAAGAAGAGACTCAGGCTCAGCCAGCTTTCTTTCTGAAGTCTTCATATTATCTAAGAACCATACCTGCTGTCCCAAAGCCCAAAATAGTCTGTGAATGTTGGGTGGAAGGGAGGGGCTCTGTGAGGCCAGGGTGAGGTAGAGATTCCTCAGCTCTGTTTCTTTTGTCTCTTCAGGGAAGCTTCTATGTCCCCTCAGAGAACTGCATACAACATGCACACAAGTGGCATCGGGACCTCTGTCTTCTGCTCCTCCATGCCTATCAGGGCCTCCGACTCTACTTCTTGGTCATCATGAGAGACATTCCTGAGCTGCCCACCATGGAGTTGGGTAAGCGTATGGCTAACACACTGACATTCTGTTTTGGAGCACAGAAGGATAAAAGGTGGTATCCTTTTAGAAAGATCATGGTGAAAACATGTTTGGTCATTCAAGCCTTTCTGGGCTTTACCTCATTGTATTAACAGAAACTCTTTGGAAGGACAAATGTAGTGAGAAAATATACGAATGCCCCAAGACACCCACTCATTGATTTATGCAAATATTTCTTGAACAGCTGCCACATCCCGTCTAATAACATTAAGTTGTTTTTGTTAGAAATAATCTTGGTACTATACAAAGGGACATACAAAGCAAAAATATCTCATAAAGGTGATTATTTAAAACAACAACAACAACAAACAAACAGGATGTTCCAGAACCCAGCTGGGCTACCAACATACCAGGGCCACCACAGCTCTTGTCTGTCATTGCTGAAATAGGTGATGACTGAATTTCACCTCATTGGTAGAAGCTCAACTATATAATCTAAAGTGATTGTCTAATCAAGTAAAGGGGAAGAAGGGCATGTGAAGGGGAAGGTTTTTGAGTCCTTTAGTCCTTTACAGACTACCAACTACCATTGACTAGCACACACACACACACACACACACACACACACACACACACACTTTCTAACATTTTCTAGAATAATATTCAAGGTTAAAGCCTTTTGTAATTAAGATGCAATTATAAAATTGCACTTTATTAATATGTGTAACGGCCTTACAAAAGAGAGCTATAGCTATAGAAAAACTCGTGCACACATATATAGTAACACATATGGCCATTCATATCCATTATATTTGTATATATCTAACTGTCCCCTGGTCTATCCCGTGAAGGGTTCTGGAAACCTGCAGTGGCATGCTGTATTTGGTTTTGGTGGCAAATAGATTGTTTTTCCAAACTGAACATCATGGAGATGAGTGAGCCTCAAATCCCTCTTGACTGATAAATAAGAGAAGTCAAACACAGGAAAGAGTATGACTACTGAAAGTCATACAGCACAGCCATGTGTAGCTGTGCCAGAAGCCCTGAGATCTTGCACTGACTGCCTGTGGTAGGATGCTTCAATCCTGTCACCGCCCCCCCCCCTTTACAGAATGCTATGTACTGCGGTTATGCTCAAATTCCTTTGGATCAGAGGCTCAACCCAGAGCCTAGGATTCAAGGATAATGCACATTTCAATGTCAGAATCCCACTGGGTGCTTGCTTCTTTGTCTCTTCCTCTGGATACCAACTTCTGTGAGAACCATATTGTTTGGTAGTTTCTGTGGCCTGTGTGTTAAAAGTAGGTTGCATGACAATGATATATTTGTAAGTTTCTTTTTATCATCACATTGTGGGCTTGTGGGAGCTGCGTCCCCCTCAGATTCCTTAGGCTCTGTCTCTAGTCTTGCAGAGCAAAGGAGTATTTGTGGTGCTTACATTGGATTTCAGAGTCTCTTGTCATCTAGTTTCATCTGCCATGATACATGGCCAAGCCAGTGCCTGGATCATTGAATAAGCACTCTTTGACTTGGATGTTTTCAGAAGCCAATCTTACAAAGGCTATAAAGACAAAAACAGAAGACTCAGACTGTGACTCTTTAGTAGAGCACTTGCTTTGCGTGTGTTAAACCTCAGGTTTGATCTCAGCTCCACAAAAACAAAGCAAGAAGATAGTACAAAATCAGAGCTATTTACATTACTCAAAAGAAAGTGGACTTTATTCAGCAGCAATTAGCAATAGAAACTTTTGTTACCTAAGAGAACCACAGTTCTTTATTCACTCAACTATTCTTCAATATATTTTGGTCGAGCATCTTCTGTACACTGGGCATTGTGCTGGACACTTAGGATACAGTCCTGTTCAAGAGGAACAAAGTCTATTGCACTGTTGGGTCATGGACCTGACAGATGGGAAGGTCAGCAGGGTACAGACGTACTAAGAAATTTCTCATGTTGTCCTAGACAGTACAACAGCAGGTAAATGATCCCTTGGCATTAGGGGGCTAGGAGAGAGTTCAAACACTGTCAAAACTCTGACCATTAAATCACAAAAAGCTGGAGGCCACTGGTTCAGGATAACAAACTGGCACATAGCAGGCTGCACTGTGGGTGACTTGGATGGTTATGATGCTCATTAGTGCCATGGTCCCTGGAGCCTGAAGTCTACTCAGATCTGCCACTCCACTTCCTTGAGCTTCTGACTTTTCAGCTTCAAGATGGAGAACAAGTTCATATTCTCTATTATAAAATATACATTTGTGGGAGTTTCTCTCTCTCTCTCTCTCTCTCTCTCTCTCTCTGTGTGTGTGTGTGTGTGTGTGTGTGTGTGTGTGTGTGTGTGTGTGCATGCATACATGCCTCTGGAAAAGCATAAATAAATACAGACTCATCTAGGGCACACAAAGTGCTAGACACACTAAGGGGTCAATTGTCCTTTATAATTCCACCCAGTAGTCCACAGTCCACAATGGGTTTCCTCTTGTATTCAGTCCATGGTGTCAAATGAGGTTGATTCTCTCCAATGTCTGACTAGCAGAGCCCTCTGGAGTTGCCTTTGTCTCTATCTCTGTCTCTGTCTCTCTCTCTCTTTCTCTGACTTTACAATTTAGAGCATGAAATTTAGGCCTTTCCTTTCCTTAGCAAGTGAAGCATTTAAATGGGGTCTGTTTAATTGTGTGGTCTTTGTTCTTCCTTCTAGAGGCCCTCGCTGTTGAAGAAACACTCTCTCAGCTGTGCTCAGAGTTACAGGTAATTACCATGCTGACCCTGCATCTGAATAGATGGAAGTACTTACAGTACTGGACCAAGCTAGTTTTGCTTGCCATACAGCATGCCAGTCACTGAAGCCACAATTTTTTTCCCAAATGAAAAAAAAAGTGATTTCACAGGTACCAAAGTATGGGGATAGGCCTGGCCTCCAATCTGCCTTCCTGGGGAAAGACCTGGAAGGCTTCTGTGACATAAACAAAGAAGGTGTCCGAGGCCATGTTGTAAAAGATGATTGGCAATGAGGAAAACTAATCATGTTTTGAACATATACAAGGATTCATGGTTGTTCACAGGCAGCAGGTTCAGAAATGGCAGTCTTAGCATTGCATGTAGGTGGAGTTTGCAGATCTCATAAAGTTATGCATCCAACACTGTGCACACTCAAGTGAAGGGGTTGATCGCTTCAACCTGTTTAAGTAAGACAAAGCTACCTCTGGGTCCCTAAAACCATAATCATCCCAAATGGACCATGGGTCAGGGCACTGTTTGGAGTAAAGCTGGGGATGAGTGTGTTACCTCTGTGATTTCTGTAACCAGTGAAGCAAGTGAACCCTAAACTACAACCTGGGAATTAGGAGGACTTATTCACATTTTCCCTGGGCTTCAAAAGAAAGGACATTTTATTCTTGGTTTTTAGGCTTAAGCCAGGGAAGGAAAATACTCCAGAAACTTGCAACAGAAATAAATAGTAATTTCATATTGGGAACTAGGTTCCAACGTTCTAAAGCAAACGAGAGTTGGGCCTTTGGAGAGTGTGGGCAGTATGAATGTGCGTCTGTTTGAGTCACCTGCTGTGATTTATTATCTCCGGGGCACTCTGTAGAGTGCACTAGGACCACTGTCCTTTCAATAGAAGGAGAATTTAATGTTGGAAGGAAGCTGATTGACTTGTTGCGTGACAGAGCTATTCATTGCCAGAAGCTTGCCTCAAAACAGACCTTTGTACCACAATGTCGATGAGTTGTTTAATCTTTATGAATTTTGGTTTTCCTATCCATGAAGCAGAAACAGGGACTGAGGAGATGGCTCAGAGGATTAAAGGCCCTTTGCCACCCAAGTATGAGGACCACACTTCAGATCTCCAGAACTCATAAGAAAGAATGGGAAAGCCAGACCTGGTGGCTGCCTGTAATACAGTATCCCAGGGGCAAGCAGACTAGCTAGACAAGTCAGAATTATCATGCTCAGGTTTCAGCAAGAGACCCTGTCTCAATAAATAAAGTAATAGCCACCAAGAAAGATACCCAATGTCAACTTAGGGTCTCTATAAGCATAAACATGCATGGGCACCTGTGAACATATGCACCTACACATGCAAAGACATAAACACCACAGGCGAAGGCAAAGATGAAATGCATCTGGTTTTTGTTGGTCTCTCTTTCTTATAGAGAAAAGCATTGCACATGCCTGTCAGTTACCAGTTGTTATGTGATATGTACTACATGAAACTTCCTCATTTAATCAATGCAACAGTCTGTAAAACCAATAACCTTATTATATTTTGTGGAGGAGGGATTGGGGATCAGCTCACAGAGCTGAGTTATTTTACCAGGGACACAGGGCTAGCAGAGCCACCAGTCCCCAGCACAAAGCTACCGTAAGAGACAAAACTGGTGACATGAAATAGAAGTAGAGTTTTGACCTTTGCACACGAGGCCTGGTGCAGGACACAGAATGCAGGCAATGCTAACTTCAGAATTTTAGTCCCAATCAAGTGGTACACTGGCTGAGCATTTCTCCTTCACCAAGTAGTATCTATCACTGTATGGGTTCTTGGAAGGCAGTGTGGTCAAACAGTCAACCCCTTCCTTCCTTCCTTCTCTTTGGCATTTTCATGAATGTCTCCTTAGAAACTATGACACCCAATGAGCAGGTGAAATTTGATTCATTTCAGCCAATATTTTTAAATTTTCATAACTCGTGAGTCCCTGGGTCAGCTCCGGGGACTTAGTGGTGATCTCATCCCCTGGAACACAAGGTTAGGGAAGGAGTCTATTCACCCTTGGGCTTTCATTAATGAATAACCCACGAATGAAATAGTATCTGGATAGAACACCATGCATGGTGGCAGGACCCCAGTTCATGTGCCGGTAATTCTTTTCAGGAGGAAGCAAGATCTTAGTGGGCTCTAACAAAGAAGCTAGTATTAAATCAAGGACTGATAGTATACCAAAGCCTTGTCCTTTTGCACCAGGGCAGTGATAGAGATCAGAACTGGGAGAGCCCTTGGTCCAGGGCTCCAGGAGGAAGTGGAAGCCTCACCTGTGCAAGGAGGAGGTTGACTGAAACACCAGGGAGGGAGCCAAACTAATGATCAAGAAGCCTGAATGCCCCATTCACCATGGTGCCAGGATGAAATCTTCAAGTCACTAGGAGTCATGAAGTAGGAGGGTGGCACATCCTTTGGGGCACATATAGAAGAACGAACTTCCAACATCTATGTATGAGGAATTGTCTCATCTCCATCAATTCTTTAATACTAACTGCATACCCAACCATGTAGTTTAATTCTAACAGTATCTGTGTAGAGTCCAATAGGTCCCACAGGTTAAAGGCCCAGTCTTGCAACATTGCAATTTCTGGGACTCTCCTCTTTTGACCAATCAATCAGCTACCAAATGGAGGTTGCAATCCTAACCTTTTCAAGTTAGATAGTTTCTTTTAATGGCTTAGAGAACTCAGGGTACACTTTTCTAATCACTGTAAGTCTGCTAGAAAGGATATTACAAAGGGGATGAATTAACATCTAGGTAAAGGATGCCTAGGTCAAAGTCTGGAAAGGAGGGCAAGAGTGGAGCTTCTGTTTCTTGTGTTGATTATACCAACTTCAGGCAGGTGGGTATATTCACCAGCCTGGAAATTCTTCAATCCCTGACCTTGAAGGTTTCTATACATTAGAAGCAGATCTAGGGCCCCAAGAAAATTATCACATAGTCCAACTTACTCCAGTAAGGCAAAACATTTCACTTCTACTGAAGGGTGCATATCCACATTCAGTGAGGTCCTACTGGGTTTTTGTTCCTAATGCAAAGGTCTTCTTTGTCACTGAATTGGCAGAGCTTGGTCTCACACTCTTCCATGGCTGTGTAAGTCAAACCTGAGTGGTGACAGGCAAAGAGCCATCCCAAGAAGACGATGAAACCATGGGTAAGTATTTTGATCTCAGGAAGTGCTGGCCCTGGAGGAGCCTGAATTTCTGCCAAATGGCTTCTTTACAATTTTTAATAAACTTTGTTTTGTATAACCCTTTGGTAGAAATGGCAGTACTAATTTTGCATGTATGGAGGCTCCTGTATAGAGACATGATTAGATCCTTGGCGCTGATGATTCATTCAATCCCCAACACTTCTTTCCTTGAGATCCGGGGACAGTTCTCACCTAACCATGAATTTTTTTGTTTTTGTTTGTTTGTTTTTGTGGCAGCAGCCTCTACCCTATGGCTGGTTAGTGGTCAGTTAAAGCCATTTCATGAGTTTGTTAGACAGAATTTAGTAACAAAAGCTGCACACATTCCCATCTCTGTGGAGTTTTCAGGGGGTTCAGGCGTTCCTTGCCAGGTACTGAAGACTGCAGTGTACCTTGTGATCTCTCAAGGTGGAAAGTGTGACTTGGCTTTTATCATAGTTACAACAGGCTCCCAGAGCAACCTCTTAGCATCCAGGGACAGGACAGGAAGTGCTCACACACATTTGTAATGACCCGTGGATACTAGGAAGTGGGGCTCCCTTAACATCTCTGAGCTACTTGCAGCCATTGGATGAAATTACCAAACTTGACATGGGTGTGATGGCAGCCTCTACTTAATAGCAGTGGCCCTGGTCCCTGGGACACCTTTGTCTTTGCAATTTGGTCACCTCTGGTTACTACTGTGATTAAGATGAGGTATTTAAAGGACAGAGCTGTCAATAACTTCATCAGATGGATTTCCTAAGGGACCTACTGCTTACCTCGACCCCTTGCAGTAGAGTACCAGATTGTGGGAAGGTTTTCGTGATTTTGCTTTTTTAAAGTTCTCTGACCTTCTCATATGTGCATATTAATTATTCATTTTACCCTCTACTATCCTTTCATGCCCCCCTCTTTCTCTGGCTGAAATTCTTCTTCCCAAGTTCCTGTTCTATTTTCATGTCCTGTGTGCATATGTGTATTTGTGTGTATGTGTGTGTGTGTGCACACACACCTACACACGTGTGTCCCACTGAATCCTGTAGTTCTTTTGCTGCCACAGGATTTATTTTGTAACCACATTCTGGTGCAGAATTTTATTTTGTAAGAAACCTAAGAAGTGATGGAGTGCAAGGTATTGGGGTGGGGGGCAGCAATTGGGCCTTATTCTGCTCCTTAATTTGTTTAATGGATTGACTGGCCTGAAGATTAAGTGGTAGACATATTGCTGGGTATTCAGTAACCCTCCCAAATCAGAACTGGGATTTGATTAGCGATGAAACATCGCCACCTTGTGGCAGATGGTGAGCGGCAGTGAATGTATTTCTTTCAAGCCTTGCTAATGTTCATAGTGAAGAGTTGGATGTTTGCAGATGATGGAGACACTGGAAAACCCAGATGTCTCTAGCCGCAGAATGCTCCTGAAGCATCTTTATTTGGTGTGAGAGACTTACAAAAGTTTAAAAGACACCTGTTTTGTGCTGGCCACTGGCCCTTCAGATATTCCCTCTGTATAACCAAGGAGGAGACATCTCAGCGCTTACTGCCTAGCGAGAAACTGGTTTGTTCTGAGATAGGTCAGGCTCTGCCCACATGGCCAGAGTGAGATTCAGGGAATATAAGCAAAAGGCAGCAGAGCAGGGAGGAGGGGAGGTTCTGGCTTTGGCAGGGACATTAAGGTGCCAATAGGAACAGGGAGAATGTCGGACACCTGGGAGGGAAGGGTACTCCTCTCAGTAGAGCTAATAGCAGTGTGAAGTCCAGGTCACAAATGAGCATGAGCATGTGTCCCAGCTTCACTGTGGCATGGAGAACATGGAACCCAGATGTAAATGGTAGACTGGAAATCTGAGTGGGGGCCCATGCTGGGGAGATGCTGAGGGTCTTCCCAGAACAAACTAAACAAACAGGGTAGCATGCCCTTTACCAAGGCACTAAAGGGTCTTCTGAACCTTGCTAAGCAGCTCTGAGAAGTAAACCCAGTTGTTAGGTTTTTATTTTCTTTCTTTCATTTTTAAAAATTTTTTCAGTACAGCAACATAAGATTTTTCTAAGATATTAAAGGTTGTCTGCTGTTTATCCTTATGAACTTTTGGGAATTACTCAATTATCCAGTAGTTGTTCCTGGAGCTGCCCCTTTCTATTGGAAATTATCTAAAGAAAGGACATAGCAAAGATGTGAGACTTGGGTTTTGTTTTGTCTGTGTTGGTTAGAACTGTTGCAGAGGTGGGTCCTAGCTGTTTTCCCTGTTACTCTAATATATTGCCCCATCAAGAGTGACTTACAGGAGAAAGTGTTTATTTTGGTCTGCATCTCCAGGAGGTTGGTCATTACTATGGGAAGTCACAACAGTACGGCCTCGAGATCAAGAAACAGAGGGCAATGAATGCTGGTTATGAGTTCACCGTCTCCTTTTATACAGTCCAGAATCCTAGCCCAGGGAATGGTGCTGCCCACAGTAGGTGGGGTGTCTTTCCAACTCAATTTACATAAGCAAGATAATCCCTGACCGGTATATCCAGAGGCTAATCTCCAAGGTGATGTCACTAAGTTGACAAGTGAAGTTAACCATCACAGAGGGTTTGGAAGGACCTAGCTTTAAGCCAGGAAGCAACCTTAGAAGGTTGATTGTCTGAGAGGATGCCCTGGTCTAGATGGACAATATGAGCAAGATGACTTCCCAAGTTCCTGCTAAGGAGGCACTGACCTTGAGTTCAAAGAGGCAGAGAAAGTGTTAGGGCCCCATAATGGACACACACACACACACACACACACACACACACACACACACACTCACACACACCCCATTCCATTCATTCTCAAATAATGAATGGAAGACTAGATTGAGTGTGCACTTACGACTTCTGTCTCTATTGTCTTGCTCAAAACAGTAACATGCTTTCTGCTGATAATGGTTAGTGTTATCTCTTATTTCCTTGTCTAGCCAGTCCCTTGGGAGTCCAGCTCTAGCTCTTCATAGTACAGTAGAACTTGCATTATAGAGAGGCTGCCAGCGGTAGCAGGAGCACAGGAATGCTGTTTTCTGGGGTCTCTCTTGTGCCTGTGTGCCCTTGTGTGGCAGAGACTTTGTGAATTTCCTTTTTACATCACAGAACATCTCATACAGAGAGCAGTAAGTATAGCCATCCACACTATCTGGACTTTGACCTTGTTTAAGCTCTAGTGGTCTTAATCACCCACATAATGTGGGTCCAATTGCTTAGCAAGGATGACAATGTCACACAGTGATGTCCTTTAATCTGTCCATCAGATGTTGCAGGTGTCTTATACTCTGTGTTTCAACAACTTCTGGGGCAAAACTTAACCCCAGTGCTCATGGTGGCCTATTGTCTCTAGCTGGGTCTTACTCCTGAAGCCCTTATTTCTATGCCTTCTCAAAGCAGTGATACTAACTAGGAACAAAACATTTAACCCATGAACTTCTGAGGTTCACTTTATATGCAAACAATGCACAAAGGCAGCGGTCATAGTCTAGCAAGGGGGTTAGGACCAGGGTTTGTATTAGGATGATCTGGCAGGCATTTTAGAAGTTCTAATATCTGGACTGCACCTCAGAGATTCTGAGAAGGATGCAGCCTTCCATGGACACATGGACAGACTTGAACCTCCCAATGATTGTCACATGAAGCTGAGATGGAGAAACATTCTGAAAGAGCCCAGTTTATTCAGGAAACAGGAAGAAAGAATGTAGGTATCACCTCATCAGCAAGTTACCAAGGCTCTTACATGACTCCTAGGATACATATCTTTTACAGTACTCTGTCGGTGTATTATAGCTAAGTTTGTAGCTAGAAGGGAATGGAATGCTTTATTCCAGGGTGTATTTATATTTATATTTGGCTTCCTGCAATGTAGCACAGCCTATAACACAAAATGAGCATGGAGTAACAGATAAGGGGATCAGAGGCGTGAATGTGGTTAGAGCCCAGATGATCAAGGCTTTGGGAGTGTTCAAGGTAGGTAGGTGAGTCTTGCTCCAGAGAACTCACCTGTGATAGCAGAGGGCTAAGATTGCTGGCTTGTTAGCAGGTAAGGACCCTCCCTCACCTGCTACAGAAAGCCGCCCACACCTGTCATGTGTAATTTCACAATTCCAGGTGTTGGTGATGCTAGGAAAGTCTTCCTGTGGCTTAATTAGAAACCTCTGTAACCTCATATGAAGCTGCTTTTAATCAACTAGGGAGAAAGTAATTCTCCCAAAAACTCATTTAATGAATATCTTTCATTTTTCCCTCTTCAACTCTGGTAGTTGAGCTCAGAATTCATGCTGCATCTCTCAGTACCACTGTGGTGGAGAGGAATGCTCTGAGGGCAGAATCAGAAGCCAAGCAAGTCAGGGATACATGATTGAGGCATAGAGCCTCTCTCAAGGATGCTCATCCACCTACTACTGCAATAAAGGGTTGTCGAGTTCAGAGTATCCATTAGCTACTGTACTGGAAGTAGGGATACTGAGGGGTTAAATTCCAAATGCAGACAAATTGAGACAGTGGCAGCGAAGCAAGCGTCACTTGTTACAGAGACCATGCGGAAGGACTGTAGGGTCAAGGACACCTGTTCAAGAAGAGGAAAAAAGAGTGGTGAGCCTTAGACTGATAGCATAAAGTAGTGTCATCATAAATAAGGGGACATGGAATTGATTCCTTAGCCATTCGCTGGTTGATGATAGACCATGCCAAAGTGATGAAGAGGAAATGAAAGGAAATAAGAATATGAGAGGAGAGGAAAAGGCATTTCAAAGAGAGGATGCTGCCTGGACAATGGTCTGGTATTACAAATAGAAAGACCTATGCATGCTGCTATAGGTAGGTCAGCATGGCTGGGTCAATGATTGTGCATCAGGCAAGAGGCATGGTAATCTTGGGTAAGGCAGGGATTATTTCCGGGAAAAATAGTGCCGAGTGTTGCTGTAATAGATTGGCTGTCCTAGTGAAGATTCTGGTAGAAGAATCCAAACATGAGCTGTTTAGATTGAATTAAAAACCCCATTTACCAATCTGGAGTTTTTCCAGTGATGCAACCTGTCCCTGAGGTCTACTCCCCTGCACCCTTCCTTCTCTGTCTCTGACCACTCACAGTGTTGAATGGGACTGAGCCGTTATCAAAGGGTGAATGCATCTCTTAGAAGGTGCTGTGTTTAACTGGAGCCTTGCATCTGGAATTCCGCTAGTCATAATAATAAAGCAAGAGTCTCTGAGTGTTAAAAGCCTTACTGTCCTGCAAACATCTCTGTTGCTACTCTCTTACTCTTGGATACCTCCTTTCACCTGCTCTGCCTTCATCCAGAATCAAACCTCCGTCCAATAACAATGACAAAACTGTATCTGGAAGCAGTTGTTTGCTTTGTGCCTTCAGAGAGGAAACTGGGGCACAGGACAAAGGAGGGAAAGAGGTTGGATTTGCATGACTGTGGCTTTGTAAAAACCCTACACCACTCTCTCTGGTATACATTCCTATCTCTGCCATTACAAAGACAGAGGCCCTTTGTTACTCATCACGTGTCCTTCTTTTGCCAAACATGTTAGCAAGACAAGGAAGATGATCAGTAATTTCTATTTCTTGTTGAAACCTGGACCTCTGCGGGCAGGCTTCTTGTCATTCTTCCAAGGAGCATTTGATCTTTTCACCTTCCCATAATGCAAATTTCTCCCCTAGAATATGGTCCTCCCTATTCTAAACCAGTTACCTGTCCAACATGTTCTCATCAAGAGTCTTCTCCAAATGTTTCAGGTCCCACGATAGTCTGACTGACTTACATTATAATTAAGGCATGCTAGAAGCCTTAAGAAGTGGCTTGGTTAAGCAATGATTAAGAAGATAATGATGGGTTATAGACACAGAGAAGCTGCCTAGTGACCTGGCTAGTTAAGTCCTCTGGGATTATATCTTTTCTCCTAAGATATTTTTAAATAGCTACTGAGGTGGAGCATGTGGTTTCATGGTTAGAGAGTCCTTCAGTTAAATCATAGCTGGGTGAAAATTGGACATTCTATTAAATCACTGCCATTTTACTTCCTGTGAAAGGATGGTTCTAATAGTCTACCTAAAAGATGGTTGCGTGAATTGAATGTGAAGCATGTATAAAATGATCAGTCTTAGTAAGTGGGAGCCATTGTGATTATAAATCACTGAGTTCAGAGTTTAATGAAATACAGACTAGATTCTAGTACAAGAATCTCTTCTCTGAGTGTGTGAGTCCAAGGGAGGATACCATGGCTGATCCCCTTTTGGTGCAATAGTGCAAAGGCCATGCTGAAGGAATCCCAGACTAGGATGCTAATATTTTAGAAAACTGGGTTCTGAGGTAATGAGATTAGAAGTTTAGGGTAGAGAGTTGAAAATGGGTAGCCACTATTTATAAAAGGAGAAAGGACTTACTAGACAAGATGTTCCTGGAGATCTAGAAATAACTCGCAGTTAAAGCATGCATGGAGAGGGAAGACATCAACAAGGAATAGACACGGGCTAACCTTACATGAAACCATGGCCTCTGAATATTAATCTATAGACAGGAACTGCCAAATAGTTTATTCCTCTCATTGCTGTCTCTCTTAGCTCCCATATTCAAAGGGTCAGAGTAACACAATTCTATGTTATATAGCATGAGACATGTATTATAATACCACATTGTTTGTGGCACGTGAGGGAAAGGCTAGAAGAGCAGAGTGTTTAATAAAGATCCCAAGAGGAAGGCTGGAGCAACACAATAGAGCTAGGTCTTTGACTGACACTGTTTTACCCCTGCAGATGCTGAACAACCCAGAGAAGATAGCTGAACAGATCAGCAAGGATCTTGCTTGGCTGGCCTCCCATATGATGGCTCTGTGGACCCAATTCCTGGAGACAGTGACTCTGCATTCCGAAGTGACCACTTATCTCACCCAGGAACACCATGCTTTGAGGGTAAATCATAAAATGCTATAAACTCTCTGACTGCGTGCATTTATTCTTAAGGAGAAATTTTGCAAGAGTTGGTTTGTTGAGGAGAACATGATTTGTCATTGTGCCAATCTATGGATTTCAACAGTGGTCCCACTCAACTGTGAATGATCATTGTGACATCAAAAACTCAGTTATTCCACCCTATTCTGTCATTCATAAAACATCTCTCTTATCTATGTCTAAAGATATCTGAGCTTATAAAATTAACTATTACAAGTGTCTCAATGTACTTAGGAAGAAGTACTTTCAAATGTAAGGTATTGTCCTCATCCTGGCTGTGCATGTATAGATATTAATATATATGGAGTAATGTGGATCTTCTCACTTGGGCAAGAGAAATAAGTGTCTGAAGATCCACAAAGTACATAGCAAATGCTCCTGACTTTTGGAATTCTCCATGTTGTGCATTTATTTATAATGGCTGTTTGGAAAAATCTTACATTCTAGTAGAAAGAATACAACTTGAGGATTAAAAATGAAAGCAGAACAGGAGTGAATTTATAAACATATACTATGCTGCTTGGGCTAAGAGCTATAAAGATGTGGGAAGCTGTGGAGGGTGAAAAGCCTCTTGTGACAGACCTCTGTATGCATGCACAGCCTTCTTTCCACAAAATCACAACACTTAATCTCCAGACTCTCAAGTTGAGAAAATGGAGGGCATATCCACTTGAGGAATTAAGCTGTTTACATTGTCATCCCTCAGGTCCGAAGGTTTTCTGAAGCTTTCTTTTATATGGAGCACCAAAAACTTGCAGTCTTGACCTTTCAGGAAAACCTGTAAGTAATAAATTGCACACCCACTTCACCCTGTTAAAGTGGCCACCCAGGGCATTCAGCTCCCTTTCTTTGTTCCCACTTCCCTTTCCTTTCATTTCCTGCTGTGAAACAGACACTCTGCTGCCTTCTGCAGGCTCTGTCTACAGTCTTGTGCCTGCAAAGAAAGTACAAACTGGGGAGGCGGGAGCTGCAGGTGCCAGGGAAGGTCGACAGCCAAAGGTTTCTTTTGGTGCATGCCACTATGGTTCTGTAGAGAAAAATCAAGACTTCCTAGGTCTCTGCAGACATCTGTGCTGAGTCCTCTGCAAAATGAATAGAAGCAGGTGGTGTGGCCACATGCTATGTCAGACAAGCTCAGTGATGCAGTAGTTAAAACATTTATTCAGCATAATAATTAAGTCCAAGATCTCTAATCAGGAAGAATGATGTCTTTTTAAGATTGCCTTCTTCCAGAAAGAATTGAAAAGTATCAATAAAGTTTGAGTGGTGATAAGAGATGAAGTTTCTTAGATTCTCTGGGGAAGATGGGTGGAGACTTCGCCAAAATCTTTTGGCCACCAATATTTTATTTTGAATAATCTCTTCAAAACATAATGGGGAATCCTGGTTGAGAGGCCACAGTGCATCTATCAAAGAGGCTGGTGGAATTTTCATGTCACCTAAGACAGACCCGGAAATCTTTCATCTTAGTGTACATAACCCTGTTTTCTCCCAGGTTTTATTCTGCATGTAAACTACAGTGACATTTAGTGTTTGGTTTTAGGTTGTGAAAATGAGTGGGATAGGAAGGAAAATGCATATGCTTATTAAAATAGCTTGTTTGGACACCATTAGAGTCTTCAACAAGTACAGCAATACATGCATTCATTCATTTGTTCATTTCAGCTTTAGACTAGAACTGGATGACTAATTCTAAAACTAGCATTGGAAGTACTAATACGTTAAATTCACATACGACTTTGAGGGACACTGAGCAAAATACAGAAACTCAATAATACAGGAAAAAAGCAAATAAACAAAAAAACTGTAATATTCCTCTAAGTCTCCACAATACAAGAAAAACCCTGGAGTTTGTGCTATGTTGTGTGAACCTTTCTCTCAGGGAGTGTGAACACATGTGGAAGTGAAAGTCACAGAGGTCATTGCTCTCTATATTAATTAATTTTCTCATCACTGGGATTACAATACCAAAAAACATCTACTTAAGCCCACAGTTTGAAGGGTCATCTTGGCAGGAAGTCACGGCTGGTCACATGGCATTGAAGTCACACAGAGCAAGAAATGTACTCAGCTCACTTCCTCTTTTGATCCATAGTATTCAGTCTGGGATCACAGCCTATTGATGGTACCACATTCAGAGTGGATCTCTCCTTCTCAGTTACACTTTGGAAAAGTACTCATAGACATGCCCAGAGGTGTGTCTGATAGGTGATTCTAAATCGAGTTGACAATGAAAACTAAGCATCACACTCTCCATGCAGAGTTTGGTTGGAATGCAAAGTACTCATAACACAGGGTATCCAGTGACATGCAATGAGTGATTCCTTGAGAAATGTTTTTTTGTTTGTTTGTTTGTTTTCCTGTTGTCAATTTATTCTCAACTGGAGCTAGTTGTGATGATTGGCTTTTGTCAATTTTATCAAATTTAGAATCACCTGGGAAGAGAATACTAATAACAAATTTGTCTGGATTAGGTTGGCCTGCGGGAATGTCTATGGGGATCGTCTTGATCAGAATGATGGAGGTGGGATGACCTACCCACTGTAGGTGACACCATTTCCTGGGCAGGGCATCCTGGATTATAGAAGAGTAGAGAAATCAAGCTGAGTGATTGTGACTTTGACTAACCAGCTGCTTTCATTTGCTGCTGTGACTTCCCTGCGATGATGGACTAGAAACTAGACATGTGATCCAAATCAATTCTTTTTCCCTTAAGCTGCTTTTGGTAGGATATTTTATCACAGTGGCAAGAAAGGAATCCTGTACACCACTCTTAGTTTCCTTCCCCATAAAATGGTCCAAAGGAAAAGATGAAAGGACAAAGTAGGAACATCCACACGAGGTAGACAGCGCAAGCTACAGATCCTCTTCTGTAAATGGTGACGTTGATGTAGATGGTGAGGGATGAGTGAACATTAATTGTCCTGGTGGACAGTAGATGTGGTAAAGAGTGCTGTCTTGTAGGTTTCTCATTCTGTCTGACAAATAGGCAATTAATAAATTAACTCATTCAGGTAGTTACCAGCTTAAAAACAATAAGCAAGAAGATAAGGGCATAGGAAGAGAGAAGAGATGTGGCTGGTATTCTCATAAATAGTTAGCCACTAATTCTTAGACTCCCCAAACTGTGTCATGTACTAGTTAGCATTTGTTGATTTTTGTCATGTGAATTTTCCACAGTAGTGTTTCAAGTCATTCATGAGTTATCAGGAAATATGAAGCTAGAAAGAGACATATGCAGTTTGCTCTTGTAAGCCAGCATCAACTGCCCTTTAGGAAAAATTGTGTGTGGGCCAAGGACTGATTTTGACAAAGTGATGGGAGAAAAACAATAAATTGAGGAAGTGGCAATTGACCTCAGTTTGTCGTCATTGTGACTCAGACTGTAAAAGGTGTTTACTCACCAGGAAGCACTTCCAATAATGTTCTGAATTTGAGGAGAAACGG
Source organism: Onychomys torridus (assembly GCF_903995425.1). NCBI lineage: Eukaryota > Metazoa > Chordata > Mammalia > Rodentia > Cricetidae > Onychomys > Onychomys torridus. The sequence continues at coordinate 36,861,933 of NC_050458.1, read as the reverse complement.
GATGGAGGGAAGTAGGAAGGTAAGAGGGAAGGGCAGGAAGGACTAACTCATGTGGTATCTTGTGCACCACAAAATAACTGATTTATGATCATTTCAGTTCATGTATTATTAGCCTGAAAATGAAGTGGGACCTTAGCATTTCAAATTCCATTCAAATGTCTTAACTTATAGATTCTACTAAAACTGGCATGCATTCCTCAACCTCTCTTAGCTAGTTTCTTAGATATAAAAGGAGATTCCTTCTTTCAGTAAGTATGTATGTATTGTTGTCTGTGTTCCAGATACAATTTCAGTTGTGGGCTATTTAGAGGTGAACCAAACAAACAAAATCTCTGTATAAATAAATAGACATGTTGACCAAATGGTGATGAGAAATGTCTATTAACTTAAGAGGAGTAGATACTGATGTGTTTGTCTATACTGGTCTCCCTGAAACTTCACATAGGAGTGGAGGTCAGGTTGAAGTTTTCAAGGTGATTATGTCTTATACAGCAAATAGGTTGGACAACATTTTAAGTATTCAATTGACCATCGAGATAACAAGTTACCAGAGAGATTCTGCTCAATAGGAAATACATTTTTGTCAAAATAAACCATGTAACCAAGAACACAGAAAGAGATTCATTTCAGAATGAGAAAATCATGGGAAAGGTGGATACGTGCTTTCAATAGAATGAGTTTTGGGATAAGATATTGAACAGGGACTATGAGGGGCTAAGCAGGTATGCCCAGACACATGCATGTTCATTATAGCTAGGCAGACAAGTTGTGATTCAGGAATAACTACCTGCTTACATGGGAGGCAGAACTACATTCCAACATCAGGATTGATGATGGAATGCCAGCATACAGAGGCATAGGTGAGCTTATTTGTCAAGATCCATCATAGTTTGGCCTGGAAGAGATTTTATGTCATAGATGAATTTTCACCACCTTTCAGTAGGCTATGAAATCAATGGATGGATTCGGGACAGATCTTTATCTGTGAGATGGTCTGGGATGGCACAGGACAAGATATAATGTATGATTCGAGGAGGGTGTGTTTGCTTATGTTTGTCAGTGTACATGGGTCTGAGGATGTGTGTTTATCATGAAAATAACTGGCCAGCCATCAGGAGTAATTTGTGAAACATGCTAACTTGAGATTTAGCCTGGGATTAGGGCAAGGCTGCTTGTGACTGGCCCTCTTCTGTTTGTTCCATGTCTCAGTGATGCCCTTCACACAATAAGGAGGGATACATGGCTGTGGAAAAAGATGATGTAGAGATTCATAGTGCTATACCATTCTCTATAATGGGGAAGTTGAGATAATACTTCAATTTTTACAGTTCCTGTACTGACAATTATAACAGTTTCACTTAAAGAAAATTTAATTTTAACCAAAATATTATTTTATCACTTTCTGTCTTCTTCTTATTTCCTCCCTCCAACTACTCCTATTTCCCCCTTATTCCCCTCAAATCGATAGTCTCCTTTTCTTTATACATATATATGTGATATATATGATATATATCAGAAGGGCTGATCACTTTAAATGGGATAACCAATTAAAAAGCTCATTTCTGGGGGGACACTAACTCTCCCCTCTCTTTGCAATCATTAGTTACATGTAGCATCTACAACACTGTGTAACATTTAATAGGATAGGTCATTCCTCTGTGCCTGTAGAGATGTCTTAGTTAGGAAAATGGTTTCCATGCAAACCTGAAGACCTGAGTTCAAAGAAGAAACAAGGTGTCATGGCAAGCACTTGCAATACCAGCATTGCAGAAGAAGAGACAGTAGGAGATCCTGGGAGTTTGCTGACAAGCCAGTCTAGGTGAATCAGTAAGTTCCAGGTTCAGGCTGGCAAGCTCCACTATAATCTGTATGGAAGCCAGAGAACCAGAGAGGCTAGGGGTGTGGCTCAGCCACATCTGAAAATCTTGGTACCAGGGGACCAGGTGGGACCAGTTTTAAGACTGACAGCCTGAAAACCTGAATGTTGTGGTGCTGCTATGAGCCCCATTGTCCAAAAGTTGGAGAACCTGGAATTTATTATGTCAAATGAGAAGAGAAAACAAAGGTATCCTGGTTCCGGAAAAACAAATGTTCACCCTGCCCATCCACATTCCATCTAGAGGCTCAGCCTGTCAGATAGTGCCTGTCCTCACTGAAGATGGATCTGGCAGATCTGTCACCAGCTTACAACCCAATGTCTTCTGGCTTCACCTTTACATACTCAGGAGACCCAAGGAGGGGTAGAGTGCAGAACTGACTGAGAAAAAGTCATATTTAATATCCATCCATATATAATATCCAAATAATTAGATATTCAAAGAGGTATAAAGTTGTAACAACTTCCAGAGCTTTGGATAAGAGGAAAAATCTCCCACATATATGAGGGAAACTTAAAAACAGAAAATATAAGATAAACATTTAATCTGTAAAGTCAATATGTATTTTCATAATTAACATCTATATGCATATTATATGAAATCTGTATATGCTGTAAGTCATACATGTATATGTGTTGAACTCTTGGGACTTCTGTTGATGGTGATGATGTGATGCTTAGAGAGTGTGTTCTGGACCTGTATATTTTATATATAATACACAGTTAGTATTTTATAGAGGTAGATAGTCCACATGGCTGGGAAGTGGGATGAGTGTGTCCAGAGTTCAGCCTGCTACATAAAGAGCCTCAGACAGGCAGGCAGTCACATGTTCAGGTTTCTCCCAAATCTACAGTCCCTTAAGGGAAGTTCTCCTCTTCCCTTAATGGAAAGTGATTGAGTTTTTATATACAAAAACTATAAAACATTACTTAGCCTTTCTTTCATGAGATAACATGAATTTACTCTCTTCTGAGGAGGAATTAAAGTCATATGCACCTCCAAACTTTTAAATGGCAAAGTAGTAATTACTTCAGATTCTGGAATCAAGTTCTTAATGGTAGAAGAATGTTTAGGTCTGGAAGAATAAATATAAGCTTTGAAAGTTCCTCTACAGAGAAACAAAAAGTATGCTGCCTGAATTATAGCAGCTTTCACACTAATAAAAGCTGTCAGTATCAACATAATAACAAAAAGCACTTAAGGTGGCTCAGCTGTACCAAAATATAACTCAGACTAAGTAGTTTTAAAAGTTAAAGATGCTGGAGTAATAGATGAATAAATTTAACTTTCTCTTCCAAAGCACACATTTTAGATCTGCAGCCATTTCTTAGCTTAGCCTTTCAGTAGCGTGGTGCTAATTACCTTCCACTGTCAGGTATAACCCAGTACCACAATGCTTTGCACCAACACTAGCTCTTGGAGCAATTCCTCAGCAAAACAGACTACCACTTTGAGGGATATCTTAGATGGATGGGAGGAGAGGCAGATGGTCATTACCAGCATTTGCTAAAAGCACCGTTAAAGATGGTAAGACTATTGAAAACTTCCAATCTTGTTTGGTCTATTACCTTTCTGTGTGCTCCACAGGATACAGACCCACAGCCAGCTATCTCTGGACATCCGGAACTCGGAGTACCTCACCAGCATGCCCCCACTGCCCGCAGAGTGCCTGGATATTGATGGTGACTGGAACACCCTGCCTGTTATCTTTGAGGACAGATATGTTGACTGCCCTGTCTCAGGTTTGTCATTCTCTGTTGTTTTGAAAAGACTCGAGAATTAGGCTTTCCATGGAAGTACTGGCACATTAACATATTGTGCCCCTAAAGCTCTGGTGGTAACTGTTCACAAGAGTATCAGTAAATTGTGGCAGTATTTTCTCCTTAAAGGGGAAGGAAGAGTTAGTGTTATGACCTACCTGGCCCCTTCTGGATCAGAATGTACCTGGGTGTTAACCTATTGAATTTCCTGTAGAATGAAACGTTCATGACTCAGACATACTCTCTCTCTCTCTCTCTCTCTCTCTCTCTCTCTCTCTCTCACACACACACACACACACACACACACACACACACCACCCTAGAGTGATCAAAGACTTGTGAAGATCTTTTGTTCTCTCAAGTGTACAGTTTTAACTATAGTCATTTCGTCATTTCTTATTAACTTTAATGACCCTGTGTTAGTGCCTGCTTTGTGGTAGTGGTGATTGAAGTTGTTTTGTTGATTGGTTGATGGTTACTATGTCATTCTAGGTGGCCACTCACTAATTCAATGACCTGTTTAATGTCAGAAGGCAGGTCAAGGACTTGAGCAAGTGGGTTGTGTAACTAGGAGAACTTATGAACGAAAACCTCAGGGAGAGAAATAACAAGGCTATGCTTATTATTTGTATAACAGTGTTCAACATGGCTCTACTGTTTGTCAGTAAACCCAGAGGTCAACTGCAAAATGACCAGACATGAAGAAATGAATGTCACTTTTCTGTTCTCCCCTGTAACTTGACCATAGAAACCCAACAACCATGCTAAATTGTCAAGCCCTATGTTGGTGGTTTAACCAAATTATTTATTTATTTAATTCTTCAAATAATTTATACAGCCTTAAAGAAGGAAACTGAGGTATAGACAGGGGAAGTATGTGTGAAAGACCATGTATCATTAAGCAACCAAAGCCAACTCCAGAGTCCAGGCTCTGCTCTAGTATCTTCCTCAGATGTTTTAAGCCATTTTATACGGTGGACCATAATGGCTACATTTCAGAAATTCTGCATCTGTAGCCTTATATAGCCTGGAAGCTAGGTGACTTGTAGAGACATAGAAAGTTTACAAACATGCATTTGGTTTCCAGTTGTATTCTGACATCTAGTGTCAAGTAAGTATATGACAAGTCAAATATGTACTGAATTATACTAAACCTCCAACCCAACTGGTAAGTTTTAAAGGTGTGTGTGTGTGTGTGTGTGTGTGTGTGTGTGTGTGTGTGTGTATGTGTGTGTGTGTGTGTGTATGTGTGTGTGTGTGTGTGTGTGTGTGTTTATATGCTTGTATTTTAATTAATGCATACCTCTTATATTTTTCCAGCAAAAATGAACAGATGAAGAAATTAAGCATTTCTTATAAGAACCTCTGATACTTACACATCAGAATTAGGTGTAGATTGTTTCTCAGTATTTTTAATTGAAGATAATGATAAATATTTCAGTGAACATAAATTTCATTCTTCATGCATGTGATTCTGTCACATACACATAATTTTTAACAAGACAACTTGTTGTAGCATTGAGTGCTTCCAAATATTTGGAAAATCCCATCAAGGCAAAAGATCATTTACTCCTATAACAAATGTCCACTTTCTTTCTTGCCAACCCACTGCCTAGTCATGCTAGTATAGTCTTGGGTGGAACTAAACATCATTGTGGTAATTATATTCAAGCCAATACAAGCAATCAGTGAACACAATATTCTTTGTTTTTCTAGATTCCTATTCTTGGCTTAGATCCTTTCAGGAACATAGATCATCAAATATGTACTAGACAGGATGTCAGCCTGTGGGCTACAGGGATAAAACACAAGCTGTTGCCTTTAGGGGGACAAGAGTTTGGAAGTGGGTCATCACATGGTTGTAGGACATACAACACTACATGTGTGTGGGAGGTAGGCTGGGGAAATTTTCAAGAGTATAGTGGTATATACTGGTCTTGCTGCAGGCTGAGGAAAGGTCTTCAGAGGAAAGTAAATGCTTCCTAAGTATCCCCAGGTTCATTGGATGTACCATGATAAAGGGAGAATTCATTTCTTCCTCAGTCTAATTACAAATTGCAGTGAAAGTTATTGGATGATCATAGGTCACTGTATGACCTACATGTGCATACTTTTGGACATGCACCCAATAAACTCTAAATCCTACCACAGAGATATATGTTCATTGCTGCACTATTTACAATAGCCAGGAATGGAACCAGTCTTGATGTCTATCAACAGGGATTTATACAATTTAAAGAAAACACAGACACAACATCATCTTGTTTATATGGCATGTGTGGGAGATGTCAGGAGTCACATCTCAGATCTTTGGTTATGGCAGATGCACATGGAGAATATTTGTTACTGGTCAGTTGTGGGGAACAGGAGAAGAAGAAATAGAGGACTCAAAGTTTTAAGAGAGAGAAAATAGTTAAAGAAAAATAAGATAAGATGCCATACTTTGATTCCCTGCATCAGCCTCTGAAGATGGGTGTGATTATGGAAGCTTTATGAAGCTTCACTGTGGTGTTGCTATCTAACACACAGGACAGATAACCTGATTGCAGGGTTTTTCTGCAGAAAGCAGAACTCTTCACCCCGTGCATAACATGATTTTATGTAATGATTTATAAATAAGTGAAAGCCTTGTGGGTTCCTATGGATCTGCTCACCCCACAGCTGAGGAAGGTCAAAAAGCTTCCTGAAGACTGTGTTTGCCTAGGGTGCTCACAAATGGCAATGTTGGAGTTCATGATCAGACCTTCCAGGCTCCAAAGTTATCTTTACTCTATAAACACTGTGCTTATGATTGACCTCATCACATCTGCAAGTATGAAATGCTAAGTGTACTCAAATAAATGAAAGGTAAGTGGTATGATGAGAGAAAACAAATGCCTTTTTCTAGCCTTTTTTTTCTCTTTTAATAGTTTGTATAATAAGGCTGGCACTAACATCTCTCAATCAAAACTTCACTTCTGCAGGCAAACTGACAGCCTGCAATTCTGGCCACTGGTTACAAATTATTGGTTCATGTAATTCACCCATATTTAATGATATTCTGGGATGACTCATAGAACTCAGGAAGGAGCTGTGTTCATGATTGAAGTTTTATTGTTACAAATAAAGGACAGCCATATCCCTCAAAATAAAAACAGGAGGGGAGAGAGGAAGGGAGGGAGGGAAATAGAAAGACAGGAAGAGAGAGAGGGAGAGAAAGAGAGAGGGAGAGAAAGAGAGAGGGAGAGAAGCAGAGAGAGACAGAGAAAGAGAGAGACGGGGGGGAGGAGAGAGAGAGGATCTATAGGTTGAAGTTTAGTCAGATGTTTTGGTATTCTCAAGACTTTTTCTTCTTCTGGGGCATCCATCTTTGTTGTCAATCTATAAATTTGAAGAGCCCATCTAAGCCACAGGATTGGTGTTTTCTTATGTGGACAAAAGTATGTGAGCCACTGGTAATCTTTTCACACAGGTCTGATGGGTATTTCTTTTCACTTGTCCAAACCCACTAATCACATATTTTGTCATGTTCATATCTTAATTTATCTCATCAACATAAGCTATTTTGAAGTTTAACATGAGTCACCTGGTTATCATAAACTATTTGTATACCCTTGAATAAGAAACTTTTTCTGTAACTTAAGAACTTTAAAAAATCTGAAGGTCATCCACTTCAAAAAGTAGTGATACAGGACTGCTGCATTGTTTTCATACAATTAGGCATTTAAATAATTTATAATTTTGATTTGTAAACTACAATACAATTTTCTTCTCTTGTTATAGAGCATAATTTGAGTGTTTATCCTAATTTTGATGTCCCACTGACAAGTCCTGCAATAATGGATATAAAAGGGAAAGAAAAGAATATTATAAATCAAAAATCATCTTTGAGGAAGAACCTTCCTTTATCTACTACAGAAGCACCCCAGTTCGGCTCCAGTGAGGATGTTATTAGGTGTCCAGAGATGGAAGAGAATGTCTCCACACAGAATCCTGTGGATGTGTGCTCAGAATCTCAGGTGTATTTGACCATTGGTGAATTCCAAAGCAAAGCACTCAAGCCTGAAAATGAATGCTGGACTGGTCCAAGGCCTGATGCTGTGAGAGATTCAGATGTGGACATACGTAGGAGGAGTCCAGGCCCTGAGGATGGGAAGGCCCCAGCACTGACCTACATTGATGTGAAATCTAGCAATAAGAACCACCCTAGAGCTGAGCCCATGCAGGGCTTTAATGTACAGCATGAGCAAGGGAGCTCTCAGGACTGCTATGATCTTGTTAAGACTCTGCCAAGCAAAGCTGTAGCAGGAATAAGTCATAATAATGCCTCCTCTTTACACCAAAAAGCTGCCATTGAATTCAAGACTCTAGGAAGGGGAGCAGACCAGGAAGGAAAGCCCATGCTCCTGAGCCTGAAGCTCACCCCTGCTGAACCTTGTGACCCATTGAGCACTGCTCCAGTGGAACCTTGGGACACCACATCTTCCCTGCAGGACCATTCAGAAGAGCAGGAAGATCTATCAGTGCTCTCTGGCATCATCAAGAGGTCAGCCTCCATCATATCTGACTCAGGCATTGAAAGTGAACCAAGTTCTGTTGCCTGGTCTGAGGCCCGAAGCAGGGCCCTGGAGTTACCTAGTGATCGTGAAGTTTTACATCAGGTGATTCGAAGGCATGCCCACCATAGAAACTCTTTAGAGGGTGGTCATACAGAAAGCAACACTAGTCTGCCCAGTGGCATCCAGGCTTCTCTTACCTCTATCAGCTCTTTGCCTTTTGAAGATGAGGAGCGGGAGTTGGCACTTACTATGCTAACCAAGTCTGTCTCTGCACCCCAGATCAGCAGCCCTGAGGATACCACTGAAGGTGCAGACACCATGAAGAGCACAGGAGGATTTGCTGAAGACCTGGACAGTTCTAGCAAGGACACCAGTTCACTTGGACACAGTTCTTATTCTTATAGTGGCTCTAGGGTCCAGGATGTCAGGGCAGGACACTCCCTTGCAGATATAGCTTTAGATTCTGAGAGAGCCCAGGGACCTGGGTACATAGACATCCCCAAAGGTAAAGAGAACCAGTCCTTTCCTCAAGGACCCTGCTATACGGATGACATGGCTGAGAACATACCAAGTGTTGAAACCAAAGGTCTTAACTTAAAAGTACCATGTACTATAGTGCTTGAAAATTCTAGGACCAGATCTTTCCATAGAGCCGCAGATGAGCCCACAAAAGGCAAACATAAAGGATCAAGTGGGGGTAAACACATGGTCCCCAACAACAGCATCTTAGACACCAGGGCTGTGTCTCACCACAGGGTGCCTGAAATCAGTAATGCACCAGCTGTTGAAGCTGTCAACTTGAATTCTACAGGTGTGCAAAATGGTTCATCAAGTGTCAATGATACCATGACATTGAATAGAAGACATACTGCCTCTCTGGAGGTCAAACATGAAGCAGGCACTGTGTGCCCCACTGTGACTCACACTATTGCCTCCCAAGTGTCACGAAACCATGAGCTGAAGACAGGAACTTCCATCTCTGGGTCCCACTTGAACTCTGCCGAAGCCTTTACTCTGGACAGCTTAAAGGCAGTGGAGGTCGTTAACTTGTCTGTGTCTTGCACTGCCACATGTCTCCCTTTCTCATCTGTACCCAAGGAGACCCCTGCTAGGGCTGGACACTCTTCTAAACAAAGCCTAGCCCCCATTACTCATCAACCTTTGGGCTCCTTTGGAGTTGTTTCTACCTATTCTAGCAAGTTGGAAGAAGAAGTCAGTGAAAGAATGTTCAGGTAAGTTTGTGGACTAGCTCACAGCTCACACATCCTTTGTCATTTAGGTTTTCCCAAAGTTTTCTCAGTTTCATGTATACTATTTAAACATGGAGGTATTCATTATTTTGTTCATTTAAATAAAGCAATAATGTACACATCATGCAATTCAGAATGTCTAAGTAATGTAAAGAATTACAAATAAGCCCATCATCCAAGATAACATGATGTACTTTTTAAACAGAAATCTTCTATATAGATATTTGTCTCCTAAATATATTCATTTTTAATAAAAATAGGACCATTGTGATGCTTCTTTTTCTCATTTTTCTTTATTAAGAAATTTTCTACTTACTCTATATAGCAGCCACAGACCCCCACATCCTCCCTCCTCCCACCCCCAGCCCTCTCTTCCAAGCTACCCCACATCCTCATCTCTCCCAAATCAAGGTCTCCCATGGGGAGTCAGCAGAGCCCAGCACATTAAGCCTAGGCAGGTCCAAGCCCCTTCCCATTGCACCAAGGCTGTGCAAGGCATCACATCACAGGCATTGGATTCCCAAAAGTCTGCCCATGTACCAGGGATAGATCCCGATAGGGAAATGGGAAAGTCGAGCTGGAACAGGGACAGAGTGGGAGGGAAGGGAGGAAGATACCATGATAGATGAGGACATCATGGGAATTGGAAAAGGCAGGGTGCTGGGGAGGCTCTCAGGAATCCACAAAGATGACCCCACCTTAGACTGCTGGAAGTGGTTCAGAGGGTGCCTGGTCTGGTCTACTCTAGCGAGTACCATAGCTGTCATCATAGAGCCTTTGTCCAGTGACTGATGGAGGCAGATGCAGAGATCCATGGCCAGGTGTCAGGGTGAGCTCCAGGAATCCAATTGATGAGAGAGAGGAGGGATTCTGCAGGTGGGGGATGTTGAGCTCATGATGGGCAGATGGGCAGAAATGACTGGCCACACTAGTGGAAGCCCATGAACTGTAGACTAGTGGCTGTGGAGCCCCCATGGGACTGGAATAGGGCCTCTGGTTATGGAAGACAGTTGTTTGGCTCAAACTGTTTGGGGGGATCATTGTGATGCTTCTTAATTATTTTTTCCATTTAAAATATTAGAAATATCTTTCTATACAAGTCCATTTTCATTCAGTATTTTAATGTTTCCATAGTAGTCTATTGTATGGATGTATCATGACTTATTAACCAAATTCTTAATGGATAGATATGGAAATTTTGTTCCATTTTTATTGTGATAATACCACTCTCTTATGACACTAGTGTAACTTCACCTTTTCATGTTTTGAAAATGGAGATTTTTAGGACCTTTGAGGGAACAGGACTCCACCAGATTTGTCTTCTAAGTTCCCTTTAAGATTGTGGGACTCTCAGTCCTAGAATATATAGCTTGATCGTTGGCTTGGGCTATATTCATTTTGCACCCTCAGTTATCAGCTATATATTTTATTGGGCACATAGTGGAAATATTTTGTCAGAGTGCCTTATACTCATTCTTCTCTTTGCAACTGCTAATAGTTATTGATTTTCACATAAAGAAGAAGTCCAGGCAGATAAACATTGAACATTCTGTGTAGCAAATAGTACTAAATGCCTGTCCTATGACACTAGGCACCAAATCAAGAAGTCCAGCTAGACACTGTTGACTCTGCTCTAACTGCAAGAAACCAAGCAGACTGGAATAGCAACCAAGGCCAGTGTTGGGCAAGGGTGATGCTTCCTGCGTGCTCAGTGGACGCAAAGGTTTTATCTGGAAGCAATGATTGTATGGAGAGTAAAAAGGGGCAGAAGAGGAGAGAATGTCTTCACTGAGGGGAAGTAGATGAGGTGCTGATGCTAATACTAGAAAATCACTAATTTGAAAATTAACAATTTTCCAAAAGTTTATGTGTTTTGTTCTGCTCTAGATAAAAACTAGGGCCTTGCCCTTGTTGGACAAGAAATCTAAATTTAAATTGTATTTTCATGCTATTGAAATCTAAAATATTTTCAAGGCTGATGTGATAACACATGTGGAAAGAATTTTGCACCATGAAAACGTTTTATGTTTAACTTTAGTAAAACTACTACATGAAAATACCTTACTTTTGCCAAATGGTATGGCACACACCTTTAATCCTAGCACTTGGGAGGCAGAGCCAGATGGATCTCTGTGAGTTTGAGGCTAGCCTGGTCTACCAAGTCAGTTCTAGGAGAGCTACACAGAGAAACCCTGTCTCCAAAAAACAAAAAACAATAAAACCCAAAAAACAAAACAAAAAAGAAAAAAAGAAAGAAAAAAATACCTTACTTTCAGGTAATGTGCTTAGGCCATATAGAAAACAAAACTTAATTCTGTGTATATACATGATCCCATCCTCAGGCTATCTCAATATGTACATGTATACATCTGTAAATCTTAAAAACAACTACCCCAACTGAAACCTAAAAATCTTCTAATCCCAAGCATTTCAGATAACTGGCTATTATCAGAAGTATTAAAACCAAGATTCTAACCATCATGATCTCATTTGTGAATCAATGTTGTTAACCACCATCTTGTCAAGTGACTATACAAACAGCATCTTAGCTGGGTTTAAAAGTCATGTCTGACAACATGAACATACCAAGGCCCAAAGAAACCAAACCAAGCCAAGCCAAGCCACGTAGTTTATGGTACTAACTAGAAAACAAAACCAATACAAAACAGAGGAAAAAATAAAACCCAAATTCTTCATTGCTTTTGGGAATGGTGGAAAATAGTTCTTGAAAAGCAGATGGAGGCTAAACCATGCTTGGCTTGTATGAGAAGAAAGGAACTTCCCTTCTCAGGAGATAATCTTAAAGATGTCCATGTACTGTAACTGCACAGAGTCTTGTAAGTCTCATTATCCAGCCTCCTGTTCAATACAAGTCTAAAATAGAAATTTTTAAAATCAAAACTCTTTCTTCGGTTTACTTGGGGATATTTTCCTTCTCTCTTATTAAGAACAAAGCTTTGCTCGCCAGCATTTCCCCTAAGGTTTCGTTCAGCATTTGATGTTCAGAAGACAATTTGTTTGTGAATACACAGCACTCCTACCTATCAGCCCACCTCATTCCCTGCTCAACCTGGAATACACAGCATGGCTTGTGATTAATTGGTATATTCTCCAGTTTTTATCAGGCCAAAGAAAAGTTTAAAAAAGAACTGAAGATTGAAGGATTTCTGTACAGTGACTTATCTGTACTAGCTTCTGATATACCATATTTCCCACCAGAGGAAGAGGAGGAAAACTTGGAAGATGGGATTCACCTGGTGGTCTGTGTCCATGGCCTGGATGGTAAGTTTTAAGGAAGTTTCCTTCTCAGATTACTATCCTACATTCACTTTATGCCTATGAAGCAATTTAGATCAGGTATTCATTCTAAAAGCAACTGAACAGCAACCATGAAAACATTGCTTTTAAGGGAAATGGCTTTCAGGATACATACATACATCATACATATACACACACATGCATACACACATGTAATTAATTAGTTAATTCAGTGACATGGATTTTAACAATCAATGGAATGAATGAAGGAATTGTATGATCAATGGAATGAGTGTTCTGAATAAAAGAGAGACTCGAGTAAATGAATGAAGAAGTGAATGTACTGTTAGAATGAATACCTCAATGAAATGCAGGAATTGATGGAATTTATAAATCAATAGAATGGTTCTCCAAGAAGAGATGGAAGAAAAGGAATAAAGGATGCATTTTAATGAGCCTGGGTTAGTGATTGCAACTATTTTATTGTCTATTTTGTTCATCTCTCACTTACCAGAACCTTCTTTTCTTTCTTTCTTTTTTCTTTCTTTTTCTCTTTCCTTTCTTTCTTTCTTTCTTTCTTTCTTTCTTTCTTTCTTTCTTTCTTTCTTTCTTTCTTTCTCTCTCTCTCTCTCTCTCTCTCTCTCTCTCTCTCTCTCTTTCTTTCTTTCTTTTTTTTTTCAAGACAGCACTTCTTTGTGTAGCTTTGTGCCTTTCCTGGAACTCACTTTGGAGACCAGGCTGGCCTCGAACTCACAGAGATCCGCCTGGCTCTGCCTCCCAAGTGCTGGGATTTAAAGGCATGTACCACCACAGCCCGGCCAGAACCTTTTCTATACTAGATACTACCATGTTCTGGGATTTATAAAGATAAAAATAACCTTGACATTCATCAGCTCATTGTCATTAAAGGGTGATTCATACCTCTCATTTTGAAAATTCTAAAATTCTTTGCAAAATAAGAAATCTGGGTGCCCAAAGAAATGGCTCAATGGTTAAGAGAACTTGCTGCTCTTCCAGAGGATCTGAGTTTGGTTCTCAGCACCTATGATGATGGGTCACAATAGCCTGTAACTCTAGCACCTAGGTATCAAATGCCTTTTCCCAATCTCTTAGACTATCTGGATACCTGAGTCAATGATTCACCTAGATATACACATAAATAAAAATAAATCTTTAAAGTAAGAACTCTGGTTATGCAATAGGGTTTACATCTGTTACCTTGTACATATTGAAATAGAATTATGTGAAAGAGGTAGAGATGATTTGCAGTATTGTACTGATTCAGAGAGCTGAGCTGCCCATGAGAGCATCCCCTGGGCAACAGGTCAAAGGAAAAACAAGTAATCACAAAGACAGCTTTCATGACATTACTTCTGTAGTTCAAGGTACATGTGTATAACCTCTTCAGAGTGTTATAGAATCTGTTTATTCAAATCTGCCTACTAGCATATTTATGTTAAGAATGAGTTCATTAAGACAAGTTATGAATATTTACAAGGCTCTCTATTGTGCCTAAAAGCCCAAAGCCTATTTTGTTGTAAATGTTCTCAGTCTAGCACATTATTAACTAAAACTGTTTTAGAAAGCTTTAGGTTACAGAAACATTTTACTCCTAGTGTCTTGAGGAAAGAAGGATGTATTATTCTCAAACTCTTTGTGTTTAATATAAGTAGTATCAACTTTTTAAAAGACCACTCCTAAAATATCATTAGGGAAATTTAGGCTATGACATGAATGAATCCAAAGAGTATTTATTTATTGACATAAACAGAGTGATGAAATTTATCTTCTCAAGAGGAAATATGTATCTCTTTTGAAAGAACATGTCCTTCTAATGACATTGAGCTTACAGGTTTGATCATATGCTATAATAGCCTACAGGATGGTTATCATCTGGGAATATCCACATAAGGTTTGTCTTAAATCTTGAATTCTTCCAAATATATGTGTTTCTTAATATACCTTTGAATCATTGGGGAAATTTATAAAGAATGCTATAAAATTAGTTGTGATTTCACTTACAGTGTAGAAGTTCTCCAAAACTATAACCTGTAGGGTTGATTTACATGGAAAAGCATAATACCAAACTATCTAAACAGGTTGCATGTCTTTTTCAGCTCTATGGGGACCCAGAAGGAGAATAAGCCATATATTAATGTAGATATAGTAGAATGCCCATGGGCAGAATAAAATATATGCCTAATTTATTCTGTTGTAACAAATCAACTTTCCATGTGACTTTTTATGACAACAGCATATTCGATGTGCTGTTTGTGTTTCTCACACTAGAAACTTCCTGAAATTATAAATAAACCTTTCATTCCGTGGCCCCATCAGATACTCTTGGACATTTGCAAGCTTATTAATCCATTATCCATTGGCTTAGAGATAATTCTTCTATTTATACAACTGAACTGTAGTTGATAATTAATCTCTTCCTAGTTATCTATAATTGATAGGCAAGTGATTTAAGAGGGGACTGCCCACTGTGCCATCTTAACCACTAGGCAGCCCTTCCAAAAAGCTATTGAGAGAATGTTGTTCTGGGAAAGAAAGAACTAGTGTGACAGGTCGAGGAATAATTCCATTAAAGAATGGCCACTTAAAAGAGCCCCTTCTGTATGTGTGCATGGGCTAGGGTAGTAAAACTGGAAGATGGGGAGTTACTTCAGGTATTTCTGTTATCTGCTTTAAAATAAAGAGAAAATCCAATTTTTAATGTGAGAAACGTTGAGAAAGAAATCCCATGTGACTTATGATTAATTATAGGCCTGGGGTTATCTGTCATTTTCAGGGAACAGTGCAGACCTACGGCTGGTGAAGACTTTCATAGAACTGGGGCTCCCTGGGGGAAAACTGGACTTCCTAATGTCTGAAAAGAATCAGGTATGATGTCAGGGATGTTGGATTGAGAGAACATTGGATTTGAAGGAGTCTCCTACGGACACCAAGATGATATATATATATGCATGAAGTGAAGGGGGCAACTTCAAGGAGAATATCCAAGTGTTTGGGTAGTTTGGAGAGAAAAAGAAACTTACTGTATCACTTTGGGAGTCTAAGGAAAAATATGAAATGACGATAGGAGTTAGCATGTATCAGGTGACTGGAGCCTTTTGGCTTAATTGGACATTGGGAGCATGACAGCTTAGGTTACCAACTATGTGGGCATCCATATAGTCACACTAGGGACAGAGCATTGTCACCTACAGCTGTGCAACCTACAAAGTCTGGTCACTTTTGTTTTACAATCAGACATGGTACCCTGAGGCAGTGACTGTTAATCTATGAGCAAGAGATAGGGATGATCAGAGAGTGAGGCAAATGACTCATAAGCATCCTTTGGAGGAATAGAGTTGTTAATAAACAAGAGGTCTCATGATTAGTGAAAGTGGTAGTTATACAGAGAACCATTTGACATCAGAGCTGAGAAGTCAGGCTAGTGAGATGAGTTGCAATAAAGATGTTCACTGCCAAGCCTAAATAGCCTGAGTTTAATCCCTGAGGTCAACATACTAGAAAGTAAGAACCAGCTCTCCCAAGTTGTCCCTTGACCTCCACACACGCATAAATAAAATGATCAAAAGCTGAAAAGATCCTGCTTACCCCTCAACTGCTAGTGCTTAATTTCTTTGCCTGTTTTAGACACTATGTTCAAGAGCAGATGACAGGCAGTAAAAGGTATTATGTGAGGGAGGAAGAGTTAGGAGAACCATCATCCAAGGGCCCACTATTTTCATGGTAACTGTCCCAGTTTCCTATTACACCGGAAAAGCAGCTCTATTGCTTACCAATAGCACTGATTACTTACAGCACAGAGCATACAGCCTAGGGCTTCTGCAGAGAATCCTCCTTCTGACCCAAAGAGCTACCATATGAAATTCCTGATCCATTATGTCCTGAGGGATGTGTTTCATATGTGGCCATGTCCTGAGGGAGACATTCAGAGAAAGTGGTAGAATAATGACTGATCCATGTTCCTTGACCTTGTGTTGGCTTTGCCCTAGTGAAGTTTTCTCTTCGGGGACAATGAGTGTGGTTAATAGCAGAGGTCGAGACAGGAATCCAACCTTCATTGTGTCCCTCCATGTACTCTGGGATATGTTCTAGGACGTCTTGGTTCCACATTGATTCCACAAGTTTGTTTGAGCCAGGTCTCTGTGCAAGTCACTAAACTGGAGGGATTTGTCTCAATACTAATTAAGTTCTACTGTGTTTGTTGTTTCACTGCTTAAATATTGTAAGTCTTGTAAAGAGCTCAGAATGCAACAGTCTTTTCAAAGTACCCTGACTGTGGAGTTCCCAGTATTATTTTTGTACCTTACTGTGGTTTTAAGAGCATTTTTCATCATAGTGAGTGCAGTCTTCATTATCACAACAATTGTAAAATAATGAATATACAAACCAGTAATTTCAAAAGGAGCAAAGAGGCTCTTGGAGACTAGAAGGTCATAATAATAGCAGCACCAATCTTAAGTGTGTTAACAATAGTTTAGAGAGCCTTTAAGATATGAAAAGAAACACATGGCATTCTCCACTTTTAAAGGCCAAGGAGATGCAGATTCAGGCTGCAGAAGGCACAGAACCCAGACCATAGCCTCAGGGGAAGCAGAGTAACAGACGAGATTGCATTTCATGAAGCCTAGCAAAAGCACCACTGTGCTTTGTCTCTTCAATGCTGTAGGCTTCATGGAGAGATGGGTGACCATGCAACCCATCAAGCCCCTCACCTCTTGCTTTTCCTTTCTCAGGTATACTTGCTTCCTCACCACCGAAATGAATGTTTGTGAGAGTTTTTGGCTGGAAGCTCAGGCATCTCAAGATGCTGTTGCTCCAGTACTGTTTATAAAGGATGTTTTTGCTTGTAGATATTAACCCTAAATACATGTCTGTGTTGCTCTCAATCGTATTCCTAAAATTTCGTTATGTAGATAATCTACTATGTCTTCAACAACTTAGACATGCATAGGATTTCCCCCTTATTCTTTTTGTGCTCCTTTATCATTTGGTCATCCTTCATAAGACATGAATGGCTTTCAAATCTTTCAAAGCTGATGTCTGGGCATGGACTTACAGAATAACCTAAAGGTTATTTAGAGTTTGCCTAGTTTTCTTTCTATTGCTGTGATGAACACCATGATCAAATGTAAAATGAGGAGGAAAGGGTTTATTTAATTTTGCAATTCCCCATCACAGTCCATCATTGAGAGGAGAAGGGATAAGAACTCAAGGCAGGAAGCAGGAGACTTAGAAGAACAGTGCTTACTGGCTTCCTCTTCATTGCTTGCTTAGCCTGTCTTCTTATTATGTCCTTATTATATATACTCAGTGACAGCACAGCTCACAGTTAGCTGGGCCCTCCCACATTAATTATCATTTAAGAAAATGCACTATAGGCTTGCCAACAGGTCAGTCTGGTTGAGCACTTTCTCAATGAGATTCACTCCTCCCAGATCTCTCTATCTTGTGTCAAGATGACAAAAACCAACCAGGATAAGAGTCAAGCATGTCTTGGTGTGAATCTGGCTCACAGGAAGTGAGCAAGTGGTCTCCCCTCACAGGGCCTGCTTCCTCCACTGGGAAGTCATGCCAGCAGACAGTGAACTCATGTTGAGACAGCAGGTACCACATTCCAAGAACATATACATACTTAGATCTTCCACCTTATTCCCCTAACTGAGGATCCTTTAGCAGATGCCCAGTTTCTTCATTAGAGCCCCAGTGGATCTTTGTCTTGAAGTTACAGCTCAAACTAGAACCCCGACAAGGTCCTTACACCCCTTTTTATGTCATGCTGTTTAAGGAAAGAAGACTTCTAACACAGAAGCCATAACTTCTCTCAACACCTCTCCCCTTGCTGTTTTCCAGATGGACACATTTGCAGATTTTGACACCATGACAGATCGACTGTTGGATGAGATCATTCAACACATCCAGTTGTACAACCTCTCCATATCCCGAATTAGGTAAAAGGAAACCACAGGTAGCTAATGCTGAGGGAAGATGGGTGATATGTTTTTGAGTGTTTACCATATAATAATCTTTAGATTTTTTTAAGCCACTATGATAACTGGCTTTTGGGCTCTTAATGAATCGGACTACTTTCGGGTAGGAGCAAATCAGTGAGTGAGTAGCAAGTCTAGCTTCTCACCCATATATCTTTCATAACATGGATGATATGAATAAATATTTTTCTGCTGAGCATTAAGAGTCTTAAAATTAGTATAACTATCTCTAGGTTTGAATTCATGTTGGAGTTTTCACAAGTTTTGGATCTGCCATGTACTGAGTGTGTAACTTTTTGCACACTTTTCAAATCCTTAAGCCTCCACTTTGTTATGTCTTAATTGTACTATCAGGAAGTGGATATGCTAGAACCCTGAAGAAATCTCCTATCTAATGAGAAGGTTTCTGCCAGTGCCAGTTGTAGCCTCAAAATATGACAAAAATTTGGTCTAAATATTTAGATAACTCAGACTAAAGGAAGCAGCATGTACTGTTTTAGCATATACATACATCAACATAGTACTAAGATCATGGTGTCAGTTATTCTTTTTAGTTTCCAGGGATATGAAATCATGTATTTTTTTCACAAATAAGGATTTGTATGATAATGTCAGGACACAGTTCAGGCAATCCAATTGTATAGGATAACATCTGCAGTTTTGTTTTTGTTTTTTTTTAATTTTTGAGACAAGGTTTCTCTGTGTAGTTTTGCGCCTTTTTCCTGGAACTCACTTGGTAGCCCAGGCTGGCCTTGAACACACAGAGATCTGCCTGGCTCTGCCTCCCGAGTGCTGGGATTAAAGGCATGCACCACCACCGCCTGGCTCATTTGCAGTTTTATTTTGCTGGTTTTATGTATGTTGTGAGAAGAGGCAAGATAGCACACCTGACATATTATAGGGTTTGATAAATGATTAATTGAAATCTGAATGGCATATTGAATTGATGGATTGGAGGAAGCAGGAAGTTTGGACAGAGCATGGAGGAGAATGGCCAATCAGTGTAAGTGAGAGCAGACAGCTCAATAGGTGTGGAGAGAAATGAGGGGATGAGTGGAGTCAGAGCAGTTGTCAGAGCTGAGATGATGAATGGCCTCCTGGGAAAAGCTAAGACTGGGATTTTTATCTTATAAATGACCAGGAGAGCACAGCGCTTAGATACATGGATTTCAGAACGGACTCCATGCTGTCCCCAGATGGGCTGAGAGGAGGCCTGGGGGCCAGACCCTCAGGGGGACTGCTCTAATAATGGAGATATGAGGTAAACACTACAATTCTCCTGCACCTCAACGTATTTGCCTAGAACTTCCATTCACAAAAACTGGATGAAAATGAATCTGTAGTGGCCAAGTGTTATGTCAGGTCCTCTGTACCTGGGGGAAGCTGCTAAGACCTTAGTGCTTCTCACTCTAGCCCATCCCTGAGCAGGGTTTTCCTGGCATCACTCACATGTATCATTCCTGTCTCTTAACAGCTTCATTGGCCATTCCCTTGGTAACATTATCATCAGATCGGTCCTCACAAGGCCTCGGTTCCGGTATTACCTCAACAAACTCCACACATTCCTGTCACTCTCTGGGCCTCACTTGGGGACTCTGTATAACAACAGCACCCTGGTTAGTACAGGTAAGACTTTGTCACCCTCATTATCCTTCAGAGTTCATTAGAGGCATCAGGAAGTTGGAACTGGAGACAGAAGTTACTGATGGAATCTTCGGGCTTTCCCTAATGTGGGATGGTGGGTGGAGATTTGGTATGACAGTATGGGTACATATACACAATGGAGTTTTAGTCAACCAAGGAAAATGTAATTATGAAATTTGTAGAAATAATAGAGAAAATTGAAAAATAGCACATTAAGCTAATATGCAGACAGACAAATACTGTATGTTTGCTCTCACATGTGGAGCCTATCTTCTAATTGTTAAATTTGACTAAGGCCTCTCACCCTACAATATTTGTTTACTTTCTGTGAAATGGAGATTATGTGTACCTAATGCATGTTTGCATATGTGTATACATGTTGACAGTATATATATATATATATATATATATATATATATATATATATATATGTATGTATATATATAAAATACATGTACATATAATATATATAATGTGTATAATCATATCACATATGTTATGTATTCATTTAAACATATGGAATATGTGTGTGCATTCATATTTATATTTCAGTGTCTATTGCTGATTGGTTCTAGGACCCTCACAGATACCAAAAGCTGAGAATTCTTAAGTATCTCCTGTAAACTCTCACAGTTTTTTAATGTAACCTAGACAATCCTTCCTCATACTTTATATCATCTCCAGACTGATTTTACTTCCTAATAAAATGCAAATGCTACACAAAAAAATTGATATATGGTATTGTCTATGGATAATGTCCAGAAAAATGTCCGGGAGACAAAACTATTGCCAAAAGATTTTTAATCCTTGGTGTGTTGACTCTGCAGATGTGCAACTCACCTGTGCTAAGATCTGACATGTGTGAGTGTGCACATGCATGCATGCATTTATGGTGGTGTAAGTGGGTGAATGCACATTGAGGATTCAAAAGGAAAATTAAGAAGCAGACTTTCTACCACCTATTCTACATCGTAAATAACTGAATTCTGTACTGCCTTCTTGCCTTTAGTTTTGAGGCCCTCACAACTTCAATGGTATTGTAAGAGACTTTAGGGGTATAGTGGGGAAAGAGGTAAGGCCTGGGCTGGGGGTGTATCTCATGTTACAGTGCTAGCCTAGTATTTCCAAGACCGTGGGTTTGATTCCCGGTACCCCAGAAAAGAATGACAAGGGAAGAAAACAAGGAAGTGGAAGGAAGAGGAGGAGGAAGGAGGAAAAGAGGAATTGGAAGAAGGAACAGGAATTGGGGAGGAGGAGGAAGAGAGAGGCTTGATGTAACATGAGCAGGATTTCTAAGGCAGTGGGTTCTAGAAAGGTTTTCTAGTGTATGTAATGGCCTGGAAGGCTGGTTTAGTCAGCAAACTGAAGGAAATTCTTGGGGATAGAACCACAGCCCTCTACAGGGCAAGATGGATGGAGTGCCTGACCACAGCCAGATGATGAAGGCCTTTTCATGATGCAGCAAGATGATAGACACATGTGCAAATCACATAGACATTGCTATTGGATTTTAGTTAATGGTTTTTAGCAAATAGTTTTACATTCATAAACACACACAGGATATTTGTCCATATACAGTAATAATTAGGTTAGTTAAATCATATCTCTTAACAATGTAATGTTTTTATTAATTGTTTGAGAATTTCATACATGTATACAATGTATTTTGACCATATTCACCTTCTACTCCTCAAGATCCATCCCCTCACATTCTATAGAATGGGAGACAAATATTTCTTAGCTATGTATCTGGCAAGAGGATTGGTGTCTAGAATACACAAAGACCTAAAAACTCTAAACAACAAGAAAACAAGCAAGCCAATTTAAAAACTGAAACAGCTTTCAAAGTGAACAAAGAGTTCTCAAAAGATGAAACAGGGCTGTGTATTTCCTGATTGGCTAGAACCTTTATGTGGCATTGTGGTCACCTCTAAGGAGTTCTCTCATCCTGCCAATCCTTCAGCCCTCTCCATATTTCTCAATAACTCTGAAACTTTCTTCACGGTATAATGCAGACTCATGATTATTCACTCCAGTTTCTTAAGGATGATCCTTGTGCTCATGGTTTATTTGGTACTTTTATACATAACAAATATAACATCTTTTCTTTGGAGAAAACTCAAAGCCATCTTTGGACAAAGATAATTTAGCTACTTTCTCCCTCATAATTATAAACTTGAAATATTATAAAAAGTTTTAAAAAGATACATTACCAAACTCATCCAACCTAGAACACCTAAAGTAATTAATTCATATGGTTTATATCACTGTTTTTTCTCCATATGTGGACATCTACATATCAGCCACTGTGATATATGTTTCTCTCTCTCTCTACACACACACACACACACACACACACACACACACACACACACACACACACATATATACTTTTTTCATGTCATAGCATTCATTTCTTTGTTGTTGATACATAATATACATTTGTAAGCATCTGCATAAGCACTGCATGGGGTCTGTCAGAAATATATATTCTAGTTTTCCAGTCTGTAGACTTTTATTGGGTATTCTTTCCTCTGGCTTCCGTTACTGAAAGAGAACAAATGAATATCAGAGTATTTGTGATTTCATGGACTTAGAAGCCTATTGCTGTGTAATTTTGTAGGACAATTTATACTCCTGCTATCAACACTAAGAATGTAAATATGGGAACTGGGGACATGAGTCACTGGATAAGAACACGCTGCACAGGTGTGAGGACTTGGGTTCAAGTCTCTGGAATGCTTATAAAAATCTGGGTGTGTCCATGCATCCATGTATAGCTGTAACCCTAGTGCTGTGGGGAGAGTGGATAGAGATGGGAAGGTTTCTGGGTCTTGCTGATGCCAGCCTTTCTCCATATTCAAAGAAAGACTCTGACTCAGAGGAATAAGGCAGGGTGTGATAAATCAGGCACCTGATATTCATCAGATACACAATGTTCTCCTTTGATCTATATGTGCACACTCAACTATAATACACACATACCAAAATAAAAATATAGATACACAAACTTAATTATTTGATAAAAGTCCCATTGCTATTGTAGCATGAGTCGTAAACGGTCTTATTAATAAAAACAAACCCAGAGCCAGGTATTGGAGTGAACACTGAAATATCAGAGAAACAGAACAAGCCACAGCCAAACTCACCTTGCCTACTACTCAGCCAATCCTGTTTCCTCAAACTGGAAGCCTCTGAGTCCTCACCTGAATGGATCTCAGCTGAACTGCTGCTAAAAGCCTAAAACCTTAACAGGACTCTAGTTCCCTGTCCTCATGCCTTATATTTCTTTCTGCTTCCTGTCATCACTTCCTGGGATTAAAGGCATATGTCACCATGCCTAGCTGTTTCCAGTGTGGCTTTCAACTCACAGAGATCCAAATGGATCTCTGCCTCCTGAATGCTAGGATTAAAGGTATATGCTACCACTGCCTAACCTCTATGTTTAATATAGTGACTATTCTGTTCTCTGACCCCTAGATAAGTTTATTGGAGTGCACAATATATCAACCACACTCTATTTTAAGTAACTGAAAATATCTTTTCTCTTTTTTAAATGTATTTTATGTATCAGTGTTCTATCTGCACATATGAATGCTCCAAAAATATCTTCTTTGGCTTTGTTTTGCTTTGCTTTTTTAATCTTCATTTTCCTTTTCTCTCCTAGGCTTGTGGCTCATGCAGAAACTGAAGAAATCTGGCTCCCTTTTGCAGCTGACCTTCAGGGATAATGCTGATTTGCGCAAATGTTTCCTTTATCAACTTAGCCAAAAAACAGGTGTGTGGCTTGCTAGGCATTTGAGGTTGAGATTTTAAGACAATTCACTTTGATACTGTATTCCATTTGCTCCTGTGAGGCATGCTGAGACTGTCCAGCAGCATCTCTTCAACCTGGTAAGAGACCAAAAGCTACCCAGCATGTCATCCTGTCTCCACCTGTCTCCTGTGTAGCATAGGAGCCAGGGTGTATGTAGGTTCAATGCAGTACACAGAAGCTTAGGCTTCTACTTCTGGTCAATCATGTAGTGCACTGTATTGGCAGGTCCATGACTGTGTTCCACCCTCACTTTGTATGTATAGATCCTCTTCATCTAGTGTAGACCCATCCTCAAAAAGAGTGAGTAGAGCATTGTCTGTGTTCCCACATGAGCTTCCTTTTATATTTTCCCTCACCTGCGGTGATGATGTAAAGAGCAGTGTGAAAACCCAGCCTAGATCATACAGACTATGGCAGAGGAAAGTGTCAGTAATGGTTCAGTCATTCATGCCCAAGAAGGGAGCACTTGGTAATACCCTGAATTCAATTCATTTACAAGCTCACACTATTCCTTTTGTACTTGTGCCTCTCTGGCCACAGAGAATTCTTCAATTACCTACTGTGGGGAGAAAGAGAGGTAGGATTGGGCATACAAAGATGTTGAGTTGCAGTGAGTTTAGCACAGAAGTCAAAGCTTGTTCCAGCCTTGGAGTGGTCAAGAGCTGGAGTGCTGTTACAATTATGTACTGAAGTACATTATGGAGTTACCTTTGTCCATCCTGTGCCCATATCAGCCTGCCATTGCCCTGGATGCTGCTCCAGTGTGTGATGTTCAACTGTTATCTTGGATATGGATGGGAGGGCCTACAGAGAGGGTCAGCAAGAGCTGTCAGCCACCATCTTGTTTGGCTATAGGTAGGAGAAGAAGAAGAGCTCCATCTTCAGGTGAGGGTTGAGTGCAGTGCGTTGTGCACTGTTCCCAGATGTTCATGATGAGTACTCAAGGCTGCATCATTGGGCTGTGCTGACTTTTGGGTTGGAAGATATTCCATTCTCCCTGTGGAGAACAATGCAGGAAGGCAATGCTGGAGCAGGGTGAGGCTGGAGGAAGCGGAAAAAAAGGCTTTCCTACTTCAGGTGGCAGAGCAGGAGAGGCTTAGGATTAAAGAGCCAGGAAGAATCAGAAAGAGAAAACCATCTTCCCTGTGGGCTCTCTAATTTCCTACCTCACAGAGACATGTTTTGTTCTCATTGCTAGGTACCATTTTGCATTTTTCTCAGTGCTCACAGTGAGTCCCCATGGCTTCGATAGTCCTGGGGTCAGGGACTTTATCTTATGTCCAAAACACAAAAAAGCCTTAACATACTGAGTTCCTTGCTCAGCCTCACACAGGTGCCTGCTCTGCCTCCTCCCGAGCCGCATGTGGTGACACTCAGAACATCAGCTCTGAGCAGAGGTACAGCACAGTGTCTGTGTCTCCTCGATGCCGCTCTCTGGGGAAGACTTCAAAATGTGTACAACCCAGGGGGGATGCCAGAGTAACAGACCTCCATAGAAAGCATTCACCTGCTTTCTTGTTACAGGGCTGCAGTATTTTAAAAACGTTGTTCTGGTTGCTTCTCCCCAAGATCGTTACGTGCCATTTCATTCAGCCAGGATTGAAATGTGTAAAACCGCCCTCAAAGACAGACACACAGGTAAGCGACATTTTCTTTTGACAGGGACTTTCTAATTCTCAAAGTGAAAGTAAATTTATGAAATCTTGTGTATATTTGATAATAACGGCTGGGCCCAGGCTCCAGGTAGCCTGCACAGCTGTGCTGAGTCTAGAATGGAATCGTGGGCTAGGCACACTGTCTAGGTGTGCACACACATTCCTGTTTAAGTATGGGTATTTCCTTCATGTGATGTGAACAGCCATTTGCTTGTCAGATGCCTGGAAAACTGGGAAGCTCCATTTGTGTGTTGTTCATGGAAAAGAGAAGGATGGATACAGACATGGGAGGTGGACTCTGCCCTCGAAGGACTTTGTTGTCTAGAGCACCAGAGAAGCAAATGTGTTGAGAGCAAAGTACAATGGATTAAGAAAGGAAATCATGTGTAATACATTCAATTTTTACCAGTGGGACATGAGACAAGGGGTAGAGACTAATGGGGTTCCGGAGAGAAGTCAACTGAATAGAGTGTCAGGAGTTTTCTAGGCAACCAAGATCAGGAGATGGGCTAGCATTCATTGTTTCCTTTGGTTGATTAGTTTATATCTATAAATATATTTTACTGTCTCAAAAGTCAGTGCTTTTTGTTATATTCTGATTTTTTATATTCTGATTTTTTAAGAGTCTGTCAAAGGTCCCCAAACTAGGTACTCAAAATTTCTATTGAAATCAAGGAAAAACCTAACAGAAACTTGGGTGAAAAATTATCTTAATTATTTAAATACAGAAAATAGCACCGTGGTTTTTACAGTCTAGTATGTGTTCTGAAAACTCAACCTAAGGCATGTCATAAAAATTACTTTTTTTTTCATTTGTTTGCTTGTTTGTTTGTTTTTGATAAAGTCTCAGTATGTGGCCCAGGCTGACCTGAACTCATTGCATAGACCAGGCTGGCCTTAAATTCACAGAGATCCTCCTGCCTCTGACACCACACATGGCCAGAAAATTACTCTTTAAAATAGAAAACTATTAAAAATAAATCTTTTCCAAAAAGGTTTGGAGAGATAATTCATGTACTGCTCTTGCAGAGGACCTGAGTTCTATCCCAGTACCCATATCAGATAGCTCACAACCACCTGTAATTCTAGCTCTAGGGAATTCAATGCCCTTTTTTGCCAAAGCACCTAAATACACATGTCATACACAGATGCACTCACACACACGAGTGTGAACAACCCCCACCCCCCCCACACACACTCAGACACAGACACACACAGAGAAGCACACATACACAGACACACATAGTCACACACAAAGACAAAGACAAATACACACAGACACACATACACAGACATATACACACAGAGAGAGATCTGAAAAACTAAAATATTCATTCATCGAGTATTTGGAGAAATCAAACCTATTTTATCCAATAACGTTAATTCTTCTGCTACTCCCCTTTCCCCCCTCATCATTTTCTTCTAATCTCTTTGTATGAATGTGCCAACTTAAAAGTGGTAGATTTGTAAGTTATAAGGGCTTTGATAATGGCTCATTAGATCAAGTGCTTATTGTACAAGCCTGAGTACCTGAGTTTGGATCCTAAGCATTAAAAGGCAGGGCATGACTTTTTGTGTCTGTAATCCCAGTGCTGAGAGTAGAGTAGTCCTGGAGCTCACTGGTCATTTAGCTTAGTCAATTGGTGAGCTCCAGGTTAGGTGGGAGACCCTGTCTAGAACAATAAAGCAGAGAGTGATAGAGTAAGACACCTGATGATGGGTGACCTTTTGCTCCAATCACCCACGTTCACACACACTTAGCAATGTACAAATACACACACACACACACACACACACACACACACACACACACACAAAGCTACAATTTTTAGTCATGATTTGTTTAGCATAATGTTATACTCAATTCCCTGTGCTTAAATTATCATACAGACACACATCATTTTTAAAATTCTGCTTATTTTATCGATATATTACAACTTAAATAATAATTTACCATTTACTGAACCTATATGGTCCTTCTTGTTTAGAAACATAAAACCTTATTACAGTAGAAGCCTTTCTGTTTGTGTAGTGCTATCCAAGCAAAAAACAGCAATTTAAGCTAATCTGTCTTTTGAAATAATTTTTTACCTATCCTGTTGTACGAGGGTGTCCTAGAAGCAGTCTTTCTTCTGTTTCTGAAATATTAATTTAAAGACATTTATTAGTAATTTTCAACTTAAACTTGATTTGATGATTTTTGATGATTGATTTTTAGATTTATTATTGCCCAGAGCATAATGCTATACTGTAAGACCCTTGTAAAAGAGTCAGTGATTTGGTTTTAAGTTCAGACATAATCAGAACACATCACTTCCAGAAGACCATGCCACTGTCAAGGCTGCCAAGCCTTTTCCTTCTGTGGTCGTTCACTAACCTTCTTTGCTTAATGTCTTATCTCCTTGACTTCAAGTAATTTTGGTGATGTTTGAACTTTGTAAATGCTTAATACAGAGCCCCTAAAAATTTATGTCCTATTTGCTAAATATAACCCAGAGTCACACCCATTTGCTTACACTGCAAGTTTTGGTGCCAGATTCGAGCCACGTGTTGGTGACACTCCTATATGTATGTCCCGTGAGCCTTGGCATGTGCTAACAAGTTATGGCTGCCCTGTGTTAGAACAGAAGCTCCAAGCATCGTGGTCTTCCTGTGTCAGGGACAGTTCTATATCATTTGCACATTTCCTCATCATTGTGAAAGATGTAATTCCACTTTCGCAGAGGAAAAGAGAATGGCTTGGTTGGGTACTCAGTAAGGTCTGCAGAGGATGGTGTCCCCTGGAATTGGAATGACTCATGCTGCAAGCATCTGAGATTTTTATTAAACGCTAGCCTAAAGTTATTGCCAAGATAACACCCTTTATACCACTCTGTTCCATTTTGGAGACATTTGCTTGCTGCTCTTCTTTAAAGAATATTCATCTATGGTTTAAATCCTTCCAGTGATAGGGAGAGCTACAGTCCTCTCTTTTCCTATAGTCATGTTTATGTTACACTTTCAAATGAATTGTCAATGACATTTATCTTAATTCATAGATTTATCTATGTGGGGAGATTTTGGTTTTTTTTGTTTGTTTGTTTGTTTCTTTTGTTTTCATTAAGTATTGCGGAAAATCCTACTTTCTAAAAATTCTGCAATAAATCTCCCAACCTCCCCTGTCTCCTTGTCACTTCTTCATTTCATCACCAAATAGTCATGCAGACAATTTGTTCCTACCCTGAAAGTCAACCAACACAAAAGCAATGCTTTATTTGAGAAAAATAATTAAGGATGTGCTATGTATATTTCAAAATAATTACTAGGGATCACCTCTGGGTTAAAGGCGATAATGTGTCTCAGCAGAAAATGATTGCTGGAGGAATCACTACATTTTGAGGGACTTTGCCTATTTTACGAGTGACCTAATGGGCCCTGTTGCATATATGATATAAACAGATTATATGTTGATAGAACATTACTCTGCTTCTATTTCCATTATGTCACATCATGCAGGTGTTATCCTTGTTGTTATAGGCATCTGTAAAAGAGCCAGGGATTCTTCTGACCAGTCGAGCACGCATGGTTTACCTACTAACCCATCAGCCATTCCTTTTAAAAAGTGTTTTATTTTTGTTTATACATATATACAATGTATCTTGCCCATATCCACCCCCATTTCCTCCCTCCAACTCCTCCCCCCAGCACTCCCCAACACATTTTCCATCCAATTTCATGTCTTTTTTTTTTTTTTTTTTAAATAACCCACTAAGTTCAATCACCATTGTTCATATACACATGGATGTGTGGTGACCACCTAAGGTCACCTACTGAGAGCCATCAGGTGCCAATAGCTTCCTATATGGGTGGGGCCTCTGGAGCCCCTTTCTCCCTCCATGCTAGAGTTTTTAACTGGCTTGATATTGTGCAGGTCACAACAGCTTCTGAATGCAACAGCTATGCCACATCTAGAGTCCATCCTTTCCCACTTCTTCCTTGTCATCCGGTTCTTTTATACTGACTTTTGATTGACTTCAACTTTCTCCCTAATAGCAATGCTTTGTGTATATGATTTTATGACATGTGTTGGCTGCTATTCTAAAGTAATCATATAGACTCTTTGGAAGCAGAATTCCTTTTATTTCAACCACAAGCATTTTTTTTCCAGATAAATTGGTAAGATTGGGACAGATATTTCCACAAAGAAATCCAAGATTATTTCAGTTGACATTTTTATCTTCCTCAACCTCAAAACTATTAAGACCTTGAAAGAGGAGAATAAGAGACTAAAAGCAGTGTTCTCAGCATATGGTGCAGTCCAGTACCTTCCTAGCAAGGGAACAGACTTATGGGTGTGCACCAATGCTTAGTTGAGGGGAGGGGAAAGCAGTGTGAGGTTGTTCATGTACAATGGAGCAATGTCTGGAGTTGACTGGAGCATTCAGTAGAGTTGCCCCTCTCTGTGAAAATTCAGAGTACCATACTGGCTTGATGACACAAGTCTTAGTTGGAATGGACACCTGGAGGCTTATGTGGTTTCTACCTTCCTAACTGAGTCAAAAAGCCACCTTGGTCCTCGGTATTATTCCAGCAGGTATCCCAATAGAGCATAAAATTTGCCATGAAGATGCTGCAGGAATAAAGCAGATGGAAGAGATGTAGACTGCAGTCTCTGATGTGTGCACACTGTTCATTGTTTAATGATTTCTGTTACTGCATGTCTCTATGCCCTACTATCCAAAGGAAATCTGAAACTGAGCCACTTTTTAGAAACACAGCCAACTGAGTCTTCTAATTATAAAAATAAAGCAACCCAACAGCAACAAACCTGTATTACCCCTCCCTTTCTGACAGAACCAGGTGATGGTGAAATGCTGCTTGACTTTAAAATTTGACACTAGGAAGTGTCACCTTTCATGACTGATTTACATATGGATCCAGCCGCCTTGGTGTTCTGAAGCAGAAATTGAATCTCTGAGATCTTGTACTTGAGTCTTCTTTCTCTTGCTCCCTTGCTGAGAGATAGCGCTCCTCTAGGAATCTCTCTCACTTGGCCTTTGGCTTCTGACACCAGGCCACTATGTCATCTGAAGAAAAGCATGATAATCCTACTGATTGCAATCTCTAGAGAGAAATGAGGATTCCACTCCTCATTTATTTGCACCCAGTAGCATAAGGTTGGAATTCAGTCCATTATGTGCTTTGCCAACACACATTGCAAAGCTGTTCTTTAGACTGTACTGTGGAATTCTACTCATTTCCTTTCTTTCTTCCCTCTTTCCAGGGCCAGTGTATGCAGAAATGATCAACAACCTCCTGGGCCCCCTGGTGGAAGCTAAGGGCTGCACTTTGATCAGACATAACGTGTTCCATGCTCTGCCCAACACTGCCAACACTCTAATTGGCCGTGCAGCTCATATAGCTGTGCTGGACTCGGAACTCTTCCTTGAGAAGTTTTTCTTGGTGGCAGGACTCAACTATTTCAAGTAGTGGCCTCCAGGGAGCAGCCTGGGTGACTGGCCAGAGCTGTTTAAGATCAGTTCAGTTCTTAGCTACGTCATGCTTTTCCATACCTCTGAATTCCAGAGTGGAGTAGAAGGAGATGGAGGGTGTGGAGGGATGAAGCTGGGGAGGGACTGGACACTAGAGAATTTTGTAATCGAGACATTGGGGAAGCTGAACAAACAGTGTAAAAGACAACAATGTTTTCTTGAATTTGTCAAGCTACCTAGAGTCTCATTCAAGATGTTTCTAGGGACAATCTGAGAAAATAAGAAACAGAACACTTGCCATTGATGAGCCCAGCTTTATAACCAATCTGGCTCATGGGAATTGATCCAACTTAACTAGATTTCCCCAGTCTGTTCCTAGGTCATAGCTTTATCATATGTTGATTCAATTAAGTGCACACAAACATTTCAGAACTCAGGTTAACTTCTGTGTGGAAGTGGGGTATCTTCCTGTAAATAGAACCCTTAATAGATCCACCATCCCATTTGTTAAAAACTTGTTCTATACATGCTGTTATCCTCTCTATGTTTTCTAAAGGACAAGGGAAAGTGTGACAAGTCCACATGTTATTTTCTAGCAGCAGTAGGTAGGGTGACTTAAGGAAGAGGGAGATAAAAATGATCCTGCTGGTAAATACAGGTTTGGTATAAACAGAAACAGATGTAGGGAGCATATTGAACCAATTGTTCCACCTACTTCCTTAAACTTTTTCTATGCATAGACTGGTCCACAAATTGTTTTCGTGAATGCCTAAAGTCCTGTCTGAAGTAGGGAAGACTGAGAGAGACTCTACCTGGCAGAAGGAGGTAGTGGGATGAATGTATTCATGTATGAAACTCCTGCTGATGCACTTCCAAAGAAATGCTGTTTTAGCCTTGACAGCAAGAGCAACATTTCAAAACCATTAACATGGCCAGCTGTTTCTCTTCTCCCTGGAAGGAGAAAGACATCCCAAGGGAGGCATGCTGGGTAAAGAACCTCAGGGGAGCTCTAAGAAGGGTGCTGTTATCTTTCAATAGTGATGTCTTCTTGCCTTAGGAAAATAAAGGGCTAGGAAAGACCACATTTGTAAAAAATAATAGATAGCAGAGGCAAAAGTGAGATCAGACTGGAGAACAAAAGCCAGATTGAAGACCCAACTTCAAGTGTTATTGGTAAGTGACTGATGCATAAGTTTTTAAAATAACCAGGATATTTAAAATTGTCCCCATCTAAGTGCATTACGTAGGCTAAAGTCAGAAGGATGAACATTTAGCTATACAGAAGAAATGCATGAACCAGGGCAGCATGGATGATCACACTGAAGACAAAGCCTCCGCCGCCCCCCCCCCCTTTTTTTTTGCAGAAGGACTGTGTACGGTATGGAAATCTGCCTGCCTTGGGCACCTGAACTGAGTTTCCAGGTCACTGATCCCATGGGAAGAAAGCCATGGGAATGAATAAATTCAGACCATGGGAAATGAGTTCAGACCGTTAGTTTGCAGGAGAGTAAACATGTGGGTGGTCTGGGAGGGGAGCTGAAGGCTTTGCAAAGGTAGATCTCCTTACAGTGGGTTCAGAACTTCTCTATGGGTCTTTTCGGAATTTCTTAATAACCTAGTTTTAATGTATGTAGTTCTCATTGGGCATTTTTCTGAGTCAGGGCTTGACATGGACTCTGTCTGCTCAGTGGCACTGACATGTTGGCTTCATTTCTTGGAGAACACTTTTTTCCTAGTCACACAACCCAGGATCTTCTGACTCAGACAAGTGCTGTTGCTTAATGCAGCATGGTTAATCTGTAGCAAGTTCTCCTTTCTGGATATGTGCAGAGCCCTGCCCGTCTGGTCTGATATGCTCATTTTCTGTTTTGTTTCCAATCCTCATCATCAGCATTTGTCAACCTGGTCATTTGAAAGACTATGTAGTACTTATGGAGCCAGGATGAGTCTGATGATCATCGTCTTTACCAATAATCAGATGCCATTTTTAACTTCAATATGCTGTCTGGACTAGTGAGAACTAATGGCAATAACCGTTCAGCTGCATGGAACACCTCTTTTAGGTTTCCTGCTGTCTTTGTAAACCCTAACTGGCATCTGAGAATCCACCATCATCATGTAGAAAGTGTACTCATGTATTGTAAATAAGAATGTCAAGTATTAAGTGTCATGCCTCATTTGAAAAGGCTTTTTTATGTCTCTTTCTATTAAAGTATATATATATATATAATATATATCAATATACATAATATATATGTATAATGTAAACATGGAAATTCTATTATTGGTTATACAAATGATAAAAAAATGCCTGCCAAGGTAACGAGCCAGTATGTTTCCATCCTCAGCTGTAGTTTTGGGTTTTGTTTGTATGATTTGTAGTTTCCTCAAACTAGTTAGAAATAAACATTATTCACCTTGAGATTATTTGGAATTTGTTGTTCATGAGCCAAATAAACTCAAAGGA
Organism: Onychomys torridus; assembly: GCF_903995425.1. NCBI lineage: Eukaryota > Metazoa > Chordata > Mammalia > Rodentia > Cricetidae > Onychomys > Onychomys torridus. The sequence goes on along the minus strand of NC_050458.1, from coordinate 36,828,191 downwards.
GGAGATAGAAACCTAAAGCCAGTCTGGAGTCAATGACCTCAGTGGCAGGCTGAAATCAGGTGTAGTGCTGAGAACATGGGAAAGGATAGAAGGAAAAACACATCCTATAAATTTCTACAATTCCATGAGTTTCTGAGCCTCCGTCTGTGCCAGACAGGACCCCACAGACATGTGAAGTAGAGAATTCAAGAAAGACCCACCTGCTATGATCTTATCAAGGAAGAGCTGGGCTGGAGCTGTGGCCAGAGCAGGGTGTTGTAGAATTCTGATTGGCATTATCTGTGGAAGAACAAGCAGACAGCCTTGAAAGTGAAACTATAAGGAGGAGCCCATTCTTCCACACACCCAGCTATCATTGCTTTCTTTCACGAAGTCATTGCTCCACTAAATACACCTGTATGAGGGCCTCTCTGTGCTAAGAGGCATTGGTAACTCTAGCAGCTCATGACTTAACAAAATCAAGTCGTAACTAAAATTGATGGGCCTCACAGATGCTGTAGGGATATTATGAGAGCCCAGAGGCAATACTCCAGCCTACACCAGAAAGGTTAGACTCTCAGGAATTCCTCCCTGGGGACACTTTATGTTGAGGGATTGATATGAAGGCTGAACTAGGAGTTAGTCTGGTGAAGGTTTGTTTGAAGTAATCTCTACCAAAGGGAACTGAATAAGAAAAAAAAAGTAAGGGATGGGGAGAGATATGTGTAAAGGAGAGCAGGAGAGGAGATAATGGTACATTAAAGGGCATATGAGGAATATTTAAGGTGTGAGGAGGTGTGAGAATTCTACATTCACATCACATTTTTTGTCTCATGTCAGAAAGAAATTGCCACTGTGATGTCTGATGGGAAGGGGCTCTATTTGGTAGTGAGATGCCCAGGTGGCAATCCTGCCCCAGTAGGTTATAATACCCCTCTTCTATGCTGGTTTTAGGAATCCTTGACACCTGCCCCCTGTGAGAAGTCCGTGGCCATGCTCTTCCCACCACTCATTCCTGAACTGTCCTTTGGACAGTTCATAGCAGACATATCTTCTGCATTTCTCATTGAGAAACTCGAGAAGATGACATCAGATAGGGTAAGACAAAACACAGAATAGCTGCTTGGAAAAGAAATAGATTCTTTCTTGATTAATTCTTTAAGAATTTCTCACATGTATACAATGGAATATTAAATATGACCATATACACTTCCTCTTCCCAATTCTTCCTTCACACTTCTCTCAAATCATCTCCCAGCCCTCTCACTCCTCACCTCATGTCTTTTAAAACTAACTGAAAGTACAGTTAGTAATACTGCCTATATGTGCCTGGATGGGTGGCCATTCACTGGAGCATGGGACACCTATGAGTAGCCGCTCCTTCAAAGGAGAAGATTTTTCCCTTTCCCGCAGAAGCTATCAACTGCCAGTAGCTCTTTGGTAGAGTGAGGCCCATAGATTGGCTTCCCTATCCATGTAGGAGTTTTGTCTGCCTTTATCTTGTGTAGGTCTTGTGGAAATGACCACAGCATTTCACAGTATTCTTTCCTATCCCCCAACTCTTTTATTCTTATTTCTCTGCTCTTCTGCAACACCCCTTGAGCCTGGTCAGGGTGGAGTACTGGTATAAACGTCCCATTTTGGTTTAGCACTCAGTCTCTTCTTCTCAGCACTTTGACCAGTTATACATCTCTGTAATGACTGCTGTCTACTATAAAAAGAAGCTCCCTGACTAGAGTTGAGAGCAGCCTCTGTCTATGGGCATAAACATAAATTTAGCAAAATAAAAATTGTAGATTCTATCCTAGCACTTATGACCTCTCATGCCAGGGGCTTTTGACCAGCATTGCAGTACTAGGCACTGTGAAGAAGACCTAAAATCCAGTCAGAAAGCTGTTAGTCATTCAGTATTGTATATATTACATACACATGATATTGGGGGTGAGGTCAGGTATTTGTTTCTTCTGGAGTTGAGGTGTGAACATTGAGCCTTCATTCTATTTCACTTTTTTTTTTCTTTTTGGCTATGGTTCTTTTAATCCAGAGTAATTACTTAATTGGAAATTAAAAAAATCAAAACCTGATTACTCCCAAGTCATACATAACCTTGTGAGATTCCAGTATCCCGTGCAAAACACCTACCTAACCAATAAGTTAGATAACAGGAAAATATTTTCCTCAACAAAGGTGGTGTCACAGACCATTGTCAGTGAAAGCAGCTGGGGGATAGGTGAAGTGTTCCATTATTAGCAGATCATCAGATCATCGGCATTGCTCCATCTCTCTGTCCTGTCTCCAGGTTGTCTTTTCTCCTTCTAGGTACAATATAGTTCTTCAAACTCTGATGTCTATATTTTCTACTATTCTCATCCAAGGCTAGCAGACATGTATTCATCCACAAATCAAGTCCCTTTAGGAAAGGGCTTGATCTACCACTCAGCTGCCATGGAGAAGATATTCCTCTAAAGAATAAATCCAAGTCATCATATCTTGCCATTACCTTTGCATTTTTAAGGTCCTACACATTCATCAAGTCTGGAGATTCCCATCACGTTCATAATCGTAATTCTTCCATATGTACAGATCATTCCTTGAGCCAAGCATTGTGTGTAATCTATTTGTGAAAACTTGAGACTCAACCCCTTGCTTGCCACAGAATGGGGATGGGATGGGATGTGTGTGTGTGTGTGTGTGTGTGTGTGTGTGTGTGGTTTTGAAAGCCCATTTTTTGTACAGTTATCTCAGTCACAGCAAGTAAAATTGATGCAAGGAAAACTCAGCACTCTTGTATGTCGATACCACATGTTTCTGAATTAACGAGCAATAGCATCATGAGATAATAACTGACAATAGATTTTCATGTCATGAGAAGAGCCTACCTTCTCACTTAGGAAACAGGTTTTGAAAATGATTATTTAAAAGCAGTTCAGATATGGAAGAGACAGGAGAAAGCTGGAACAGAGAATTTGCTAGATTAGGAATTTGGAAATCTGGGGGAAACTTGGAAATGCTTTGTAACAAAAAGGTTACTGGGGCAATTTTGTAGGAATAAATTAAGAAACATTCTATGTGACTTAAAAGTGATTTATATGATGCCTTGAGGGACAGTTTTTGTCTGAAACTTTAGGTTTAGGCTTTTATTGGTTGAAATACTGACTCCCAAGTGTTTTTACTCTGCCTATTTGGAAGTTAATTCAGTGTGTGATTGATTAGATTATCATTTTTCTACTCAGGGCACATCACCAGCCATTATTAAGAATTGAGAAAAGTTTGTAACTTTGACACACATATAGGAAAAGAATTACATTTAATGGTGTTTGGAAGCTGAAATCTGTAAATGTCACTTTTATTTATTTATACTACCCCCAACTACAGAGATATTTTTAATATCTTTTCACTGAAGGCTAAATTATTGCACATGAAAAAATTATTTTTTTCATCTTTCATATCCCAAGGAAATTTAATAATAAGATGCATCTAACATTGTATGCTTATATGTTTATGTGTATACACATGCACATATGCAAAGGAAAATATTTGCATTATTTTGCATCAAAAAACATAGCTCATGTAGTCACAATCATTTTCTATATTTTGCTAAAAAGTCTATGACTTTGCTTTTCCCCATTTTTCCCCATAATTCACTCTTGAATATATTTCTTCTATAAACATCATTTATTTGGTATTTCCTTGGCTCCATGCTAAATCTAGGTGGTTATAGAAAGTATTGGGTTAGAATTTAATCTGGTAGAAGGAAAAGATGGCTCCTTAAGTAGCCCGGGATAGAATGAACTAGGAGTGTGGGGGAAAACAATAAGAATATGATCCTGTGACTCTAACATTGAACCATACTCCTGATATTGGGCTTTTAGTGCCCTTTGTGGGTCCAGATACAGACGACTGATCCCCAGGACATGTCAAAGTGATGTCAACTCTACCTCTCAGGTAGGATCACAATGTTTCTTTCAGCACAGTCACCATTCCTTCATCAGTGCCAAGGTAGGAGGTTATGAGAGATGAATGGTGTCAAAATAGTATCACAATCTAGCCTGCCAAGGAGCTCTTTCTGTCCAATGGCATACCACCTGGCTGTAATGCATAGTCTTTGGATTTTCTAAAGACTCTAAGGAACGCTTCTACTTTTTTTTTCCCATTTAGCAGATAAACTATAGCTGTGCAAGCAAATAAAAGGTACATAATGGCTTCCACAAGCATGGCATGCTTAAGCAAGGAACTGCCTTGGAGCACTGTCCATTGATAGCATAGGATAAGGCTATCAGATTACTTATTTTAACTTTTATTTATTTTTGCAAATATTACATACTTTTAGATGATGAAGAAAGGTAAGGTATTTTGTCATGGTCTCAAAGAAAGGACTTGTATGTATAACCTGATGCCACTGTGATTTCTAATTCATATTTGCTCTGCTAAAAAAAATATATATATACAATAATCAGTTTCCTAAACATCCTTGTGAATTGTCTGTGACACAAAATCCTTAGTCATAACAAAGTCATTTGTGCCAGTAAGTTCCACTATTTTTCTACATTTGCTTCCAGGTTGGCATTTTGTGTAACATGTGATGTGTATAAATGATAAACAAAATAACAATAATAAAAACCCTTTGATTCTTTTACCAGAACTTGTGTGTATGGGATATATTAACATTATAATTACTCTTTGGGAGTATAGTCACACTTTGTGTGAGTCAACATTCCAGTGCTATAACAAAGTGCCTAAAACAATCAACCTATAATGAGGAAAAACTTTACAATGGTGCAAAGTTTCAGAGGTGTGGGTCCATGGTCCCCTTGCCTGAATGTCGAGACTGTGGTGACATTGTGAGATGGAACAAAGCTGTTCACCTTGTGATAGAAGAAAAAAGGGCAACTGGGGTCCTAATATTCCTTTTAACAACACACCCTGGTGACCTAAATAAATTTCTTCCACTCGTCCTCATCTCCAGAAAGCTTTATAACTTCTCAAATGATCCCAAAGAAAAGGGTGACCATGCCTTTAACAGATGTACATCATTTTAGAATTTCTTTCCATAGTTTGTCAGAGGACATGTGCCGCATGGGAGCTATTGGGGGTGCATACTACATGGAAGGCTTAGGGTTTCTGATGTAGCCGAAAGCCCTTTAGCTGAAAGCCAGGAGAATTTGGTTGGGGAACAGGACATGGCATCCAGTGACTGAAAATTCTGGTAGTTATGTCTCTGTTCAATGAACTCAATTATGCAGAGATTTTCACATTCAGAGATGCCCCTGGTCCCTGGATGGTGACTCTGTGGAGTACGCCTGTGTGGTAGGAGCAAGTCCATCTTGTTTCCTACTCTGCTGAAAGCCATGAGGGTATCTCCATTTCCAGGGGAAATTACCGTTGACAATAGCCAGCTTACAGTGTCTGTGACTCTTGCCCTAGCATCACGAGCTCAGCTCAGAGGACCACAAATGGACAACTGAGATAGAGACAGAGGTTTTATGACCTGCACCAATAGGTCATTCTTATTGATGACCTCCTAATGAGGATGTGCATGGGGATGAGAAAGACAGAGAAGATAAAAATCTGGAGTCAGGAGATCTTGCATAAACTTTGTCTTATATCAAGCAAGTATATTAAGAGGCACAACATCTTTATACATTATTTGTAGGGGTGAAATCAGCCATGGTCAAGAGAGAGCTAAATCAGACAATGTTGGCAAAGGCAACATGGGATATCTCAGACACAACTGCCTTAGGTCTGTTAACCACAGCCAATGAACACTCAAGTCCTCAGAAGCTGTGACCTCAACTCCTTTAAGGTACTGGCTCCAGTGTTCAAGTGGCCTTGCCAAGTCTGTTCCTGGACAAATGCATAGTTCTAAAGCTCCAGTCTGGCTCCCCACAGCTCCATATGCCAGCTGGTGACTTTGGATAGGCAGATAGGCAAACACATGGAGCAGTGATGAATAAAGTAGACCAAGCTACCTTCGATATTCCTCTGTCATAAACTGATCTGTAGTGAGAATCAGTATATAGTAGGAGAAGCAAATACAGAGTCACCTGGGCACATGCCAGAGACATACCAAGAGTCCCTGGTGAGAAGAGGACCTGCCTACTAGGCATCACTGCCCCCCATCCCGAAACTGCCCCAGCTCTTAATACCATCCCTCAAAGAGCATGAGGAAGATCACACTGTGTTTTCCATGAGATACTAAGGAATCCACATCAGCAGCATGTCAGGTTCAAAAATGCTAATTCAACGTGCAAATGAGACAGATGTATGTTTAAACTGTCAGGGTAAGCCTGCACTCTGCAAATTCTATGGTGTCGTTTTCTAAGGGCCTTTTATGTATTTTTCTCCAGACAAAAATGTAAAACCACAACAGTAGACATTATTTCTCATATTTGGATAGAACGAAGGTAAGATTCTAGAGAGCTGAATAAATGATTCACTGTTTCCAACCTCAGCCACAGTCAAGAGTTATCCAGCTCTAATTTCATCCAAACATCCAAAGAGTCTCTTGAACTCTGAAGTTACACAAAACTCTGTGAAGGTCACATTGACTTATAATCCCAGGTAACAAATGATACTCCTCTACATTCTTCTCTAGTGACTCAGGCTCCGGGAGATGATGGAGCCAGTGAGCCAATGAGCCAGAGAGCTCCAGTGTCTGACTCAGATCCAATTCCTGGTGGCAGAACCAACAAGCCATCCTTGGTCTCCTGCCTGTCTCTAGTTGTGTTAGCCACGTTCCTGGAGATGCAATGACTGAGGATGTCTCCTCCAATGAACAGCACCTCCAGTGCACAGAGGTGGACAGTGAGAACCATGGACAGCAATTTTGCCATTCTCCTGAGACAGAATTGTTCCAGAGATCCTTCAGTCAATGTCAAAATAGGGGGGTCTAGGGTTAGATGTAGGGGCAATTAGGAAAGACATTGTTCAGTGGACAATTTGTTGTCTGATGGATGGTCAGGTTTCTTCTTAATCCTACTGTTCAGTGATGTTATTCATGTCCTAAGGCTATGCGGGCTATCATCAAGTGGCTTGCTTGAGTTCATACAGGATGTGTCTCTGAAGTCTTCATCTCACTCCATGATGCCAAGCAATGTTTTGCTGCTTTTGAAACCTCCCCAGTTTCTCCACCCCATATCCTCTCCTCCCTCACACACTTCTAGCTTCCTTCTGTGTTCCTATTCCTGAAGCTTCTGAGTGTGCATTCTCTCTTCCTGGTGGTATGTCTCAGTGTAGCTTGAGGACTTGCTGTTTACCTTTTGCCTAGTAGCAATGCAAAGTTAACCCCTCAACAAGGCTTTTCTTTGATACTTGATCTCAATTTTTTTTTCCGAGACAGGGTTTCTCTGTGTAGCTTTGCGCCTTTCCTGGAACTCACTTGGTAGGCCACGCTGGCCTTGAACTCACAGAGACCCGCCTGCCTCTGCCTCCCGAGTGCTGGGATTAAAGGCATGCACCACCACCGCCCAGTGATCTCAAATTTTATAGTTAATTACCCCCATTCTGGAAATTCTACAGTGCCCATCTCCCACGTTTTCCCTTCAGCATTTTACCACTGTACAGTTTATTACCCATTTCACTCATTCATCTTAACCGTTCCTCTTTCTTCACTGAAATGTCACCTTCATGAAGACATAGGGTCTGTTTGGGGGACTACTTTGCCTTTGGCATTCCTGTGTTTGGGTGTTCAATAGGCCCCTAATGAAAATGGGGTCAGTAGATGGATGAGATTGTATGTGATGCATGTCTGAGGTTTAATGGAGTCTGGACAAGAAATCCCCAAACCTACTCTCTCTCTTTCTGCTAAACATGCAGAGTTGCTGGGACATTTGTAACTAGTTTTTTGTTTGTTTGTTTGTTTTTTTGTCAGCAATAAGGATTCATTCCAACGATCTCTCTTTTCCCCCTCACAACAGAAAAACATACAGCTCAGCCCATGACTATTAAGTAAGGCCCACCAGGAGTTCTTTCTCTGGACTTTATATGCCTAAGATCATGCAAGTATCAGAGGCAAGGTTATCCTTGGCCTGCAGAGGGCTCTCCAAGCCTGGAAACCAGCAAACCACCGGCTTGCAGGAACTCAGTGCCCTGCTTTCAAAAGATTTGATTGAAATCTGTGTAATAAAAGGATACAATGAAATTTAGTTTTAAAAACGAAAAGGGGCAGGGAGCAGTTAGATTTGTGAGGGGCAGTGACTGTTCGGGGTGTGCAGCTATTACTAGCATAATGAATGCATTCTAATTCAGTCCACCAACTGACTCAGTAGACTTTTGTGAAAGCTATTGTGTGAGCTAGCAGGAACCCCTGCACCAATCATTGCTTTTCCTACTTGAGACTGCTTCTTGTTGCTACTAGCTGGAATAGTGTCTTATCAGGATCCTATATATCTTTGTACCCCTGAAAAATGGTATGATGGCTAATCTTGTTGGGATTGAAGAATGCTTGGGAGTCGAGTAAAGCACATTTCTATGAGAACAGCACCATCCTATTGTCTGGGAGTCCAGATAGAAGAAAGGAGGGACAAGAGAGAGAGAGCGTCTACAAATGTAGGCATACAGTGTCTCCCTTCTTCCTCACTGTCCTTGCTCTGCCACACACTCCCCACCATGATGGACTGACATCTCCGAAGTTCTACCTTGTGTCTTTTAGGTGTGCAGTTGTAATAATCCAAAGCTGACTAATACAGAAAGTATCAATTAGATTCATTTCAAAGGAATCCTACCAGCAAGGGCAAAGGAAGACTTCTAATGAGATTAGTTGAGATTCATTCACTATTATATATTCATATAATAAATAGTTGTTGAGTCCTTGCCCCGTTTTGGGTATGATTCAAACACTTTCCCAGGCATAATCAGCTGCCTAAACAGGCAAGATCCCTGCGGCCATACATCTTTTATCCTCATGTGGGATTATATAATGGTGACAACCATGTTAGCTAAGAAAAGTGGTGGTTTTCGTATTAATGCTCTTAGGTTTTTGGTTAACTTTTCAGGTAGTATTGTTTATCTCTCGTTATTCTCTGCTGTGTAGTCTATCTCACAGGCTGTACTGTCCTGATAACTTCAATGATGCTGGCTTCCTTTATTGCGATATATCCTTTTTCCTTATTAGATGATTAGAACTGTCATATCGTGGCAGTGTTTGGACCTTGATGGAGAATGTAATACACATTGATCACTGCAGCTTTCTACTTCCCTTGCATGTACAACAGCAGCAGTGGATTTATGAACAAGATTCCAGAGTTATTCAGATAACCTCTGAACAACTAGAGACCCTGGCCCTCATTATCCTTCCATTTTCTCAAATTGCACAGTTCCATTGCTCTTTGAACATGGATAGGGATAGAGAATAAAAAGAAAGCAGAATATTTAACATAGAAATAAACTAGGAAGGGAAATAGTCCTCTGAATCTCCCTCATTCAAATTTTCACTTCTTCCGAACTGAAAATACTGAAGCAAATGCTATTTCATGTAAACAATCAGAGGCAGCTCTGGATATTTTATTTCTGTAATCTATTTCCACTGAGGTAGAGCAGACATCAGGAAACATGTAATATGATCATTAAACAAGAAAGTAATACCCTTCCTTTGCTTCCATTTCCCACACCACAAAGGATTAGAAACCTTACAACAACATACTCCAGAGCCTCCAGTGTGCAAGTTTCTAGAATCTTCACATTGTAAAGGCTTGCCATTCTTGCTTTGAAAGATTCTGTAAATGTGTGCTCTCCTATTTAGATAGAGATAAACTCAGACTCACAGGTCATACAAGGTTATAGAAGGTTCAATGGACTCAAGGAACACAGGTGCTTTGAATCAGCAATGATTCTCAGGGACATGAGTGATGGAGGGTATATGCAGGCATGAAGCTTTCTAAGGATGTAGTCAAAGATCCAGAGGTTTCTTGGTGGAGGATGGAAAAAGGGTGAGAAGACAATGGAGAAAGGACCCTTACAAAGGTATGGATGTGTCAGAATGTCATTCTGGAGATTGACTTGGAATGACTTATGCATTGGAAGAGGGGATATTTGGGGCTATGTAATGTCTAGAAGTAAAACATAAAGAGCATCATAATTATTGTGTCCTCACTGAAAGAGGGGATACACTGCTACTACGGGCATAGACTCATGAAGAGGCAGGTCATGCAGTGAGAAGACTGGATACTCAATAGAGATCTAAGGAATACAACAAATAGTTGCAAAAACATTAGAAGTGGGAGAGGCCATTCACCCAACAGTTGTGCTGATGGCTACAGACCGAGTAAGCTTCTGTCTTGGCCACATTTCAGGGCCAGTTCCTTCGTTCCTTATTATATGAAAACCTCAGATTGTCAAAGAACGAGAATTCCTTTTAATTTGTTTATTAATCACTGTATTTTACCATTGATAAAAGCAAAGCAACCAACCAACAAAAACAAAACAAACAAACAATAACAACAAAAACAAAACACTCTCAAAAGGGGTACCTCAACTGCTCCCAGACATATTTCACTGTGAAACTCTGCAGAAGTCAGGAGGACTTTGCTCAGGCAAGGCCCCTGTAGCCATCACTGCATAAATTTGGTGCTCACTGGCCACCTCAGCCTGAATTACACACCTGCTCTTCCATTACCGGGAAGTCCCATGTTAGGGGGAGGGTTTTCATAAATTTCTTCACCAAAATTTTCTTCCAGCTTGTTAATTAAAAAAATAAATAAAACAAGAAGAAAGTAAACAAAATCCATGCCTGGCTGAAGATCTGAGTGACTTTTCTTCATATTTTAATCATAAGGCTCCTCTATACCTTTTGGATTCGAGAAACTGTTTTGGAATCTCAGGATTACATACATGCCCTTAAGTCTCAGGATTGCAGGCTGAGCATGAATGTTTGCTGTTGACTTCTTATCATCCTCGGGCCTGCTGTCATGAGTTTTTCAAAGAAGAGATGAGAAGTCCTTGGTCAATTCTCTCCTTTTCATGTCCCCCACTACCTCACCCTAAAACCACTCCTTTGTAGTCTTTTTCTCCCCACCCCCAAAGGATACAATTAACAACAATGAGTACAGATATTTGAAAATAGATGCTTGGCTCAGAATGTCACAGGGGGAAATATTCAGTGCTTGCATTTGTGAAAAGCTCATTTCATAGACATATTTTAAAGATGGAAATGTAGCATTCTTTACTTAAGAATGAATCTTCAGTGGGTCCCCAATTGCTATTATGTAATGAAACCACTTGCACTATAATCTATTAATCCATGAATGAATCCAATTATGATACTAGCTGGTGAAATACTGGTCTCAATCCTGACCTACTTACTTTGTAATACTTGCCAAAGACTTCTAAATTCATCACGGGTTTTCATGGAAGATATAATTCAGATCTGGCCTGTTACGTTTTGATGTGTTTTGAGAATTCCCCAAGATTTTAGATGTTGAATTTCAAAGCTCATGTGAGGTGTTATGAACATGGAAACTTAACCAAACTGTGATATTCAAGAGAGGTTGTGAGGTGTTTGGGATTAGGTAGAATTATTAGGGTGACGATTCCAGGAAAGGAAGGAGGACAAGAAGGGATATATTTATCTTCCTCATTTCTTATCCTGAAATGCTCTGTACTGCTTTGGGACTCTGACAGCAATGAGGCCACCAGCAGATGAGCCTCTTGACTTTGTAACTTCAAAACATTGTGCAATAATAAAACTTTCCTTTATAAATTCTTCCAACTTTGGGTATTTTAAAGGGCCTAAGAACGACCTTACCAAGGTTTGAGGGAAAGAAAGCTTACGGAGCAGGAGATCCCAGCTGGATCAAGAACAGAAAGGGAGAACAAGGAATAACAGACTATGATAAATGATGACCACATGAGAACAAGAATAGGCAGAGTGCTGGAGAGGTCCCCAGAAACCCACAATGATATATCCTCTGTAGACTGCTGGCAATGGTTGAGAGAAAGCCTGATCTGACCTAGTCTGGTGATCAGATGGCCAAACACCCTAACAGTCGAGCTGGAACTCTCATCCAATAACTGATGGAAGTGGATGCAGAGATCCTCAGCCAGGCCCCAGGTAGAGCTCCAGGAGCCCAATTGTCGAGAAAGAGGAGGGACTGTAAGAGCGTGAATTTTTGAGACCAAGATTGGAGAGGCACAGGGACAAATAGCCAAACGAATGGAAGCACATGAATTATGAACCAAAGGCTGTGGAGCCCCCAGCTGGATCAGGCCCTCTGGATAAGTGAGATAATTAAATAGTTTGAACTGTTTGGGAGGCACCCAGGGTGTGGGACCAGGACCTGTCCTTAGTGCATGAGCTGGCTGTTTGGAACCTTGGGCTTACACAGGGACACATGCTCAGCCTGGAAGGAGGGGACTGGACCTGCCTGTACTGAATCCACCAGGTTTAAATGAATCCCCAGGGGAGTCTTGGCCCTGGAGGAGATGGGAATGGAGGGGAGGGGCTGGGGGGAAAGGTGGGGGTGGGGGTGGGAGGGGGGAGGACAGGGGAACCCATGGCTGATGTTTAAAATTAAAGCACAAATATAATAATAATAATAATAATAATAATAATAATAATAATAATAAAAAACTAAAAAAAAGAACAGCTTTACACTTTGACCAAACATTTTCTTAATAATCTGTTAAAACAGATTTTTCAAGAAATAAAAAGTTTAAAATAATGTTACCCCAGCTCCGGTGGGGATGAAAGAATGCTTATTCTCAGGGCCGCATGTTTATAAAAGTCATCAGAGCAAAGGGAGGATCATCTAAATGTGGATCAACATAAAGCCAAAGTATTGCTAACAAGATAGCCACACTGACGTCATTCAAGCACCAAGATGGGGAAGGAAAGGTACTATTGGCTTACAAGGAGACACACAGCCCAGGAAGTGGCACAAATGCTGGACAGCTCAAGGGGGAGTCCATGGTGACTAGGTTGAAAGATTAAAAGCAAGGAAGAGATATCTTACTTGGTACATGAGCATCCTACACTGAAGGGAACATAGACCACAAAAGTAATTCTGTTATTGTATAAAGTTAAACAAACAATCAAAGAACTTCCATCATCAACCCAGAGAGCAGCACACAGAGTGGTTGAAATACATTATTTAATGAAAGGTTTCTAATAAGGTATAGAAAGAAGAGGGAAATGATGAGCCATGTCCTCGGAGGAGAAAGGGAGAATAATGGACTTCCTTTGAATGGACTTCATATTAGGTAGTAGAGAGCTTACCTGACATTCATGAGACCCTGTGTTTCATCCTCAGAAATGCATCAAAGCAGATGTGGTGGTGTTCACTTACAGTTTCAGAACATGGGAGGCAGAGAAAGGAGGATTATAAGTTCAAAGAAGTTCTTGGCTATACAGAAAGTTCCAGGTCAGTGTGGGCTGAATGAGAACCCCACTCTTACATCCAAGAGAGACCATAGGAAGACTATGAGGGGTTCCTGGGCCATGCAGCTCTTATCACGGCTGCTATGTGGAAAGGTGATCCAATGAAAGGATGCCTGTAGATCTATTTAAGGAAGATCCATCTGGGTAGGTATTCTAGTTCCCTTTCTTCTGCTGTGATAAAACACTCTTACTGAAAGCAACTTTGTGATTTATATTTCCAGGTCACTGTCCACAATGGAAAGAAGTCATGGCAAGGACTTAAGCAGGAGCTTGAAGCTGAAATCATGGAGGAATGTTGCTTGCTGACTCATTGACTAGCTTTCTGTTAAACTAGCTTTCTTATCTGTTAAGGACCATCAGCCTAAGGAATAGTGCCACCCAAAGTGAGCGGTGCCCTCTTACATCAATTAATAAAAATGATAATCCTCCCAAAGACATGGTCACAGGCCAATCTGATCTGGGCAATCTCTCAAATGAGAGTCTCTTCTCAGGTGACTCTAGGCTGTATCAATTTGACAGAGGTCACTGGGACAATAGGTATGTAAAATATTTTATTTTCCATCTACCAATACAAATTTTTAAGATGAACTATGCCATTGCAAAGCACTTTATATATTTAAGTCCAGAAGGTCATAATTTTATAAAACATTTGAACCATGAAGTGTAAATTCTATCTATCAGGTCTGAGCTAGCTAAGAATATTAGAATAAATGTTTCCATTAAATTTTCCAAGCACTATGATCCATCCTTGAAAGTTTTATATATATACATACATATATATACACACACACACATTTGCCTAGGCCACTCGTAGAATAGATCCTGTGCAAAGAGGGAAGCACTCTCAGAGTTGTGTGGGCCACTGTCCCTTATGTCCAGAGAAGCATCTTTCTTCTCTTGCCCATGGAAGCGTCTGGGGACTCTGACATCGTACATTTCCTCTTTTAGAGTTATATATGTACAAATGCCTCTGCAACAGCAGAAGCCCTGTTCTGTAATTTCTAAGCATTAGTTAAGACATTTCTTTGCTAGCACTCTTTACTTGAAAAGTTCTACAAACCATGGTGGTGGATTTTTTTTTTTTCAATGAGAAGACTAATTTGGTTTGTCAACTTAACAAAACCAGTAAAAAGGGAACCTTAGTGAAAGAACTGCCTCCCTCAGATTTGCCTGTGGCCTTGTCTGTGAGACATTTTCCTGATCACTAATTGATACAGGAGGGTCTAGCCCCACTGTGAGTGATATAATCCCTAGGCTGGTTGGCCTGGGCTGCATAAGAAAGGTAACTGAATGTGAGCCTGGCAGCAAACCTGTAAGCAACATTCCTCCATGTTATCTGATCCAGGCTCCTGCCTCAACTTCTTAGTTATGGACTTGTACCTGGAAGTCTAGGGTGAAATAAACCCTTTCTTCCTTCAGCAGATTTTTATCACAATGTTTATTAAGACACAGAAAACTAACCAGGACATTCAATAAGAGAGCCCAGCTGCTCTCAGCATGCTCAGCAGTACGAGCATTGACCATGACTTCATTTAATACCCACTTTGCCATTTATTCAGATCTTTTCATGTTGACCTCCAGCCCAACTGACCCTATGTATTGTGATGCAAACAGGAAATATGACCACTCTTCTCCATGAGTGCCTTAAGTTTCTGTGTCAAGTCTTTTCCTCCCTCAAGGATGGAGACCTTCCCTGTGGAACATAAGAAACTTAGCAGCTGCTCCAATGCCCACCTCAAATTTCTGAGCATGCTCTTGTCCTCCTTTCTCTAGCTCTCACAAATCTACACTAAAGGGCATTTCTATTGTCACAAGCCTAGCTTATGTCCACAGCAGCCATTAGTGGGCAGGTTACATACTTCACAAGGGCTCATTCATAAAGAGTTGAAACATGGGCACATAGGGGAAGCAGATGCAGAATGATATTCTATTAATTAATCAATCAAATATGAGTGACTAAAGCACTCATATCACCATGTTCTCATGTTGTTTAGCCATGAGTTCAGTTATTCATGAACTTTTCATTCATTCATTCATCAGTTCATTCAAATTGGCCTTGCTAAGAATCTGTTCTCTACTATAAGCTATGATAAGTGCCAGGGACTTACATAATGCATGACCCCTGCCTTAAAGGGGCTTAGGGTATTATAAAGGAGTTGAATACAAGGGAAGATAAATTAGAGAATTGTGTGATACAAACAAAGTGGGGGATGTTTAAAGGAGGGAGGAACTCAGAAAGAAAGTGTTGCTACTGGCGGTCAGCCCTCTGTCTGGGGAAAGGAAGCCATCTCACAAGGTAAAGCTCCAGTGTTATGTGACAACAAGTTTTTGGTTAGATCCAGAGAAGGCAGTGGAACCTACTCAAGCACTATACACTCTACAATTATCTACTGAGTACCCCAACATACAGCAGAGAACAAACCAAAAAGAATATCCCAATCTAATGGAATTTACATATTCATAATGCCTTGAACATTAAAACCCAGAGCTATGCTTGAAAAACAACACATAGAAAGGCAAAATAGTAGTGCAGCTGGCACAATCAAAGGTCTAAAGGACAGCATTTGGTTTAGGTATCCTTCTCTGTAATAGGCATCTTCAGTCTTAACAAGATGAGCAGATGTGGCAGGGTGACTCTTTCCTGCAAGAGAGCCCAGTGCATTGTGGGACTGTTATCAGCTTCCCTGCCCTATACACAATAGATGCCAGAAGCAACAATGCTCCACCAGGTACAACAACAAAAACATCTCCAGCCATTACACAGTGTGTCCAGGGGACAAAACCAACCCATAGAGAAGCACTACTGGGTTACAAGTGAGGAGTTTTGATGGGTCAAGCATCAGCTAAATGCTTATATGCCTGAAGTGATGTAAAACCAATGTTCCATCTGTTTGTATGTGATACTGGGAATTCCCAAGCTGTACTTCTGTTCTTGTGGGAGGATATAGACATATTTGTTTGTTCACATTTTCTGTGGGAGCACTGTCTTCAGGCTCAGTATTTCCTCTTGTTTTGAAAGCAAGATTGTTTTTTGATATTTCTGAGTACCATGGTCACAGAAAATGTGAGTTCTGGGTATCAGAAAGTCTTGTTCTTCATTGTATTTTGAATGGAATCCCACAGTTCACATAGAAAACATAAGAAAAATAAAAAATAGAAATGCTTTGTAGATGCACTCATGGCACTTTGAGAGCCTACCTCCATCAAGATCCTTTCAAAGGTCTATAAACGCTGAAACAACCACTTCTCACAGGGGCTTGTCTCCACAGAGAAACAATTGAAAGCATCAGTTAGAAGGACTAAAAGGTGAAAGTAAAAAGGATATGAAATTGCTGCTGGCTTTCAGGATTCCTTTATGACTAGGATGGACAAGTCTCTACTCATTGTCATCTCCATCTCTATCTCCACTTCATCTCTGTCTTTCCATCTAAATGCCCATCAGTATTTTAACTATTCCATAGAATATCATGTTGCTTTGCACTGGAGCCAACTGCACATTGATCTCCTTTACAGCTTGGCAGATAAATGTAGTTGGAAATCAGGTAACCTCAAGATAGTAAAGATCCTTGCTGGTAGCAAAATGTCAAAAATACCAGTAGCAAGATTTTTCTTTGGGCCACCAACCAGCTCCCAAATAATGACATGGAGACTTCTTATTAGTTATAAATGCTCAGCCTAGCTTAGGCTTGTTTCTGGCTAGCTCTTTTAACTTAAATTAACCTCTTTCTCTTTATCTAATTTTTGCCTTGTGGCTTTTTACCTTTATTTCCTTCTATATATTTTATTTTCATTGCTTCTTGTGTCTGGCTGGCAGGCAGCTGCCCAGCTTCTTGACCTGGGTGTGTCCATCTCTTTCTCTCTCATTTTCTTCTCCTTCTTCTTCTCTCATTTTTTCTTCTCTTCTATTTATTCTCTCTGCCCAACATCCCTGCCTATTCCTCTCCTGCTGTGGATATTGCTCTGTATAAATAAAATGCTGTTCGGCCACTGGCCAGGCAGGAAGTATAGGCGGGACAAGAGAGAAGAGAATTCTGGGAAGTGGAAGGCTGGGAGAGAGACACTGCCAGCCGCTGCCATGACAAACAACATGTGAAGACACCAGTAAGCCATAATCCATGTGGCAAAGTATAGATTAATAGAAATGGGTTAATTTAAGATAGAAGAAGTAGATAACAAGAAGCCTGCCACGGCCATACAGTTTGTAAGCAATATAAGTTTCTGTGTGTTTACTTGGTTGGGTCTGAGTGTCTATGGGCCTGGCAGGTGAGAGAGATTTGTCCTGACTTTGGGCCAGGCAGGAAAACTCTAACTACACTCTCCTGTCTAGCTATTGGCTGTTCAGCTTTTTATTAGACCAATCAGGTGCCCTAGGCAGGCAAGGTGAAACAAATGCAACATATCTTTACATAATTAAACACATATCCTTATATCAGTAAACAAATGCAGCACAAACAATTGTAACACATCTTTGCATAGATAAAATAGCATCCCATAACAATACTAGCTTAGGAATAGCTATCTGCCAAAGAAAGACTATGTGCACAAATACTCACTGGGTATTTCACCTTAAAGGATTTCAGCATCTTCAATCAGTACATCCTTACCACCCTCTTTGATCTTCTCTTCTTCAGGTTCATTTGTTCTAATTTCACTGAACTCTGTAAGTAATATACCACCCACCTAGTCTTAGGTAAAATTTGAGCATCATCAATGACAACTCTTTTCTCTTACTTTCCATATCTATGGCATTCCTGAAGGCTCCATTACTACCCAATCATTATCTTTTGAATAAATATCTGTATCACTGCATATTCATTGACTGAAAATGGGTTCTTATGCCTAGACTACTATTAGGCATGAATTAAGTCTTGATATTTAATGGGTAAGTAAATAAAGAACAAATCCCATCTTTGTAGGACAAATTGCATCATTATTTATAACCCTAAGTTGAAGGCAAGTTGACAAATATATGAATGGGATTTATTGCTTGTGAAGTATCAACTAGTTTTCAGTCAACAGTTGTTGTCTTCTAAGGAATGTTATTCTCTTCATTATGCAGAGAGGATCAACATTTGTCCTTTGGACACTATATTTGCAGAGTCCCTGATACTTGCTTGGGGGCCATCATATAAAATGTGGTAGCATTTGTATATATCCTATCCATATCTACCCATATATTTACATCATCCATAGATGATTTAGAATACTTAACCCTATACAAACACTCTACAACACTTATTCTTTATTACTTAGGTACCAAAGATAGGAAGAAGTTTGTATATTTTCAATTTTTAAAAATATTTACAGAGATATAGAATCTGCAGTTGTAGAGAGAAAACTTTACCCAAAGGATAACCACTGTATGCCCAGTTGTTATTCTAACTTAAGCCACTTTCCCAGAATGCTTTGAGAGCCTTCTGATGTGTACATATAGGATATTTCTTTTTGAGCCAGGTGGATTCCTTTGGCATCTGTGGCATAATACTGATTGGAAAACCATTTTCACAGTAAAAGTGACTCCCCAGATCCTATTCTCTCTGGTCACATAGGGAAAACAAGTATGAAATTCCATTCAGGTATATGATGAAAGTATCAGAATACCAAAATACTGTGATCATATTTGGGTGGCATTCTTATAGTGGTACATGGTTTCCTGAGTCTTATTGATTCCACGAACCACTGACAAAAGGGAGAGACTAGGCCTCAAAAGACCCATACTTCTAAGTGAGACATGAAGTGTGTAGAGGTGGGAAGTTTTTGCAAGAGCATCATCAGTTTATCATGGCAGAGTTAGAGAATGACAAGTGTCCTTTCTGTTAAAACTTGACTGGTCTATGTATTTTATCATGTTCTGCCTACTCTAACTGTGGCCCAGGTCTTCATGTTCACTGTACCTTAAAGTATACTAAGATCTTAAATGTATTCCATCATCAACACAGAAAATGTCTCATTTGTAAGTAAAGGCTTTCTCAGCAACATCTGGAGCCACTGCATCCTTGTTCCTATAAAATATCTTTTGCTAGATGTTTAGCATGATGCATAGTGCAGTCTGTTTGTCACAGAGCTCTGTGACAGGCCCTACAGTTGCCATAGCAAGGAATAATCTGAAATGGGGTCTGTCCTCTGGTAAGTCACCCTTCATGACTAAGAGTTACACAAGGGAAGTGAGTCTGCTGGTGGTGGTAGCCACTGGTGTCTCAGATCAAACCTTGGATATTAGGGCAGGATTTCCCAACCTCATCACATGTAAGATTTTGATTTAGGTGATTCTTTGTTGTGGGTGACTGGCCTTCACATTTTATAATGCTTATCAATATCAAGGATCTCAACCTCAGATGACATGATCTGCTGAGTAGTCTGCAGATAGTGATGCTTCTAGGTAATATCTCAGGTTCTGGAGGAAATGTGTAAAAATGTATCTGATAAAAATACAGAAGGAAAGGTTTAATTTGGCTCACAGTTTGAGGGTGTTGCTTATCATAGCAGGGAAGGTATGGTGGCAGGAGCTTGAGGCCACTGTTCACATTGAGTCTTTGGTCAGAAAATAAAAGAGACTGGAACCCCTACTCTTGATATTATAACATACATTCCAGTGGATCTTATTACCCAACTAAGCAAAATCTAGAAACCCCTCCAAAGACAAACCCACGAGTTTGTCTCCTGGGGATTCAAGATGCCATAAAGTTGACAGTCCTAACAATCACAAGGAGGAATAGTCTGGGGTTAACACCCACTGTAGTCAGATGAGGTTAATTCTCACTGTGCTATCCAAGCATTTGGGGACCTGATCCAGAAAGCTGTGTTTTACTTCTCCAGCACATCTGGAAAGGGAATATACTGCTTGGATGCATTGTCTGCTGAGAAAGATTAGAGGCTGGAGGAAGGAAGCAACACAGAGTCTATGACTGAATTTCATCCATTCCTCACAACTAGCAGGTAATGGCTTTTAGTTTCCATTTCTTCTCAAATTAAATCAGGGTAAGTCAAGGTTAATCAGTAGTGCTGAGGTAATTAATAGCAGTTCAAGGGGGATATCTCGTCTGTTTAGGAACAAGAGGATCTCACTTGAGTGGAGTGCAGAGGGCATTCAATCATCCCAGTGTCTAAGCAGGTTATAAAAAAGTAAGGACACCCACACACACGCTCACACAGAAAGAGTAAATAATTTAAGATGCAATACAAAACATCACCTAGGACTTTGCTCACATACAAGCTGGGGAAAAGACACTTGTGGAATGAGTCAGTGTCTTAAAGCACACTTGGGTATCTCCCTATATCTGCAGAACAGATATTTAGACAGAGGAAAAGGTCTGTAGGGGAAAAGATGCCTCCTTTCTACAAGTCTTATTTTTCTAAAGGCTTCGGTAGGATATGCAGGCTACAGCTATGTAATGAGGCACAGATTGAAAATGGCTCAGGACTCTTGTAGTGAAACCAACCTGATGGGACCCAGAGGCACTGGGATGAAATGTCTCTAATTGCAGATTCTAGTTATTATCAATGTGGTTCTCATACTTCAGTAATAACCAAAGAGCTGTGCTCACTTTTCTCTACGTGTTCCAGGTCTTTTAGCAAACCAGGAAATTCAGAGCCACAAGTACACTTAGGATCAAGTGTAGCCCTGTTTTTCTTTAGAATGCCAGTGTTGTCCTTCAATACTGACCCAGATGTGATTTTAGAGGGTGATTGATGTGTGCTAGGATTTGGGTTACATGGTGTCAGGTTTAGTTCTATAGTCACCAACCACAATGCTTACCATGTTCTGGATCATCAACATTCTCTAATAGTAACTAAATAACATGTAATAAGCATGTGTGTATTTAGTGTCACTTACTATGTTAAGGGGTGTTTATCTTAAATATTGTGTTTATTTTAATTCTTTCAAGGATTATATGACAGGACATTATTTTCAGATCCTATGTACAGAGAAATCACAAGATGGGAGATGGTAACTGACTTGCCTACAATCACAAGTATAAAAAGAAAAATCTAAAACCTCAAAGCTGATTGAGCTTGTGGACTGATCCGAAACAATCAGAAATCTCCTGTTTTTATTTCCTGTGGCTGTGATGAAAAACCCTGACTCAAGCAACTTTAATGGGGAAAATGTTTATTTGGCTTGCAATTTGGAGTTATATTCCATTGTTACAGGGAAGTAATGGTGGGAATTTGAAGTAGCTAGTCACATTGCTTCCATAACCAAGGACAGAGAGAATAAATGCACACAGGATGCTGCTCATCTCACTTTCTTTACTCTTCTACAGTCCAAGACTCAAAGTAAGGAAATGATGTCATGCGTGGTGTGCTGGATCTTCCACACTGATTCACGTAATTAAGGCAATCCTCCACAGATATGCCCACAGGTCAATCTTATCTACATCATCCTACATTGAGACTCCCCTCCTGGATGGTTCCAGATTGCATCAACATGACAATTAGAACTAACCATCTCTGGGCAGCAGTGGCACATGCCTTTAATCCCAAGAGTCAGGAGCAACAACAAAATAATAGCAACAAAAAATAACCATCACAAAGCAGCATGGCATAATGTTTCAAATATGTATGAAAAGCTCTGACCACAGGCTCAGTGAAGTTCTGTTTTGCTGATGCAGCATTTGCAGCCATGAACACACAGCAGCTAAGGTCACCTGCATAAAACCTTCACATAAAAGAAAGAACTCAAAGTAAGATGGGGGTTAGTGGGAAAGAGGTGGCTCACCAGGAGTGGGAGTGTGATGAGAGAGGATGATGGGTGTCAATGTAATCACAACACATTGTATTTTGAGACTTATACATTTACATTATTCATTTGTATATATACATATACATTATAAATTTGTACATGTATAAAACTGTCCAAGAGAAAAAAATAAAATTTATTTATGGGTGTACAATCATTGTTAATTGTATGGGTTTCATAAGGATGTTCCTAGCTATTAGTAAATAAATATTGTGCTTGGACCATTTTCTTTTTCATACCCTGACATGGGTGCTAGGAATTGAAAGAGGGTTCTCTGGATGCTCAGTATGTACTCTTAACCATTGACTAGTATCCCCAGCCTACTCTCACACTTTTTTTTGGGGGGGAAGACAAAGTAGGTCCTGCTTTGTAACTCAAGCTAGCCATGAACTCATGATCCTCCCGATTTCAGTCTCTAGACTATTGTAGCTCTGGGTATCTGCCATCATACCCAGCAACTGTATTCCTGTTTAATAATTCTTTTTTCTTATCTCAATATTATTAAGCTATTTCATGGCTTCTTTCCAAAATTATTCTTCTACTTTTATAGAGACCTCAAAATTTGTAGCAAATTAAATGATACATATTCATCCACACCCATTGGAACATTCACTGACAGCATAATTTATTGAAAAAAATTCTATCTATTCCCAACTGTGCAAATTGTTATCTTCTCCATGAGACAAGTAATCGCACATGTGTTAGTCTGTTTCTGAACCCTATTCTTTTCTGCGGTTTCCAGCTCCTACTGGAGTCACAATTTCACAATTACTGTTGCTCTGTAGTAAGTCTTCCTATCCACTAATAAATCACTCAGCTTTGTTCTTGTCTGAACATGCCTCAGGTTCCATGCTCTCTTTTCACTTGTGTGTACAGTTTAGAATCCACTTATTGATCCACATCAAAGACTAAGCAAAATGAGTTTGGTAACTTGAACAGAGTTGCTTTGAATCTGATTGAACTTGGAAAAACCAGATATGTTACACTGGTGATTCTTCAAGCACGCTGCTGCTGTGGTCCTCTTTCATTTTGCTTTAGTAGACTAAAATTGTATGGGTTTCATAAGGATGTTCCTAGCTATTAGTAAATAAATATTGTGCTTGGACCATTTTCTTTTTCATACCCTAACATTCCTTCCTTTTTTTTTTTTTTTAATGCTGTGGAAGTGTGTGTGTGTGTGTGTGTGTGTGTGTGTGTGTGTGTGTGTATGTGTGTTACCCTTCATTAGATTTACTGTTGAAAATTTTAAATTAATTAATTCATTCATTCATTCATTTTACATCCCAGCCACAGTTTCCCCTCCCTTTTCTCCTCCCAGGCCAGGTCCTCCCCAGCACCAATCCACTCCTCCTCCATTTTGTTTAAGGATATAGCTAGCCTCTCATGGAATTAACAAAACTTGGTATAACAAGTCGTAGTAAGACTAAGCACCTCCCCATGTATTAAGGCTGGGTAAGGCAACCCAGTATGAGGAGTAGGGTCCTAAAAGCAAGTAAAAGAATCAGAGACAGCCCCTGTTTCCACGGTTAGGAATCTCACAAGAGAACCAAGCTACACAACTGTAACATATGTGCATTGTGCCTAGGTCAGTCCCATGCAGGCTCCCTGATTGTCAGTCTAGTCTCTATGAGGTCCTATAAGCTCATGTTAGTTGATTCTGTGGGTTTTCTTGTGGTATCTTTGACACCTCTGGCTCCTGTAATCCTTTCTCCCTCTCTTCTGCAGGTTTCCCCAAGCACTGCCTAATTTTTTGATGTGGGTCTGCATCTATTTCCCTCAGTTTCTGGATGAAGCCTCTCTGGTGATAATTGGGCTAGGCAGAAATCTATGAATACAGCAGAATATCATTAGGCATAATTACATTTGCCTTTTTTTCTACAGTCATATTTGATGCTCTCTTGAGTCCCTGGGTCATCCAACCTGTGGATCCTGTTGCTCCAGGCAGTGTCAGCAGTAAGGTTAATCTCCTAGCATGGATTTTAGGCTAGACCAGTCATTGCTTGGCCACTCCCTCAGTCTCTAGATCTCCCTAACCTCAGCACATCCTATAGGCTGGACAGACTGTAGATTGAAGGTTATATGACTGGGTTGGGGTTCCAATCCCTCTACTTGAAATCTTTCCTGGTTGCAGGAAATGGCCAGTTCAGGCTACATATCTGCTATTGCTAGGAGTCTTAGCTGGGGTCATCCTTGTAGATTCCTGGGAGGTTCCTTTGCACCAGGTTTCTACCTTACTTCCAAATGGTCCCCCTTTCCAGTAGTCTCTTCCAGTTCTTATCCTCTCCTCCCCCTCAACCTGATTGCTCATGTTTCCATTCCAACCCACCTGTAGTTCACTCATGAAATCTCTTCTATTTCCCTTCTCAGGGAGATCCAGGCATTCCCCACTCGGTCCTTCCTTGTTACCTTGTCTTTGGAGGTCTGTGGATTGTATAATCCTTTTATAATGATTGCAAAATACTCTATTTTATAGCTATTTTAATTAATATTTTACAGAGTACATATTATACTTTTCTTTCTGGATCTGGGTTTCCTCACTCAGGGTGTTTTGTTTTGTTTTTCCTAGTTCAATCCATTTGCCTGCAAATTTCATGATGCCATTGTTTCTCACAGCTGAGTAATATTCCATTGTGTAAATGTACCACATTTTCTTTACCTATTCCTTGGTTGAGGGACATCTAGGTTGTTTCTATGTTCTGGCTATTACAAACAAAGTTGCTCTGGACGTAGTTGAACAAGTGTTCTTATGTTATGATACAGCATTCTTTGGGTATATGCCCAAAGGTGTAGGATAGCTAGGTCTTGTGGTAGATTGATTCCCAGTTCTCTGCAAAACTGTCATATTGATTTCCAAAGTGGCTGTACAAGTTTGCACTCCCACCAGCAATGGAGGAGTGTTCCTCTTGCTCCACATCCTTTCACCATGAGCTGTCACCTGTGTTATTGGTCCTAGCCATTCTGACAGGTGGAAGATAAAAATCTCAGTCATTTTGGGAAAACATGGAAGCAAACCAATTTTATCTAAAACCAAAAGTGAGATAAGGGTGATTATACTCTCTGCTTTCATTCTATATAATGTTTGAAATCCTAGCTAGAGTACTAAGAGAAATGTAGTAACAAAGTAGTAATGGCGCATAACTAGTATTCGTAAACTATTAGACATCAATAACAACTTAAGAAGAAAGTGAAGAAAACCATCACAAAAATAAACTAAAAAAGAAAAAGGGCTGGTAACACATTTAGTCAATTATATCAAGCACTTTAACAATGAAAATTATAGAGAACTAAATAAAGAAATTTAAGAGGACATTAACAGTTGTTTTTCTATTTTCCTAATGCTAAGATCCTTAGTACAGTTCCTCATGTTGTGGTGACCCCCAACCAAAAAATTATATTTTTGCTACTTCATCACTATAATTTTGCCATGATATGAATTATAATAAATATCTTTAGTTTCTGATGGTCTTAGATGACCCTACAAAAGGATCATTCAACTCCCAAAGAAGTCACGACTCACAGGTTGAGAACCACTACAGAGATGAAAAGACTTCTTATCAGTAAAAGTGCATAACTAATTTTTAAAATGGCCATATTACCATAAGTGACATACAGATTAAATGCAACCAAATTTCAATTACATTTATAGAAATAGAAAATAGTTCCAAAGTCATATAGAAACACAAAATACTCCAATACAGCCAAAGCAATCCTGGAAAAAAAATATTACATCACCTGACTTCGAAGCACAATATAAAGCCATACTGATAACAGCAGCATTTACCAGGAGAGAGAAGACATATAGGCCAATGAATGTGACAGAAGGTGCAGAAATTAGTCCACGCTGCTTTAGTCATCTGATCTGCAACATACTTGCCAAAACTATTGACCATGCAAAAGCATATTTAAAAGTATTGCTGTGAAAATTGGGTATCCACATGGATAGTGCTTACCTGAATCCATATCTATCAGGGTGTTCGTAAATCAATTCTAAATGGCTGGAAGACATTGGATTATTTAAATGACTACAGGAAAACAGAAGGAGTACTCAGAACAGTGACATAAACAACATGTCAGAAGAGTATAGTAGCTCAGAAAATAAAGAGTTGCCAATGAGATTTCATGAAGTTATAAAACTTCTATTCAGCAAAAGAGAATGTTAAGAAGGGGAGTTTCAGGTATATCTCAGTGGCAAAGAGCAAGTACTTTTCTTCCTGGTGACCTGCTTTCACATCAGGTGGCTTACAACTTTCCATAACTCCAGCTCCAGGGGATCCAACACCCTTTCACAGACTCTGATACACACATACCAATAAAAATTATAAATAAATCTTTTATAAAAGAGAAAATGTTGGGGTTGGAGATTTAGCTCAGTGGTAGAGCGCTTGCTTAGCAAGCACAAGGCCCTGGGTTTGGTCCTCAGCTTTGAAAAAAAAAGAGAAAATGTTAATGAAAGTCATCTTATAGAATGAGAGCAAATCTTTGCCAGTTACTGTTTTTATTTTTGGTCCTGTGAGCCCAGGTTAGTTGTTTTTTGCCATTTATTTATATGACAGGTGATTTATATTTATAATATAACCAGAGCTTAATAAATAATAAATCAAATATGAAGAGCAAATAATCTTATTAATAAAAAGGAAAAATCAAGGGAACAGACACCTGTGAAGTGAGATGCAAATGGTCAATACATTTTTTTATTTTAGTGTCTTTAACTATCAAAAACCACATTAGGATTATGCCAAGCAAACATAATGTCCACAATGATAACATTGAGGGAGGGGTCCACCTCACTATTGTCATTGATATTAATAAGAAAACAAGTAATTGTGAATGTTGGTTAGGATATAGAGGAAAAGGAACTTTATCCATTGATATTGAGAGTGGAAATTAGTACACTCAGTATGGAAATGCTTTAAAAATGTCAATAGAAATATCATATGACTCAGCTATACCACTTCTGTGTATGAAGTCAAAAGAATAAAAATTAAAATACAATAATGATTTCTACATGCATGTGTCTATCATACCCTCATTGATAATATTCAAGACTCAGTTTAGGTGCCCACTAACAGACATAGAATTCAAGAAATGTGATATACACGTAAGGAATTGTATTTAGTTATAAAGAAAGATACATTATGTCCTTGGTAAGAAAGTAGTGGGAAATAAGTTATGATGACAAGTAAAACAATCCAGATTAAAGATAAACAAGACATTTTTATCTGATACATGGAAAGCTTAAATAACAGACTTGAATATGAAAGTATGTCCTTAAGGATACTTAATGGGAGGAGCCAGAGAAAGAGGAGAATGAGGAGTGAGGCTAGATATGATCTTATCCTGTGTGTGCAAGTACGAAATGCCATAATGAGACACAGTGTTTTGTACAACTACAATACATTAATAAGAGGAAAATTATGTGAAATTATTTATTGAGGTAATTTTCTGGAATGTTGAGATATAATTAAACCCGGTTTATTGTTGTGCACTTAAATATTTGTTTTATAAAACTGTCCACTAACCAGTATTTGGAGATTTTTAACATCTGTAACATTGATTATCATTAATAAATAATTTGTTAATATTACCATATATTAATGTATTAATAACATCTAAGAATACCATCTTCTTAGCTTCTAGAAACAGAAGACATTGTTAGATTATTAATTTTTAAAATGAATTCATTGACACATACGTAAATGTAAACTCAGATACTTTAATGAATGTTTTCTATTCTATAAACTTGTTCCTTTCAGATTGGTTTACTTAAACTACACTTCTCATTACATACGCCACTTTGTTCATGAAGTTGCTTATAGGTTGTCATGTCTGAGGGCAGTGGAGAATCTTCTCTTCATCTTAGAACCCTGTGTCTTCTTTACACCCATCTGTCTTAGTTTATGAGTTATTTTACATTTTTTAAAGAACCATTAACTTTCCCCAGTTTTGTCTTTGCAATTTCATTGATTTTGACTCTGTCTTATTTATTTTTCAATGTGAATCATTTTGTCTTTTACATTTCCTTTCTTAAGGTAGACCCTTAGGACATTCACTTGAAAACCCACTTGCCTTTTAATAGCAGCATTCCTTTAAATGCTGTTTAGTAAATGCTGGCTCCCATGTTTATTGTATCATATTTTAATTAAAATTTTATGTCATTTTTTTCACTTTGCACTTTATCCCATGGATATTTACATTTTCTGTTTAATTTCCAAACATTTGAGAAATTTCCTTATAGGCATATTCCTGTTACCAGTCACTTTTTAAGCTCCATATTGCCCAAAATATATACTTTCCCACCAGAGTCTATTTTACCACATGATACAGGACACAAGAAAACATCTTCGTGGTCGTGTGCTCCTTGGACCTCTAGTAAGAGAGGGTGGTGGAAACATGTTATGTTCTGTATTTCTTTCATTTGTTTCATTATGACTGAAACAGAGGTGTTGAACTTGCAACCAGAATGGCAAGTCTGTTTTCTTTTGCTTCTAGAACTGTCAGTTTGCTTCCTGTATTTTGAAGCTGTGTTGTTGACACACTTTTTCTTGCAGATTAGACCCTTGATGGGTTTGGGAGCCACTTCTTTAATGCACTGGGTAAAATTCCTGATTCCCAAATCTTCTCTGTGTGCTATTGACACTGTACCAGCTTACTTTAATAAGAAGGATGTGAAATCATGGGGTATGTTCTGTGGGAAATTACTGAGACTCGGATGTAGATACTTTTGTTTTGGCAAAGTTTGTGTTAAAAAGACACTTGGGCTGGCGGGGGATGGGGTGAGGGGGTTTGTGGTGGTGGTAGTGGTGGCAGCACATGCCATTAATCCCAACACTCCTGGAGGCAGAGCCCCGTGAATCTCTGCAAGTTCAAGGCCAGCCTGGTCTACAGAGTGAGATCCAAGACAGGCAACAAAACTACACAGAGAGACCCAGTCTCAAAAAACCAAAAAAAAAAAAAAAAAAAAAAAAAAAAAAAAAAAAAAAAAAAAAAAAAAAAAAAAAGCCACTTGGGCTTTCTTTAGATAATTTATTTTCAGGGTTGATCATTTATAAAGGACTGCAGAACAGGATTTCTCAAAGGAAAATGTCTGAATGGACTGAAAATTACTGGCTATGATTTGCTCAATAAATTTCAATTTCATGGAAATAAAAACCCACTGAGCATTTTTTTTCTTAACAACTAGACTGTTCTGGAGGGTGTGAAGGAGCCATGTTAGCAGGGCTTTGCAGCCTGTGGGAAGGTTTTTTGGTTTTGTTTTTGTTTTTTTGTTTTTTGTTTGTTTTTTGTTTTTGTTTTTTTCCCAGCCCCATGTTACACCAAGATATCACTCATGTTCTCTCCCTCATTTTCATGTTCCTAACAAAACCTTTCAAGATGTTTTTTCATTACTGTCCTCCATTATAAAATTGCAATGTCCCACCGTTCTCATAGACACTTGTTTGCTACCATATCAACCAAGGGGCAGGGCATACATTTGACTCCTTCAATCTGTGTGATGCTTAATCTTCATTGTCAAAAGAATTGGATTTAGAAATGAGAATACTGTGGTGGTTTGAAAGAAAATGGCCCCCAAAGGGAGTGGCTCTATTAGGAGGTATGACTTTTGTTGGAGGAGGTATGTCCTTGTTGGAGGAAGTATATCACAATGGAGGCAAGATGTGAGGTTTCATATATGCTCAAGATACCACCCAGTGTCTCAAACTACTTCCTGTTGCCTGCAAGTCAATATGTAGAATACTTGGCTTCTTCTCCAGTACCATGTCTGCCCGCATGTCATCATGTTGCATCATGCTGATAATGGACTAAACTTCTGAAAATATAAGCCACCTCAATGAAGGGTTTTTCCTTTATAAGAGTTGCCATGGTCATGGTGTCTCTTCACAGCAATAGCAACCTTAATTAAGTTAATTATACATCATTTAGAATGTTTTCCCTCAGCTAAACCTCTCTTAAAAAGGACATTTATCTGAAGGTAGAAAAACCTACCTTAAATGTAGGTGACACCATTCCATGTTCTGGGGTTCCGGATTAAAAAAATAAAACAACAACACATGCAATAATGAAGATACAAGCTAAGTACTAGCACTCACCATTCTCTGCTTTCTGAATGTGAGCAATGTACCCAGTGTCATAAGGAATGTATTCTGTTTCTGTGGGAGTAGAGGCCATCCTTGCTTCCATACATTCGCAGCCATGATAAACTGTCCTCACAAGCCATGATTTAAAATACACATCCCTTCCTGAATGTTGTTGGATTCAGAGGTTTTGCTTTATTCTTGAGAATTCCACATATGCACTATATGATCATATTTAACCCCCTCTTTCTCCTCTAATTCTCCAAGTCCCCTCAACACATACCACTTTAGGTCTTTCACATTCTTTTTCTTTTTTTTTTGAGCTGGGTAGTGGTGGCGAACGCCTTAATCCCAGCACTCAGGAGGTGGATCTCTGTGAGTTCAAGGCTAGCCTGGGCTACCAAGTGAGTTCCAGGAAAGGTGCAAAGCTACATAGGGAAACCCTGTCTCGAAAAACAAAAAACAAAAACCTTTTTTTTTTTTTTTTATAATTCACTAAGTCTAGTGCTACCCATATGGGCATGTATGTGAAGCCATCCACTGTAACATGGAAAACTACTAGTGACCCCATTCACACACACACAAAAGTGATTCTGCCTTCCTCTTCGACTATCAACTTCCTAAATATCTGCTCAGTAAGGTGAAGCCTGGAGATTTTCAACCCCCACGATTTGGAAATTTCTGCTTACCTTGTTCAGGTATTGCTCAGGTCATCGTGGATAGTGTGAATTCATCAATGTAATCACCATGTCCTGTGCAGAAGACAGCATTTTGTAGCCCTCCTTTCCATGTTCAGACTCTTACATTCTTTCTGCTTTCTCTGTGGTGATGTTCCCAGGATCTTGCTAATAGTGAGGATGGAGATTGACATGGGGAAGGGAGCTGTCTCTTGTCCTCAGCACTTCATGAATTAGGTATTTTACATTAATTTCAGTCCACTGTAAGAAGAAGCTTCTTTGAGCAAGGTTGAGAGCATCCCAGGTCTGTGTGTATGAACATAAATATTTAGAAGATACTTTGGCAGAAGGTCCACTGAGCAAAATAACAATAGCAGGTTTTATTCTGTCCTATGACTCATCCCACCCCAGTCATGGACATTTTACAGGATTACAGCCTGGAAAAAAAATTCTGGAAGCATCATATATTGTTTCTGTCCAAACTCCAACAGGTAGAACACAGACTTTAGAATGCACCTACAGTGACGAGCTAGCATATTGTTTAGGCACCTGTTATTTCCCTCTGCAGCACCACCAGCAATTCAAACAGAAATGTATGCAAATGAGCATGGCATCAAGAACCCAGATGAGCAGAGTGTTCACTTGTCTTTGAAAATATGTTCTCCAAAAGAGTACCTATTTGTTCTCTAAGAATCCTGGATGTCCTGAAGAAGGAAGGTGTGGACAAAGCCTGGCTTGAGAGCCTGTTTTGAAACAAGGTTAAAATTCTTTCTTCTGTATAGGATTAAGAGGAATAATACAATTTGCTCAAGGAAAAATCATAGCATCCATTTAGCAAAGAGTTACTAGAGGAAAATCACCAAGGAATGAAACTATGTAAGGTCTCAGATGTCTGGAGTGACTTTCAAGCTACAGGACAGAATGGTCCATCCAATGAGCTGTTGCTTTACTAGGCTCAGGAAATATGAGAATAAGGAAACCCAACCTCATATTCAGTACCATGAACTATGGTGGCATGACCATAATTTTCCAAATAAAATGAATACTTATTGCCCAACCTATGCCCTCCTGAATGAATTTTACACCAAGTGTTACATGAGTTTGGTAGGGTAAATGCTATGAAGGCCCAATTCAGGCATGACATTCCAGTTTGGACAATAAGGATATGAGAAGAGGAAGTGAGGAGTTTTACATAGACTATTTAGACACACAACAGATAAGGTGTGTTGATAACATTTAAAATATTCTTTTATTACCAGAACATCTGGAGAAATGTAGCTTTTAGTTTTCACTCTTTTGCATATGGAAAGGAATAGGGAAGGAGTCAATTTATTACACTTGTGTATTCAGATGGGCACGTTTGCTTTTGAAAAATCTTCTGGCATCTTGCAACCTTTGTCTCTGTCTACAGTCAGATCTGTGCTATGTACTGCCTGCTTTCAGAGTCAGAATGAGATATCCAATGTCAAAGATCTTTGTAAATAATAACACATACCTATAAGACACCGCACTTAATACAGATATTGACAATATATGATAAAACAAGGAGCTTATTTCCAAGTTGGAAAATTTCACACTGCTTTAGAAATGCAGAATAAAGGATGAAGGCTAGGCTAATGTACTTGACAAATATGCTCCAGGAGCCACTGCCATTCTATCATTGGACCTCATATTATTCACAAATCATATTGATGTTGGAGTTGAGAAGCAACTTCCTCAACCAAAGCATTGGATCCCCAGGGTGCTATAGACAGATGGGTGATCACACGATGGGCATCATTGTTTTCCAAAAAAGATTTGGATGCTATACTTGTTCAAAGAAGAATGAACACTATCATGCAAGGGAAAAAATGAACCATGAGCCTCCAGGTGCAAATGGGAATATCTGAATCCAAACTACAAAAGTACTTCTGTTCAGATGCTGTCTGTTATTTTCTTGTGTTGCCCCATTAAAAGTGAGCTGGGATTTTGCATGAAGTATAAATACTGAGGAGAGAGGCACCACTTGCAGCTATCACGTATTCTAGTATTATGGCAAGAATGACTAAATAGATAGGGGAGGCACAATTCTCAATAAACACCAAATGAATCAGATAAATGAAACTCTGACTTTGCCAAGTGAGATTTTAGAAGGGCACAAATTCTGAATCTAGTACTCTTTTTCCCATACCCAAACGTCGACATGAATGTTGAAGTAACTTCTATAGCAAAAACGACTTTTTATTCTTTTGGTTGCTTTTCTTTAATTAGACATTTCAAAGAGACAATATAGTCAAGTGAAAGCACAGAACGCAGAGAAGAGGGCCTCCTTTATACTAGCATTTATCTATCTGTCTATCTATCTATCTATCTACCTACCTATCTATCTATCTATCTATCTATCTATCTATCTATCTATCTATCTATTAATTTATTTATTCATTTGTTTGTTCGTTCATTCATTCATTCATTCATTCATTTATTTATTTATTCATTCATTCATCCATCTATTTATTTATTTATTTATTTATTTATTTATTTATTTATTTTAGTGATGATAGGGCTCAAGCCTTGAACATATTAGGG
This sequence comes from Onychomys torridus, assembly GCF_903995425.1. Lineage (NCBI taxonomy): Eukaryota > Metazoa > Chordata > Mammalia > Rodentia > Cricetidae > Onychomys > Onychomys torridus. Next base: position 36,794,786 of record NC_050458.1, on the reverse strand, counting down.
ACGTGTCATGTAACATTGAACTCCTCCCTAGCCCAGGTCTAAGTTTTAATCTGTCAGTTGAACCTTTAGATTCGAAGTCATCAAATGCTTAGTTAATAATAAGCATTAGCAAGTGCTTCTCCTGTATACACTGCTTTCCCTAAAATGCAGAGAGTCATAATATGAAGAAAAGTGTTCTCTTTTCTCGAAGCCACGTGAGTTCCACTGATACACTGTGCAAAGCACCACTATATCCTATGTTCAGACTCCAGATCCGGTTCATGTTCCATTTGAAGCCTGCCCCTCCCCCAAATTTGCCCAGTATAAGCTTAATCTATATTGGTTCTGAGCCACCCTTTTCTGGTCACAGCTCAGAGTGTGTTGAAACATTTGGATGTGTGAGTAGGGTTCCAAATGCCTCAACTGCTCTGAACCCTAGATCTGTTGTTTGTGAAGGATCCCCAGTAGATCCTTCCTTGGACATTCCTTGGATTTTAAATTATTGGTTAAGTATTGGGGTGATTTTGTTGTTACTTTTGGCATCACCATTTCCCAGTGGTAGGAGAGGTGAGTATGGGTAAGGCAATAAATTTGGGCCTTGGCATTGAATCGTAAGATGGTGAAGAAAGGTTTCCCACTAGCAAGAAGAACCATAGATATTACAGTGAAGGTATGTTCACACAGACTTTCTTCTGATGTGACCTCACATCTACTAGTTGCTCTGGTACTTCAATGCAAAGTTGTAATTGTCCCCTAGGTTTTATACTTCCGTTAGCCCTCCTGGCCCAGTGTCTCTGAATGATGATTCTATGAGGAGCCTCAGAGAAGTCCAGACATGACTATTATGTGAGCTGTTATGCTCCGGGCATAGAGATGCTGCTGTCAGTGGGAAGCCTGTTGTGTCATTCCGCAGGAGAGAAAATGGAACTGAAAGATGAGACATTGCTGGAGCAATTTTTGAAAAATATAATCAGTGTATGAGATTTGGAGAGAAGTTCTGGGAGTTTGTACTTCATAATTATAATTAAAACTTGTGCCTAACGACCATCTTGGAGCCCACACAATGTGATGTGGGAGCTCTGAGTGCCAGAGAACATCTGTTTCAAAACATCAACCTCCTCTTTCTTCTCAGGAGGTGTTAGGGATGAGACTGGCCCTTGTTGCACTCATTTCCATATGGAAAGGGCTCAGGCTATCTACCTCTCCCTTCCCCCAAGAGCTTCTCCAACACTTTACTGGGGCTATTAGATTTTGCATTTGCAATGTGTGAATGCGCAGCATAAAACACTAGGGGATCTTTCATAGATTAGCACCTTGATAGAGATGTGGAGTTTTGTTTCTTTATTCTTTATGTGTGATTACATGTTACAAGTTCCACATAATAAGATGTTAAGAGGATGAAAACAGCGAAGTAAGCCGTGCATTCTCAGCTTCCTTGTAAACTAGGGGGTTATCTGAGAAATGAACAAAAGCTGTCTGTTGTGAACAGTACATATTGGCTCTGTTGATTTACATCCTATCCTTTTTCTTGTGTGCATTCCTATCTGTGGGGGAACAGACACCCATGTATTCCTCACATGCCCATATGGTACTTGCTATTCCTTTGCTAGCCATGACTGAGATCAGTCCAGTGTGATGCTTCACATGAATTCAGAGCTGGCCTCAGGCAGAGGCATCTGCCTTTTTGACCCTGACCATTGTCTAGTTCTTACTTGGTACAGCTGGCTTCCTTGACTTGAGATTCAGGTTTTGTGATACTCCATGAAGGGACATGCTACCAACAAGACTTTCTTGCACAGGATCCCTTGGTGTTAGCTTCATAAAAAGCAGAGAGCTTTAAAAAAATAGATGCCATGTTGAGAACCACCTGGGTAGTCTATAGTCAAGAAATTTTGTGTGAACAATAGCAGGCTCTTGTCTTTAAAAACTCAGACGCATGAATCTTGGAGGCAAAATGGCAGATCTCATTTCTGAGATGTGGGATTTAGTTAAAAATACATAGATAGATTAGAATCACAGGTTTGCAAATAATGGGACCTCTCTAAAGCATATTGTAGCTCACATTAGCAGCATACATCACTCAGCTCTGTAAGTACGTCTTTATGCAACTATTACACACACACACACACACACACACACACACACACACACACACAAACACACTGAGGGCTTTTCATACAAGAGTTATGACTGTTACAGTTGTAAGATAAAAGATTTTAAACTAGAGAAGGCAATTTCGAATACATTCTTAGTATGTTTTTAATTATACATTTTAGTAGAATTTTTAAATATTTTTGTTACATTTATTATTTATTTATATGTGTGTGGTATATGTGTGGAGGTCTGAGGACAACTTGTGGGAGTCAAATCTCCTTTTTACATGCTTAGCCACCACACTAGCCCTTTGTAGAGAGTTTTAAATTTCCCCTTGCCATTGCTATTTCACTAGTATGAAGGTGTTGCATGGGAGCTACTGGGAATGCATTTACCAATGTTTATTCACCACACGAGGAACTCCAAAGATAGACAAAACAACAGCTCCATTCAAGGCCAGTTCCACAGACTGGTGACTTTATTTGTGTTACACACAGAGCTTGGATGACTTGAGCAGCTGCATCATGGAAAAACTCCAGCATTAGTGATGATTCACAAAACCTAAATCTCAAGCTCTCTACACAAATTTTAGGCAGCTCCACCAGAAACTCCTCCTTGCTAAAATAGTTTTAAAACCAAAGAGGGGCCTTATGACATTTTGTAATATTCATACAGGCTTTGTGAGCCTTATGTCTTCCTTCCACGAAGGAGTATTTTCACTAGTAGGAAAGATGTATATAATGATTTGGCACAATAGTGACTTGTATTTCACAAACTGGAATTTGACAATATTCTTCAGGCATGTAGCACAGTTTGGGCTTCATGGGAGACCCCCAGAAGACCATATAATCTGTTGTTTCTGCTATTTGTTACTGAATTGGAATATCTAGTGAATAACAACAAATGCTAATTAATTTGAGTACATGGATGCACTAGCTATGAATCAAATAAGTAGATTTAGTGCAGTGATTTGCCAGGTTCTGATTATATAGCCTTGGGTAAAATGGTACTTGTGGTTTCAAAGAAAGTGGCCACCAAAGGAAGTGATACTACTAGCAGGTATGACCTTGGGAAGAAGTGTGTCACTGTGAATGAGGGCTTTGAGATCTTTTTTTTTTTCCTTCTTAGGCTTCCCTCAGTGTGACAGTCAGTCAATTTCCTGTTGCCTGCAAGTTGTAGCACTCTGCTTTAGCACCACATCTGCCTACATGCTGTCATGTTCCCCACCATGATCTAATAGACTGAACCTCTGATACTGTAAGCTGCCACCTAAATTAAATGTTTTCGTTATAAGAGTTTCTGTGGTCATGGTGTCTCCTCACAACAATAGTAAACCCTAAGACAGTGTTCCTTACCACAAAGGCCTCAGTAGTTTCTTTAGAAACACTAACATCTTTCTCCTGTAGAGACACCATCACTGATGTCTGCTACATCAGCCAAGTCTCACTGGCCTTTATCCCTGCCTTACAGAGGGATGTGAAGTCAATTCTTAGGCTATCCATGATTTTGTTTTCCATAAAATTCACCTGTGCTTGACTTCAAACCAATAAACAATGTGCATATGATAATATGCCTAAGATAACATAAATCTCAATTTCAATAAATACAGGTGTTGTACATCTCAATTCACCATAGTTTTTTTCTTGAAATTTTCCTTTTAAAAAATAAATGCATGTATGGGTATTTTGCCTGCATTAACTAAAAGCTTATCTTTTTGTTTAAGCTTCTTTATGTGAACATTTTATTTGCAAATCTCTTTCTTCTCACTTGCCTCTTTCAAACTTTATATACATCATAGATTCAGCCAAACTGCAGAATCTAAAACTTGAATCCTAGTTAATGAAAACACTTAATGCAGTGCTGCATCACACTTTGAAGTATTTTTATTGTTTAGTAAATTTGATTTCTAAATATACAACATGAATTTATAATTTATGTTTTAATTGTAATGCTCTAATAAAAAACTAGCAATATTAATATAGGTTATACCAAGAGAGGATTTCCATGTTTCTTTGCTTTGAGAAAGATAGACATTATCTCACACTCAGAGGTTAAAAACAGCCTTTTTTTGCACAGTATAATTACTGGTAATGGTCATCTGTACTTATGTGGCAATTATTTTAATGTAAAACATAAAATAAATATTTTCTGCATAGGGTGGTTAGCTTGCATGCATGTTTGTGCAGATGTCATAAGCAAGTGTCCTATCTCCTCGAACTGGAGTTGCAGACAGTTATGAGCCACCTTGTAGGTGTGGGAATCAAACCCTGGTATTCTGAAAGAGTGATCAATACTCTTAACCATTGAGCCATCTCCATAGCTCCTTCTACATCTTAAAATTTTAATTGATTTTACATCTGATGTATTCCCAGAGGGGTGGTATTAGCCTATCTGCAAGGTCAGAAGGCTTAGGGCTCTGGGACTTGGTCTGGGTCACTTAGTTGGTGGAAACAAAATCCATTATTTTCCCAAATATTTGTTGAGTAATCCGTTGTGTGTTCTTCTCCGTACATTGGATTCTTTCTCAGTAGCCCCTTTTCCTGTGCCCCCAGTAGCTTGAAAACTGGAGTTTACACTCTGGCAGCTGGGACGGAATCAACATCTCTTACCTTCTCAAGTACTCTCTTTTCAATGGTTTCATTCTTACTGCTCTGCAGAGCTGTCTGGTAAGACAAATCTCCTCTTTTAATTTTTCCCTCTTATTGAAGGCAGATTTCTTTATCATATAATATTTATGATTATAACCTCCCCTCCCCCTCCTCCTTCTAATTACAACTTCCCCTCCCCCAACTCCTTCTAATTCCTCCCCACCTCCCCTCCCATTTGGACAAACACTTATTTTGTCTCTCATTAGAAAACAAACAGTCTTCTAAGGGATAGTAATAAAATAAAATACAACAAAAACTAACATATTGGAGTAGGGTAAAATAAACATATAAAACCCAAATGGTAAAAGGACTCAGACCATAAAAGACTATGACCATAAAAACAAATATGGTCATAGAGAGTCACTTGTTTGCACACTCAGAAATGCCACAGAAACACTAAATTGGAAGCCATAATTTATACCCAAAGGGCATGTATGTTAAAAGAGAGAAAAACATATAAATAAAATAAAAATAGATTAAAAACAAAAATATGATATAATTTTAAAAAATACGGAACAAAAGCCATGACAGGACTTTTGAGAAAGGAAACCTCAAAGATGCAATTGAGCTTGTTTTCTGTTGGCTGTCTACTGCTGGGCATACAGTCTACGCTTAAGAATAGTTTGTTTCCCCAGTGAGACTCCCTTAGAAAAAAACTAAAGTTGCATTTGTAAATGATTATTATTGGAGATGGTTTCTGGGTTAGGGTTGGGGCATGTCTCTATTTTTTCTTTCAGCTCTAGGACCCTGTCTGGTGCAGACCCATATAGGTCCTGTGCATGGTGCCACAGCTCTGTGAGTACATATATGCATTCATCCCGCTAATTCAGAGGGCTTTGTTTTCTTGGTGTCCTTCATCCCTTCTGACTCTTACATTCTTTCCACTTTCTCTTCCATAGGATTCCTCAAGCCAAGGGAAGGGAGACAAATATCTTCTTCACTGCCTGGTTTTATACACTTTAATATTGTGGAGGATTATTAGTCTTGTTCATGTAAACTGGCTTGTACTTGGAAGACACTTTGTTGCAATGACTTTAAGACATGTGAAAAGTGCTGCCTTACTTCATTAGTCCTCATAGAAGAGTTAGTTAGTAGCTGTGATATATATGTGTGTGTGTGTGTGTGTGTGTGTGTGTGTGTGTGTGTGTGTGTGTGTCTATGGCTGGATTTTCTCCTTCTCTGACCACAATAACAATATAAAGTTATGCAGGATTCTTCAATAAGGAATGGTGCTGATATCAGGATGGCAATGAATAACCCTGGTGTATAGCCCAATGGTCTACAGATTATGGTCATTTTTTTCTAATGTTGCTGGAATTGATCTTCCTTTGTTTTCTTCAGAGGTATGAGAGGTATTTCCAGGAGAGTTGGAAGCTACTTCCTATGTGTAAAAGTGTTTAAAGCAGTGTTTCTCAACCTGTAGGTTGGAAGCTCACCCTCTTCCACAGGAATGGCATATCACATACCCTGAATATCATATATTTACAGTGTGATTCATCATAGTAGCAAAATTACAGTTATGGAGTAGCAATGGAATAATTTTATAGTGGGGAGTCACAACAACATGAAGAACTATATTAAGGGGCTGCAGCATTGAAAAGGTTGAGAACCATTGGTTTAAAGGAAGTTAAGACTCTTCCTTTGATTAACTCAAATAGGCTATGAGAGCAAATATTAGGTACGAGTGAAAACTTGATGAAGGATAGATTTTCTTTTCTTTTTTTTTTTTTGGTTTTTCGAGACAGGGTTTCTCTGTGTATCTTTCTAGCTTTCCTGGAACTCACTGGTAGCCCAGGCTGGCCTCGAACTCATAGAGATCCACCTGGTTCTGCCTCCCAAGTGCTAGGATTAAAGGCGTGCGCCACCAATGCCCAGAGGATAGATTTTTAAATTGCGTCTTTATACAGACTTGGACTCATGCTACATTCTTGACCACACCCATCTTTGCATCTTCCTAGCACAATCTAATGCCTGCTTCTCCACCAAATCTTCAGCACTGGCCATCTCCTTTTCTATCTGAAGAAATGGAAGGACTCACACAGAACTATTTAGTTACAATAAAAATGGCACTATGGTTTCAGCGGTGGATAAATGGGGCACCCGTTCATCTTCTAAGCAGAGGAAACAGAATGGTGAGGAAAACCGAGTGATGGGAAGTTTTAGGAGTAGTTGGTTCTCCTAATGGAGATGGTTCTCAAAATGGCTCATAAATATTCTTTTTCCAATATGGCTCCAACCTCTAAAGTATCTAGAAATAGACACTGTCCAGAAAAGGAAATAATGGGTTTAAGAGAGCAGAATTCTTAGGATAATGAGACCTGGAGCCTATCACCCTCCAAATAGCTAATTGTATCTTCTTTGGGGAGAATTGAGGAAGAATATGAGAAGACAGTGGTACCTTCCTGTGTTGATCTCTCCCCCTGAAACCAGGCCAGGAGTCTCTAAACTTCCCCACCCCTGCAGAACTGCACATGATATACTGCCTGATTAGATAACTATATTTGTCAGGCTTAACCTCATAGTACATTATAGTAATTAGGCACTACAATAATCTTACTCTCAATATCAGAGTTCAGTGTGTAATTATTAAGTATTGTTAAGTGCAGATTTTTGTATATTTTCAAAATGAAATTTATATAATTTACCTCTAGTCCCAACTTGCTTAAGATTTTTATCTTATCAAATTATTTTCTTAATTAATTATCCTAAGACATTTGGAATTTGGTAGAGTGTATTGAGTAGATCAATGCTTTATCTATTTATATCATAATTTTTATTTGTGTGTGTATATGTGTGTGGTCACAAACATGCCAAGGTACATGGATGGAGGCGAGAAGATAACTACTCTGAGCCCTTTTACCATTTGGGTGATAGAGATAAAACTCTGATTATCAGGTTTGATGGTAGGAGTCTTTATTCTCTGAGCCATATTATAAATATTTGAGATAAATCCAAGCCAAGAATATAATTTATTTCCTTTTATATATGTGTACATGTTCATTTGCATATGTGCATTTGTGTGCACACATGTGTGGAGGCCAGAGGCCAGTGTTAGGTGTTTTTCTTGATCACTCAACATCTTATATTTTTGAACAAGGTTTCTTGGTAAATTTGGAGCTCACATATTCCAACTTGTTTGGCTGATTTTCAAGCCCTAAGGAAGCTGGAGTACAAGACACCTCATACAGGATCCTGGTTTCCCATGGGAGAGGATGGTCAATGTCAGTTTTATCTGAAAAGAACTGGCCTTTCCAGACATTCATATTGTATAGACTCTTAAATATGCAGCTCTCTTTTCTCATTTTGAGTGAAAATACTGAAATTAGCATTTTTTCCCATGGAGCACAAGCATTGTTTAATGAATCCATCTGTTTGCTTGGTCTCTAAGCATTCCTTGCTTTTCAGTTTATATATTCCTCATTATGCAAACATTTCCTGGCAGTTATCAAAGCCTGGGCTTCTTTTGTATTCCCCTTCTAACATATCAGCCTTGATTCTGGTTTTATTTCCCCACAGGAAGGTTGTTATTGTTGTATCTTTTTCCTATTAATTACATAGGAGACTTGGCTTCGGGAAATTGAGGTCATCGTTTTGTTGTGAATGAGAGGAAGCAAGACAGGTTGTGGGGAGGATGGAATGGTGATGAAAGCAGGACTTTTGAAGTGAGAGAGGCCACACAGTGAGTCGTGTGTCTCTTTCTTCCTGTAACGTATGAAATAGGGACAAGCTGTAGCCTCCTTTTTCGTGCTCATTCTCAAAAGCATTAAAATCTTGTTACCACAATCTTGTTTTTCTAGAAAGCTGAGGCTGGTGGTATGAGAAGTGCTTATCTGTGGCCTTCATCTTTTCTTCTCACATCAGCCTCCCACATAATCCTTTCATTCCTGGCTCTTTTCTCATCTTCACCTTCCACTAAATAACCCCTTCTGCTTTCACCTCAATTGTTTCCCCATGACTTTCTTAACCCCCCTTTCTCAAATTTCCTGATTCTCTCTTTTTCCCCCTGCAAACCTTTCTTCTCTATTCTTCTTTTTCTAAACTTGTAAACTGTAGAAGATTGTCAATTTATTAGTAATAAATCAGTATATTTTAATATAAACAAGCCAATCATTGATCAGTTATGTCTTTCTAAGGATGACGCTGATTCCAGCTAACCAGGTTGCTTCTATGTGCCATTTCTTTTCCCATGACTATAATCATAACTTGGGTATGTGGTAGATGTAGAATGCTGTTCAGTTCTAGGTTTTCTTTTTCATTCACATGAATTTTAATAAATTCAACCTTTCTTCTTTTCTCTTTTATAAGGATCCACCAATACAACCTTGTCAAAAATGACCATTGCTCATAGCTCACAGTGGAGTAGTATACACTGGCTGCTTCTTATTCTCTACATACGTTTTTTGGTTCACATTTACTAGTACTGCCTCCTTGCCTCTATTAGAGCATGTAAACTAAGATGTCCATTGTATCTGTAGACAGTGGGTGAAGGGAAGCAAAAGGCTGGCTCTCATGCTTAAGACAGGCAAGGAGTACAGCTTCCCTCTGGAGGCTATGGAAATGATATGATGAGTAGACTTTGCTCTATTTTTTCACTGAAGATAAATGGGTATATGGCCTACTTCCCTCAATGTTCTCCATTGAAACTAGTGCTCTCTCTCTCTCTCTCTCTCTCTGTGTGTGTGTGTGTGTGTGTGTGTGTGTGTGTTTAGGTTTAGCTAGATTCTTCTTATGTGTTCACTCTTTGACAATTTCATGCATGCATATAGTACATGCTGGTCCTATTCATCCCTCCACCCTCTCTTGTCTACCTCCCATTGTCCCACCCTTCTTCCCACCAAGTTCTCATTCCACTTCCATGTCTTCATTTTTATTTTATTTTGTGACTCACCGGGTTTAACCAGGACCATGAGTGTGAAGCTACCCATTAGAGGTTCTTTTGTCCCATGTGTGTGTGTGGGGGGGGAGGGGGTGGTAACTGGGGAGTCCCAGACATTATCTGTGACTGCTGCTGATTCTAGGTCAGCATTAACTACCATCGCCTGTCTAATCTGCACAGTAGCACTGCTGTGGATATCGCTCTGTGTAAATAAAGTTCTGATTGGCCAGTGGCCAGGCAGGAAGTATAGGCGGGACAAGAGAGAAGAGAATTCTGGGAAGTAGAAGGCTGGAGAGAGACACCGCCAGCCGCCGCCATGAGAAGCAACATGTAAAGACACTGGTAAGCCACAAGCCATGTGGCAAAGTATAGACTAACAGAAATGGGTTAATTTAAGATAGAAAAGGTAGATAACAAGCAGCCTGCCATGGCCATACAGTTTGTAAACAATGTAAGTTTCTGTGTGCTTTCTTGGTTGGGTCTGAGCGACTATGGGACTGGCGGGTAAGAGAGATTTGTCCTGACTGGGCCAGGCAGGAAAATCTAACTACATAGCACATACACAGAGACATCACTAAAGCATCACTACTGTTACTCAAGTTCCAAGGGCCATGGCTTCCATGTATTCCAGCTCCTCCCTTCAACTTTCCTGTCTTCCTATGTGTATATCATGTCTAGTATTTTGCTTGTAGGAGGCAAGATAGGGAAAGTGTGGGTCTGTGCTGACCTAGCCTGGAAGTGAAAGAGTATCTGAGGGTTTTGACACTTGTGATTTTAACATATGCTTGTTGCTATTATCATTATTAGGTTTAACAAGAAAGATTTTCCTTCTTGGTACACTTTAATTTTCAGAGACTTTAATGATTTATTTGGTAATTTTTGGTTTATTTGGTGCCCCTGTGGTTGCAAGTGGCCCTTTCTAGAGTTGACTAAGGATTGGGAAGCCTTATTCTCAGATAAGGTAGACAGATGTGTCTTCATGAAAGAATTATTGAGCTTATAAGGACTACATGGAATTTATTGTTACTGGGTCCCTTTATTGATCCCTTAAAGGGATGCCAAACTTTTGACATTATGGCACAATGTTGCTGTCTACAATCATATTTCAAACCTCATGATCAAGCCAAAAAAGAATGTAAAAACAGATCTCAATGTTGTATGTGAGTGTATGGATTTGTATTGGGCTCCATTAAGAGTTATCTTGGGGTCAACATGTCCAGTTGAATGAACACATCTAGGAGATCATATATAGGGGAGAAAAATTTTGAAATGCTAATTTTCCTGGTGCACACCTGTCATGTCAGGGATCACCTATTTCATAGAATGTGGAGAACTTCTGGAGCTCACAGGTTGATGCTATGGACTTTTGCAGATGAAGCCACACTGATAACTCTGGGCAGGAAAGGGTTTATGTGATCAAGGACAGAAATGCTTTGCTGGCCAAGCTACTCACTAAGTGAGGTGTCTGAACCCCATTATACTCACTAGGATAGGTATAATAAAAAACAGGGTATTCATAAAAATATTGGAAAATTGGTTGGAGGTTTGAAAAATATCCCAGTGTAGTGGCATATTCCTATGATTTTGGTATTTTATAGGCTGAGGTAGGAGGATCAGGAATTCAAAGCCATCTTTTGCTACCTTGCAAGTGTGAATATATCCTGGGGTACTTAAGACACTTTCAAAGAAAGAAACAACAAAACCAACAAGCAACAGCTAAACCAAATTAAACCAAACCAAACAGATGGAAAATATCAGGATTGTCATATGGACCTGTCAATTAAACTTTGACCCAGACACTTAATTGAAATGGCAGGCCAGGGCTACAAAAGCAGGTGCACATCATGCACATCATTATTTCCTGTGCAAAGTCAAACTGAGGATAAGTCAAAGGACTATTGTGTAAAGAATGAATAACCAGAATATGTACCTTCTTCATACATCAGAACACTATTCATCAACAAAAGAAATAAAGCCCAGGCACATGATAACACGGGTACATCTTGGAAAAGAAGTAACAAAAGACTCCATATTCCTTTGCTTCCTTTATGCTCTGCTCAAAATAATCAAAACTACTGAGAACAGGCAGAGACAAGCTGCCACATTTTAATCACAGGTGTGATGGAAAATGACAGTAACCACAAAGGAACTCATTACTTTGGATTTTTTTTTTTTTTTTTGTATTTACACTCCAAATGACAAAATCGTTTGAAAATTAGAATTGCATGGTGCCTTGTATAAACCAAAGATCATAATTGAATTACATACTTTAAGTTGGTTCTTTGTGGTCTGTGAAATAACCCTAGTAAGAGTACTCAAACAGTAGAAAGATCCATTTGATTGTGGTGGTTGATTTTGGTAAGAAATTTTTCATTGCTGGAAAAAAGAGAGTTTTATATATCTGGTTAATATGGCAGAGCTTTCTGTTTCCTTTTCAATAACTTCTGTTCCTGTTTCATGTATTAATATTTTAGATAAGTATGATTATGTCCAGTACTATATACATACTATAGTATGTCTTGATCTTTTAATCATTTATGCAGTGTCCCCATTGTCCCTAGTAATCATGTTTGTGCACTGAGGTACAATATATTTGATATTAATTTGTTCATTTATTTAGATAAATATTCTTGTGTCATACATTTTTCCTTATTTAAATTTTAACTACTACTACATTTGAATGAGCTTCTTAAAATACGATATAAGTGGTCCAGTGTACATGTGGTTCTACACTGTACCTCTTAACCCTTAATTTGTTTGGTTATGATTTATAATGCAAACATTGATAATTTAGAATGTAGTCTGCTAATTGGTTAATGTTTTGATGTTATTTCTTTTTTTTGTATCTGTTGCTTCTTATTTTGTTTTTTTTTTTTTTTTTTTTTTTTTACTATTCTTAAATTTACTTTGCTTAGTTTTCTTTTATTTCTCAATTTATTTTGTTTTAAAAATTCTTTTTGGCATGTGTAAGGGTGGGGCATGCCATGGAGTTGTGTGGAAGTCAGAGGGCAACTCTGAAAAATTGATGCTGTAGTTTATGGGGTTTTCAAGGTTTGAACTCAGGATTCCAGGCTCATATAGCAAGTGCTTTTATTCACTGAGCTATCTCACCACACTTTTTAATTTCTTCTGTTTTAGTTTATCCAAAGTCCTTTTGAAACAATGTCTTTTTATTTTACTTATTGCTTTGGGGAGGACAGAATACACAAAGTACTCATGACAATGTATTTGATTGGTATATTGGTGTTTTGACATTTTAGGATCATTACCATCATATAGTTTACACCATCCACCCAGCTTTATGTCACAATTTTATGAAGCAGTGCCTTATTAATTTCCACTATTTTGAGGTGACTATTCATGTCAACATCTATTAAATATTTTGCCAAATAATCCTGCATTACTAATTCAGTGGCCTGACTCTCCCTGATACTATGCTTTCTTCAGATAATTATTCACATGAATCGCTATTTTGATGATGTGAAAACTTGAGCTTGGAGGTGAAATATTTTACCTACCATGACACAGTCATGTGCTATTGACAGTATTTCCCTCAGCATCTTTATGAATTTATTGACCTCATATGTATACAAGTATTAAAACTTTAGATACTCCAATCTGTAGGTGCAATTATTATGTGTTGATAATGAACCATTAAAGTCTAGATTGTTACTTATTTCTTGTTTTATCTTTCTATATGAAAGCATTTGAGGATACTGCCTATTGACCTTGTGATCAGTCTCGAACTCATTTCTCATCAGCAAGTCTCAACACCAACAACTTTAATGTTCTTTGAAGCTGAGTTTTGATTTCATTGCCAAGCAACTCATTTGGTGATGGATCTCTCCGGTTTAAAATAGTACAGAGGCATGGTATTAATCTACTTGGATTCTTTAGTTTACTTCTTTGTGATTTTCAGACAAGGTCATGTTCTGAACCCCTGTTGAGCATCCCAAGTGTTGGCTTTAGAGTTGTGTGTCACCACATTTGGGAAACACAGATGTTTCAAAGTGAAAGTGACAGAAGCCCACTTGGTTCTGGTCTCATGACTTCCAGGACTTGTAAACTCCAATGTGTTTTGTAGGCAGATGAGTAAAAGTTCTGATGTCAGTGTGTCTGAGAAGAGCTACCAACTTCTTTTAGATACATAAAATGTCCTTTCACCCACTGTATCCAGCAATTGCTGTTTGTTTATCTATTTGGATCCAGAATCCTCTAAGCAAAAGTCCCATTTACAGTGTGCATATGATCGTAACATATTTTGGGAAAACCTAGCTTAAATGCTATAACCCAGAGATATGTTTTCCTGAGAAGCACATGACATCTATGGAGGAAGACACTAAAGGAATTGTTGGATGGTTATTTTATCTTTATTCACTTTAGGTGCATGAGTGTCACCAAGTATATGATGGATGGTCATCCATCTGGCTCTTTCTGACTTATCACCTAAACATACTTCATTTTATTTCAGTGAATGAGAATGTCCCCTGTACAGCCCCTGTTTATAAGAGTATATGCCACCAGGTAGTGGTGGTACATGCCTTTAATCCTAACACTCAGGAGGCAGAGGCAGGTGAATCTCTGTGAGTTTGAGGCCAGCCTGGACTACAGAGTGAGTTCCAGAAAAGGCTCCAAAGCTACACAGAGAAACCTTGTCTCAAAAAAACAAAAAACAATCCCCCAAAAAGGTGTATATGTCGATATGTGTGGGATGATAATGATTAACACACCCTAATTAACACTTGCTTTGAAAGACCCCCACAGGAGATCTTCCCTCAGGAGAGACCCCAAACCCAAGGAACACGCCGAAACCACGGATCAGATGCAAACAGCAAGAGGGTTTAATCAAATGCGCAGGTACCTGGGGCAACAAAGTCTCTGGGAAGACTTGCGTGCCTTCCTAGGGGAAGGGAAGGACTTCTTATAGAATCCTAGGAGCAGAAGTGCGATTACAGAAGCGAGAAGCATAGTTACAGGGTTCCCATTGGTTAATTCAAATAAGGCCGGGGTGAACTTGGGGACTATCTTTAATGTTCAGAAATGTGCAGCTGTTTGTTCTCCAAGGCCAGGTAGCCAATTATAGATATCTTGTTCTGACTCAAGGTTTTTTCCTCCCAAGGCCGGGTGTTTGATATCTCTTGCTTTGACTCAAGGTTACTTTCCCAATTATCTCTCTCAAGGCCGTTTCTTAGGCTAAGTTACTGAGATGGGGGGGGGGCATTTCATTCCCCCATTTTCTTTTGTGTTAAATGGAATCTTTCATTTTAGGATGGAGAATAAGGGGTCAGCTCCATCTCTGATTGTCGGAGCCTCTGATATTGCTGGGTTAGGACCAAAGCCTGGACAACAGAAATCCTATCCTTGACGAATTGTACCAATCTGTTGAAGATACATGGCCCAAATAATAAAATGAGCAGGAGGATGATTAGGGGGCCCATAATGGTGGAGACAAGGGTGGTAAACCAGGGTGACCTTCGGAACCATCCTTCAAACCATCCCTGTTGAGACTCGAATAGTTGCTGTCTCTGTTTTAATCTTTCTCTCAATTTTGCCATGTTATCCCTGACTACTCCAGTATGATCTGCATAGAAGCAACATTCTTCTCTAAGGGCCGCACATAGGCCACCTTCTTGTAGGAAGAGGATGTCTAACCCCCTTCTGTTTTGTAAAACAACCTCAGATAGCGATGTAAGGGATTTTTCCAGGGCACTTATGGATTCCTCTAGGGCCTGGATATCAGTGTGCATAGCCATCTGTAGTTGTTTGAATTGTGCAGTTTCCATGAGCGCCGCAGTGCCAGTTCCTATACCTGCGGCCATACCCCCGACAGTCAATCCCCCCAGCAGTAAGGCCATTGTCATAGTCACTGGTTCTCGAAGGAACCTGTGTCGTTCCTCATAATATGTAAATACATATTCGGGGGTATGATAAACAATTTTGGGCCATAATTCTATCAATATACAATAATCAGAGGTCAGATTAAGTACTGCCATTGAAATACATGGAGTCAACCCGGTGCTGCAGGCCCAATAGGTTCCAGTGGGGGCTACCAGGTAGTAGGAGCCCCCGATCAGCTGTTGGGTGGTATTGCACAGGAACTGGTGAGACTTGGGCATCTTTCCTATATATAATCCTCGTCCTGCAACTTCGGATAGGGTCAACCTATGTTGAGGGGTGTGGGTGCATTCTGTGGATGGGGTAGTGCGGTTAGTGAAATTTCCCGTAACAGCAACCCCTTCGTAATAAGGGGGACTTGAAATTAGGCAAAGCCAGCAGCTTCTGGTTTTGTTTGGGGCAGTGAGGTTGAGGGTTAGATATGCTCCTTGGATTAATTCTAGGAGCCTATCCCCAGTGCCCGGTCTTATAAGGGAAGCAGTGGTGGCCATGCTAATTGTAGGAGACATTGTAGTAGACAGGTGGGGGACCTGGGCTGGGGCCCTCTCAGGTTGTGAGGGTGACTTCTGTTCTGGGAGAACAGGGTTGGGGCCCACATGAACGTTAACTGATTCTATTTTTTGCTTTATTTGGAAGGTAAATCCCTTGTCTGCTCCTGTCATATAGAACCTAACTCCCCAAGATCGCCCATCAGTCCATGAAGAGAACTTTGTGCCCTTCGGGGTGAAGGAAATGTTTAGTGAATCTTCTCCCTTCCGACTTCGTCCCACCCTGATGAGATCCCAACTGGAACTAGGCTCCCAGTATGCGTCCCCGGTCGTTTCGCATCCCCATTTTGCACAATAAAGAGATTCTAGTCCCCCACATTTGTAAGCCGTATTCCAATCCCTTCCGTCCTAGGGCATACATATAGCTGGGTCTGCTGCAGCTTTCTATAGGCTGACTGTGTTCAGCAGCCAGGCGAGTCGGCTATATAGTGCCCTTGGGTTCTATCCCCAGTCTGTATGGCCCGCTTCTTCTGGAACATAACATTGTTGTGGTCTGAATCTAGGACGGGGGGCCTATTAGTGTGGGTGTACTCGGGGATATCCCAGGTATCCAGCCTAGCGACTAGATCATATATCTTGGGAGTCAAGAAGGGCCACCATGTGTTAGGGGCGTGTTGAGCAGTTGTGGACCAGACCATGTCTCCAGTCTGGGAAATGACCTGCCAGGTAATTTTCTTAACCAGGTGGGGGCTCTCTGGTGATGCCCCTCCTAACGTTAGGAGGGCTATTAGGGGGATTAGGGGGACCCACGGGTAAGTCGTATCTTTAGTGGGTTTGGAGAGCGTTGAACTTTCCATGTAGACGTCTTGGTGCTCTCTGCTTCGTCGGGTTCTTTGGTGGCCTTCACATGTGACGCGTGGACCCACGCTGCTATCCCGTCAACCTTGAGTGCAGTGGGAGTAGTTAGCAAGACAGTGTATGGTCCTTTCCACCTCGGCTCTAGGTTCTTGGATTGGTGACGTGGGACCCAGACAGAGTCCCCAATCTTGAATGGGTGAGGCACCACCGGGCGGTTCAGTTGCTCCTGGTAGGCATCGGCCAGGGGTTTCCACACCGTCTTTTGTACCAGTTGGAGGGCTTGAAGGTGCGCCTCCAGGGTAGGGCTAGTGGCAAAAGAGGAGATATCAGGGTGAAGGAAGTTTATTATTGGTGGGGGAGTCCCATATAAAATCTCAAACGGGGTTAGGCCGTGAGGCCCAGGAGTATTCCGGGCTCGGTAAAGGGCTAGTGGGAGTAGGAGTACCCAATCTCTAGTGCCAGTTGCGAGCGTTAATTTGGTTAAAGTCTCCTTAATGGTTCTATTCATGTGTTCTACCTGTCCTGAGCTCTGGGGGTGGTATGCACAATGGAGTTTCCAATCGATCCCCAATAGCCTGGCCACCTTCTGACTTACCTGGGAGATGAAGGCGGGCCCATTGTCTGACCCCAGTATCTGGGGCATTCCATACCTGGGAAAGATGTCATCCAGGAGTTTCTTGGTTACCATGGTAGCAGTCTCTTTCTTGGTAGGGAAGGCCTCCGTCCATCCTGAAAAAGTGTCTACAAAAACCAGAAGGTATCTGTATCCATATAGCCCGGGTTTTACCTCAGTGAAGTCAAGTTCCCAATGGACTCCGGGGCGGTGGCCTCACAGGCGGCTTCCTCTGTTCAGATGGGTTTTTCCTGGGTTGACTTGGGCACAAGCAGGGCAGCTGGAAGTCACCTGTTGGAGGACCTGTTCCTGATTCAATAATACAGTGTTCGAAGCCTCATCAGCCAGAAGGGCCTTCATCTTGTTTTTGCTTAAGTGGGTTAGTGCGTGGAGGAACTTGAGCATGTATTTAGTGTGGGAAGTTGGCATAACTAATTTGTCATCTATGATGTAAGCTTGTCGTTCGGGGCTCCATTCCGCCCCCATTTTCTTTGCTAGTTCCTGGTCCTCCAGGCTGTAGGGCATGGGGTCCCTGCTTGGCTGTTGGTCGTCCTGCAAGACCAGCAGCTGGTCGCCCCTGGGGGGTTGTAAGGCCACTGTCTGGGCCGTCAGATCGGCCAGCCGATTTCCCCGCGCTATTACAGAGTCATCCTTTTGGTGCCCGGGACAGTGTATAATGCTGAGCTGATGTGGGAGGAACAAAGCCCTTAAGAGGTCTAAAATTTCCTTTTTGTTTTTAATTTCCTTGCCCTCTGAGGTCAGGAGGCCTCTGCTATCGGTATAGACTGTGAGTCTCTTACCTTCCACCATCCGGAGGGCCTGGGTCAGCGTGACCAGCTCTGCCCTTTGGGCCGATGTTCCGGGCGGCAGCAGTGAAGCCCAAATTACCTCTGATGCGTTAGTGACTGCTGCTCCGGCCCTCCGTTCTCCTTCTTGGAGAAAGCTGCTCCCATCCGTGAACCAGATGAAATCTGGGTTTTACAGCGGTTGATCTGTTAGGTCGGAGCGGGTACCATGGGCCTCTGCCAGAATCTGGAGGCAATTGTGCTCCTCTGATGGATCTGGCAAGGGCAGCAGGGTAGCGGGATTGAGGGAGACAACTGGTCCGAACACCACTCGGTCTGTGTCTAACAACAGAGCCTGGTAGTGGGTCATCCTGGAATTTGAGAGCCATTTATCTGGAGGCTGCCGGACCAGAGCTTCCACCGCATGGGAGGATAACACAGTTAATGACTGTCCCAAAGTCAGTTTCCCTGCGTCCTTGAGCAAGACAGCGATGGCGGCTACCATGCGCAGACAAGGGGGCCAACCTGCAGCCACCGGGTCCAATTTCTTGGATAGATAAGCTACAGGTCTCTTCCATGGCCCCAGCACTCCTTTTGCAAAGCCTGAGATCTCGTCCACGAATAGCTCAAAGGGCTTAGTCAGATCTGGTAGGCCAAGAGCTGGTGACTCGAGTAAAGTTCTCTTAATTCGTTGAAAGGCCTGCTGTTGCTCCTCTCCCCAGTGGAACATGACCCCGGGCTTGGTGAGAGGATATAGAGGGGCAGCCATCTCAGCAAAACCTGGGATCCAGAGGTGGCAGTAGCCGGCTGTACCTAAGAACTCTCGCACCTGGCGGGGGTTCCTTGGAGGGGGTATGGAGATTATGGCCTCCTTCCTTGCTTCCATGAGCCATCTCTGTCCTCCCTCCAGGGTGTAACCCAGGTAAATGACTTTGCTTTGGCAAATCTGGGCCTTCTTGGCCGAAGCCCGATAGCCCTTCTGTCCCAGTTTAGTCAAAAGGGCCCGAGTGCCTCTCAAACATTCCGTTTGGGTTCTGGCTGCTAGGAGGAGGTCATCCACATATTGGAGCAAGATTAAGGCCGGGTGCTCGACCCAGAACTCGGCCAAGTCTGAATGTAGGGCCTCATCAAAGAGGGTCGGGCTGATCTTAAACCCCTGGGGGAGACGAGTCCAGGTCAATTGTCCTGAAAGTCCCATTTCTGGGTCTCTCCATTCAAAAGCGAATAGCAGCTGGCTCTGGGGATGCAATCTCAAACAGAAGAAGGCATCCTTTAAGTCCAGTACCGTGTACCAAATATGGGTTGGTGGAAGAGTGCTGAGGAGGTTATAGGGGTTTGGCACCGTGGGGTGTATATCTTCAACCCGTTTATTAACCTCCCTCAGGTCTTCAACTGGTCTGTAATCCCCTGTCCTGGGTTTTTTTACCGGCAGGAGGGGGGTATTCCAAGGGGATCGACAGGGCACAAGTACCCCCTGGTCCAGGAGCCTCCGGATGTGTGGTTTAATACCCTCATGGGCTTCCCGGGACATGGGATACTGTTTGATTGAAACATGAGTGGCGGAGGCTTTTAATTGAATAACAAGAGGGGGTTGGTTGCGAGCCAGCCCCAAGCCGCCAGTCTCTGCCCATGCTGAGGGAAATTCTCTCAACCAGCCCTGTATCCCTTCTGATGGCTCCTTAGAGGACTTGGATTCAAAGAGGCGGTATTCCTCTTCCAGTTTTAGGGCTAGGACTTGTAGGGGGGTCCCTTTGGGCCCCGTAATGGTCGACCCCTTGTCATCAAAATAGATCTGAGCCTTGAGCTTAGTCAACAGGTCTCAGCCCAATAATGGGTGAGGGCAATCAGGTATATGCAGAAAGGAGTGGGTTACCTGTCCAGATGCCAGCTGAACCTTTCTTTTGGTGGTCCATCGATATCTCCTGCTACCCGTGGCCCCCTGGACCAAAGCTGTGCGGTCACTGAGAGAGCCTCCGGTATGGGTCAGGACTGAATGTTGAGCTCCGGTGTCCACTAGGAAGGTCACTGGCTGCCCCCCGATCTTGAGAGTTATCCTAGGCTCAGGGGGGCGGCCTCCTGGCCTTGACCTCCCTAATCTTCCAGATTGAGGAGGTCCATGGCTCTTGTCTTAGTTTTTCCAGGCCCTCGGGGTTTCTTTGGGCAGTCACGAGCCCAATGTCCTCTTGCTTTGCAGTAGGCGCATTGGTCTTTGTCAAGGGGTGTCCTTCTTTGATCTCCATTCCTAACTCCCTCTCTGACCTGTCCCTGAGACACTACAGCGGCCAGGACTTTACTTATTTCCCTATGACGTTTCTTATCTCTCTCTTCCTGTCTCTGCCACATTCTCTCCTCCCGCTCTTCGGGAGTTTCTCTTTTATTAAAAGCTTTTTCTGCCTCCTTCAACAAATCTGACAAACTGAACGAATTCAATCCCTCTAGTCTCTGTAACTTGGCCCTTATATCTGGACTTGACTGATAGATGAAAGACAAGATGACGCTCGGCGCCTGTCCTGGATCTTCCGGATCATATGGGGTATACATCCTATAGGCCTCTTTAAGTCTTTCCAGGAATGCTGCCGGCGTCTCATCCTTTCCCTGGACCACATTTCTAACCTGAGCCAAATTGGTGGGGTGCCTAGCAGCCCCCCGGAGACCCGCTAAGAGCAACTGGTGAAAGAGACGTAGGTGCTCCCTACCTTCTGGGGTCATGAAGTCCCAGTTCGGGCGGGTGAGGGGAAAGGCTGCATCAATAACATTAGGCAGTTGGGTGGGTCTTCCATCGTCTCCAGGAACCTGCTTCTGAGCTTCTAAGAAGACTCGCTGCTTCTCCTCCACTGTCAGGAGGGTTTGCAGTAACTGCTGACAGTCATCCCATGTAGGCTGGTGGGTCACTAAAATGGACTCAATCAAGTTAGTCAAGGCAACAGGGTCCTTAGAGAAAGGAGGATTATGCTGTTTCCAGTTGTAAAGATCAGAGGCCAAAAACGGCCAGTACTGAAGCTGGTGATTGGGGCCTTCCCTGAGGGGGAAGGCCCTGGATACTTTGGCTGGTTCATCGCGCTTTCCTCGTAGGCAATTGGAGAGGGTGCCGGGCTCTCCTCCTCCCGCTGTCCCTGTAGAGGATATTCGGGGACCGCCGCCGCCTCCGGCGCCGGCACGGGGACCGCCGCCGCCGCCGGCACCGCCGGCATGGGGACTGCCGCCGGTCTCTCCGGCGCCTGATTCCCCGGATACGGCGGTGGGTCCTCTGTCAAAGGGTCAATAAGGGGTGAATTGGGGTCCGCAGGAAGGACAGGGGTTTTAGGGGGATTCTTTCGTGGGAGAATAGGGTAAAGGGAGGAGGTAGGAGGGGCGAGAGGGGGCGGCGGTGCTGTGGGGGGGCAGGCCTGGGGCGCTGGAGGGGAGAGAAACGGCTTAACCCATGGTGGGGATTTGGTCGCTAGGAGTTTCCATATAGCGATGTATGGAACCTGGTCTGGGTGGCCATGGGGACCTGGAGCGAAGACTTTTCCCTCCACCTGTAAAATTAGACTGAGATTAAAAGTTCCCTCGCGAGGCCATCCTACATTCATTGTGACCCAGTCAGCCTCGCAAAGGGTGATCCATTTTTTTTTCTTGATCACAAGTCCCTCGTTGTTGGCTCGTGCTTTCACGTCTGACCAGTGGTCAAGCGTGAGGCTCAAGGGTGTGGTGACAGTCTGTCCCATAGCTGTTTCTAGGAAGAGAGCGCTCAGACAGAAAATAACAAACGACAGACAAACGCAAACAAGACTGACACGCGCTGCGCGGCTCCGGCTCCAAACCGAGAGCAGAAACTCAGACGGAGAGTGCGAGGGTCCGGATCCCTCGTCTCCAACCAACACCACATATCCCTCGGATATGGGAGTGACCCCGAAAAACCGTGCCCCTGAGGGGACTTCAGACACCCGTGGAACGTCTTCCAGGGTTACAGTGGGCGAAGTCCGAGCCCGTCAGCTCCTTCTGGCCCCCACCGCCAGAGACAGATTATCAGATGCGCGCGAACCGACAAACAATCAAACGGAACGACATATAGTGAGGCCGGCTGGCTTACCTCCTGACGGTGGGTCGGTGGTCCTGGGGAGGGGTCTCTATCTCTGTGGGACCTCCAATGAAAGACCCCCACAGGAGATCTTCCCTCAGGAGAGACCCCAAACCCAAGGAACACGCCGAAACCACGGATCAGATGCAAACAGCAAGAGGGTTTATTCAAATGCGCAGGTACCTGGGGCTACAAAGTCTCTGGGAAGACTTGTGCGCCTTCCTAGGGGAAGGGGGACTTCTTATAGGATCCTAGGAGCAGAAGCGCGATTACAGAAGTGAGAAGCATAGTTACAGGGTTCCCATTGGTTAATTCAAATAAGGCCGGGGTGAACTTGGGGACTATCTTTAATGTTCAGAAATGTGCAGCTGTTTGTTCTCCAAGGCCAGGTAGCCAATTATAGATATCTTGTTCTGACTCAAGGTTTTTTCCTCCCAAGGCCGGGTGTTTGATATCTCCTGCTTTGACTCAAGGTTACTTTCTCAATTATCTCTCTCAAGGCCGTTTCTTAGGCTAAGTTACTGAGACAGGGGGGGGGGGCATTTCAGCTTAATAGTAACATATTAGCCACTTCTCTAGCTTCAGAACCAGAAGCTTTGTCAGCTAAGAGCCTGAGACTAATTAGACACGTCTGCTTTTACAGAGGATGATGCACAACTCATTCAAGCCCATCTATTATGTGCAACTGTGCAGTTGTGGCCTGTAAGAACTCTAACATCTAAGATGGTACTCAGCTCTTCAAACTGCTGAGCATTTGTTAAGAGCAAAAATATATCATTTCTCTCCCTGTGGTGGCCTCAGCATCATGCACTTACTTGAAAATGTGTTAAAAATGTGCAGAAGTAGGTTTAAGATTTATGTCAGCTTTTTTTTTTTTCAAGGCTTTGGGCAGAACATGTGGATAGGACAGAAAGACACATTATAGTTCTAAAGTTATTGCCATCATTTCTTTTCATGCTTTTGATATATCCATTTCTCATGGCAATATTTGAGTTATTCTCAGGTCAGTTAGTGGCTTGTGTTTAGAAAGCACACATACCCAAAGTCTTACTCTCTGCTGTTTCTATGTTGTGTCCTGCTTTTCTTGCACATCGTGATACTGACTTTGAGTATCCTTCATTCTCTACACAGCTGTAAAAAGAATGCCCATTGCTTCAAACCTTTTTGAGATGCCTTCTGACTCTGTCATTCCATGATCCCTCCCAATTGTACAGCACTGTACTCAGTGCACTCAGGGCACAGAATTTTGACCTCTTTTCTCTCTAAATCACATTTTTATACATTGTAACATGCCCATTTATGATTACATGTCTGTTCTGTCTCACACAATGAAGGTAACGTGGGCTCACCCCACTCTGAAGATAGGAATGTGACTGCTGATGGTGTAAGAGATTGTGTCCATTTTGATATCTTTTGTAAAAGGAACATAGAGAATGTTCTTCTGGCTGGTTTTCCACCTCTGTACTTGGTTTGAACAATTCATAAGCATTAATGTATTTGGAGTTCTTTAGAAAACAGAAAGGATCTCATGCTAATCTCTTGCTGCAAGTCTCATGGTCTTCTGTCACTCTTAAAATAATGTTCTTGTGCTGGGAAATGTCTGTCTATCTCTTCTGACTACCACTCCTATATCCTTGGCTTCTTCATCTAGTCCCTTCTTCTTTGACATGTGAAGAACACAAACACTTCGCCCAAAACAGAATATCATTGTCTGGAGTTGGCTTCGGATGTCAGTTTATGAATGTGGCCTGTCAGGGTACAGAACTCAGTAAGCTGAAAGCTAGTATTCATTCTTGAATTCCTGCGTGGTGGGCATTCTTCTCTGGCCTGTGTGGTCTGAGTTCATCATTCTGCAGAAGATGCCTGTCCCTCTCCTGCTCATCTGTATCTACAGTCTAATGGAACAGGAACCCTGTAGCCATCCTTTCTGTAACTGCCCTTCACTCATTGTCTTACTTCTTGTGTTTTACAGTACTTGAAATTCTCACGGACTTATCCATGAGCTATGGATAACTCGACTTTAAATATCCTATCTGTTGGTTATGATTCTACTAAATAAAAATAGTTTCCTTCCTGTGGAACTAGGTAATTAGGGTTTTGGCATTTCTTAAGCATCCACTAACATATTTAAAATGCAAACTACAATTAAGATGGTAGTTACAGCACTTGCAGTGGAGAGTTAGAATTTGGGATCCAGTATTCCTGGAGTTTGAGATCAGCTTCACCTACATAAGCACACTGTTTTCTGAGCCTTCCATTGGTAAACACATAAAACATTCATAGCAGCATGTGCTGCTGGTTGTTACTGTGACCTGCCACCTCCTCCAGGAAGCCTTCTCCAGATTATCTTCTGCACTTTTCTTATCTCAGATGTTTAAAAAGTAATTCTTGAGAGATAAATCTGCAGTCTCAGAAGCACTTCCTGATCTTTCTCTACATTTTGGATGTGTGAAGCTCTCCAGTATGATGTTTTAGTGCTTGAACTCAAGAAGGGTAATTTGGAGTTGTATTGATCAAGGATTAACCTCTTTGCCTAGCAGAGAAGTATAATATGGTATCCAAACCGGAGAGAAGAAAATCAAGTTCACAGATGCCCATAAGGTGGTGCTGCATGCCCACAATCACAGGGAACAGTATTCTGTGGAAGTGGATTGAGGTCTACAGTAAGACAGTACTGGGAGAAGTTGTTAGTCAGACAGTTTGGATTTACACTGAGACCTCATTCTAGTCTTCATTGAACCCCTTCTTTTGGGCTCAGAGAAACTAATCTTTGGAATTTAGATGCATTAACTATTTATGACATAACATTATTTTAAAAAAATCAAGTGTTCTTTACAGAATTTAGGAAAAATTCATAAAAGCTGAGAGAGGTTGATAAATATTTAAGTAAATATAAGTATTATGGCATCCTCTCTGTTTATGAAGTTTGATTTGGTTGTTTAATTAATTCATAAATACCCACAACCACTTTGTAAAATGTGCCTTTACATTACTGGTTTTATGATGAGAAACTGAAGGATCTCTGAAGTTTAGTTTCTGAATAGAGCTGGATACAACATTCTTAAGGCTGTCAGGTCTGGATGCAAATATTGTTTTTCAGGTTTTGAGCCTGTATTTTTATTCACTCCTACAGGATACTGGCTCCATTCCAGTGCCTGCTTTTCCTTGAACTGGCAATGCATCCTTGGATGAGATGCTCACTTATACTGATCTGTAGATGCTTTGTCCACCAAAATAAGCCCCATTCAAAAGGAAATTTAGATGATGGAATCACACATCCTGAGTTGGTCATCCATAAACTAGTGGAATGCGCACATTGTTAGAACATAGCTTTTTGTTGTTGTTTTTTTGAGACAGAGTTTCTCTGTGTAGTTTTGTTCCTTTCTTGGAACTCACTCTGTAGCCCAGGCTGGCCTTGAACTCACATGAACTCAAAGTTATCTGCCTGGCTCTGCCTTGAGTTCTGGAATTGAAGGCGTGAGCCACCACTGCCTGGCTAGAATATAGCTTTTATGACACATAAATTATTGCTTTATCCTCTAAATACTCTTCTTTGGTATATACAGAAATGTCTTCACTTTTCTAGTGGGTCTGTTGGTTGTAGTGCGGGATCTTTACAGTCAGTAACAGAGGGGAGCTCATAGGATTGTGTCATGGTCTTTGTTTCCTACCCGTTGGTTCTATGACCTGAGACAAAGCACTCACCTTCTCATAGTTGAACTTGTTGATTTCTGAGATAACTTGGGCTATTGGGAAGATTTTTTTTTTTGTCCCAGGCATGACCACAGTATTTTTTGATCTTTACAATAACATAGACTCTCTTTTATGTACATATCATGATGATGATTCTGAAAGTTTTACAACCCCTTCACAATAGATCACTATATAATGTCCACATAGATTTCATTCAGTACTTCAGTGCACTCTGTATGTGTGTGTGTGAAAATATCACTACCTTATTAACAAGTTGAATTAATCCATGTTAATCCCCAGAGAAAATTATGTAAATATGATTAGGAGGGAAAATGCTACTGTGTGTCATGTCCTAGGTTTGATTTAGGACATGGAGGTATAGCAACCATCAAAAATGCCAACAGATAAGGGAGTGAATGTGTGATGTCTTCCTTTATGGTGCTTAAACAATGACCCACCCTCTACAAAGCTACGTGCACAAGGCCACACCCATGACACCGAAGCTTAGGAGCCACGGTCGATGGCACTGAAACACAGGATCTTATTTCTGCTGCTGCTCTCTACAGAAAGCACAAGCTTGCTCTCCCTGGGAATGAAGCACAGGAGCAAAGTTACTCAAATGATTAGACCTTTTCTCAGATGGCTTGTCCTTTTCAGTATTGCTGTCCTTGCCGGTCCATAGGCAAACTGAAAATGAATATTGACAATGAATATCTAGTTAGGTATGGGGTGAAACTTGAAGGTATTTGGACCACCTAGGATGACAAGAGTTTATGTGTTCATCTATGTGAATACG
Source organism: Onychomys torridus (assembly GCF_903995425.1). Taxonomy (NCBI): domain Eukaryota; kingdom Metazoa; phylum Chordata; class Mammalia; order Rodentia; family Cricetidae; genus Onychomys; species Onychomys torridus. Next base: position 36,768,001 of record NC_050458.1, on the reverse strand, counting down.
TAAATGCATTAATTATAAATTGGAGAAGGGAAGAAGAGAGAGAATTATAATCTAATCTACTGGGACTGGATTGATGATTCAATAGTTAAGAGAATTTGCTTCACTTCCAAAGGACACAAGTTTGTCCCCAGGATCAGCCTGTAGTGACTCACAACCACCTATAACGACAAATCACAGAGATCTGACAACTTCTTCTGGTACACACCACACACACACACACACACACACACACACACACACACACACACGCAATCTCATTGTCACCCATACAGTCATATACCATTAAAATCATCAGTGTATTATCCTTGTGTTTATTTAACTACTAGTCATTTGTTGAGTATATGCATAAGATATAGAATGTGTTGAAAAGTATGAGCATGAAGATGAAGGGATATATTTTTTATTCTTAAGAAGTTATAGTGTAGCATGGAAGAAATATTGCTAAAGTCTACTGACCTTCTCTAAAAAAGAATTTCAGTTAGTCTGGTGATTAAAAAAAGTGTAGTGAGGCACAGAGAGCCACGGTTTTCTGCAAAGTCTGGAAAAAGGGTGATCAGGAGGCACACAGAGCATGCTGGCTCATCAGTAATCTGAATAACTTTAGCTTAATTCCAACCTATTTGAGGCACCTAGTTCTTTTCACCAGGAGTTAGACATTATGACTTGGAAGCATTCCTGTCTTTATAGAACAAGTGTCCTCAGGATCTAAACTGTGGCCAGGTGGCCCCTGAGTCCTCTTTCTAGAAGGTGACACAATTTCAGAAGTAGATAGCATGCCCCAGATGAGTGTTTGCCCTGCTAGAACTGATGATCTCAATCCTTCTAAAGACTCAATGACTCATTTTCTCTTTTCAACATAGAATCTTATGATAATTCATGTTGAATCTTATAACTGAGGAAAGGAGAAATAATACACCCTCATCCTTTCTCTGGAAATGGAGCCTCTCATGCAGGAAAGGAAAGGCACGTTCCCAGCAAAATGGCCATCACAGAAACAGAAGACTCAGAACCTGTGGTGTCTGTAAAAGGATCATGGCAGACATATTTAGTCTAGAAACATATGAACAGTCAAACAAAACCCTAGTAAGAAAACACACTCTAAAGGTCGATCATCCAATAGCTTTCAATAGAGCATTATTGAGACAAGGTAACAGAAACTGCCCCTGGAGATGAGGTTGTAGCAAAGGGTTCATGGACTTTGCCTACACAGATCTTGGTTTTGTAGGACAGAGAAGCAACAGGCAGAAAAACAGTGAGAGACACAATGATGAGGGACAGATACTGCAGGGTCTGTCAATAAGACAATAGGACTTGTAAACCGAAGAAGGTAATGTGTATTTTACCAAATGCAAAATGGTTTAAGCCTGGGATGAGTTTTGAGCTGGTCATGGCTGTGTACTTGCTTTAATCTCTGGCTTGGAAAATGGCGTCAGGAGTCTGAACTACCCAAGACTCTGTCTCCAAAATACCTTACAAAGTGAATTTGAAAGATGATTAAAGCCTAAGAACTTGTGAGATGGAGCTGTGGATACAGAAATAGAGATACAACCACACCTAAGCACTGATCAAGAAGAAAAGCTTTGATTTGAGTCAGAAAGTCTGGAAACATCAGGGGTAGATTTGAAATTTGGCAGGGATTGGAGAAATTCACCACCAGACTCCTCGTGGAATTGCTATGCTAGAAATTGATCCTGCAAAATTGTATGTAGTCCATATTGTGTGGCCCAATTTTATTAACATTGTTATTTATTTTAAATATAGATAAAGAGAGGAAGCACTTGCTAATAGTTCTTTATGCACCTGGCAGTGCAGTGTGTGGCATTTCATGTGGGATTTTCAAAATGGGAATTCTTTCCAATTTTCCAAGTATATTTTCGTCTCTGAGGAGAGAAATCTCACTCTTAAGGTGACACAGCAGCATTTGGAGATGTGAGATTTGAATGAGGAGTAATTTACCCAAAGTCAATATCCTTCCCGGTGTCTCATGTAGTCGTGTGTGTGTGTGTGTGTGTGTGTGTGTGTGTGTGTGTGTGTGTGTGGTGGGGGGTTCTCCCCCTCCATACTATCAGATTTGAAACACCCAGTACTTCAGTTAAAGTTTCTATTGTTCTGATAAAACACAATGACCCAAAACAGCATGGGGGAGGAAAAGGCTTATTTTTAGCTTACAGATGTATATTACAGTCTATCATGTAAAAAGTCAGGGAAAAGCAGAAACTAAAGGCAGAAACCTGGAGACAGAAAATGATAAAGAGTCCATGGAAGAGCCGTTGCTTACTGGCCTGCTCCTCATGGCTTTCTCAGCTGCTTCCTTCCTTCCTTCCTTCCTTCCTTCCTTCCTTCCTTCCTTCCTTCCTTCCTTCCTTTCTTCCTTCCTTCCTTCATTTTTATTATTTTTTTCATTTATTTTCCATCCTAACAGCAGTTTCCCCTCCCTCCTCACCTCCTGTTCCCTCCCCCCATTTCCTCTCTGTTTCTGTTCAGAAAGGGGCAGACCTCCCATGCGTGTCAACAAAGCATGGCATATCAAGTTGTGGGAGGACTAAGCTCCTCCTCTCATATTAAGGCTGGGTGAAGCAGCCTAGTACTTGGAATAAGTAGCACCCAGCATCAATTGCCCAGCATAGACAATGTTTGAAGTGAGCTGGACCTGCCCATGTCAATCATTAATCAGAAGTTACCACATAGACTTTTATCTTCAGGCCAAACTGATGGAGGTATTTTCTCGATTAAGATTCCCTCTTCCCAGATGCTTATAGGTTTATATAGGTTTATATGACAAAACCCAACCAGAATAGCCAGGCTTTCTGGAGCATCTTTGGATTCTAACTTCCTCTTACTAGATGTCAGAAGTACCCTGTCCAGCCAAAATATTACACATAGTACAGCATCCCACAAGGGTGAAATTTCTCCTGTTTCAGATGTGAGAAACACTGATCTGGAGTTACATTTGATATTTGTGGAACAAAATATTTCAATATTATTGTTCCTCAGGCACTCATTATGATTCCTCCTAAATCTTCCCCTCTTGTGTAATTGATTTTTTTTTTTTACAACAACACCATTATCCATCCATTACATAAAAAAGAAACTTGGGAATCATCCTTGACTCCTCTCTCTTCTCTCCATATTGCATAAATCATTTGACTCTGAAACATCTTACAGCTTGTTCTCCTTATCTCAACACTTTCCATTACTTCCCAAATTCTTTAAAGAAGGTGGTAAAGAGGTGAAATGTAACTCACAAGTAACTTGCGTATTATACAATCACTAGGCTTCGTCAAACATTCAAACATTGCATTTTCCTTCCAATCAAATGTCGAGTACATGAGTACATCCTGTTTCAGGATAGCCATCAATTTCCAAATTTCTTTCCACAAATTTCTGCATACACTTTCTTTTCTTCCTACAATTATTTTTACGCACAGTTCCATGGGAAAGGAATGGCTCTCAATGACCAGAAAAAGAAAGGAAAAGAGGAAGGAATTGTCTTTTTTTTTTTTTTTAAAGTATGTACTGCTGCTTTGCCTTTTCCTTTGAGAGTAGAACATACCTATGCTTTGCTTTGACATTGAAGGTGATGACAACTTATATAGTATTTTCTCTCAAAAATGCTTTTACTTATTGTTGACTCATTCTTTGTTAAAATGTGTTGGCATGACAAAATAAAAAAAAAATAAAATAAAGCATGATGTTACTACCTGGCCCACCTACTTATGTATGGACTTGCATATTTTATATAATTTTTATTTTCTAACTTTTGTTGTCTTTGATTGGCAGCCACCCTAATATATTGTTCTGAAGGCAGGGGGGTAAATTAAGAAGGTGGTTCAAGAAGAACTATGTAAGAATGATAGCAGGAGGCAGGCCTGACCAGGAGTGAATAAACATTAGATCTTAGACCTAACTACTGTATAAATTTTCTTAAGGCTATGTTAACAAATGTTTTCACATCTATAGAAGGCAGTGGTGAAGACCAAAATAATAATTACACCAAAGTTTAACTTGGTGAGCCAAGTTTTTAGAGATTACAAACAGGAGAATATGTGACTCATAGAGAGCCACATCATGAAAAGGCCTGCCTTAACATGGGTGAACTCATGAAAGCTGCAACCCCGAAGCTTCCTGTTCAAAAGGCAGGTAACTCCACTGAAGATGGTCTATTTACTGTTTATTTAACTTTGGGTAGGGTCCTATTGAACCTAATGACTTTCTAAGTTTTCTGAGTTTTCCTGCTCCTTTTGGGAGGGATGTTCCATTCAGGAGAAATAGCTCCAGAACACTTACCCACAGCTGAACTCTGAGAACGTCGTAGGGAATGGGTTATACCTCTTTTTGGTGAGGCATAGATACTGCCTTGTGATCTGGAGCCCATTTCATGTTATTGCCTGCAGAGTCCTCGAGATCATCTGACCCCAGCCACATTATGACTCCATTGCTCATTCAGGTCTCTTCTAAAGATGCAACCATTTCCAGTTCAGAGGTGTCCCTTCCTTTTCTTCCACAGGCCCTGTCATCAGGAAGAACATAAATTGAGAGAATTGCTCTCGTGTCCCAGAAGGAAGAGGAGGTAACTGACTATTTGATAGGGAACATGGTGTTACTCTTGTGTATGATGTGAAAAGTCTTACAAATTAGTCCATGCTTTGGTGTGGGCACTATGTGCAGACAATGGTTGCTCTGAGCTGGCAAATGACACTGTCACTCTAACAATAAGTTGCCCAAATGTCCTGATGACCTAGAGGATGTGTCAGACCACCAAACTCACTGTATGTCAGTGACTGTCTTGAGTCAAGCTGATTCTGAGGTTAAAAGGAGAAATATAGTAGATAGCTGAGGGTCTTAAGGAAGTGGCCATTAGCTGTATGTGGTGAATTAAATTTCAGTTCAAACTCAAATAATAAATAATAATTTCATCATTTTCATTATTTATGTTTTAAGGACTCCATAGTCACAAAGATATAGTGTCATTGTATTATGATGTACAAACACAGGATATTCTCACCAATTCAGAAGGTTCTACTGTACAGAATCAGTTTATGGATCTCTCTCTTTCTCTCTCTCTCTCTCTCTCTCTCATGTGTGCACATGTACATAGGTGTGTGTGTGTGTGTGTGTGTGTGTGTGTGTGTGTGTGTGTGTGTATCACATGCTTCTTGAACCCTTGGGATTTCAGAGGAAGTGAGAATCAGAACAGAAGACTAAAGAAGAATGTGTCCCATGACTTTAAGCAGTCCTTAGTGAAGACCACAAGCTGCCTTAGGAGAAGCATGTTACCTAGCACTGCGTGTAGCTCCCACTTCTGATAAAGCACACAGTTTTTTGTTTTTTGTTTTTTTTTTTCTCGTGGTAAATCTCTTCCAACTGTATGTGAGCATCTGTATAATTATTTAATTTTCATCTGTGGGCCAATGGAGCTAGCTTTTCTTAGTATTGTCTCAGAATATAGACAAGACAATTGTTTGATGATTAATTTAATGGAACAATGAGTATTCATAACCAAATATATTGTGTCAATCACATTATTAAAATGTTTTTTCTCTTTTTGTTACAATACTCTGGTGACATTAGCAATTTACACAGGTGAGAAAACTAGAGTTTGATCTGTTCAGTTACTTTACAGAAGACCAAAGTTTGGTTCCCAGAACTTATATCAGGTGGCTCACAACTGCCTGTACCTCCAGCTCCAGGGATAATGACGCTCTTTTCTGGATTCCATGGGCACCCACACTAACTTACTAGCATGCTCATATACGTGTGTGTGCGTGTGCGTGTGAGTGTGCGTGTGCATGTGCATGCGTGCTTGCGTGCGTGTGTGTGTGTGTGTGTGTGTGTGTGTGTGTGTGTGTGTGTATGTTAATCTTTAAAAATTAGGGGTTTCAGTGAGATCTCTAGCTGAAGAAAATAATGCAGAGGAGTGATAGAACTAGGAACCCAATCCCCCGTCTGGTTTGCACACATGCCCAATAGAAACATATATCTTGATACATATGTTTTTCAGAGAGAGAGAGAGGGACAGAGACACAGAGACAAAAAGATGGAGGAAAGGAAACAAGTGATTGCAGATAGGAATCTTGTTTGTGGAATTAGCAGGCACACATACTTTGTGTTGTGAGCGAGGTCTGCACCGTAAGAATGGCCTGTCACTGAGTGTCATGTTGCATTAATGCACGAGAATGATGATGAGCTGCTATTTTAGGGAGGTTCTGTGGAGAAATATTTTTACCTTTTTAAATGACAATTATTATTATTTTTAGGCTGCATTTTGAATGAAGACTGCTGGAGGGAAGCAAGTGAGAAGAGACAGTCTGAAACCAGGAGTGAGTCAATGTAAGGTAAGGGAGAGAGGTGCAGTTTGAGGGAACAGGCAATAGGCTGTTCTGAACACACGTAGGAAGGCATAACCATAGTTTATCTGCATCATCCAGGATATAGTGGAATGAAGTCAGAAATGACAGCAACTCAGAGATGTGTGCTCTGGTGGCTGTTCTTCTTTACTTCCTCCTCCTCCTGTGCCTTGGATAGGGAAAGCTGCCCACCACTCATCTCACAGAGGATAGCATTCACTATTCTCAATCCACTTCTCTAAGCTCTAAGACTGTCCCCAACTTCACCATGTGGGTCACTGCCATTGATTCTGAATTCACACAGCAAGAAAGGCTATCCTTCATTTTAATTTGATGCAATCAATATTTACCAAAGATCACTCAGGTTAATGCATTTAATACAGTAGTTTCCACAGAGAAGAATACTGCAAATGGATGTAAGGGTTTCTTACTTTCAATGTTTATGATCTAACAGGAATTTAAAAATTAAAATATTAAAAATAAAAAAATGACATGGGTGATTCAAAAGCATCTATCTTTCAGTGAAAATTCAAGATCTATGCATGAAAATATTTAAGATAGTAAACATTTTTTTCTCCAGATGTTTAAGAGTTTAGTGAATGTATATAAAGTGGAAAACATTTTCCTGTGGGTTTTGATGATAAAAATATAGGTACCATTGGGGGCGAGTTTCCTGTTGGAATTAAAGAAACACTTCTAGAAAGACAAGAATGAAAGGCTGATGATAGCCTGTCCTTTAACAGTCAGCTGTCTCCTTTGGACATTTCTCCTTTGCTCTGGCAATTCTGTGACATTTGTTTTGTTTTGTTTGTTTGTTTTCAGCATGTCTAGTGGCCTTACTTAAGCTGTAGACATCTGCGGCATGTTCACCGAATTTGGGAAATGGTAAACCACTGAAAAATGAGTGGCATCTCTTCCACAACCCCTGCTGTGAACATGAAGCCACACTGGGTGCTCCTTGTTTAGACAATCATCACTTTCATGTTGAAGCCAACTGATTTTCATGCCCACAGTTCTTTGCAGCTTTTTGTGTGGTACATTTTCTTCCTATCAGGGAAACATTGTGACATCCTTCTGAGATGTGATCTTTCTCATCAAGGATGCCCAATATCAAGGTGTGCATACTGTACCCAGACAGGCAGACACAAGTGGGGTCAGTGTTAGGAGGGCTTGAAGCATAGTGGATAAAAGTGGGCTTCAGTGTCACCTGAAAATCAGAATCTGTGTTTCAGATCATCAGTAATGATGACCTTCCTTCACTAATGAGCAGCAAGCTTCTACAGCAAATATGTTCTTGGGTATTTTTATTTCTTCTGTCATTTATAACCTTCCAATGAGCCTTGAAGTATGCATGTGTAAAGGGAGGTTGCATAACTAATTTTCTTATGATCAAAATGAAATATCTTAAAAAATAATCAACTCTAGGAGGGAGGACTTACTTGGCATGGAGGAGAATGCATGCAGGGTTCCTGGCAGCTAGGTTGCCTCATAGCTCGGCAAATCAGGAAGCAAATACAGGCAATGTCAGCATGCTGGTGAATGTTTATATATTTTTATTCATTCTGGGCTCCTGTATTAAACACTTTTCTGTAGCTCCAATAAAACACTATGACTAAGGTAACATATAAAAAATACTTATTTGAATTTATGTTTCTAGAGGGATAAGAGTCCATCATGGCAGGGAATTGTGGCAACAAATAGGAGGTACAGCTGACAGGGCACATCTTGAACTGCACATACAAACAGAGAGAGAGCTAATGAGGAACAGCACTTGGCTTTGAAACCTCAGTGCTTACCCCTAGTGAAATACTTCATCTAGCAAGGCCACACCTCCTAAACCTGCACAAACAGCACCATCAACTGACCACCAGGTATTCAAACATCTGAGCCTATGAGGGCATTGTCCTTCAAACCACTACATGGTCATAACAGAAGGTAGTACTCATATACAGTATGGGTCTTTTCCCTTCAGTTAAACTTCAGTGGAAATATACTCGACACATTTGGGTGATTCCAAGTCAAATCAAATTGGCAATGGAAACTAATTATCACCTACATTCTGTACCTTAACATCCAGGTGATAATGGGATAAACTCAGAGTCAGTCACACACACACACACACACACACACACACACACACACACACACACGTCATGATAGTAAGGTAGGAGATCTAAGGAGGAGGGGTTTGCCAGAAGTGGGAAAGTGGGAAAGAAATAAGAGAGGCGGGAATCTGAGTAATCTGGATGCATTATATACATGTATGAAATTGTCATAATAAATTTAATTAAAATAAATAAAAGTAGTATTAGTGCATACTAACTAAAAAGTTTCTAGGTTACATGATACCATGTCTATACATACATATGATATATTTTGATTGTAGTCACTGTTTACACTCTCATACCCCATATCCCTTCCATTTCTCCTCCTAAACAGAGGATTCCTACTACTTTGTTTGAGGCAATGATAAAAGAACAATGTTCATTGATTTGGGAAAGTACCTGTTGAGGCCTTGTGTGTAATCTGAGGTGAAGATGCCAAAAGGAAGGGTGTGTGTATTCATAGCATCATGGGAGAGAGATGAAGATACTTAAAATTCAAATAATTAAAGGATATAGAACTTTATTTCAAACAGAAGCTAGTAAAGAGGAGAAACCGCTTATGTTTAATTTTTGTCTTAGCACACATCCTAAAGGCATTTCAGCCACTGATGTTAGGCATGAAGGACAGCCCCCTGTCCAAGGGCCAGCAAGACCAAGGACCAGCATGGCCAATGGCTGCAGACAATCTCTGAGGACCACACCACCAGGGACAGCTGTCAGCAACTGGGTCAAGGCTATGGACTTTCCATCCTTATTTGAGCCTGATGGTATTTGAAGAGAAAGCCTCAGTATGTATTTCCCAGTTGCCACAAATTCATGATCCTCCTGACTCTGCCTCCCCAGTGCTAAGCCTACATGCCTATGCTATCATATCCAACTTGGGACCTGTGTTTATCCTTCAGTTTTATTTGTACTAAATCAGTTCATTGAACACAACCAAGACACTGCCTGGCATCATCTGATAAGCAACTTAAATCTACAAGAAGTACAAGATAATCCACAATACCCCACTTAGCCCTCTTCATCACCCTGACATTGTCTTAATCAGGATGATACCATATTTGGATAATTCAGATGGCCTTTGCGGTTAGATAATGCTTCATCTAAAAAGATGTGTGTCACCAATTTGTGTTTGGGAGTAAAAAGTCCTCAGACTGTAATTTTTAAAAGACAGATTTTCTTTTCCTCAGAGGGAACAATTATGACTCTGGTAAGAAACAAATCCCAGCTCTGTGCTTCATGAAATAATTGCTAATTTTGAACAGATGTGATTTTCTTTTGACTGCATTAAGGCCAAACGTTCGAAAACTCTTAAATCATGTGTTAATGAAAAAAAGAGTTTGTTTGCTGGTAATGCACTGAAGTGCTTGCTTGATAGCTGAAAACACAGGAGTTCAGGTTCATTTATCCATGCAAGGTCATTTGCCATAGGAGGATTTGTGTACCTGTATTTGGAAAACAGGGTTATTTCTTTTTAATTTTTTTATTTATTAATCTTATGTGCATGAGTGTTTGCCTACATGTATGTCTGTGCATCATGTGTGTGCAGTGCCCTTGGGGGCAAGACGAAGGCACTGGATCCCCTGGGACTGGAGTTATAGATGATCAGAAGTGGTCATGTTGGTGCTCGCAATTGAATGTTGAAATAGACCATAACCTGTAAGCCACTCTAATAAATCACACACACACACATATATATATATATATATATATATATATATATATATATATATATATATATATATACACACACATCTATATGTATGTATATACATATATATGTATATATACATATATACATGTGTGTGTTATTGATATAATGTGTTACATATATGTTATATATATATATAATATATATATATATATTATATATCAGTTCTCTCTCCTACAGAACTAAGACTAATACATAGACTAAGATAGTTATATTTAGGAATATATATATATATATATATATATATATATATATATATATAGTCATGCAATAGAAATTAGTTAAAAAAAGGGGCTATGGATTTGAAGGAGAGAGAGGAGTATATGGGAAGATTTGAAGGAAAGAAAGAAAAGGGAGAAATGTAATTAAATTATAATTTTAAACAATGCTTTCAAAGAAAAGTGATGGTACATATTTGTGTAAACTAGACTCCACATTTAGACACACAGCTTCAGAGGAAATGGCCACCTTCTTCATAAAACAGCCACTGTGTAGCAGAGCCTGAGAGGTATAGAATCTAGGGCTGGGTTTCTTCCAGCACAATGAGGTTGACACTGAAGGAACCTACAAGCTTGTGATGCTCTCAGCCACAAGATTCTCACTACAGCCTCTAAGGATGCAGCTCAGTGGTCACTAGGAGTTTGAATGTCAATCAGAATCAGACTGGAACCCTTGCCTCCATGTAACACCTTAAGTATTGAGGTTGATGTATGATGAATCAATTATTCACAGGGGCCATTTGCAATGAGGTAAAGTTTGTGGGATTTTTCTGATAATGCTAGTCTCTGGATTATTGAAACTAAACTTAAGGTGCAGCATCCTCTCCACCTTCTGTTACTTCTGCTTCCCAGGGGTATAGCATGTGGAATGTTGAAAATGGGGAAAAATATGAAGGGTGTTTTAAATGTTTCACAGAAGAGCCTTTAATAGATTTCCCAAATGGCAGGGGGATGAGGAAGCAAGGTGGCCTTTCCACAGATGTCATATTTGAAACACCTCCCTTACCCTAACCCTTATATTTTAACAGCAGGTCTGCATCTTCTACACTAGACATTAAAAATCATAGCTGTTCTGGAGTAGCTGAGGATCAGATTCTCTGACACTCAGAAACTTCCCATGCTAAGCTGTACAGCTTACTCCAGTTCATGTTTACTTCATTGTTGAAAGTAGCTTATGTGTTTGCATGATTGTGAAGGAAGGGAGGTACTTCTGAGGTTGCCTTTTCAATCAGAGAGTAGACAAGGGGGGATAAGTGACCTAAAGTTAACCAGTATGTCTTTTCTTCTGTGTCTGAAACAATAAAGGGCAAATTCATTCTTACATACCCCAGGAAAAAATAAGGAAATCTTATTAAGATCCTCCCCCCAAATTAAATGTCACCCTTCTTGGGAGATTGATCATACCCTGGTTCTTCTGTCTGAAAAGAGTGAGACAGAAATTTCAGAAACTTCAGAAACCTACAAAAGTGCTTTTCTCTGGACTCTCAGTGGCTGTCAGTAGACTCATGTTTCTGCTCCTCCACTGTCCTCTCTAGACCCTTCTTCTTCTCAACATTCCACAAAATGGGAACCTCTTGTCTATGCAGTGGCCTTGACTTCCCTTTGGTTCCTTCAATTCTCTTTCCCAGATGACAGCAATCTGTCCCTACAGTTGCTAAAGTACCAGTGCACCAGAAAAGTCATAACTGGTGAGTGTTACAAGAAACTGAGGGGAAATTTGCTTTCTTGCATTTGGGTTGGCATCTATTTAGAGAAACTTTTTGCCCCACTCATGGTTTCTCTGATGTACTCAGGTGACACATAGTTCCAAAAAAATCGAACAGGTACAATGTCATTATTCCAAAGAAAGAAAGGAAGGAAGAAGTAAGTAAGTTTGGTGGAGGAAGAAGGCCGATAGTTTTTTTATGAGGGCATTAGCAGAGGGTGTGGTCCACAGAAAAAAGCTTCCAAGTGCCATACATAAGAGATAGTGAAGACTGAGCTGTTAAGTCTCATCTGCTTCTGGGAGAAGATAACACATTGTTATTCAGATAACCCAGACAACATCTGGGGACCAAAGATGCTTATAACAATTGGAAATGAATGTCCCCACATAAAGACTAAAGAGGTGTGCATCTTTTATTTTTCTTGTAAAATGGGAAAGAATAAAAAACAAATTGAGGAAAGTTGTCAGTTATTGTCCTTATGATAAATGCAACATTGAGATTGACATGCCCAGAGAGGTGGCATGTAGGAACTAAGAACATGAATAAGCTGGTGAAGGGGTTAAGAAGAGAACCAGCACACTGCTGCTAAACACCTTCACAGTTAGCAGGGCTGATCTGTGTTGCCTGAGCATTCTCTTGTTGATTCTCACTTGCCCAGGACGGTACTTGAAGGCCTTTGTGTAGGCTGATTTCAGGGTGGAGCTTGAAAGACTAGGGATAGATGAGTGACAGGTCTTCCATGCTAAGCAGTTTTCAGCCAAGGTAGAGCAGAGAGTAACCAGAGAAGCATTGTTTGTTTGAAGGATTTACTTACAAGATCCTTAATCACAGAAACTGGCTTCTTTTCTTTGGAAGTTGCATGTTAATAGTAAAAATCAAGGAAAAGCTGCAGTATCCTGATTAAAACACTGTCCACCCAGGAGCTTCTAGCAATTTGAATTTTTCCTTTGCTGTGAACAGGTCAGCAGTGATGATATAAGTATACTAATTTCCCCAGGACTGTTTATATGGACTGGTATTTTAATTTATTTATTAGATCATATCACCCTTTTGTCTACCTGAAATCTTATGTCTGAGTTAGAAGCCCCTCTCTGCTTCTACTACAGAAGCTCTGCTTTGCTCTATAGTGCTGGCTTTTCTTAGGAAACACTGTATTCTTGTCTGGCTCTTGAGAAGGAAGTGTCCTTATTTAATTTATTCTTTTTTCTTTTGTAACACTTAGATCAATGTAGTACAAATTCTAATTGGTCTTAATAATAAAAACCTGGAGTCAGATAGAGAGGTAAATGCTGAAAGATCAAATAAGTAAAGGAGAGAGCCAAAGTCACCTCTTACCTCCAGGACTTCTCAGACTGAAAAGGGGGGTAAGCTCCTGTCTCCATGCTACCTTATCACTTCCTCTCACTGACCAGATATATCACTTCCTGTTTCCTCCTCTCAAGTGCTGGGATTAAAGGTGTGTGCCATCACTGCCTGACCTCTGTGGTTAATTAGTGGCTAGCTGTGCCCTCTGATCTCCATGCAAACTTTATTTGTTAGCACACAAACAAAATATCACCACAGATCACACTAAAGGCTCCTTGCATGTGTTTACATTTAGAACTGTTATGGCCCTTGTGATCAGCACCATTACTTCTCATTCCCAACTCTTTCTGTGAAGAAACTGATAAGCATGCCATCTTTATTAAATCCTGCAAAGAGTGCTGGAGAAGACAAGAGAGAAATCTTTCCACATCCGAGTCTGTGGCCTATGTGTCATGCAACAATGACCCTGTTACATTTATTTATTGTCCAACATTCACACTACTATTTGACAAGTTGTGTCTATGGGAGAAGAATACTGCATGTACAGTCAAGTGAGCATAAGTACACATGAGAAGGTTATAGTGTTCAGTGATGTGGATACCTAGTCATTAGCCTCAAAGGTAAAGTACCTTTGCTACAATGGTGACAGATCCTTCTATAGTGCCCATCAATTGCACATTCTGTCAATCTCAACAAAGGTATTCTAGGCTATTTTAACTTGCAGAAGTGTGATTTCAATTTTTTGTTGTGTTTTGTTTAATGAGACAGTGTTTCTTTGGAGGCCTTGGCTGTCCTGAAACTTGTTCTGTAGACAAGGCTGATCTTGTGCTCAGAGATCCATCTGCCTCTGCCTCCCATATGCTGAGAACTAGAGGTGTATGCTACCACTGCCCAGCTTTTTTTTTTTTTAAATGTGTTATGGAATTATGCCTCTTACAAAAGGGAAGAGAGAAATGTTATTTACAATGACTTGTTCCTCTTAGTTTGGATTCTACCATAGAAATCAGCAAGGGAAGTTTAGAGATCAAGTTTTTCTCTCACCTAGTTACTATTTTAGGAAAGTAATTTAATTATTTTACGTGAACTTTTGAACTTCAGTAGATGGATATACTGCAAGTGGTGACTGATGCTGTATTATTACATTTGTGAGTCTATATTTGTGAATCTGTGTTTGTCAAATTGTGTGCTCTTTCTTAGAGTGAAAACTAACTCATCACTGGCTTCTCTTTGGAATGAATCATGAGTCACTGGAAATACTGATTGCCTCATGGGAATGAAATTTTATTTACACTATATTTTACTGTTGCCTATGCATTATCACTATATGTACACATCCCTACATTTCATGTTGTACATGTATTATTACCTGTTGTAAGTCTTTACTTTATCTACACATAAATAAGCACAAACTTGTAGTGATATTTTATCTGTGTTCCCCAGTAAAGTTTATCTGAGGATCAGAGGGGAAAAAACCTACTATATTAAACATAAAAGTCAGGCAATTGTATCACATGCCTTTAATCCTATCATCCAGAGGCAGGAATCCATCTGGAACTCTGTGAGTTCAAGGCCCCACTGGGAACAGAGCCAGGTATGGTGGCAAATGCCTTAAATTCCAACACTAGTTAACCATAAAGGTCTGGAGGTCTGTACAGACAGACAGGAAGTGACAGAGCTTGCCTGGAAGAGGAAGTGATGTAGCTGGGTGGAGAGGAAATGAGAATGCAAAACAGAAAGGCATATAGATGTGGGTATACAGGAAGTAGGTCTCTTTGGCTGAGGATCTCCAAGTGATGAGAACGTGGCTGGCTTCTTTCTGCTCTTCTGATCTCTCAAGATTTAACCCCAATATTTGGTTCCAGATTTTTTATTAATAAGACTGTTTATCAATTTTTCTACACACATTAATGTAAATGTGAGGCCCTAGTCCTGGCTGGTTGCCCCTGGCTGAGATACCTGGCTAGGGTATGGCCTACACCTTAATCATTTATTTTTCATCAATATACTCTAAGCATATCCTCATTGTCACAGAACTGACTCCTAATTGACCAACCTCTGTTTTTCAAGCACCTCATGTCACTGTATCCTCATAACTAATTCTCTATCTCCATGGTCAAAGCTAATCCCACAGTAAAGTGTATGGGCTTGGAATTACACACGTTTTCTAAGGACTTACCCTTTTAGATATCTGGAAGAATTCACCGGACTCCACAGAACATATTCCTGTGAAGCTCCCATTAAAGGCACAGGGCACAGATGGCAATGCAGGCAAGCAAGAGGTCATAGAGACAACTCCAAACACATTCATGGACCTCTGTGCTGCAAGCTTCCTTGATGACTCAATCTGCTGTTTCAGCTGTCAGCTACAGTGATTGACACATTGCTGGGATGAGAGTGCTAATTCTAAATATTCTAAGGTGCATAATGAGAACCCAAGGCAGAGAGGTGAGAACAACTTTACAATCATTAGCACCTAGTTACAATTAAAAAGATAGTGTTTATAAACATTTGGGAGCTCAGTCTCCTTCAAGAAATTTAGCAAGTTATTAAAATTGTTCCTCCATAAAAATATGTACACTTACATACATACATAATTTTGAGTACAACCATAAAAAGTTTTTTAGTATTATTGTTTTTATTTAAGAATTTTTTTTATTCATTTTACATACCAACCACAAATCTCCCCTGTCATCCCTTCTCCTGATCTCCCCCAGCCTTCCAGCCCACCCCTAATCTCTCCTCTATAAGGGTAAGGGCTTACTCCCACAAGGAGTCAGCAAAGTCTGGTCCATTCAGTTGAGGCAGGACCAAGCCCCTTGTCCCCCATCAAGGCTGAGCAAGGTGTCCCACCCACCATAGGTAATGAGCTCCAAAAAGCTAACTCCAAAAAGCCAACTCATGAACCAGGGATAGATCCTGTTCCCATTGCCAGGGGCCCCCTAACAAACAAAGGTACACAACTGTCTCCCCCATGCAGAGGGCCTAGTCTGATCTCATGTGGGTTCCACAGTTGGCAATCTAAAGTTTGTGAATTCCTATGAGCTTGTCAACAATAGAATGTTATAAAGTCTTGATACTCAGTCATCAACTCTCTGGGAGGCTCTGTATTTCATATTGAGCTTTAAAAACTGTGAGATGGGAGGCTGTAGGAGATCTGGAGTTGATGTGAGGCAGACCCTCAGCTGCAGTAATGACATTCAGTTTTCCCCTTCTTTTCAGGTGCTGCAAGACTGGAAACTATCCTGCCAACTTAATTATTCTTCCTCAGCCAAGAAATAGAATTCCTCTTATTCTTGGGCACATTTGCCCTGCTGATTTTTCCTTCTGCATCTCTTAAAAGAGAAAGAATGGGTTTGCTTTTCACTTTCCTTCTGGTTTGCAAGAAAAAAATGTATATTCCTTTCTTGCCTCACAGTGTGTGCTCTAAATCAGTTATGATTACCAGCCAAACCACTGCATGTCTGTGCTGAGTTATAGAACACCCATTGTGCTGGCATCACACCCAGCTTGCTCACATCTTACTAAAACCTCTTAGTTCCCATTGTTCATCCTGCAGAGCATTCCTTCCTTGTGCATCTGTAGAGGTCCACAGAAATAGCACACAGCCTTTGGTGTCTGGCAAATAGACAAAGCATTCCTGTTGTTTTCCATTATGATCAACAAAGACTCACTTGTCCAGTGAAAGAAAGCTGTGAAACTTGAGCATAGGGTTCAGAATTGGCT
Source organism: Onychomys torridus (assembly GCF_903995425.1). Taxonomy (NCBI): domain Eukaryota; kingdom Metazoa; phylum Chordata; class Mammalia; order Rodentia; family Cricetidae; genus Onychomys; species Onychomys torridus. The sequence continues at coordinate 36,751,105 of NC_050458.1, read as the reverse complement.
ACCCTTGTTTTAAAATAAACTCTACTTTACAATTTCTTGGGATGCTGCTGCTACCTTTGTCTGCCATATAGTTTCTACAGCATCTTTGATGACTATGTCCACACTAATCTACCATCTTTAAGTCCTCTGATCTAGCTATTGCCAACTGAAAGAAGGGAAATGAATATTATTAACACATTGTCTCATACCAAAGTGGATCATAATTGTCCTGGAGGTTCTTGTATGTAATTCTTTCAGGTCCTGCTTTCTTTTTATTCTTATCCCAGATATGAATCTTCTGCTCATAGAATTTACTCTTCATGTGCATTGTATTTCACCATTTTGCCATCACTTTCCTTTTAGAAATGAATATAGTTTATTTCATGCCATATAAACATTATATACTCAGGCCTTGTTGAATTTTGCTGATCTCCCAAGGAGCAGAGGCATAGAAACCAAACATAGATGGACTGCATGTTGGTATGACCATCTATTCACCATATATATTTGGAACCATCCTGGTTGATATCTCTGAGATCAGTATTCTCACCTGTGAAACGCTACCATTGACTTCAACCAAGAACTACTTTCAAATCTTCCCTGGCACTCAGTTTTCTCACATCTGAAATGACTTCCAGTGGTCCTCTACAGCTGTGATGTGAACAACTGAATGGACTAAAGCCTTTGGCACCCTCAACATACTTTCAAAGACAACAAAATTTCACCACATGTTAGCTTTAGTTATTACCAAACATAAATAGAATATTTAAATGTATGCTTCAAAATTCAGGCATTTAGGTTATAATTAACATATAAACAGTGCTTTAAGGAATGAATGAGAAGAGAAAGGAAGAAGAAATGGATATACGTCATAAAGTCAGTAGCTTAAGCAGAATGGAAGAACAAACAAAGAATAAGGCCTAGGAAGGCAGGGCTCCCCGCTCCTGGAACTCCCTGTCCTAATAGTAGTTGATGTCAGGTTAAAAGGTCAACACTGGAGCTCAACCTCTAGTGCATTAGAGGGAGGGGTTGAGACTGCCATGTTCTCTTGATTTAACAGGCGTTCTTCCCTGTATTTTATTTTCAATAAAGCAAAATCACTGGATTTTATTTGAATATTGTTTAAAATAAATTACTTTTATATATGTTATAATAATAATAATAATAATAATAATAATAATAATAATGTCATCAATCTGAGAATGAGTTGGGGGGCATGGAAAGAATTGAAGAGATGAGACATGGAAAGGTTTGAAAAGGGTGGACAGGGAAGGAGGAAGTGATATAATTATATTTTACTTGTTTTAATGTAATATCTTTCTACGCTGAAGTAGCAGAATTCTTTGGTGATTGCCTTCCAGATACAATTGGCCCACACCCCACACCCTTTGCCGGGAGAAGTCCTTTTCCCTTCTCTTTGTCTCCCGAAGCTTGTCACTAAAGGGTGGATGCTTCAGTACCCCTTCTGACCTCCTTGATCCAAGCCACTCCACTTAAATCACCCCTTTCAAAAGGAGGTGGGAACAGAACTTCAAAGCAGTTCATTTGACAGTTCTTGGGTTTCAGAAATCAAAGAGAGTTGTTGGTAGCCTGAGTGCTCTAATGAGCTTGCTTGCAAGGGGAGTGTGAGTCCTAGGTACTGACCTTGCTTCTGAGGGAGAGTCTTACTGCCCACAGGGAGGTAAGCTCTTTGGGAGCAGTAGCTGTACTGAAGTAACCTGGAGGGAGAGTTGGACTCTGATCCTGGCAGTGTTGCTTCTTGTCTAGATGACCTTAGGACACATTGCTTCTAAGATCTCTTCCACTTTAAAGTTCTTTCCTTGGAGACACACACCAGAGTGGAAAGAACATGGTTTGTATAATCTGGTTCAAATACCTGTGCTCATGGGTATTTCATTAATACCAGAACCATCTATGAAAACACAGTGACTTATCACCCTCCTTCCAGGTATAATTTACTTCTTAGATTAATGTAATTGTAAAGGGTACAGAAGTGAGGTTTAGGAACATTGGTCCACATCTACAGCTTAAAGGACAAGTGCAGAAAAGTTGGAGGAATTCTATGTACAGTCAGAAACACAATGATCACCATTGTTTTCTTTACTTGATGCCGTTGAAAAGTCCAAGCCACTGACATGGAAAGAAAAATAATCAAAGGAAAGGAAAACAGGTTAAAGACAGCTTTTAGTTCTTACAGTATTGTGATTTGAATATGGACTACCCCTAACAGACTCGTGTACTGAAGGCTTGGTCTCTTTCTAGTGGTGCTAATGGGGGGGTGATTGGATCTCAAGGGTAGCAACTTCTCCCTTGGATAAAGTCACTGAGACATTTACATCTGGATGGGCTCTTAGAAAGTGGAGCCTGGTTGAAGACAGTCATTCTCCGGTATCAGACCTTCAATAGATAAATCTTTTGCTCCTTTCTGGTTTCGCATCTGTTCCCCAGCTATTGTGGGCTGAGCACATTTTCTACTGTGTCCTTCCTCCCAAGGTGTTTTTGCAAAGCCACAAGCAGAAAAGCTCAGCACCCACAGACTGAAATATTTGAATCTCTGATCTAAATATACCTTTCATTTCTGAACATTTTTTCCCCCCATGGCAACTCAAGAGCTGTCTGACACATACAGATACAAATATCTATAGAGAAAATGCAAAAGAATTTATAGATTATGATAAATAAGAACACTCAATAAGCTTTCTAGATATAGAATTTAGGGAGTCTTGGCCCTGGAGGAGATGGGAATGGAGGGGAAGGGCTAGGGGGAAGGTGGATGTGGGGTCAGGAGGGGGGAGGACAGGTGAACCCATGGCTAATGGGTAAAACACAACTATAATAAATAAAAAATGGAAAAAAACTCAGTTGTCTAGATAAATCTCAATTGCAAATTCAAATGAGGATCAGGAGATTGGCAGCTCAGTGAGTAAAGTGTCAGCTGTATAAGCTTGAGGACTTGAGTTTGAATCTTCAACACCCAATAAATGCCATGCATGATGGAGTATATCTGCAACCCAGAACTAGGGCATGAGAGGCAAAGATAGGAGGATCTCCTAAAATGCCAGGCCAGCCAGTCCAGCAAATCTGTGAGCTCCAGGTTGAATGATGAATTCTGTTTTTTTTTTTAGAAAAAAGATGGAGAGTGTTAGACTTAAGAAGTCAATCCCTGCTGTGGTGGTTTGAAAGAAAATGGTCTCCAAAGGGAGTGGCACTATTAGGAGGTGTGGTCTTGTTGGAGGAAGAGTGTCAATGGGGGTGTGGGCTTTGAGGTCTCTTTTCTCAGGCTTCCCTCAGTGTGACAGCCAGTTAACTTCCTATGTGAGATGCAGCACTCTCAGCTCAAGCACCATGACTGGCTGCACACTCCCATGCTTCTTGTCATGATGATAATGGACTGAACCTCTGAATTGTAATCAAGCCACCCTCAATAAAATGTTTTCTTTATAAGAGTTGCTGCCATGGTCATGGTTAATCTTCACAGCAATAGTAAACCCTAACTAAGACACCTGCCCTTCACAGTCACATAAGCACACACACTCAGGAAGGCTTGCATACACACATACAAATACATATGTGGGGCGCCCAAACCAGCTTGACCACATAGCTGCTTTAATAGGCTAAGGGGCCAAGACACAGCTGCCATGATAGGCTTACTGGTAGGCAGCACCCAGATCCAGAAAAAAGGCATAAGCTGACACCACCCTGGCATCACCCTGGCACTGCCCAGGAACAGGCCAGCATCTAAGAGGAAGTACCTGCCATTCTAAACAGTACAACCATTAGATAAGATTAGATAAGATCACCAGATGTCCTTGAGCCCAGCACACATCTATTTCCTTTTAACCAAGACACCCATAGACAAATGTCAGCCAATCAGACAAATCTCCTAGCCCCTACTCTGTTATGATAAAAGTCCTACCCCACCTGGGCTTGGTGCCCTCTGCTCTCCCTGCTATGCCCGACAGATGGAGAGACCATGCTCAAACTTGAAATAAAGGCTCTTTGCTTTTATATATAAGATTTGGTCTCTGTGGTGGTCTTTTGGGGGTCCCCACAATCTGGGCAAAACACATACATGAGAAAATGCAGTTGGACAGACTTTTAAAAACAAAGTAGCAGAATAAGATGGAGGAGGAAGGACAGGAAGGAGGGGGTAGGAGGAGTGGAAGGGGGAGGAAAAGACAAATTAATGAAAGAAGAAAAGGAAGTAAGAAGAGAGAAAAATATACAGCCTCCTGTTCATGATAGCAACAAGAATTATAATGTGCACAGAAATAAACCCAAAACATTTAAATCTATGAAAAACACAGAAAAAATGCCTTGAAGGGCAGTAAGTTCATAGGAAGAAACTAGTACCTTATCACAGTATCTGAGATTGGTGTTACTAATTAAACCCCAGGAATAGAGGTTCCCCAAATTCTACAGTTTTCAGGGATGTCCTTCACAAAATGTATGGATCAACTCAAATTTGCAACAGTCGATTTCACAGAGAAATACTGATCAATAAATGGAAAAGTAATATAAATTCATCTGTGAACATCATAAAAACAGGTTCTGTCTCACAAGGATGTAAACTCTCTGTGAATTAATTTTTTAAAAAATCCCAGTTGACAAAAGGGGAAATTATCATGGTTTGATTTGTCTTGGAAACAGACATGGTTCTCTCCTGATTTCCCATCTCACAGCACTACAGTAAAAGGTTTTTTTCACAGCTCACAGTTGTAAACCCTAAAGAACAGAGAATGTGTGGCTATATTTTCAAGGTGTCAAGATGGAATCAGAACCCAGGTTGGGGTTTTCAGAATAATTTGCCTCTCTGCAGGGTTTTGGTCATTTTTATTTAATCATGTGATATTTTATCTATATCATGATTATTTATTAGGCACTTATATTTATTATATATTAAGAATGATGGTTATTTTTATTTTCTCAAATCATATAAGGAAATTTTAAATATTCCAAGAAAAAAAACTTAATGTCTAATGTAAAATTTAAATATTAGGGGAAAGTGGTGTTTTATTGTACTAATGATATTTTGAAGCTGTAGAACACTGTGTATTCATCTAAATGTAAAGAGCATTAACCTTCAGACAAGAAATAGAAGTATCCATGGATGGAGTGTCATAGACCCTAGAGGAGAGCCTTCTACTGATATTTTCCTAAACCAATGTAATTTCTAACTGTATTCTAAATGCATATCCTTATAGCTACTAAGAAGTGTAGTCCTTGCATTTCATCAAAGAAGATTCTCTTTGTAAGTGATAAATACTATTACAGAGATCCACAAGTGGCCAACATGTAGAAAATAAGTGACCCTGGGGTACTCTCTCCCAACTGATACATCTATACTCCAATTCCTAAAGCTCAGAAAGCATCACAAGAGGGAAGCAGAAAGACTGTAAGAGCCAGAGTACCAGGATACTTGCTGTGAGACAGTATTTTTCAGAATGACAAGGAACCTTCACCAATGAAATCTCAACCATATGGTCTCTTAACAAGACTTACATATTGACAACAACTGCTGGCATGCAAAAATGTAATGACAAATTTCACAAATCCTAACTCCAAGATGAAGAGCTACATTCAGTCAGTGGCTAATGAGAAAAAGTGAATCAGTTTTCTCCCTAGATAAGCCCTCTGTTATGATTTCCAATATCAAGAGATCAGCCTTAAAAACATGTAGAAATATGCAACATTAAACGGACTCAGTAAATTGTGTGTATACACTCATGTATGTATATACTCTTATATGAAATCATCAAAAAATTAAAAATAAAAGGGAAGGAAAATGGAAAAGATAAATATATAAATGAACAATGGGAATATAATATACCACAATGTATATAATGTGAACAGTTTTAAGATTTGCTGGCCAACAGAATGTAACCAGGAAAAGGGAGAACTAATCGTTCATACCAAATATATACATTATAGAAGTTATACAATGAATACCACATGATGTCTTAATGTACACACACACACACACACACACACACACACACACACACACACACACATTGTTCAATTTTTAAATCAGGCTAAACATGTCTATATCCCAATTTGGTATCCTTCCTTTCTTGTCTTTTTACTTTGGATTTTCTTCACAAAGTATTCAGTATCCCAGTGCTCCTTTGTGGATCCTTTGACTTCTGTGTTTTGATTACTCCAGAAATCTTCCCTGTTTGGAGCTACTTCATGTGTAACTTGATTTGTAGATTTTAAATGTCATGAACTACACATTAAGGTGGTTTCTTTTTATTTTTGTGTGAGTCTGGATTCAAGAATACAGCCCTCTGTTCCATGTGTCTATGTGTTCTTGAGTCCTCAAGATATTGGCATCATCCAGACATCCATTCTGATTGTCCCTGTTGTTCTAACCAGTACTTGGCACAGATTCACATGTTTTGGGTCCACTCATGGCGATTTGCAGCTTATGAGTATACACACCTGTGTTCCCTTAAGAAATCAGCCTGAACGCAACAAGGACCTTAAATTTCCCAGGGGTTGTTCAAAACTGGATATAATCTCACAGTCTCTTAACTTACTTTGATATGTCAGAAGTGCATATCAACTTATATTAGACACTATCCCTAGACTCAGATGTATTAGCCTGAACCAGCACAGGATCTTGTGTAGTATGTCTATGAATAAATTGTTGATGCCTCATTGTAGCCAGTATTGTTCTCCTGAAGTATCACTTGATCTAAGCAGCAGATTGACTCAATGGCTCCAAGATGAGGTTGCTCATACCTCATAAATGTCTCTGCTGCCATCCATCACATCTCCATCTTCCAGAGGTCTGGATGGATCATGTGATAGATCTGTTGTCACATCTCATGATGACTTCAGCTCATGGACTTACAGATCCAGACAAGTGAAAGCAAACACCGTTCCTTTCATGCAATTGCTGATGTTTGAAGTGTCGTTTGCCCTAGGACTCACACCAGAAAGCCTTGTCTCATTACTAGTGGATTCCCACTGTCATTCCAATGAGAATTTGCCCATTATACCTGCGATAATGTCCTGATTCATTTAGCATCCACCTATTTCAAGCATTCATTCACTCCACAAACCAGCTTTATCCTTCCTTGCTTCAGACTTTACACTGTGCTGAGTGGGAACTGTAACTAACAGTTTTCCCACTCCTAAAGTCGTTATTCCCAATCACTTGTGAACAAGAAAATGCACTGATGAACGTAAACAACCAAAGTGCAGTCTAAACAATGATTGGGGAAAGGGAACTATTTTCTAAAAGTGGCCCAAGAAATGACACTTCTTCTCAAAGCCACAAACTCAACTCCCTCATTTAGGAGGATTAGGAGTTTAATTACAAGACCTCAGAGCTATGTCATTATGCCTTCAGAAAGGGGTAAAAGAGGCCAAAGTCCTCCCCCTTTTCCCAGAATTAATTAGTTGGATAGGCTAATGGATTGAATCTGGGGACAAAGAGTACAGTCACTCTAGGCAGAGCCAACATGGCTTTGGCTTTGAGCTTCTTGGTTCCACTTAGTTCTTGAGGAGCAGATTAGAGAGAGAGAGAGAGAGAGAGAGAGAGAGAGAGAGAGAGAGAGAGAGAGAGAGAGAAAGAGAAGAACCTGGGTCCAGGAAAGGAGCTGCTGTAGAAGAAGACACCTTTCCCACCTCAAGAAAGGTGGAGAAGAGAACAGTCTAGATTCATGCTAGTATAAATATTACATATTCAAACCAACTTTTGATTTTTTCATTCCAATTTGACAAATAAATTTAATCTGGACAGTTTGGGATGATTGTATCCTCAATATGCATGTCCTAGGTTCCATTTAGCAGAAATAAAAATCCATAAAATTAGTATTATTATTATTATCTAGGTTAAAGAAATGGTTTTACCACCTTATGTTTTTAATTATTGGTACATATGAGAAGGGGATACTACTTTGCTGAGAAGTTCTTCTATGGCATTATATATTTTAAAATGTGATTTCTACCACAGCCTTAAAAGTAAGTAAATGTAATTTCTGTTTTGCCAGTTTAGGAATGGAGGCTGAGAGAGCTTAAAGTACTTGCTAAGCTGCCTCTAACTCAAAGTGCTGGCATTGAATCACCCCAGTTTCCTGCACACACCTTCTTAAGGGAGCTGGGTTCATAGTCTATATTGATCAAGGATGAAGGAGTACTAATTTCCATATGGCTCTATGGCTGTGTCCCAATAGTTGGGAAATCTGCCAGCTGAGTTATGGGTATTCGATGGTGGCACTACCTATATTTATTTCTCCGTTCTCTTTCTTTCATTCTCTAAATATTAGAGAAAGGGTAATATATTCTTACTTTAATTTCTAAGACTTTAAAAAATATTCCTCAATATAAATCCAATACTGAATAGAAATAACTTTATTATGGGTAACTCTAATTCAGAAAAAGAATAATAAAGAAATAAAATATCTAATGGATAAACCTGAATTGTGTCGAATTCTTAAATTTTAGTACATGAAAAAATGCATACTCGAAGATATTTAAGGCTACTAGACTATCATATGGTAAAATTATTACAGTCAATATATAACCAGGGTCAACTGGCTCTGTTGTGAAGTTGTAGCACATTCATAAGCTTGTGGATCCAGCTCAAGCTTCCTTGTTTTGTACATGATGCTTGCTATGTTGTTTATAAAACATCTGTGTTGGATGTGGTTTTGATCTATAAAACAGTAATGTTTAAGCTGCCAAGTTACAAAGAGATTGAAATAAGAAAATACACATGAAAGGCAAGCTGTCTCAGTGTTGTGGCATATCATTGATTCCTTAACAAATGTCATGTGACTAAAATGTGAAATATTTGATAGAAAGAGGTAAAAAGCCTCATAGAGAGAAAGCAAACAAAACTATGCTTTTCTCTGTACAGTGTTGAAGAGAGAACAATAAGATCTGCTTTATTAACTCTGTAATGAATACAATTCATTGTGGGTAGAAGCTTTATTCTATTAGGCAAGTGGTTGTAAACTTTAGCAAGGATGTGTCATGATTAGCCACTCACATATAGGATGCAGAAATAGCCACTCACATACAAGATGCAGGATTAGCCACTCACATAAAGGATGCAGGGAATAGGCACTCACACACTGGATGCAAGAAGCCTTCCCATCTGCCATATGTGTTCCATGACCTTGAGAGACACAGGCCCAAACTTCTACATACCATCTTTCCTTCTTGAACTATTACCTAAATGGAGAAATCTTGAAAATGTACATCTTAAACTGAGCTTAGACATGCATCTTTCTTCAAAATGATTCCTTATGCAAATATGTACAACCATCTCAAGCAAAATTGATTTGTTAAGACTGAGTAGTATCTCCAATGCTCTCCCTATCTGTTGTGGGTGATAAATCTGTTACTTAAGTCTGTTGTCACAGGCTTTACACTCATCAAGTGGAGAACATGGTGTGTTCCATTAGAGTAGCAATTGTTTTGTGTGTGCCCTATGGGGAGAGCATATTGGAGGGATTACTTGAAATAAGGGAGGCAGTGAGTGTCATACTATATTAGTTACTTTTATACCTGCTATGACCAAACCAGAAGTACTGTAAGGGACCATGTCTTAGGGTTTCTATTGCTTACATGAGACATTGTGACCAGGGCTACTTTTATAAAGGAAAACATATAATAGAGGCTAACTTATAGTTCCAGATGTTTAGTACATTACTGACATGATGGCAGACAAGGCAGCATGGCATGCATACAGACATGGTACTGGAAAGAGGTAGCTGAAAATTCTACATCTTGAGCCAAAGGCAACAGGAAGTAAATGGAATGCTCTTCCTCCAACAATGCCTACACCAACATGGCCACACCTCCTAATAGTGCTACTTCCTCTGAGCTTATGGGGACCAATTACATTAAAAAACCACAGATGGTTTGTTTATTTCAACTCATGGCTTCAGAGGGTCCTGTTTAGGGTTGTTTGGAACCAGGTACTTCAGTAAGACACCATGGTGTCAGGAGTGTGTGGTGGAGAAGAACTGCTCACTTCATGGCTGTCCAGGACTGAGGAAGCACAGTAGGAAGCAGAAAGGACCCAATTCACAAGCCTATGGGGCACATTACATAACCAAACCATAACATAACACTGAAGAGCTTGGCTGGTGTTGAGGTAAAGAGAAAATATTATGGGAAATTCTCTCCAATAATTGAAAATGACTATAATATAACACATATTTTTTTTTTCGTGTGTGTTAAAAGCTCATGTATCCTTGTTTGGCATCTTCAGGACAGGCTAGAAATTCTGATCCTCCTGCCTTTTTCCCACAAGTTCTAGAATCACAGGCATGTGCCACCTCATCCTGTAAATGTGATACTTGGGATTACATCAAAGGTTTTATGCATGCCAAGTAAGCACTCTCCAAGATGAACTACATTCCCAGCACCGAAAGTATGTACTATAAGGTAAACTATGGTTGTGGAGTACAGATATAGGAAACATAGGCTCTGGATTCCAGGGATGGGCACTAAACTTTTAATATAAACGGATGTAAAGCCAGAGGTTCCGAGTGTCTCCAAGCAGGGAAGGCCCTGAGTCAAACTTTTGACACAGTATGGCTTTTCTCAATGGAGATATTACTGCAGGTCTGTGGGAGATATTAGGGATGTTTCAGTCAGCTATGGATCAGTACTTACTGAATTATTTTAAAATTAGTTAAAGAATGATCACAGGATTGTGAGGGACTCTTCCAACATGGATAATAGAATTTCTTATCTCCTCCTACTTGCTTGTAGTTCCTGAGCAGGTGCTGTGGTGCTGTTGCATGACAGTGATCTGGAAACATTTTACTTCAAGGTCATTCCTGAAATCTATCTGTTTTGTTGCATCTCAGGTGGTCCTGGCAGTAGACTCTGTGTGCCCAGCAGTACAGATCTATGTTAAATGACAGGGTTAATGTGATGTGACGGTGTTGAGGAGAGCCAATGGGATGCATCCAGATGGTTAACATAGGCAACTCCACCTTTGCTCCAGTGACTGATGCACCATTAAGCTGATAAAGGACCAGGTGCTCCCTGGTGACTACAAACATTCCTTTCAATCATGGACAAAGGAATCTTTCATATCCCTGTGAGCTCATCTGTCCCTATGTGAGCATGGAGGACAGCTCTTCACAAAATACGGACTGGATAAATATTTTACAGCAATCAACCATTCATATATAGTATATTCAAGTTGGTCACATTTATACCTGCCCACCAATATAAAGCACTTAGAAAATAATCTCTTTGGAAATGAACCAACATTACAGAAGACAGCACACCGGAGTCTTTCCCAAACAGAAGATGGCACAGTATCTGCTTGCTTCATTATGCCATAAGTTTTTTGAGACTATAGGATTGCAATTTGTTTACTTTTGTGTTCCAAAGTATTTTACTGGTATGAAAATTCAATTCTGTTGAATAATTATTTTAGCAACCCATAAGCATTTCTGGAGTTTGCTTTGTTTTTGATTAATTGCCACTGATATAAAATTAATTAATTGAATTAAGGGCAATTAATTCTTTTGTTTATAAAAAACAAAACTATTTTTCAGTCATGGATTCTATTTACATTTCCCTGCATGGCCGTCACTGTGTTGAAAAATGCATTAAGTAATGACAGAAAGCAACTTCCTCTTAGACCAGTTTGACTGAGGGTTGTTTCACCTATTTAGTTCCATGATTTCTGTCCTTCATCATAAAAATATAATGTTGCTCAGGTTTTGTTTTGTTTTTGGTTTTTTTTTTTTGGTTAAAGATCCATGCAAATTTAAAAAAATATGTGTATGTGGGCCTTTGTGTACATGCATGCATATACAGGTGCCCGAGAGTCCAGATCATAGTTGTCATACTTTCAAACTGGAATTACAGGTGGTTAGGAGCTGCCAGATGTGAATGCTGGGAAACAAAGTCGGGTTCTCTACAGGAGCAGTGCATACTCTTAGTTGTTGAATCAGGTTCTCTACAGGAGCAATGCACACTCTTAGTTCTTGAGTCAGATCTCTACAGGAGCAGTGCACACTCTTAGTTCTTGAGTCAGATCTCTACAGGAGCAGTGCACACTCTTAGTTCCTTAGTCAGATCTCTACAGGAGCAGTGAACACTCTTAGTTGTTGAGTGAATCATTAGAAAAGAAATAGAATTCTAAATGATAATACTAAAATAAAATTTAATAAGATAAAACAGAAACTAATACATCATACCATCATAAAATAAAGAAAAGGAAAAAAAGACAAGAAAAGGTACTAGTAACAGAGACCCACTCATTTGTACAATCTGGAATCCCATAAAAGCACTAAATTGGAAGCCATAATATATACCTAAAGGATACTCTTTTTGCCTCATCTTTTATAGGCTCCTTTCAGGCCTGATAGGAGGGATATGATGGAGACATCTCATTAGGGTTGAGACATCTCATTAGGGGTGCAATAATGATGCATCCAAGGTCTCTAATTCTGTCCATAATAACTGTGGGTTTCTGTATTTCTTCCCACCTGCTGCAGGAGGAAGTTTCTCTGATAAGCAAAGGCACTCATCTATAATACTGCAGTATGTCATTAGGAGTCATTTTATTACTATCTTTTTTTTCCTTTTAGGAACAGCAGTGTTTGATTTTACCCTGGGTCCTTAGGCTAGCTAATCTCAGTCTGTTAGTCATCCAAGCTTTGCTGGGTATGGGGTCCATTTCATGGAGTGAGCCTTAAGTCAAATCAGATATTTTTGTTGCTCCTACAAGCTTTGTGCCACAATTGTACTAGCATATCTTCCATGTAGGGCACCACTGTAGAACAAAGGATTTGTGGCAGGGTTGGTGTTAATGTTTTTTTCTAAGGTAGTGCAGAGTATTTTTCTACACCAAAGACATTAGCATATGAGCTGAAGGCACTATGTAGTCATCAGCTCAACTTCTCCATGTTAAATGAGTTGTGTAGGCATTGTCTCCAGCAATGGGGTCTCACTGTCAGTTTGTAGAGAGCAACCTATTGTCTTGGCAACAGCCTGGATTGTTTGGGATTCCTGGGGGACCCCTTTAGCGAAAATCTCAATTAGATGTAACCCAAGCGCTGCACTGTAAACTTCATATGGTGACAAGAGATATCCAATTATTTGGTAATTTTATTTAGATCACCTTCATATATGACTATATTATAGGACATTTCTTTTCTACTGTATTAGATTTGCATACTACTCCTCAAATGGCCCTTAATTTTAGCTCTCTTTCCACATATTCTATCCCTTGGCCCCTCTTCCCTCCCTCTGCTCACTTGATTCTCCTGTTCCAGGCCCTCCATCCAACATAACTACCTATTCTATTTCTCTTTCCTATGTAGACCTAACTATTACCCTGTCTCTTATTTTATACCTAACTCCTGTGGTTCTATGGATTGTATCTTGGTTATCATTGATTTAACAGCAAATATCTACATATAAGTGAATGCATATCATATTTACATTTCCAGGTCTGGATAATGTCACTGAGGATGAATTTTTCTAGTTCCATCCATTCCTTGTGGATTCCATTTTTAATGGCCAAATAATATTCCATTGTGTAAATGTACCATTTTTTTTTTAATCCCTTTTTCTGTCGAGGGACATCTAGATGTTTCTTCTATCATGTCTTCAGTGCTTAAGAGTTCCTCTACCATGTCTTGTGTTCTGTTGCTTACGTTTGCCTCTGAGGTTCTCATTTGAGTTCCTAAATTTTCCATTTCCAGATTTTCCTCAGTTTGGATTTTCTCTTTTGATTCTATTTCTACTGTCAGGTCTTGAACTGTTTTATTCATTTCCTTTCACGTTTTGTGTTCTCATATATTTATTTAAGATATTTATTCCTTTCCTCTTTAAGGACTTCTATCATTCATCTAGGCTATTTTAAGGATTTGTCTTATGTTCATCCATGTTGCAATTCCCAGTACCTGCTGTGGTAGGGTTACTGGGCTCTACTGGAGACATATTGCCCTGATATTGATTGTGTTTTTATGCTGTCATCCAGGCATCTGGGTTTTGGAAGATTATCTGATCTTGTCTTTGTTGGGTAGGTATTTTGTTCCCTGGTTTCTCTTGCCCTCTCTGGTTCTTGGGAAGATGTTGTGGCTATGTGTTGCCTGGTCAGAAATCATTCTGGGACCCTGATATGTGTAGCCACTGTGGCTCCAGGTAAAATGTGTTTCTAGGGATTGGGAGCTGACAGTTAGGAATGGAGATTGGCTAAGAGGGGGCAGCTGGAGAGGTCCACAGGAGTGAGGAAAGCAAAGTGTTCCACGAGGATCTGCTTAGTCCACTGGAAGTGGGCATGAATAGTGAGGAGAAGCTACAGCAGGTAGAGTGCTATAGAGCTGGGAATGAGACTGGGAGATTGGATATAGCATAGAGTAGGGGAGTGAAGCTCTGACGTTTGCTGGCCTACTTGATTCCAAGCAGGCTTGGTTGGTGGGTTCCTAGGGACTGGGAACACAGGATAGGTGGGGAGGAAGGTTGAAGGAGAAGATCTGCATAATTCAATAAAGATAGGAGCAGAGAGGAAAGGATGCCACAGCAGGTAATCTACTACAGTGCTGGAGGTGAAACTGGGAATTGGATCTACAGGAGAGGAGGAAGGGTAGGTGAAGATCCCCAGTTAGAATTCCTGCTTCCCTGGCCTGAATAAGCATTCAGGTTCTCAGGGAGTGACTTCTGTAGATGGGGGCTGGTATAAAACAATGACTGGAAGTAGGGATGTTTGCAGGGGAGATCTATGTGATTCACTATGGCGGGTGAGGGAAGGCTGCAGCAGGTGGTTTGCTACAAAGCTGGTGATGAGACCAGGGGAATGGATTTGGAGTAGAGGAGGGAGAGGTAAATATTGGCCTTTTGTTTCTGAGAAATGTGAGTATATATTTCAATGGATAAGCTCTTCTAGTTTCCTGAAGAAGCATTCTGTCAGTTACCAAGGACATCATGCTAAAGTCTCTGTCATTGCACACGTCTGTTTCTTGTAGCCATCCTATTATTTTCTCCTTCATATATTTTGAAGCTCCTTCCTTACCCTGTAATTCTTTACTATTAGATTTATTATGAAATTTCTGAGCATAATCACTGGCACAGCTTCCAAATTTTCAGCTTTTATTCTAGCTCTTTGCCAATGTTTTTCCCTGTGTAACTATTTCAGAAAGTGTTGGCTCAGTTGCATAGAAACTTAGTAGTTTTCATTTTCTTCCTAAATTGACAGCTTATTATTAGTTTGTACTTTGTAAGTAGTGCATATTGCTTAACACAAAATCCACAGCCCAGCTCTGTTTAGTCTGGTCACTGGTACTGTATCTAGTATTTAAAGTGTTCTTGTTGTTGACAATACATATCTATGCCATGTGTCTAGGTCTGCCTGACATGTATTGTTTTGATGCTTTTAGGCTTCCATCTTCATGGTGAAATTTCATGTCATTGGGTTAATTTCTGTTCTTTCACTACTTGTTTTGCATGTGCCCTGCTTGTTTCCACTCTGTTCACTGTCGTCTGCATCCTCTAAGTGGATTGTGTTCCAAATTTTTTGTTCTGGTTTATCTCACTGAACTGTTAATGCTCTGTCAATCTGTACTGTGATATTTTAGTGCTTGCTTTTGGTTGATGATATAAATATTTAATGTATCATCATTTTATTTTGGTGATTTATTACTTAATTCAGAGTGAAACATCCTTAAAGTATCAGACTTCCATTTTTCCCTCACCAATCCTTTTGCTCTTGTTGATATTTTATTAGAATTCAACCCTCCATGTGATAAACTCCATACATACAGCAGTTATTTTTTCAGGGAACAAACTGTATTTTAATGGTAGTTAAACAACAGGAAAGAAGCATAAATGTTCATCTAATATTTATTATCTTTAATACCTTACATTCTTTTGTGAAGCACCAAATTCTGTCTGATATTAATCTCCATGTGTAGGAATGAGTTCCTGGCAATCTGAAGTTACAGAGTGGAAGCCTTTCCTTTAAATATGTTTCTGCTGTGCTTTCAACTTTGATAAAAACTATCTCACCAGGCATTTAGATTTCAAGTGGACAGATCTCCCACGCTCTCTTTTTGTGTGTGTCCTCTTTCTCTTGTGTCTTTTCTTGGGCTCTTTTCTTTCTGTTGGTTTGTCCTATCCAACTTCATTTGTGATAGTTTTATTTTTTCTTATTATATTGTATTTATTATTAAAATGCTTTCACAGTACTTTAAGTATTCTTTACTTTATTTTAAATTATATTTAGTTGTAAAATGTGGATCTCTCCTGCTTGATGCTCTTCCATTTAGTACCTCATTCCTTGTCCTCTTTGCACTGTCCTATCTTTATCTACTACCAGTAGTGTTAAACTTTCCTTTCTGTAATATATGCCAGTGCTTCCCTCAAGAAAGAAATTAGGACATCATAATAAAACAAAGCAAAACATAAAGTGTCCCTGACCAGGAATCATTCCCTACATTCTTATTGTAGACAGATTTTTACTTGGGCTGCCAGCCCACAAAAAAACAACAACATGGAGACTTATTAATTATGAAAGCTCAGCCTTAACTTAGGCTTGTTCCTAACTAGTTCTTATAACTTAAATTAACCCATGCTATTTTACATGGCTTGGTTACCTTTATTCTGTAATGCTCATCCTGCTTGTCTGCATCTGGCTGTCGTCAACTCTACCTTTCTTCTTCCCAGAGTTCTCTCTGTCCTGAAGTCCCTGATATACTTTGTGCATAGTTATTGGCCATTTAGCTTTTTATTAAACCAATCACAGTGGCATATGTTTACACAGTGTACTCAAATATTTCATAACAGCTTATAGTAGAGGTCTTCTCACCATTATCCCATGTGCCATCTGTATGTTGATCACACATATGGAGAGTGTGGCACATCCTGTGTCCTCCATGCACCTGAGCTAGGAGCAGAAGTCTTTCTTTTTCCATGTTTTTTTTTTTTTTTCTCTTCAGTCACACAGAGGTGTGCTGGTTCCTCAACTATGGGTGATTCCATCCCCTCTTGCTGTTCCTAGATGCTTTGCTCCTGCTTCTTCACTCGTGTCTGCAACTTCTCATGCAACTGAACCCTTTACCAGCACTTCATATGCTCAGATCTCTCTGAACAAATTCTTGGGGAGCTCCTTCCCAGAGCTTCCATTGACTTTTCCTTTGTAATACCTTGTGATATGCTTGAATTTCCTCAAGTCAAACTGTGCAAGGGTAGCAAATATTTACCCTGAACAACTATATACTCTGTTAACTTCTAACTTATAGTGCAAGTGATCATAATTAGTTTCTATGTGACTTTTGCCAATGTTCATTGGTGTAATCAATATATACATCTGAGAAAACACTCTGCTCCTTTATTGGTAGGCAGAATTGGAATGGAGAGAGAGCTTTATCTGTGGAGTAGGTATACAAGGAAATGTATTTCTAAGTTAAATACTAATGCAAGGAAGTGTTTTATTACATAAAGTTTATCATTTGGCACTGCTATTAAAGTTGATTATTTCAACATATTTGGTAACTGCACACATATCCATATTTATAAGCTCTGTTCCTCTGGGGACTTGATCCTGTTTTATTTAATACTTGACATCTTTGTATAATGAAGCAGATCCTCTTTGGGGAAATTATACACTGAAAGTTCCAGAACATGTTTTCCTCTTTAATTTAGGTTACTTTTTGTGTAGGAAATGTTTTAACTTTTATTTATTCAAATCTGTTCATTTTCATTTTGTGATTTTTCCCTCACCCTATTTTTAAAATTCTAAATAACTAGCCCATCTCTAGAGATTTGGCAGATTTTCATTTCTAATGTCTTTGTTTTTCTAAGAGTTACTGTTTGAAATCATACCTGTAATTGCTGAGGGGTTTATTTAGATGGCTGTGGGGAGTTGAGAATGCAGACTAATTATAAGTCTCCTAAATACATAATTATTTTTCTAATACTTTCTTTGGAATTAACTGTTTATTGTTTGTCATTGAATGATTCTCTATGGGCTGGCAAGATGGCTTTGTGGATAAAGTTGGCTGCCACCAAACATGATGACTTGAGTTCAAATCCCTAGGATCTACATGGTAGAGGGAGAGAACTAATTCTTGCAAGTTGTCCTATGACCTCTATATGTACACTGAGGTACATCCCTTCCAACCACATAAATAAATAGATAGATAGATAGATAAAATTTAATGAAATTATACAAATGTTATTTATGAGGGTTTTCCTGGTTTTAATTCAATATCATATTTCTTAATTTAAATGAGTTACCTACTCCATTTTAGATGTATAAGGAAAGAATCAGCTTTAATTAGTAATGCTCCACAGAAACTGTTTGTAAAATGTAGTTAACCATGATACAATTGTGTTAAATACTCTATTCATATCCCTGATTCTGATGTCTACAGCAAATGCTGCCTCCCTTCAAGAAGTCCATAGATTTTATACCCAGAATGTCCTGTCATTTCAAGGCAGTTAATGAATGATCAGACTGTACCACACTTGCTTCATGGTGTTGAATCTCCCATGGCTCCTGGTGAGTTCAATTTCAAATGATTCACCAGTTGTTCTGTGGCTTTGGCAGATAAACTCCCTGGCTTCAGCTTCCTGTGTTTAATGGTTGCAGTAAGATTGGCTTTCATACAGACCTCCTCCCCTTCTCCCAAGGGCGAAGTGAATTACTAAATGCCTGTTTAAGAAAGCATCAATAGGGGTTGGGGATTTAGCAAGCACAAGGCCCTGGGTTCGATCCTCAGCTCAAAAAAAAAGCATCAATAAGCTGTCGATTTTTCAAAGCAAGGGCTACAGGTGGTCTGATGGAAACAGGTTGGCCCAATGCAGATTTATCAGAAATTCATGGTTCAAGAAAATGATTAGTTAAAACAAAAGGTTATTGTTCTTTTCCAAATACTGTTGACTAATATAGGTGATTATGGAACCACTCATTCTGAAGACTAGACAAGGACAGCACTCGGGAAACAATCAGCAGATTGGAGTTCAACCATGGCCTCTGCATTGCTTTATACACAGTGCTACATTTTATATCTGAAAAACTGAAGCCTTCCTAACAGGCATCTTTGCCAATCTTCTGTTCCATAGTAGGGTGTTTTCATAGTCATCCAAAGTCCTCCCCCATGTGAGGGCTCCAGGTAAAAGCTTCCCTTACAAGCAGCTGTCCTGCTGTTTTTGAGGTTTTACAGTAGTACAGATCTCTGCTCTAAAATGGTATCCTGGTTCCTGAGCCCACTCATCACAGGTGCTGGGTTTGCATCCAAATTTTTTAAAGATCATACACAGTTTTAATCCTCCCTCAGGACACACACACACACACACACACACACACACACACACACACACACACACACACTGTAGTGGGTAGCCATCCCAGCATTGGCTTGGAAGTTCCAACCCCCACTGAGGCTTCGTAATGGTCACGCCCACAAGGCGGGGCAGAGGAGGAAGCGGAAGACGAAGGATCGGGAAGAGCTCTGTCTCTGGGTTCCCGGACTCTGGACGCTGGAGGTAGACCGAGCAGAGTTCTCCAGAGAACACCGCCGGACTGCGCTATACCCTTGCCAGACCCTGTAACCTACCCCTTCATTTGTAAGTTACCCCACAAAATAAACCTCCCTTTTAACTACGTGGAGTGGCCTTAATAATTTAACCAATACACACACACACACACACACACACACACACACACACACACACCACATCCCAAAGCACAGCATAAATCCACCTGCTGTGCCTCTTTATTTGAAGTCCAAATTGTCCTGAATGGAGTTGGCCATACATTTGCCGAGATGTACTTTACTCCTTCTACTTTAAATTGACTTTTAGTTTTGTCATCAGATCTATTTTAGTAGCTGTAGCCACTGAAATGATCAGTGCTTTTCCATTACCCTACACAGACCCTCAGGAACCTTACCCAAGTTCTGTTCTATGCAGCACTCATGGATTCACCATAGTCAACATTTTAGACTAGTTCAGATAGTCTACTTCCCTCTCATCTTTTCCTTCTCTCCTTCCTTTCTCCTGGCTCTGGCATTCTTGAATTGCTCAGGCTGGAAGGTCCGGGTAGTTCTCTAGCTTGTACCTATGAAGCATTTCAGAGTGATATGGAGGTTGTAGTTACTATGAGATCAGGGTAGCTGCTCACATGATAGCTGCCTATTGAAGTCCACAGAGGTGCATAATGGGATGGATTGACCAGGTGCGTGGTTACCAGGTATTTGGAAGGGTCTGGACTTGGCTGTGCTGTGTGGTATGCTTTGATCTAGCAAGGCGGGGGTGTCTTGCTCCACCTCTTGGATTTATTTATTTATTTATTTATTTATTTTTGAGCTGAGGATCAAATCCAGGGCCCAACCCTGGAATTCCTTTAAAAGCCCTTTAGCAGAGACAAATGGGACTGGTGGGTTTTGACCCAGGCTCTCCTGAGGCTATCCTGTGTTTCTATCTGTCTCTTTCTTCTCTATATTTCTATCTAAATATTTCCCATTTCTCCCTGTTCAGGAGTACCCTGGGGAAAAAGTAGGGTCAGTTCCCCCACAGCTGCCACAGGAAGATCTGCTACAATAGTTAATTAAGTGATGAGTATTTTTCATAGTATATGATATTTTTTTTATCAGCACCAAGTTTGGAGCCTTGCAATGGGAGAAATGGAATGGCCTGATATTGGACTAGAGACTTGGAGTGTGTATTTATGTATTCTCTTGAGCTGTGCAGTTTTAATGTCCTGAGGTTTCCAGAGTCCTCTTGTTTATATCAGAAATTTAAAATGTCTAAGTTTTAGAGAGCAGAACACTGGCTGGGGTTAAATACACATCAAAAGGTATTTCCTGAGAAGTTGTACCATCCCTGTGGAATTAGAGCTTTGTTTCCTGAAGGTATGGGGGAAGCCAGCAACCAAGCAAATGCTCACAAACACACAAATAAAACCCTCCCTACAGGAGTCAAAGTACCCAGACTGAATCAGGCCTCATTAAAAAAGGAAAAAAAAAGTTGTCTCTAATGTAAGCAGGAAACAAGGAGGTTGTTGTTGTCTGCTAGATCCTTACAGTAGTATTTTGTCTGTTCCCCATCTGTGACTTTACATTTTCATGAGGAAATCTGTTATTGTGGGTGAATGGTATCCTGGTCTTGCTTCCACTGCTTTGATTAAATATCTTGACAGCAAAGCAGTTTTGGGAAGGAATGGTTTATTTGCTTCACAATTCTGAGTTTCAGAGAGGTCATAGAGCCAGGAGCTTGAGCATGTTGGTCAGTCACATCACATCCTCAGCAAAGAACAGAGAAGAACAAATGGACCCATTTCACTTGCTGGCTTAATACTTAGCAAGCCCACTCTATTCTTGTATAGTCCATAGCCAAAACCAATAAATGGTGCCACTTCTAACAATAAACTGGGTCTACATCAATTAAAAATCAAGACTGTCCCTGATAGACATGTCCAGAGACCCAACTGATCCAGATGATTTTTATTTAAGATTCTTCCAAGTTGATTCTAGGGTGTGTTAAGTTGACAGCTGAAACCACCCAGAACAAATACCCTTGCTCTCACTGACAACACCATCAGGTCTTGGGGCCAGGGTCAGAACTGAGCATGGCTGAGCTTGGGGCTCAGCTTTGTTCTATTTCTATTTCTTCCTTTATCCTGAGCTGATAAGAGCAAAAACCTCAAAGCCATGATTCCTGAATGTATGTTGTTTTGCTTATTTCCCTTTATGTATTAATATAATCTTTTATTATGTATTTGGCCATCTATGTTAACTGTGCCATGAATAACCAATGGAAAGAAATGTCTTATGAGACAGAATGCTGAGTACAAAGAGAAAAAAATAACAAAGCAAACCCAAAACAAAAGTCACAGAACCAACCAAAGCAAATGTGCACATTTTTTTATTTTTTTAATTTTTTTTGAGACAGGGTTTCTCTATGTAGCTTTGTGCCTTTCCTGGAACTCACGTGGCAGCCTAGGCTGGCCTCGAACTCACAGAGATCCGCATGCCTCTGCCTCCCGAGTGCTGGGATTACAGGTGTGCGCCACCACAGCCTGACCCCACATTTCTTTAAATGGAAAACTTGGAACTATTTTTGTTGTTCAAATGTTAGGGAATATATCTAGAAAAATTAGTCCTTAGCCAAAATGTGATAAAATTCCCTTCATATCTTTACAATAGATATGGGAGCTAGAGGTCTTGCTTATTAGTTTTAATTTAGATATAACACAGTTAAGAAAAGCTGTGAGTGGAAAACCTCATGAACAAAGTACCTTAATGTTAGATGAAGATGGAGAAATGTAACAACACTAACAACTAAAGCTTCTTTATTGGTGATCTAAAAGGATCAGCAGGGATTTTCAAGAAAGTTTGGAAATGATATTCTAGTTGTGAATGCTTAGGTAGGTACAGAGGGAATGGAGTGATGTGCAATATTGAGAAGTTCCTGGCTGGACACAGCAACCCAATAGGAGGAAAAGAATTCCAAGAACAGGCAAGAGAGTCAGAGATACCCCTGCTCCCACTGTTAGGGCTTTTGCCTTGTCTTCTGGTATCTTGCTTTGTTCTGTTTGGCTGTTGTCTCTTGGAGGACTGCTCTTTTCTGTAAGAAGAAACAGAGGGGGAGTCGATCTGGTTGGGGGGTGGGGTTCAGGGGTCAGGACGGGGAGCTGGGAGGAATAGAGAGAGGGGAAACTGTAGTCTGGATGTACTGTATGATAGAACTATTTATATTTAATTAAAAAATAAAAGAGTGAAAGTGAAAAGAAAAACAACCTTAAAAAGAAGAAGTAAAGAAAATTCTCTGGCAATGAGAGTCTATAACAGGGCACATGGATTCTCTCATAGAAAGGTTCTTGGATTTGATCATCTAGCTCACAGGAAATTGGCAAATTTCTTCGTATCAGAGTTTAGAATATCAATAATATTTTAATGTTCCATATGCTTCAAGTACTGTTTTGAGCATTTTCATGCATTTAGTTATTTAAACTTTACAATGCTTTCATGGAATAGATGCTAGAATTATCTCTACAGTTGAAGGGCTTGGATCAGAAAGTCCTCAGATAATATATCCTGCCCCAAAGTTGATGTGACATGCCAGAGACAGGTGCTGGGTGCCAAGCTTCTCACTTCTGCTCAGATGCACTGAGAAGTTTTG
Organism: Onychomys torridus; assembly: GCF_903995425.1. NCBI lineage: Eukaryota > Metazoa > Chordata > Mammalia > Rodentia > Cricetidae > Onychomys > Onychomys torridus. The sequence continues at coordinate 36,728,008 of NC_050458.1, read as the reverse complement.
GTCTCTTCTTTTTGATTCTCGTGGTCTTTTCCCTTCATCTGATTGTGGAAACCATGTCTGGACACACAGGGGGAGAGGAAACTTGACACTCTCTTGGCCTCTGTAGAGATGTAGAATGTGGGTGCCACGTGTGCAAAGTCAGACCACATTATTGGGAAGCACAGGATGCTTGCCATTCACCCAAAGCTGATTTCTCCTGGGAAGCTCATATTCCTTTTCCACTTTCTTGAGGTGCTCTGGGTGTTATTTGGGAAACGATACATACCAAGGTGATTCAAATAGTTTCTGTGACAGGGCATTGTATTTGTTACATTTCTTGTTGCTTGACAATATGTCTGACAAAAGAAAACTAAGGAAGGAAGATTTGATCTAGGATCAAGGATTAAGGGTACAGTGTACCATGGCAGGAAAAGTTAGGAATTAAAAGTGTTGGTAGCTATGGAGACAGGAATGAGAGGCATGTGGGCACAATGTGTCCATAAGCAGCATAGAGAAATGCATGGTGAGTTCAGTTGGATTTGTTTTTTTGTCAGTTAGATTTTGAGTGTGTGCACTCAGTCTGTGGGCTGGTGCTGTCCACATTCAGAGTTGGCTTGTACAGCTGAGCTTCCACTTCTTAAGAAAAAAATGTTCTTACAGATACTCCCAGAGGTGTCTAGATCATCCTAAATCCAGATGAGTCGAAAAATGAATATGAATCACTCAGGTATTTCCTTCCAACATCTTAGTGTTCTTGTGCCTAGTGTTCCCTTGAGTCATTAAGACCCATCAGATTAGAGACTTTTAACTTTGAGAAATATCTCAAGTTCCAAACCTGATGTTTTTGTGTTTGTTTGTTTTTCTTTTTTCTTTTAACCAGTTTGTGAGAAATATGTAAGCATGCAAGAAGAGTGTGTCTGGTGCTGGGATCTGTGGGGGCTGTGAGGGGTAACGTGGCTCTACACCAACAAGCGTGTGTTCAATACAGAGTAGAAGCCAAATGCATCCTGTGGAGGTCATCCAATTCTAAGCCATTATGGTTTCTCACAGTCTAGTTCTTCCTTTTGTTTTCAGTCCTTAGACTTGCAGAGAAATTTTAATCGATATCCCCCAAACCATAGCAGGCTTTCTTGCTCTAGCTCCACATTTATGTGCTTCTTTCTTGTTTTCTATGTTTCTTGAAGGCACAGAGGTACTTAAGTTCCAGGGTTGAGAAAGTAAGCTGTAATATCAAAATCCCAGTGCCTGTTTGTTACTGTTTTCCTGACCTGTGAGTGAAGAATGGCTCTTATGTCTGTAAAGAAATAAACCCCCAGACAAACCATCATGGGCTTAATATGCTACTGTATAACAGTAGCATTGCCCTGGCCTCTGTTACACATTTGTGATTCCTGTCTCTTGTTTTCAGTACTTTGTTAATGATACCTTGTGTCTCAGTTTCTCTGTTTATGCATCCGTAGGATTCTGTCTCCTCATGATGTCCAGTGCTCTGTGCATATTCCTTGCTGGTTCACTGTGCAGGGGTCTACTCTGCTGTCAATTTCATCTTTGTTTTCCTTTGCTTATTTTTCATTTCCCTCCCTATCACTAAGACTAGATGTGTCTTAGGGCACACCTGTCAATTTCATTCTTCCATCTAGCCTCCCTCTGCAATTGTTTTTTATATGCCATGACCAGGAATATTGCACATGTCTAATAAACTTAAAACCACTACAGAAGGAAACACCTACATTCCAGATTCACAGATCTTTATTCTAGTTCAACATGTGGATATCCAGTAGGAATATTCAAGGTTCTCCATGAACCTCCTCAGATTGTCTTCCAAACACACCCCTCTCTACTCTATTGTTAGTCAAGTCGCTACTATGTTTTCCTTTCTTAGTGTGGCCAGGTCAGCTAAGCAAAGTGTGTCTATCTTAGGAAGACTTCTTTCTGAGAGGACTCCATGGGTTTTATGTCATTTTTATGGCAGTATTGTTAAATGTCCTCTACTTACCCCTCATTGCCTGCTCTTGTTTACAATGGAAAAGCCAGAACTAGATGTTTATTATAGTGACAGGTGTGGAGTAAGATGCCAAACAGCCTTCCTTAAATCATAGTCCCAAAGGTCTTGGCAGTAGAGGCTTATTACTATAGTCTGGGTGATTCCCAGGCCCTCTACCCCTTAGCAGGTACATTAGTTTCCTCCTCCCCTTGTTTCTGTTACCAAATACTTGAAAAAAGCAACTTAAGTGAGTGGTGGTTTGTTGGTATATTTTGGCTCTTGATTTACAGGTATAGTACATCATGGCAATGAGGTCCCTATCCATGTGGCCAGGAATGTTAGCATAGCCCCAAATATATAAACACACACACACACACACACACACACACACACACACACACACACACACACACCTCTGTGAATAAGAAAGCAGAAAGTGCTCCAGCTGGAAGTGGGCCAGGTTATATAACCCTCCATGTCGGATACCTGGAGAATGACTTCTTGATGTAATCCAAAAGTGGTTCATCCGCTGGAGATCAATCACTGAAGCATGAGCCAATGGGGCACAGTGCACATCCCACCCACTGTAAGAGGGTAGAGGGAGGGGTTTTATGGTTTCCACAGTTTTATCTCAGTACCACCCTGTTCTTTTCTCTTACCACTTGTATAACAATTGCATCCCATAAAAGCATGCCCACAATAATTGCTAATAGAGATTCTGCTTGTTGATCCAGCCTCTGCTTGACTCAGCTGGGGACACTACCCTCAGTCTTAATTTGATGCTTTGTCTAATTGCATGGAAACATCTCCAAGTGCATATACCCTTTTAACTTGCTATGATACAATGTTTTTTTGTGAGCATCATAACATTTCAGTTTTTCTTTTATGCTTCAATCTCTCTCAAGATTGTTTTATGTAGCAAAAATATATTACCATTCAGAAATTGGTCAAATTAGTTAACAGCTCTTCCTAAATGCCAGCTTCCTGGTGTTTGTGTGTGTGACATGTGTATAGGTGAATGACTACAGACGGGGTGCTTGTTTCTGTTTCTTATGTGTGTGCAAGGTGTGTAAAATATGTAGACCATGTGCATATGTGTGACTGTATCTGCATTGGATTATAAACCAAGGAGCCAATGAAAGAATACAGTATCATTCAGAGTCCCCAAACTTCTATTTTCATGATTAACTCTTGTTATTTTTATTACAAGTGAAAATATTGACTGAAATGGATAGTGGTTGAGGAGAATACTATTTCCACGTATGTAATTGCAGTGAATCATGTTGCCTACTGAAATTAATGCCTTGCTGAGGTGACTCAGAATAGGTCATATCTGCTATGTGAAAAGGGAGGAGTAAGTCTGCCAGCATAAAATGAGACTGAGCAGGGTGGAAGGCAGGTGTGATGAATGTGGGTGAGTAATGAGACAACAAACCATATAATTGGATGCTACTGCTTCCTTGCTGTGGTATATTACTGCTGTGGGTCCCACAATGCACCACACTGGAGCTGCCTTCTGGTAGCAAAAAGGCAGCTGTAGGGCAGCAAAATTTTAGGGACACTGAGTAGTATCATGCTTCTCTCCATGTTTATTCCAATGGCTTTCTTTGTCTGTTTAAAATGCTTTGCTTTTCTTGTGACTTCTATTTTGTTTTACATTTAAAAGATTCTGAATCTTTTCACTCTTTATTTGAAATAGTTCTATGGGGCAAATGAGAATATTAAGTTCAAATAATTGTTTTTATCTATTGTTTGAAAATTTCATACTTGTATACAATGAGTTTTGCTTATATTCATCTCTCACTCACTCTTCTAAACCCCTACAAGGTCTGCAACATATTGTCCTGTCAATTCCCAGTCCACATTTTACAATTAGTTAACTAATTTATTAAATCCACTGTATCCAATTAGTGTTGCCTATATTATTGCATGGGTATAGTGTTATCCACTGGGGCATGAACAGCCTACTAATGGCCACACTCCCAAAGCAATGTGACTCTTCCTCCCCCAGAAACTATCAATTATCATTGGAGTACATTCTTTAGGAAAACATTTTTCTTCCTTAAATTGCTTTATTTGATGTGATTTATTATACCAACAGGAAAAATGAGATGGGTAAATTCAGAATTAGGAACATTTACAAACAATGCTGATATGAACATAGCTGAGCAAATGCCCTTGTGGTATGATTGAGCATTCCTTAGGTATATGCCCAAGAGTGCTACAGCTGGGTCTTGGGGGAGATGGATTCCCAATTTTCTAAGGAAGCACCATATTGATTTCCAAAGTGGCTGTACAAGCTTACATTCCCACCAGAAGTGGAGGAGAGTTCCCCTTGCTCCACATCCTCTCCAGCATAAGCTGTCTTCTGTGATTTTGATCTTAGCCATTCTGACAGGTGTAAGGTGGTATCTCAGAGTAGTTTTGATTTGCATTTTCCAGATAATTAGGGATGTTGAGCAATTCCTTAAATGTCTTTCAGCCATTTGAGCTTCCTCTGTTGAGAATTCTCTGTTTAGTTCTATAGCCCATTTCTTAATTGGACTGTTGGGCATTTTGATGTCTAATTTCTTGAGTTCTTTATATATTCTGGATATCAGCCCTCTGTCAGATGTGGGGTAGGTGAAGACCCTTTCCCATTTCCTTTTTCCTATACCCTCGTCTACCCACAACCCTCTCCTCTTTCTTTTCCATCCAGGAACAAGAGGGGTCAAGCACACCATGGAAAAGCTCACACAATCAAGTAATCTGGGCTCATAGGGGCTTACAGAGACTGAGCTGATAATCAGCGAGCCTGCATGAGACTGACCTAGGCATTCTGCATATATGTTACAATTGTGCGGCTTAGTCCTTTTATGGAACTCCTAATAATGGGAACAGGGCCTGTCTCCAACTCTTACCTGGCTTCTGGGACTAAGTCTCACTATGTCACCTTGACCAACCTTAATACATGGGGAGGTGCTTAGTCTTACTACAACTTGATATGCCATGTTTTATTGATACTCATAGGAGAGCTGCCCTTTTCTGAATGGAAAGAAAATGTTTTTAAAAGTACAAGATAGGAGAGCTAGAACACAATGATAAAGTCAAGCCAAATGGGGACTCATTTGAAAATTATTCAGGCTTTTTCTAGGGCCCCAGAATATGAATGAATATGGGTTTAGGAACAGGGACCTGATGATGTTAAGCCTATCTTACTGAGATTCACTAAGCCTGCTCACTTGACTCAACTGTACAGCACAAACTTGGCATACTTATCCAAACACTGAGCTTATAGGATGCTGTGGCTTCTTCATCAGAAAGGACAGTTAACTGGACCCCACCTTTTCTGTGTGACCATGTTTAGTAGGGATATTGCTGGTCTCTTATAGAGTAACTTTGTTTTAACTCTTATAGTAGCAGGTTTCCATTTAACCATTTTAAAAGGTTCTTAGTATTATTTCTCCCTCGCCACACTCCCTCCTCTACATTTCTCTTCATTCCTCTAGTCCAGGATAGCCCTTTGTACTCCACTATTCCCTTGAAATACTTAAATACTTTATAACTCCTCTCCCTTCAAAGCCAGCTCGCAGGGCCATTTCAGTTTTACTTGTATCCTAGGATAAGTCAGGTATTAGACTATTGACTCCATCCATTTCCCTATGTTTCTTTTATATTCCTCTTGTTGATAAAGAAGCTGTAAGGATCTAAGACATTCTCTAGGCTAGTGTAGTCCTCTCCAACTGAACTACATCCTCCCTCCTCTTTAGCCCATGTTCCCCATTTACCCATGCTCCACTGACACTATTGGCTTAGTACAAATAGAGATTTTGTGGTTTATCCATAAGCCTATGATATTCAGGAGACTTCCAGGAATGTTCTCCACTGGGCAGGGAGTCAAGAGTCACTCAGACTCTAAAACCATTGTTGAACAATAATATAGAAACAGAGAGGATGAACCCTACCTGAAGCTTATTATGAAGTGCTCAATCTAACCCTTCTCAAGAAGTTCATGAGTTTTCTCTGATGGGATGTGGAATCTTAGAAGAGTCATCACTTTGGAGATTACATGTGTTGTAACAAGTCACTCATTGTCAGTCAGGCAGCATGGACTGAGCACTTTTGCACTTAGGGTTCACATGCCTGTGAGGGAAATGAATAGCAAAACTGGCTGAGAATAGCAAAAAGGGATTCGGGGTTGTACAAAGTAAAAGAGTAGATGATCTTCTGCCTGGATTTTACTGTCTACTTGACACAGCCTAGAGTCAACTGAAATAGGGAGCCTCAGCTGAAGAATTGTCTCCATCATATTGGTCAGTGAGCATGATTGTGGGGAATTATATTGATTGATAATTGATATGAGAGAGTCCAGCTTACCGTGGGTAGCATTATACCCAGTCAAGTAAGTCTTGGCTCCATAAGAAAGCTAGCTGAGCCTGAGCCATTGGATAAGACACTAAGTAGCATACCTCCATGGTTTCTGCTTTAGTTTTTGTCTAGACTTCCCTCAATGATGGACTGTCCTAAAACTAGGACAGGTGGCTTAAGGGAATCAAGCTGAAAGTGGGAATGGAGGGTGGGTTGAGGGGGGAAGGCTGGGGGTGGGAAGAGGGAGGACAGGGGAATCTGTGGTTGATATGTAAAAGGAATAGAAAACCTCTTAATAAAAAGAAAGAAAAGAATGAAATGGAATTGGGGGGAGATCCAAACGTGTACACTAGTTAGAGAGAATCATCATCAAGCTGGAAGGATACAGAAGACATGGTAGAAAGATGGTCCAAAATTGCCAAGACCAAAGACAAATGGCGCTTTCCTACTGCTGTCTTTCTACGCTTTGTGTAACTCCAGTACTTTCATTGCTTCTGTGATGCAATAGTCATTCCTGACACCAAATAGACAAAACCAACAAAAGTAGACTCAGCAGGTTGTATTTATATGTTTGTGCATGTACACACATAAATATGTAAGTATGTAACACTAATAATCAAAGGAAAAGAGGCTATCAACTAGAGAGTAGGCAGTGTATGGGAAGGGTTAAAGGGAGGGAGAGGTGACATAATTCTATTTCAATTTAAAATGTTTTTTAAGAATACAGAGGTCCACTGGGCAGTGGTGGTACATGCCTTTCATCCCAGCACTTGGGAGCCAGAGCCAGACCTGAGTTCTGAGTTTGACACCAGCCTGGTCTGCAGAGCGAGATCCAGGAAAGGAGCAAAATCTACACAGAGAAACCCTGTCTCGAACGCCCCCCCCCAAAAAAAAGAATACAGAGGTCCTTTAATGGGCGTATCTGAAGAAAGAAATTAGTTTCCAGCACAGGAGCTGATGATTTATTCATTTTAACCCCTATAAGGAAAAAAGCTATTTAATTGAAGAAGAAGATTATGTGCTATCCTTGCATGGATGCTACCAGGGAGTGATCATGTGTCTGTCTCCTCTCCATTAATTAAATCATTCATTCAGTCAACACACACTAGTGGGTAGTTATTGATATGAGGAAAGTCAGGGTCTCGATTTGGGGTTCTTGCTTTCAGTCATAAAAGAATTCAGAATGGACTCAAATGGAAGCTCAGGAAAAATCTGATTAGAGTTTAAAAGGAAAACCACAGGGTAGGCATGCTATAAACTTCAGCGGCTGCTCAGTGGGGGAGAATGGAGGAGAAAAGGGGGGAAATCTAGGCCAATAAACTGGCCTGGAGGTCAGACACATGGTAGACAAACAGCCAAATGATAAAGAGGGAGACTTCAGAGAAAGAATAAGGAAGCCTAAGATGTTGGCAGAAACCCAAAGTGTTAAGCAAAGCATGCTTAGAAAAGAGGTGAAAAAAGGTAAAGAAAAAGTTATAGCTTTCTGAATAATTCAGAAAAATGCGCAGATTTATGAGCCTACATGGCTGCAGCTCTGTACTACGGACAGGGATTCTGCTGAGAAGGTCAGTATCTCATTAAAGAATGATTCTTCCCATCTCTTTACTAGTGAGTGCAGCATTCTTAGGGGTGATCCCTTACCAAGTTGATTGAACCAAACCAGCTGAACTTAGCCTTCCACCATAGGCCATGGACTGTAATTTCTTGATTAGTAGTTTGTTCTGTTTTCTAATCAAGTGGTTAGCATTTTGGTCATATTGTTTAACATGATACATGTGAATTCTGCCCACTGTACACCTAGAACTTATAAAGCACATCTGTCTAATACATAAAATAGCCAAAAGATAAGGCAGACATCACAGCAAGCTTAATGCTATTATTAACAACAAATGTCAAATCAAAACAGTTGGGGGGGGCTTCACACACACACACACACTTGTATTGTAAGCAAGGATGGGCAATGTTAGGGAACCCATTTTCCAATATTCAGACTTTTGCATAACCCCTAACCAGAGAAGTGAAACTTCAAGTTTGCAACTATTTATTGGAATGTACAGTGGTGGCAGATGCTACTCTGTGGCTGCTTGATATCATACGAAGTTCTAGCTTATCAGCGTACCTTCTCTGGAGTCTTGCTCTAGCAAGATTCAAAGGAGAAAATTTATATAAGCCCTCCAGCTTCAGGGAACTCTGTTCTTCCAACAGCCTGAGGGTGGAAGATCCAAGATCCATCTCCAGTTGAGTGTTTGATGGGAATCAGCTCTGCTCTGAGTAACGCCTCGGTACAACCTGAGAGACCCAAAGCAAAAGATCTGCTGAGCCCCGCCAAAGCACAATAACTCTGAGGTGATATGAACTATTCTAGTTAAAAATATTGTGATAAATGCTATGCATCAATAGGAAATGAACACAACACAGCCACTGGAATACCCACCTAAGTGCTAAGAAGGGAGTGTCAAAGAGGTCAGGGCTCTAGCCCACATCCTGGGAGGAGCAATATGCTTATACATGTAGGGATGGGATTAGTATGAGAAGAACCAGTGGTTTTACAGAAGTTCAAGCATAGGAGTATAGGATGCTTCATGGTATTCAAATAGTTTCACACTGAAGAAGGCACAGGACCTGAGATTGAGGAAGTGCCTTGTGTCAAAAAATTCAGAGTAGGGAGGGGATTTGGTAGATGGCTCAACACTGCAAATGCTCAGAGGTCTCAAAGATGGAAGACCCTCCTCTGCCACCCCAGGGCAAGAAGAAACCCTAGTGAGATCTCTGAGAAGCTAAAACAAAGAAATGTCTATTCACGGAATGGCTGTGTACATTAAAAACACATGACTTGATTATTTTCCATTCTACTCTTGTTGCCCTCTCTGAGTTACACACCTTTTGGCAGTTTATGACAGTGTCGCCAGAATTATTACCTAGCTAAAATTACTAACACCCACAGTGAGAATTTTTGCTGTAATAAAACAAAAGCAAATACTGGGTGGGGACATGGAGATGGAGGGAGCATGCCTAGTGCGAGGGGGCCTTTTCATCTTTTCCTCTGGCAATGTTCTCTCTATGCTAATGCCTCATAGCTTCCTACCTTAATAGCCCCACTAAATGCCAAGAGGGTATTTGCAAGAGAAAAATATACCTGTAGATGGAGATGTAAAGTTACTAAGTGCATTTTGAGAAACAGAGATTTCTCAGCAAAGGAGTTAATGCTCCAAAGAAAGCTTTGTTTATCCGACAGACTTTATGGCTGAGCTGTTTTCTTCTCTCGGCACCTTAATTCTCAGCCACCATAAGGCTCTCCAGATGTTTAAAATAAAAGGCCCATTTGGGTATTATTGTAGATTACTGGGAAGAGATAGACAGACATGATGTTTAGCTGTGCAACATAAATTCTCCGAGTATGTGCCATCCAGCACACTCTATATTCTCACCCCACTGAAAGACTGAACTAATAAATCATAAGAATGAGGCATGGACCCTGAACACAATTTACCTCTAGCCAGCTGCCACTACAGGGAGGAAGGAGCAGAGGTGAAGAGGAAGAATGAAAGCGGCAATTTCTTTCACACTAGACAGCCTGGTGGACTAAGTTTTCCATAATCTGTCATTGAGAATCTCTGTTGTCCCCAATCTCCTATTCAGCCTTAAGAGCCTCCTTTATTAAATACTGATTATGTTCCCATCAGTCTTTCAGACATATCAGTATCTTCTCAGCTACCTTTACCTCTTATGCCTTAATGGAGTTTGCTCATTTTTCCCATTGTGCCCATTCTGTCTTCCTCTGTTAAATTTGATTTACTCTCCAGAATTTATTAGGGCAGCCTCTTTTTTAAAGCTTTCTGGAATTGTACCAATGGAAACAATTTTTTGCTGTGTCTCTAGGCTGTTTTGTCTAGGTCACATATAAGACTCATGGCATACTGCCACCCATATTGGCAGACGTCTCTACTCAACCCTTCAAGAAGATTAGATTTCTCAAATCATATCTTAGAATCACAGAATCATATTTTCTATTCTATACTGCCCTCATGATGATCCCAGTCCTTAATACATATATCTGTCATGGTGACCATCTTTGAATCTGCACTCAAACATTGTCAGTTTCACTAAATATACTGATCATTCAACACATGATAATACCAGTGTAATTCTAAGGGGTAAATGCTATTGTTTGTTTTGTTTTCAATGGGTGTGCATCTACATAATAGGGTAGGTGAGATGACTCAACAAGTATAGAATTAGCTGCCAAGTTTGACTGAGTTTAGTCCCCAGGATCCACAGATGAAAGAAGTGAACCAGTTCCAGCAGGTTGTCGTTTGACCTAGACAAGTGTTTCAGTGTCATGCTTACATGCATCTGCACACATATATAATAAATAAAACAACAGAAAACAAACCATTGTGTAAGTGTTTTACCAAAGTTCACACAGCTCACCAAGAACAGGCAAAGGGCTTTAACAGGGAAAAAGGCTTTATCCCCAAATATAGCTACAGCAGCGTTCCTGCCCATGCTTTCTTGATGATCAAGACATATGGATATCAATAGCACTGTTGTTACAACAACATGAAAAAGACCTAGCAGAATACCCCGAGGGAAACAAGGGGAAGAAGTTACTGGCACTCAAGGAAGGGGAGTTCTTTCTTTTCAGAGCTGGACATAGGGACTAATTATCAATTGTACTACTGCTCTCTGAGACAACTTGGTAATGACTCCAATTTCTTAATCTTCAGGTGGCTTGCTCAGAAAGCTCATTGCGGGGTACATAATCAACTATTTATGTATGGGCTCTGTAGATATATGTTTCTGTGAGTACTTGGAAAGGATGATTCTTGACAGGATCATGGATTTCAACTGAAGTGTGTGAAGAAATATGTGTTGGTTACTATTGCATAATCATGATTAAAATAATGGAAAGAATAATTGAAAGAAGAGTAAGATCTGGTTTGGCTCATGATATCAGGGGTGTGAATCCATCCTTTTTGGGAACATGTGTACAGCAGGGCAGTTCATGTGATGAGAACCAAGAATCAGAACACACAAAGAAACTAGGGCACGAAACAGTCGATAGCCTCACAGCCCTTGGAAATCTATTAGGTTCAAACCTTGCCTTTTACTACTCCCAAAATATACTACTTTTTGAAGTGTCAGTGGATTAACCCACTTATTAAGTCAGAACCCTCCACACCTAATTGTTTATGAGACTCCTCCCACAGACACAAAAGAGTTGCATTTCAACAAATTCCTACATGTGCCTAATCTTAATCAAGTTCATAAGTAATACTTAACTGTCTCAATATGGGCTTAGGCCAGTGATTCTCAACCTTCCTACTGCTGCAACCCTTAAATACAGTACCTCATGTTAAGGTGACCCCCCAAAATAAAATTATTTTTGTTATTACTTCATAACTGTAATTTTGCTACTGTTATAAGCTGTAATGGAAGTATCTGATATGCAGGGTGGTCTCAGGTGACGCCTATGAAAGGATCATTCAACCCTCAAAGGGGTTTTGACTCACAGGTTGAGAACCACTGGCATAGGCAACGATAGCTTTGTGACCTTTGAAAAACTGAACCATTTTTGTTTCACTTCAACAGTTAACAGTTATGTTTCAGTACTAATATTGGCTGTGTGTGCCTTCACCACTGGATTCATGGGGACTGTGCTATTACCACTGCCTTACAAACAGATGGCCACTAATGAGGACGTTTCTGTCCCTTACCTGTAATTCCTAATTATACAGCATAAATACAAATTTAGCTTTAATTCAATTAAGTGGTAATGAGGTGAGGAAATAATACTTGAGCATATTATTGCAGTTCTGGCTATTAAGCAGTAGACAATAATATTTGTGTTCCATTAGCTTCTAAGAGGCATTTTCAAAATCTTTTAATGGTTTCAAAATACTTTGATAATAACAGCCTATTAAAAACAAAGAAAAGCATTTGGAGGAAAACAAATGCATACACAGTAGAGAAGGTTAGGATTAAGCTACATTTAGAACACTAAGACACCAAAGAATTGTCCAAATGTGTGTGTAGACATGGGCACATTGGTGTGTGTGTGTGTGTGTGTGTGTGTAACTCACATTATAAATATAGAAATGCTATGGTATGTGTATACTTCACACAAAAATCCCAACAAATATAAAACAACAAGATATGCAATAAGTGAACACTTCAACCTTGGTTTTTATTTTTGTTTTGCCTCCAAAATAGAGAAATCAGTTATCCGTGTTTGAAACTACTCAAGCTATGTTATTCTGTCTCTACAGCCTGCTAACCTAATACTGGGCAAATAACAGTACTAAATATGGCTTATTAGCAGATTCTGAGCAGACTTTTGAAAAACGGAAAAGAAAAATATCAGGGTACCTCCTAAACTACTTAGTGAGTTATACTTTAAAACCAATAGCAGTGCATAGGTTCATAGAGCTGTTTATTCAAGAAATGGCTACTGAGTAGCTATTCATAATTTGCAAAATGAATAAACAGCCCCAAATGGTGAATATGATGTACAGCTGCCAGGCCTGTGGCTGTACATCTGTCATCTCTTCCTAGTATTCATTCTCTGACTGGAAAGACTCCTTCAAGGGTTGATCCACAGGCCATCAGTGCTTCTGTGGACCATGAAACTCACATCCCTTTCTGAACACCTTCACTTAAGCCCTTGCTATCCACATTTTCATTACCAATTCACTTACATTTTCCCACTTTACATTTAAATCTTTGTTCAGAATTACAGGCCGCTCTCGTAAGTCTGCCCCTCCTTGAGAATCATCTGTATCTTCAGCCTGTCCCTGTTCTGTGCACCAGGAATAAGGTGGCACTCCTCCTCCCCATCATCCCATGCTGTTTTCCTCCTGCAATATCTCTTCCTAACCTCTTTACAAACATTGCTTCTTCATTAGCACTTTTAACTTTTAAAATACATGACAATTATAAATGCATGTCAGCAACATAAAGTGACTTTGGGGGGTTATAACTCAGTAGATTCTAGGAAAAAATAATGACATTCCAGAGAGCGTTGTCAAACTTTGTCTTTGATGATGTATGACTGCCTAGATGACTGTTTTTCCATAAAGGGACCTAGCAATACTGAGGAAAGTATCTCTTGATCCAAGGCTTCAGGCCAAGATGGATAAAATGAATTGGTCCTGTCTTTCCTTTTTTTCTCTTTCTGACTCATCATTTCTAAAGGAAGCTCTTGAGCTACATCCCACTTACCTTTCTTTACAAATGTCACCTGTCTCAAGCTCCATCATCTCTTGCTAGAGTCTTGCTCGCAGGACATGCTGCTATCTCAACTCTCAATTTTAAGGCCCAATCAACAAAATAGGCAGTGCTACTGCATGGGTCCACTGGGGCAGCTGCTACTGCATGGGTCCACTGGAACAGTGCTACTTACTGCACGGGTCCACTCGGGCAGTGCTACTGCACAGAACCTCTGGGGCAGCACTACTGCATAGGTACACTGGGACAACTCTCTCTTGCTGCTGTACCCCAGCAGAATTCTGTCACATTTATTGAAAACCTTTGCCCTCTGGCCTACAAAGCTATATATTTCTTCATGATTGTCTCTGAGACTATTTTTAAAATCATCTCTTATACTTTTTTTGTTTGTTTGTTTTACTCTGGGCTTCTCATTTAAATGCACCATGATGTTTTTTGTCCTTACTTAAGAAAACTAAAACAGCCATTTGTCTGCATATAAATTATATTTACCAGACTTATTCTTGATGTGTTTTAAATTTTTAAATTCTTTCTTGCCCTAATATTTTCTGTCTGAACCTATTTTTATGTTTTCTTTTCCTTCTCATAATTTGTTTTCATAAAATCTTACCTTCGAAGAATATAAACTTCTGAAGAATTGGGGGAAAGATGTTTTACATTCTCTTTTATATTCTCTATGTGTGCTGTCAGGTGTATATAGTACAAGAATGATTCAGTGTGCACTTATTGAATATGTTATAGAGTATGAATGGAGAGGGAGATAGAGCAAGTGGTCTGACCAGGGAGAGAAGAGAGGAGAAGGAGGAGAGAAAAACATAGAAGGGAAAGGAGAGAGAAGGAGAAGGAGAAAAAGGGATGGTAGAAGAAAGGGGCATAGAACATGGAAGGAGCTTAGAAAATCTTCATCTCATGTGTGAGGACAAATGTGTTTGTAAAACAGAAACAGAAATGGCTTCTTATGAGTCCAAATTCAAGACTAAAAGATTTTACTCCATTGGTGGCTCAGATAAAATGACTTGGTTAATCTGAGAAAGAGGGCTTCCTAGAATCCACACTGGTGGTCTTAAGAAATGAAATTGTCTCTTCCCAAAGCTAAGTTATCCCTGCCATTTCCCATTAGCACTGTAGACCATAACATACAAAATGAGAGAAGCCAGGTATGATTCCAGGTGTGTGTGTGTGTGTGTGTGTGTGTGTGTGTGTGTGTGTGTGTGTGTGTATGTGTTATCTCATATAACCTGTCTTACCCAACTGGTAAATAAGGTCAATGTCAATATTTTTATGTACTTCATTTTGGTATATCTGTCACCTCTGTCTTAAAGTTGTGCTTGTGAACATCACACTTCTTTTCTTTCATCCATATTTCTTTATATTAATCATTTGAGTCAAAACTGATTTTTTTTTAAATATAGTCTACTACCCTGAGTCAAAGCTGTGATTGTAGACTTGGAAGCTATTTTCATACATTGAAATCATAAGCCCTGCAGAGTGCTAGATGTGATGGGGACAAGGAGGCAAGAGGGGAGGGATGAGAAGAGAGAGAAAGATTTCAAATTGCATCATGCAGTTATGGACAGTGAGAATCCCTGAAATGAATTCTACCATCTGCAAGCTAAAAGTCTTGGATTCCAGTCACACTATTCAGATTCTAAAGCCTCAGAACCAGATGGGAAATGAGGGTAAAATTTCTAGCTCCTACATGTATCCTTGAGTCTACAAGCACAGATATCTGAGAAAATCCACCCTTCCTTAGCAGCATGGGTCTACTGGGCCCTCAGTGGGTTGGATGCTGCCCACCCATGTTGGTGAGAAAGCTACTACTTACTTGCTATTTACTGAGGTGTCCACTGACAAGATAGCAATGCCCATGAGTCTAGAAAGGGCACAGAAATAAACCACTCCAAGATGGTTTCAGGAACAGTGTCAGCTTTACCACACGTGAGCAGCCACTTATATAGTGGAAAGCCCATCAACTGATTGGTTAGCATATCACCTCAAGTTGGAGAGTGAGTGCTTGGACCACCAGGATCTCTATGTGGAAGAAGGACTTTAAAGGAGACATAGACAGCTAACAGCAACTCACACTACTTCAGAATTCAGTGTTCTGACTTTTGGGGCATGGTGTGCCATGTTTCTTATTTAGAAGAGCAGCATGACAGGTAGCATGGCCACCAGGTCATGCCTGAATTTTCTCCTACACTCATTCGGTCTACCAATTCAAATGTTCATTTCTTCCTTAAATTCCATCAAAGACATGCTCAGAAATTGGCTATCAGGGCATTCTTTATCCACTGAAATTAACACACAATTATCCAAGGAGGCAGCCTGCTCTCATGTTTCTCTCACTCTTCATTTGGAGATCCTTGAGAACATCTTATATAATATCAAACTTGGCTTTTACAAAGCAATCCAGATAGGCATTTCACTGCCTTAACCCCATTAGCTCTGTTTAACTATTCCCCTCTCCATATGTCAAGACAGAAGTATTTTTGTAAATGATCATTGCTGAGTTTGCTGTCGGTGGAATAAATCACTATTGACCTTTCTGCTTTCAGGAGTTTAATGAACTTAGGAGTGGAAATTACCCACAACAGCAACAACTGTAACCCAGTCTTCGTTAACTAAAGCCCGGTGCCATTAATGTTCACATTTTGACATGTCAATGGCTGGTGCTATTAATCACAGATCAGACCAAAGTAGAAAACTGATAGCCAAAATGCACCAAGAATTATCAAACAAGAAATTATAAATTAAAAGTCTTTCTAGGCAGAAAGATCCAGAATGATAATTATATAAGCTCCTAGTGGGCCAGTAGACAGCAAGCCAGGTTTACTATACATTTACTGTTTTGGGGGCAGCATATGTACTATATCCTTTTAAACTACTATCTATCAATTAGCTAGTAGTCAGTATTGCTATGTTAAAGATGAGAAAACTGTCACTCAATCATTAGAAGAGAGTCCATAAATAATTAATTTTGCTACCAGTACTTCAGGGCTGGAAATGGCTCAGCTGTTAAGATCACTTGCTGCTCATGTAAAGGACCAGAGTTTGGTTTCCCTCATCTATGCCTGGTGGCTCACAATGCCTGTACCTTCAGTTCTAAGGGATTCCATTCTCCCTTATGGCCTCTGAGGGCGCCCACATACATAAGTGCATGGAAACAGATACGTACATGTACATAAATAAGAATAATTCCTAAAATAGTAACAATAATGACTTACTCCTCTAACAATACTTGTTTAGCAAAGGCCTATAGCATCCTAGGTGGAGGTATAAAAATACCTAGGAGACGTCTGCCTTCTGGATTCACACAACTTGTCTGAAACAATTGGACATTGTCCATTTCAAATTCAGCTATTAGCCTTTAATTTGACATTGGAAAACTGATCTATTCAGATTCTGCAACTAGGAGCTGTGCCCTTGAAAATGAACTTCCTTAGAAGGTCCAATTTACTCCATTGTATCACCTGCAGTTTGAGACAATTTGATCTTATGACTATGTGAATTGGAGTCACCTGACAAGATGCAGAAGTTTGTAGGAAGCAGCTTCACTGTGTAGTGTGGTAGTTGGTTTTTGTGGTCACAAGTTGGCATAAGACTGTCTAGAGAATCGAGTTTGAGAAAATCATAGTTGAACTAAACAAAATGATATCTAGAGTATGTGTTTTCTATGCATATTTTATTTTATTTTTTGTTGGGAAAGACAGAAGAAACAACATGTCCCTGAGAGTTTTCATTTTAAATCTCATTTCCCTTGTGGGCTGGATGGTTACTGAAAACACTATATCATAAACAACCAAATAAACCATCAATTTAAATAATTTGATTATGTTGAATCCATCAGCATGTTCAAGTTTTATAAATACATAGTATCAACACGACCTTTTCCCATGTTGGCCGAACAAAGACTTATGTAGATAATTGCTGATAGATGCTTTGAAAGAGAAAGGATTAGCTCAGGACCCCAAAGACCAAGTTCTCAGCACAAAGGAGATTTATTTGCCCCAGAAAGAAAAAAGGCAGGGATGAGGCCCAAGAACAGGAGATAGAGAAAGAGGGGGAGGGGAAGGGAAATTAGGGAAAGGGGGCAGAGGTACTTGTTCCAGAAGGACAAAGGATAGAGAACAGATAGATATGGCATATAGGAAAATGGCAGTTTATAAAAGTACAAGGGGAAAACACATGTTAGGATGAGGTGGTTAATTTTTATTGTCCATGTTAATTAGGTGATCTAAAGGGGACTTTTGACTTTTTGACTTCAGTACTTTGATAGCTGGAACTTGGTAGTCAGCCTCAGGAAGAGGATGTGACCAAATAAGGGAATAGACCCTGGTGGGTAGCTTTAGGGAAAATCTAATGACTTTTAGCAAGGAAGAGGGTATGAACAAGAAGGACAAGGCCTGACAGAGCCATGGTCACCATGCTTTGAATAGAAGGGTCTAGGAAAACAAATGTTCCTCCCTCAAATAAATCTTTAATAAAAGTGAATCCTCTATTTCCTGACACCTAACAGACTTTAAAAGCTCATGTAGACATGTTCACTGGTATGACTGGGCAGTTTGGGATGGAATTCTGGGTATTCCTGGCCCTGGTACCTTTGTTACTCTCATTATACCCATTGTATCATTTTCCTTCTATGAATAAACCTGGTTCAAATCCAGGTGGCTAGCAAGTAGTTGGTTACAGGGTCATGGGTGAGTTGCCATTCCTCTGTGAAACTTCATAGCTTTATTTTAAGGCTGAAGTTTTATGTATATATTTTGAGCTTAAAGGATCCAGATGATAACTCACTAAGCAATTGTAGCTTTTGTCTTTATAAGTAGCTCTCAAAAATGGCAGCTTCTATCAATCTGGTTTTCCTTTGCTTTATATCTAATATCCACTTATGAGTGAGTACATATGGTACTTGTGAGTACATATGGTACTTGTCTTTGGTCTGGGTTATCTCACTCTAGTTCCATCCATTTGCCTGCAAATTTCATGGTGTCAATTTTTCTTAAACTGCTGAGTAATACTCCACTAACTCCACTATGTAAATGTACCACATTTCTTTTTTATCCATTCTTTGGTTGAGGTTCTGAATAACGCTGCTATGAACATAGTTGAGCAAGTGTCCTTGTGGTATGGTTGAGCATCCTTTGGGTATATACCTAAGATTGATATATCTGGGTCTTGAGGTAGATTGATTCCCAATTTTCTGAGAAACTGCCTAGCAGAAACTAGAGGCCTTGGAACCAGACCAATGACTCTTTGCAATGAACACTTGCAAGTAAAGATATATAGACAGAAGGATTCTCACAGTGTCACACTACAGCTTTGATGATAAGATATTTCTTTTCTCCCTCTTTTTTCTTTTTCTCATAAAGTTTATTTTATTTGGAATGGGGGGTATTTCAAGGGCAGAGGGTGAATACAAAGACATGGAGATATGAATGTGATCAAAATGCATGATGTGAAAACACAAAGAATAAATAAAAAGAAAATTAAAAACAAACAAAAAATAGCAGCTACTATTATTATTTCTCAAGATTTTTTTTCCACGGGGTTTGCTATGTATTCTTTTATTGTTTTTACCACTATTGTTGAGAGTCCACCTAAAGCAAGCAGAAGAGAAAATATTCCCCAATGTTGTCCTGTAACCTCCATGGCAAGTTCTACCCACTAACTGTCTGTCTCCCTTCCTCTATCTGTCTCTGTCTGTCTTTGTCTCTCTCTGTCTCTGTCTCTGTCTCTCTCTGTCTCTGTCTCTCTGTCTCTGTCTCTGTCTCTGTCTCTCTCTCTCTCTCTCACACACACACACACACACACACACACACACACACACACACACACACACACACCAAGGCTCAGAAAATATCCTGAGGATGAAGAGGAGGCGGAAGGACTGACTATAAGAGCAGAGGGTGGGTGTTAGATCTTAAATCTCGATAAATGTCTAACTGAGGTGTGTATTAACATGTCAAAATGAACTCTGGCTGCCAATCTCTCTCAGTCCCTACCTGTTGCAGTCATCCTGGTTGGAATATCCTGCCCAGTATCTTAAACTATCCAGCCCAGGGCTGGGCTCCTTCCTCAGCCGTTCTTCCCTCTGTAAGCCAGCTCTTTTGGCTATGCTGCTCTCTTGATCTTCTAGTTTTCTGGTTTGCTCTTAGTCTCTTGGCTCCCGGTTCTCTTCTCTTCCCTCTCCATGGCCCAGCTCCACTGACCAGTGCTGTTTGCTCTGATTTTTTCCAGATGCCTCTGCCTTTGCCTGTGCTCTCCCTTCTAGCTGTAATAAAAGGCTCAACCCTTAGGAGCAGTCATGTCCTCCTCTTATTTGCTTTCTTCACTTAGTGGAGAGAAGTGTTGTGAGTTCTGTCTTCAGGACATGATGGGGTTCTCATAATCATGTGCACAGAGAAGCTATGGTTACCTGTTCAAGGCTTGATCAAACCATCAAAAATCCCTGCAAGGGTAGAGTAAGCCTTATCTAGCCATTACTTCTGAGGGGCTATGGGCAGTTGGTGGTTTCCGAGTAAGGAGGTAAATGCTACCACTGGTAGAATTCTAGTATTCCAGTGGATGGCTCCACACCCTTGTACACATGTCAGGACTTGTGGGGTTTAATGGGTGAAAAAAAAAAAGCTGACATGAAATTGGAAGAGAGACATGTTGCAGAGTTTATGGAGGAATCAAGAGGTGTAAATATGATTATATTTCACTATACCCATAAAAGAAATTCTCAATAACAAAGAAAATATTTAAAAATATAGGCCTTGGAGTCAACTATACCTGGCTTTAGCTACTGCACTGCAGTTCTGTTTAGAAAGGCCCCAGCTACTTCTGTGACAATTTTGTCACCACAGAGGGATGATACTAATAGTATCAACTCCACAGCACTTCTGTGGGGGATTTATAATTTACCATATGTAAGGCATTTAACATAATACATGGCAGATGGTAAATATTCCATAAATGTTAGCTATCTTTATAACAAATTCATGAATTGATGAATTAATAATTCTGGCAAAGATGGTGACATTTTAACAAAGCTCTAGGATGTGGAAAATTTTGAAACAGGTTGGAAGTGTTGAGGTGAGTGCAATGAAGCATATCCAGAGGCCCCTTGGGGTGAATCTCCCAGATGAGAAACCTACAGTCCAAGTAAGATGCAAGCTGTAGTTGTGGAGAGGCTGCAGTGACATTGACCGTGTGTATTAACACACACCTGCTCTTACAAGGTAGTCCTGTTCCAAATGGGGAGGTGGATATTGCTGGGTTTTGGAGCTGAAACACGGAAGGGAACTTATCCGTGCCTTCTGCCAGTTTCTGGGCTATCTTCTCAAGAAAAGAAGTGATTTCTGCAATCCCATGAAGAGGCAGGCTACAGCTGTTCAGTGAAGTGAAACAAGGTGACATTTCACTTAGGGTCTTGGTTCTCTGAAAACCCTGGGCTCAGAATTCAAGTTGGGAGTGGTGGGTATAACTTGATTTCAGCATGGACCCTTGGAAACACAAATATACAACTTTGTAAAGGAGGATAGATTCTGCAGAGTTCCATGGTCATCCTTATCATGGAGAGAAATTTTCAATTTTCTTCAACAAACTGCTGAGCCCCTCCTATGAAGTGGGTCATTTCCACATGTTCTGTTAAAAAAAAAACAAAAAACAAAAAAACAAACAAACAAACAAACAAAAACCATACAAGTTGCATGGTTTCTGCTCTGAATATACTCACAGGCCAGAAGTAAATGAATCATTCTAAGTACCCACACCTGGGAGAAATGTCTTAAAGAAATGTAAATATATGCCAAGACAGAAGAAAGCAAGAATTCATGTCCATACTTTACAAGGAAAGTTTAAAAGTTATAAAACTCAGTTGCTGAGAGTCTAGGGCATGACTAATTTCCCACCTGGGTATTGGGCTTAGAAGTGGGCAGAATTCAGATGGCCATGGTAACACAATTAGACTCAAGGATACATTCACTTTGAACCTAGCAATTCCTTTTCTAGGAGCTTATATTGTTCTATAGCACTCAAAACACAGGCATGTGTAATTATTTGTCTAGAAAGTTCTTGAGTCCAGTGCTTTATTTACTAACAAGGCTAGAAAATATATGCCAATAAATGTGTATTTATTACTGAGTTATAAATATATTTGCATGATATATTACATAATAATTATAGATGATTATGGTGAGTTAAATTTATGGTACAGAAAATGTTCAATACATGCTGCTGTAACATGGTAAGAGATGAATTATGAAGCACTAGTTATGTTGAACATCAGTTTCAATATACTGAATTTCTGTACCTCAATCTTCATATTTGAAGTGATAGTTTCCAATGTGAGTTTCCTAAGATGTTTTATTAAGTGATTAGGTTATGGAGGAAGAAACCTTCTGTCCTTATAAAAACCACCTGGGACAGTTCCTTTAATTTTGTCACGTGAGGCAGAAATAGGCTTGTACCACACACTCGTGGTCAGTGCTTTGATATTCAGCTTCTCAAAATTGTGGGCAATATGCTTTCTGTCTGTTTTTCACTACCCAATCTATTGCACATTGGTAGAGATTCCAACCAAATGCATTAAGACAGCAATGTTGTAGAAAATATAATGTATGTCTTCTAGAATTAAGCATATCATAAATGTGAACTGTTTGCTTCTGCGTATAGTATGTATTATAATAGTGACTGCACACTCTTTTAAGTAGAGGAAAGAAATTGGGGCAGAGGCCATATTGTTGTCATATTTCAGCTGAGTTTTGAAGGGTACATAGGACCAAAAATGAAGTCTGAAACATGTTTAGAGTTACTCAATATCCCTATGGTTCAATACCAAATTCCAAGACACTCATTGTCATTAGGGACATGGCTTGATAACTATGAAAAAGTAAGTTTGAGCCTGCTCAGTTGTGCCTTGTAGTTGTATAACTTGTGCAAATTGATTGAAACTTCCCATCTTTAAAGATGAAATTACACTATCTCAAACACTCTGTGTGGTGATTAAATGTTGACTTGATGTTTATGAAGTTGCTCACACAGTTCTACAGCACTGGTTCTCAACCTTCTTAGTGCTGTGACCCTTTTATATAGTTCCTTATGTTGTGGTGAACCCAAACCATAAAATTATTTTGTTGCTACCTTATAACTGTAATTTTGCTACTGGTATGAATCATAATGTAGATATTTGTGTTTACCGATAGTCTTCAGTAACCCCTGTGAGAAGGTCAGTCAACCTCCAAGAGGTTGAGACCCATTGGTTGAGACCCACTATTCTGCAGCAAGTACTCCCCAACTCCTGATGATTATTACTACAGTGCAGAAGATGTCACAGTAGATTCTAGGACCTGACTGCATTCTTTATTTACTAAACCTGTGACCTTGGTACATTCATTTATCCTCAGTTTCTTTGCCTACAAAATGGGAGGATGAATGATACCCACCTCATTAATTTGCTCAAGTGGGGGATCAGAGGGTAAAGAGAATCTGAGTAACTCACGGATGAACAGTGACTAGGAGGCTCTGTTAATAGAGCCTGGAAATTAACATTCATAAGTGACTTTGTAGGACCTATTAGGCAGCAGAGTTTGGGAAGTACTGACAACTTAATATGCACTGCTTGCAGAAGAACTCATAACCCCGAGGATGTACTCTGTGACCACTGCCATGTCAGGCCAGTTCAGCTCCTTCTCATGAAACCAGAATTTCCTAAGAATTTGCTCATGATTAGGCATGATGGTGCCTTCTCCATGGTACTTAGAAGTCCACTATACTCCCAAAGTATTCATAAAACTTCTGCAGGAAAAAATAAAGGAATATCAGGAATTCTTAGATTTCCAGTGTACAGATGGCATCCAACTGGACTCTTAGTGAAGTTTCCTTCTGCACTGGGTAAAATGTATATTGCATGCAATATTATTTGGTCATCCCCTTGGCTTGATACATGGCTTGGACTTCTAGTTTTTCCTATTTAGAACCAATAATCCATGTTCTGTTTTATTACTTTGCTTGGAGTCAACCATATCTTTATGGAATCACCCTACAGATGAAGCCATATTTCTACCTAAAACATTTTTCCCTTTAATTCTTTATCTGCTTGTATATAACCATATGTTTTCTAGCCTTGGAAAAAACAGTTGTGTAGTGGATAGCCATCCCAGCATTGGCCTGAAAGTTCTAACCCCCATTGAGGCTTGGGTAATGATCACGCCCACAAGGCGGGGCAGAGGAGGGAGCGAAAGACCGAGCATCAAGAGGAGGTCGCTCTCTTGGTTCCGGGACCCTGGACGCTGGAGGTAGACTGAGCAGAGTTCTCCAGACAGCACCGCCGGACTGCGCTATACCTTTGCCAGACCCTGCAACCTACCCCTTCATTTGTAAGTTACCCCACAAAATAAACCTCCCTTTTAACTACGTGGAGTGGCCTTAATAATTTCACCAATACAGTTGTTAAAAGAGTGGACTCTTGGAAGGGCCTGCTTTGTCTATGATGTTTTGTGGCTCGTCTATTTATTTCTGATTTGTCATACTGCCTGTTTTGGTGGGAAATATGAAAGATGGAACTGACAATTGACTCAAGTCCCCAGAGTGGCTCATGGTACCTGGCATTGGCATGTGGTGCTGCTTTTTTTCCCTATGCATTGACCTCTACTGTTTCCTAGGCATACACAGGGAAGGAGAATTTCATTTCTCATGTAGAAGGCATCCATTACAGGAGAAAGCAAATGTAGAATCATATGGAAAGTGACACATCATACAAGTGGGAAGTGGGAAGGTCCACTTGTATTAGACAAGGCTAGTAGTTTATTCCAAAGAACACTTCTTCAGGACCCTGTTCAGGGTAGATCTCTTTTCTTGCACCCTGCTTAATCTTGCACATTGCACCCGACAGTCAGAAGAGCCAGAGGTTTCTGTTGGTTAATTTTCCTTCCAATGCTACACTTCAAGTTAAACAAAACATAAGGATTCATAATGAGAGAGCAGTGATCTGGGACAGGGTGATGATAAGAGATTATGAATATATGTGGAATGTTGCTCCACAATGACCTGCTGCTTTCCAATACTTACAAAATAGTCATTTCCAAGGAAACAGGTGTTTGATCACAGCAAGGTGGAGGGATGGTACTAGCCCACACATTTCTGTGTTGCAGGCTACTGTGCTTATTTCTCACTAGGGTGTTGTTAGCTAGTGAAGCACTGGCCTGGAGACACTCTTGCTGCCTGCAAGGCACTAGAACATTCTGATGGAGGGTCTCTGCTGTAACTGGGGTGTGCCAGCAGAGGTGGTACTGAGAGCAGAAAAAGAACACAGATGCCAAGAAAAAGATAGGTTAATATCCTGTTAATAAGGTACCAGTTTCTATGACTCCTTCTGGGATTTTGGATGAAGTCCAGCTGAAAGAGACTCTACCAGCCAGAAGCAGGTTAAGTTAAGGTTCTCCTGGGGGCTGCAATTGCTTAGATAAACCATAAGCTCACTCTCAATTCCTATAGGCTACGGAGAAATGAAAGATGAGGTGAGGACCTCTCCTTATGTTGTGTTAATTGACTCCATGACAGTGTAATTGGAAGTTGATTCTCTCAGATCTAAGTCCTTATCATCACGTCCCTCCTTTGTAACTCAGTCAGTTTTCTGAACAAAAATGGGGGTAATAGTAGAATCAAATATTTCTATACATTTATTGTATTTGGAATGGTGCCTGGTGTTTGGGAATGATGATGAGGATCATTATCTTTAATGTTTTAAGATTTAGTGTGTGTGTGTGTGTGTGTGTGTGTGTGCACGTGAGCACGTATGTGTATGTACATGTGCACTTGTGTGTCATGTATGCAGAGGCGAAAAGTGTCATATCCCCTGCATCTGCAGTTACAGGAGGTTCTGAGCCTCTGAATAAAAGTGTGGGAAATTAACTCAGCTCCTCCACAAGAGCAGTAAGTGCTCTTAACTGCTGAGACATCTCTCTAGCCCTATTATTATTATTATCATTATCATTATTACTATTAACATCATCATTGTCATTGTTGTTGTTATTTGATATGGGATCCTGCTGTCTAGTCCATGCTGATCTTGAATTTACTATGTAGTCTAGACTGGCCTTGAAGTCATAGCAATTTGTCTGTCTTTGCCACCATACAGTGCTGGAGTTTAATAGGCATTCATCACTATGCTTGACTTAGTGGAGGATTTTAAATGCCACCTAAAAGGCCTAAATGTTAAAATGTTGGTCCCTAGTATGGATCTTTTAGGAAGTGGTGGGTTTTTTTTTAATGTTTATTTATATATTTTTTTGCGTATTTGTGTGTGTATGGGTGTAGGCCATATGTCAGCATGTTCCTATGGAAGCAAGAAGATGATGGGATCCCCTGAAGCTGGAGTTACAGCTAGTTGTAAGCCACCTGATATGGAATCTACATTCTCTAGAAGAGCAGCAAGTGCTCTTAACTGCTGAGTTATTTCTCCATTCTCAGTGGTGGGAGTTTTAAGTCCAGTAGGACTTTCTTTTTTATCTGTTCAAGTGGTAAATTTTGCTCCACTCAGCACGAGTTCTTGGACTGAGCTTGAGTCTGGAGACTGGACAATCATGGCTTCTGTGCAGTTCATACCTGGCACCCTCTAGTGCTTATTAGCCCCAAACTTTGTTCTATCTTCTGTGTTAAATTAACTCTGGTTTCTCTTTCCTTTTGGAATCACACTCTAGCCTCTTATAACAAGAAACAAGCATAAAGATTGTCACACAGAGAATAAAACATACATATAATGAATGGGAAATAGGGTGAACAAATTTTCAGAAAATGGTCTAAAAACATAAGCAATTAACAGACCTCTGTCCATAAAGTACCTTAGATTCTTTGACATCATTCCAGTATTTATATGTCGTAAATGGTTAATGGGACAAATGGCTACTCCTCTTGTTCAGACCACTTTTGTAGGCATGGCATTGCCCATAGTGGTCTGGGCCCTCCAACATCAATTGCTAATCAAGATATCGAACCAAAAACACACCCACAGGCCAGACTGATGGAGGTACTTGCTCAATTCAGCCTCCTTCTCCTCAGGTGACTCCAGTTGGTGTCAGGTGACCACTAAAACTAACTAGAAAAGTACTCTTCTCTACTTTCCAGCTTTATTTTCTTACTATCCCTTCTTCCACATGTTATCTAGATCTTGAGGGGTTAGTATCAATGAAGTTCTAAGCACTATCCAACTATGAAGGGTACCTCCATGTCAAGCTCTCTTTGCATGGAGAAATGATGTTGCCTTTAGGTTTTTACTTGTTCCAATTGTCCGGCTGTTCTACCCTTAAATACTGTGTCCTTTATTTGAGACGAGAAAAACCAATCTATCTATCGATGATGTGTACGGAAAGCATGAGTTCTTACCGTCATCATTTCTGCTCATTTCAGTGAAACTTGCCTAAGTGGTTAGCGAGCACAAGGAATAACATGTGTGGGTCCTGCTCTGTGACCCAGGTCTATTCTCCCCACCTGCTTCTTCATGCAATAAGCTCTGTGAGGACAGAGGTCTCCTTCTCCTACTCAACACTGAACCAACAGTGACTACAGTCACATCAGACTAGACAAGTGTTCGTCTGATGCTGGACATGGAATCCTCTTCCTCTCTGAGTTATCTGCATTTTCTACTTTCTATTCCTCTTGGTGACTTCCATGTTAATCTAAACATAACTCACTGAGGTTTAGATTCATATTCTAGCTTACATTCCTAATTCTTCAGAACTACAATTTAGACAACCTCTTTCATGTTATCAAGTACATTACTTAAATATCTAGTGAATTGTAATTAAGTATTTCACTTGGCAGATATTATATCAGAGGACAGCTATTGGCACCGGGGCAGAATACAAGTAATATGGGGACCAGGCATACACAAGAGCCCATACTTAAAGGAGCCAGAGTCTGACTGACGGTGATCATTGCTATAAGGCAAAGCAGGTCACATTCAGCTTGCCCTATGTCTTCCTGGCAGCTCTTGTATTTCTGGTTAAATTTCAGAAGCACGAATCATAACAAGTTTCCAAGAAACAGCAGGGATGGTTGCCATAAACGGTTTTATGTGTGAAAGAAGGAAAGGATATTTCTTGATATATTTCAGATGTTGAGGTGAGAAATGAACATGATGGTTATGAGTGTGGAGGCTACTTTTAAGACGAGTAAAACAAAAACACCTTTTGCAAAGTTAGAATTAACTCTGCAGGCAAGTTTTGCAAAAAAAGGAAAGCCATGTAACAATGAGGGCTATTCCTCTATCAAATCTGCATTATTGGAACTACACACGTCAAGACTCAAAATTTTCTTCTACCAGAAAGTTCACAATTTCCATCATTTGAGTGTCTATTCTATCTCTACATATGAATGCACAGGCATGTTTAATTCCAGAACATGGGCAATATTTTTGCCATTACCCTGTCCAAACATCTGGCAAGAAACAGTTCAAGGGAGGAAAGGTTGATGTCTGCTCATGGTCTGAGGTAGTATAGTCCCTTATGGTGGAGAAGGCATGGTGAAGAGTGTGAGACATTATATATTCAGTAAGGGAGTAGAGAGAAAGAAACTGAGAATGAATTTAGCTGGTGTTCACCTTTTTATCTTTTCTATTAGGTCTGGGACCACAGCCCTTGGGATAGCACTGAACACATTAAGGGTAGGTCTTCTCTCCTTGACTAAGCCTCTGAGGAAACACCTTCACATATATGCCTAGAGGTGTGTCTCCCAGGGAACCTTAAATCTAGTCAAGATGACGATGCAGATTAAAATTCATCTCATGTTTTTCTGATTTTATGATAATCATGTAATAGAAGGAAATTGAAGCTCAGAAACCAAAAAATATAAAGCGCCTGTCTTTATTTAACATGTGCTATAATCTCTCACTCACTAGACTAACACAGTGTGGAAGTACCCAAGAACTCAAGAACTCGCTGTAGATGACAAAAACAAGTTATCTTTGGAGAAGAAGTGAGAATTGGGCAAGATGACACTTTCTAGATCCACTAAGTGTAAAGTCACTGGAGGTAAAGAAGGATTGAGTGTGTGGTAACCAAGATAGCTCAGAGTACTCTTCTATATATATATGTATTTTTTTCATGTGTGTGTGTGTGTGTGTGTGTGTGTGTGTGTGTGTGTGTGTGTGTGTGTGTGTGTGTGTGTGTGTGTGTGTGTGTGTGTGCGCGCGCGCGCACGCATAGGTCAAAATGAATTACTGTGGTGGACTGGAAAGTACAATTGGCATCTTTTCATCTTTTCTCCCTCAATTATCTACTAAGACTACAAGTTCCTTGAAAGCAAGGAATAAAATACTGGGGATTTCTACTGGTGACTTCAGCATTCTGGTGTGGCTCTCCTGAATTCACCCTGTTTCATAGCAAGCACTATGAATTAGTGGATGCTGTGACT